>NC_090436.1:855129601-855761357 GCF_031143425.1 Pleurodeles waltl
AGTTTTGTGATTGAATCTTGTTCTAGCCAGTGAGAAATCTGTTTTTCCACGGAATTTAAATCTTCTGTATATAATTCTCTAAAAAACAGAGAAAGGTCTTCTCTGTATCTCTATTATCAGTTATTACCTCACCGATCCCCTGTTTTTTAACTGACATAAAAGTTCTTGTCAGGTCTGTCTTGGCGTGCCATGCTAGTAATTTACCACTGTTCTCTCCACATTCAAAGAGGGACAGTTTTCTAGCTTCCCACTGTTTCCTTACCCTCGCCTCCATCAACCCCATGAGTTTATATTTATTCTTCTGTATCTCTTAACCTTTCTCTGGTTGTTTTGTGCTATCCTGTGCCTTTAGATGCTCCTCTAGCTTTTGCCTATCCTCCTCTATCTGCCTACATTGTTTCTATATACCATACTTATGTGCCATTAAATATTATTAATTCTGCCCAAACATATGCCTTGAAGGCATCCCAAACCATATTTAAGGGAGCTCAACCTTCATTATCCTTACAAAACTTGACAATATTTGCTCTTAAAGCTTTTTGCAAGAAAACTGGGCTCTTTGCAGATGCCCCCTCACACTGTGTTGTTTGTGTGACTCAGATAGTGCACTAGGACTTGCCAACCAGGCCCCAGTGTATGTGATCCTTCCCTAAATTAATTGTCAACATGGTAATTTCCTGATTGGCAAAACTTTACCCCCTTCTAAGCTCCTAGCAAATGGGACCTAGCGTACCCATGGAAAAGGAGGTGAAGGGGTCCCTAGGGCTGAAGCATGTGTTTGTGTCACCCTAGAGGGCCAAGGCAAACCATTGCATTCTGGCAGAGCAGTGCAAACTGCTCAAGTTCGACTGTGCCCTCACCATGAGTGGCACAGTCCCATGCACTATCTTACCTATATATCAGACACCCCTAAGGAAGGCCTCTGCAGCCCAGGAGGCAGGATACATTATAGTTAAGGTGCAGGCACATAAGCACAAGCTTATATGTCTCTATAGAATCCTTTCCATTAAGGTACACTATAAGTTCAGTAGCAACACAAACTGGGGTGACGTGGTAAGTAAATGGATTAAACCCAGATTTGTGACTAGGGGTGAGTGTTTGAAAAGATTCACTTCTCTGTCCGTCATTTTATTTTATGATATGACCTTGTGCGCCCTAAGTGTCTAGGGTATGCCCAGACGTGGGTCTCTTGCTTGATGCACCACGGGATTCAAGCTAGCCTGGCTGATGAAGGGTGATACTCTGAAACTGGTCCCAGGATGCTGGAATCCAGTCCAGGGATGATCTGGCTTGGCAGTTCCAGCTGGACTGCTTCCATTGGGAGCAAGGTCAAGACTGATTTGCATAAAGCTGGGTCTGAACTGGGGTGACGTGGCAAGCAAAATAACAATAGATTAAACCCAGATTTGTGACTAGGGGTGAGTGTTTGAAAAGTTTCAACTCTCCATCCATCATTCTATTTTCTGATATTGCCTTGTACACTATAAGTTCAGGCCAGTCCATAGTACAACATAGGACTTAAGCCTAGGCAGACCCGGATTGCTAGCTCCAATATGGTAACACCTAGATATGTTGAGTTTGCTGTCAAACAACTTACTTTCTCTTCCCCATCATGAATCTGGTGTTGAGGGACAGCTGGCATGTACCCAGGTGGTACACTAGAGGTTGCCCACATGTTTGCCACACTTCTCTGTGCTCTGGCTGGCCACTTGTGCTTTATCCTGTGCTTGCTACCACCAAAATAGATTCCTGACCACCCGCCAGGCTGCCTGGGTACTCCCAGAGCTCAGGAACAAAAGGCTGAGACAGGAAGGAGGTCACACCTCCCGCCCCCAGCAGGAATAGTGAATATAGCCATCAGGGCTGTGAGCCTCAAAGGCTTCACCACCCCTGATAGCTATATGTGCTGTTCCCCAGTGAGGAAACAGCCCTCCCCAGGCACATTTGCTCATGGTCAGGTGAGAAATTATCTATGGAGGTCAGTGCACACCCCCAGAAGGCTGACCATACCTCTAGGGTGAGCAGCCCGATCTGTGCTCTAAATTGTGATTTCTGCCATCTTAGGAGTGGCAGAATAGAGGGTTCTGGGTAGCTAAAGGGGACCTGTCACACCAGATGTGGTCACCTCATTGGGCAGATTAGGTGTAGGAGCTAGCTGCACATTGGCCACTAGCCTCCCCACCCCAACTCCACTAAATCCAGGATTTAAGGGACACCTCTGACATCAGAACCTCAATTCTTACTGACCAACATCAAGAAGGACAAGGAGAAACTCTGCATCACGGACAACGCAGGACTCTTCCCACTACACTAAGGCAAAAGAGAGATGCTCCGACCCTAAAGCAACAGATAGGGAACTGCGTGGTCAACTTTAATCCTTGGCTGAAACTTATCACTTCTGACCAGAGGGACACCTGTGGCAGAACCAACTTCAGGCTCCCGTGGAGCAATGGCACCAATCCCCTGCAAACTGCAGGTAAAAACACAATTGCAGCATCCAAAGTTTTGCAGGCTATCAGGCCTGCAATGTCATAGTCAAAAGCCAGGTGAACCACTGTCTACTGGGAGTCGCAGTCAAGCCTGCCTCCAAGTTTCAGGCCGCTACCTCCCTCCCTTGGACCCTGGGATGTTCCCAAAGGATCTCTGGACCCTTACCGCTGCCAAGGCTTGTTGGTTGCCAGTCTGGTAACTAACCCCCATACTCAACTTTGCAGATGCAGGGCACAGTGTGCGACCCGCATCCAACATCTGCAATAGAGCCCCAGCTGAGATTTATAATCTTCTTGTCACCACTTATCAGGTAAGCTGTAAAAATAGCACCAGCTCAAGTCAGATTGAGCACCACAGACAGTCAGGACAACTCTGCACCGGGGACCCATGGACCAGGTAGAAGTGAACTGGCTGCTGTGGGATAGTACCAGGACTCGCACTCCTTTCACTCTGCAAGGGTTCCCTGTAGCACGGCCTCCATGTGGTTGTTTGTCACCAGTGGCTCCTTGCATTGACTTCAACATGAGTCCCATTCACCACCAAAGACAGCCAGGACAACTCTGCACCTGGACATCACAGGCCATGTAAAACTGCACTGACTGCTATGATCTGGTCCTAGGGACTGCACAACCCTAACCCTATATGGCTTCCACGCAACTCCATTGTGCATTGTACCTGTTTCTGAGGACAAACTGAGACATGATCAAAGTGCTAGAATTTGGGGCATACTCAATTATAGTCTTAAATTGAATAGCTGCACAAAACTATCTGTGTACCAACATATTGATAAACATATCTATTGCCAAAATATTGACGCTCTATACTTAAAATTAAAATGACCAAATCACCCACTACCAACATATTGACTGTAGGTAATATAGAAAGTCTAAATGTATCTTCCTCAATAATTGCTTGGGAAGGAAAGTTCACTGCTTGGTGACGGACATGAACCCCCCGCTACTTGTGCCCCAGGTGCATAGATATCTGACTCCCTGGAACTGATTTTTGGTCATTGGTGAACATATCCATGACCTAGGCCTGTCTCACCTTTATGTGGTCTGCTTATACCTGTACCAAGCAATACCCTTATGAAGATAGAGGACTAGTATGGTGGCCATTAGAATCAGTAATGTGATCAGGCAGTTTTTTTTCCTGTGTCACTGGAATGGTGCCTTCTGGTCCAGTTGTATACATTTCTGTGGTGGTGTACTTGACTCATTCTTGGCCTGTATGGATTGCATGTAGGGCCCTACACTGTGTGATACATGTGGGTGCTGGGGGTTCTATATCTGTGCCCGTAGATATTACACAACATAGAAGCCTGCTGGTTCTATTTTGAAAGCCCAAGGCCTGGAGAGGTTAGAAAGCTGAGGACTGCATCCCTCAGACAGGATATGTGCCTTGAACATCCTATGCTGGGTCATATAGCAGAGCTCCTTGATTCCAGGGTGAGTTACTGGTCAGTAGGGCCTGGGCTCATTGTCATGAAGATGATGGGACTGATAAGGTTGGCATTATGACGGACTCTTGATAGAGTAAGGCTTAGTCCTTTGAACCTCTATGGGGCATATGTTAGTGGAGGCTAACATCCAGGTGTGATCCTGGGTTACTCCCCTAGCCTGTGTTGTTGGTCATTCAGAATTATTGAAGCCATTCCTGCTGTGACAGACTGTATCTATGACAAAGGGCAGTGGAGAGAAGAGAAAACTTCAAAGGAGCATCTTGAATAATAAAGGTCAGACACAAAATCACATATGTATATGAATTTGGTCTATAGAGGTGGCAGCATGTACACTATACTTTGTTGAACAGCACCATATCTCCAAGAGAGGGAAACTGACCAGGAATTCTTGTTGCTAGAACAAGGACTGGAATCAAGGTCTGCCAGTCTCTCTTCTGGTGAGGGGTCATCATCCTAGATCCAAAAACATGTACCTGGAGCACCAGTCTTCTGCAAAGACCAGTGTGCCATGTGAGGAGGAGGAGCGAGCCTGGAAAAAGTGAGGCCCACTGGGAATCCTGGTGAGCAGATCCTAGTGAGCAAGTGTGAGATAGTAGGTCCAGTCAGGACCGATGCTGCAAAAGAGCCGTCCACTCGCTTGCAGAAGTCATTTGGGGCCATCGTCCTTTGGATGTGAGCAGCAGGAGCTAGCCTCAGGGCCTGTGCCTTTGAGTGTGAGAGGGTATCTCTGGGTGTGTGAGTAGCTGTGGGAGTGTCTGTCTGGGTGTGAAAGGGTCTATGTGGGTGTGAGAGTGTCTGATGGCACTCCAAAAGATGAAAGATGCATTCACCTCACCTAAGGATTTCAGATCATTTTTTGATATGGAATCGTGGAGTAAAAACACTTGCTTTGCCTTCGTCAAGCCCAGGAGCTAGGATCATTTGTCCTTTCCAGAAGTGGAGTTTCAACTGGGGCACCTTCTATGTTTGTAAGTGCTTCCTGTTGAAGTTTAATTTCCATGAAATGAGCATCATGACCAGAATGAAAGCTCACCTGCTCGTTCATCCAATAAGAGTCCACAGTTTTGTCTATCCAACTCGAGCACTTTCTACTAGTAAGTTAGTAAGTGTCACCTCTGCGCGGCTCCCCTCCTGTGGCCAATTTTGGCCACCGGGACCCATCTCCTGGGGCCCACTATAATTTAATGGGGGACCCTCTCCCTGGGTTGATCTCGGCCACAGGGACCCTATCCCCCAGGGCCTGTGTCCTTCATTAAATGGAGGAGGGGGCCATGCAGCTCCCCTCCCAAGATGATATCGGCCAAAGGGACCCCATCCCCCTGGGCATTATATAAAACATTTGTTAGGGGAAGGGCCACACAGCATGTCAGTGGGAAGGAAAGCAATGGAATCCTATGATTCCAGCAAGCAAGAGCTGTTTGACAGCGCTTACTTGCTGGAATTGGAGTGTTTGCTCTGACTTGACGGGAGCTATCAAAGCTTCCACCAAGTCACAGCAAACAGCTATATTCTGGGGGCGGCCACCCCAGGACATAGCAGGAGCTGGCCCCAGGGCTGGTGGTCCCCAGAGCCATTATTGGCTCCTCAGGGGGAGCTGCATGTCCCCACTCCAATGTAAAATAGCCTCATCAGACCCACTTAATTCTTTTAGTTCAGCCCTGAGGAAGTAGTGGTTCCTGAGGCTGGGGTCTGCGACTGACCCCCTTCACTATTTAAATTCAGGCACAGGGATGGGGAGGTCCCTGCAGCTGGGGGGTGCGGCCCCCTACACTTAATCCAAACAGCGCCAGGGAGGTGGCCGTCCCGAGGCACAGGGGGGTCCACAGGACCCCCCCCTTACACAAGTAATTCATTTTGCCCCCAGGAAGGTGGTGGTCCCTGAAGCATAAAGTAGCCCAGGAGGGGGCCCGTGTGACCCCCCTCCTTTATTTTTTACATGCCCACGGGACCTGGTCCACCTAGGGGGTGTTAGTAAAACAAATGCAGGAGACCATGCTTGATTTTTTGTAAAAATGTTGCTGAAAATTTGCAATACCGTTGTGAACTCTTAGCAATTTTTTATTATACTGCCTTTTTGCCCAAGATGGCTGCCAACACTTCCTGATTGAAGTGTTGGCAGCCAGCCAGAGCTCTGCAGATCTGTGCACAAGCTCTTATTATTCACGAAGTTGTCGGGGAGGAACCTCGGCCCTAGATATCCAAATTTGTTTTTTATTTAATTTCTCCTTAGCTACTGAATAAAGTTACACCAAATAACAAAAAGTGTAATTCGCGTACCTAAAGCTACCTTGCTGCCAAATTTGGAGTAATTCTGTCCAGCAGTTTTAGCTGCAGGCGTGTCTAAAGAGTCTATGGGAATTAACATGGGAAACACACTTTTTTTGACCTCTTCCCTCTTTTTCAGCCCGCATAGCGGATCATCCTGAAACTTTCCAAAAGCAATAAGAATCACAGGCACACTTTTTGGGAAAATCTTGTGGAGACCTATCAACCGGCGTAAAAGATATATGCAAGTCAAATAAGGCTTTCCCTATGGAAACATGGTCCTTACTATAACTACCTACTGTCGACTGCCAGTAGGTACTATATATATATATCTACCGTAAACTACCTGGGGCTAATACTTTACTCTATGTGAAGACTATGCAGCCCCCCTCAACCACGGGGACTGCCACCTCCTCAGGTCAAACATTCAATTATATGCGGGGGCCACACAGCCCTGCCGCAGGCCCAGTGACCGACCCTCCCCCGGGCAAAAGAATGAATGTCTTATTTCAAGTAGCTATAACTCACGCCTGCGCCATGCACTGCTAATTAGCCCAGATAATACAGCACTCATGACAACTTCCATAACATTATTAGAAATTTAAATGAAGCATTAGCAGTCATATTAATGAAGAAAAAAACTGTCCATGACGGCGCGCTAGTTATAGTTACCTTGGGGCATGAGTTATAGCTACTTGAAATAACTATAACTGCTGAATTTCTTTGGTTTTGTGTAAATTCAGAACCGACGTATAACATCCCTGTAACCTTTGTTTTTTTAAGTGAATATATATTTTCTGAAAAAACAAAGGTTACAAGGACGTTATAGTTAGGTTCTGAATTTACTTGTACAAAACCTAAGAATTTTGGCAGTTATAGTTACTTGGCCTAACTATAACTTGCACTCTCATAATGCACTGCTTATGACCTCACATATTACATCAATCATGACATGGTCAGTGATATCACTGTTGACATTTCAAATGGCATCACTGATGACATCACCAATGACATCATCCATGTAAACACTCACACACCCACTCATTCACACATACAAACGTTTGTAAATCCACAGACACACATTTAGTCACAAACTTATTTATAGAAACATAAAACTAGTGACATACACACACTCATTCACTCAAATAGCCACTGACACAACCACTCAGTCACCCATGCCTTACTAACAGATGTTTCCACAGACTCATACAGCTAGTTACACACCCATTCATACACCCATACAGCCACTGACACACCCACTCATAGACCCATACAATCACTCACAAAACCCATTAATAGATCACTCTTCTACTGATACATCCAGTCAATCAGCTTCACAACCATGCACACACCCACATACTCACCCATACAGTCACAGACACAGCCACTCACTCATCAATACATTCACTTACACACCCGATCACTCAAGTATACAACCATTCACACACCCAGTCACTCACATGTACAAGCACTGATATACCCATATAGCCACTCACATACCCACTTACTAACTAGCACAAGTACTCACACATCTACTAACTCTACCATATTAAAACTGACACACCCACTCACTTTGGGATACAGTCACTCATAAACCCACTCACTCTCTCATACAGTCACTGACACAGCCACTCAGTTATACTTTCAGCCATCCATACACTCACTGACTCACCCATACAGTAACTGACTCACTAACTCACTCACCAATACAGTGACACCTATTCACTTACCCAGACAACCACTCTCACACCCGAACAGCCCGCCACACACCCACTCACTCAATGAAACGCAGCCACACACACAGTCATTTGCTCACCCATACAGACACTTACACATCCACTCACTCTCCCATACAGCAAATGATTCAACCACTCATTCACCCTTAGGCCCACGCATACACCCACTCACACACTGATGCAACCACTTACTCTCACTGGATGATGTCATCAATGATGTCATCAGTAATGTCTTTTGAGATGTCATCAGTGATGTCACTGACCATATCATGAGTGATGTAATAAGTGAGGTCATAAGCAGTGCATTACAGTAGTTATAGCTAGCTCAGGTAACTATAACAACTGATTTTCTTAGGCTTTGTTTGAGTAAATTCAGAATGTAACTATAACGTCCCTGTAACCTTTGTTTTTTTGGGTGAATTTGTAAGGTTTTTTTAAATTCTAGTTCCTAACTATAACATCCCTGTAACCTTTGTTTTTTTCAACGAATTTCTTTGTTTTTTTTTTTACAAGTATTTCCTCACTATAACGTCCCTGTAACCTTTTGGTTTCTTAAGTGAATTTCTATTTTTTTTAACATCTAGTAGTTTTCATTACTATACATTAATCAGACTACTGCCGCACACAGCCTTCTGCCATGTGTGGCTTTGGTTGGCCACAGGGCCAACCCTGTATAAGCACCCAACCTTACACCATGCACGGCCTTCACCCATGCACAGTGAAAGTTGCCCACAAGACTTGGCCTGCAGCCAGACCCTGCGGCCAACCCCCCCTAACCCTCCAACCCCATGCTGCGCATGGCCCTTTGGCCATGCACAGCTGCAGTTGGCCGGGTCCTCTCTGGCTGTGAGAATAGTTGTGTGAGGGGGTATATGGGGATGAGTGTGGCTGTGAGAGTATTTGAGTGTGAACGTACATACATCAGTTTTTTTGTGAGTGCGTCAGTGTATGCGTGAGTCTGTGAGTGGGTGCATGACACTGTCAGTGGGTCTGTGAGTGGGTGTGTTAGAGTCTGAGTGGGTCTGTGAGTTGGTGCGTAACTGTCTGCGTGCATCTGTGAGTGGGTGCATAAGTGTCTGAGTGGATGTGTGAGTGGGAGAAATTTATTGAAAGAGAGTCAGAGAGAGAGGGGGAGAGAAAGAGATATTTTTAAGCTTTGATATATGATTTACTTAGAATGAGATACTTAATTATTTTTTTTTGCTTCAGCCCTTTATGGGCTCTCTGGTACCATGAGAGAGCCCTCAAGGGCTCCACCATGGTCCCTCCTTATTTATTTATTTAATTATTTTTAAATATGCCCTTATGGGCTATCTGGCACTGTGAGAGAAGCCTTAAGGCTTCTCTCACTGTGCCATTGCTTCAGCAAGCATGGAACTGCTTTAACAGCAGCTCCGTGCTTGCTGAAGCACTCGGCAGAGATGAATTACAGGTCCTGCTGTTAAAATCACCAGTGTTTGCTGTGGGTTGGCTGCAGCTGCAGCCAAGCCACAGAAAACAGCTATGTCCTGGAGGTTGGCACCCTAGGACATAGCAGGAGCCAGCCCTGGGGGTTGGTGGTCCCCAGGGCCATCAGAGGTTCCTCGAGGGAGGCTGCATGGCCCCCCTGCAATGTATGCATAGCCCTGGGGAGGTAGTGGTCCATGGGGCTTGGAGGTCCAAAGGGACCCCCTTTCTTTTTTAAAATATTTGACCCAGGGGGTGGTAGTCTGTGCAATCCCCCGCTCATAGTTCAGTGTAGCCTTGGGAAATGGTGGTCCCCGGGGCTGTGGGGGAGGCCAGCGGGCCTCCCCCACTCATTTAAAGCATTTTTGCTTGGTCCCTGGGCTGTGGTTATGGCACAGGCCCTCTGTATTATTACATTGATCACCTGGGGGAGGTGGTGGTTCCCGGGCCACTGGAGGAGGCACGCACCCCGCATATTTAATATTTGCCCTGGGGAGGTGGTGGTCTTCAGGACAACGGGGGGCATGGGTCCCCCACATATGAACCCCACCACCAAACGCTGCTGGGACTTGGCCTACCGGAGGGCAAAACAAATAGAAAGTGCAGGAGACCATGTTTTGTTATTAAATCTCAGAAAAATCAGTGCATCCATCAGTGTTATTTTTTTTTTTTTAATGTTTTTTAGCCCTGGCGGGGTCCTTCAGGGGGACCAGAGCTAAGGGGTCAGGGTGACTCTAACTTTGTCCCTTTTCTTTTTTTTTCTTCTGTTTTTCCTGTTTCCTTTTTGAAGTGTTAGCAGCCCATCAGATATCAGCAAGGGAACAGTTGGATCTGCAGGGGATCTGTGTCCCTATTTATCTATATATTTTGGCCTTAAATTGCTTTGAAACTACTGAAGGTATTCCCACTAAATCACAAAAAGTGTAATCTGCGGAATAGAATCTAGTTTTGGGCCAAATTTGGTGTAATTCTGTTCAGTAGTTTGGGCTGTAGGCATATCTAAATGTCCCATGGAAAAATTCATAGGGAAAATGCATTTTGGGACCCCCCTTTTTCTCAGCCCCCGCTTGACAGATCTCCCCAAAACTTCCAAGACAGAAGCTGAACTAAGCAAAGTGTAAGTTTGGAAACATTTGTGAAGATTCATCAAGCGGCGACAAAGTTTTAGGCAAAAACAATAAAAGCTCTTCCTATGGAAACTAGGTCCTAACTGTAACTACCTAGTGGCGACCACAAAACATTTTTATTTATATAGATAGATAGATAGATAGATAGATAGATAGATAGATAGATAGATAGATAGATAGATAGATAGATACAAATTTTTTACAGGATAAACACAATAAAAACATACATAAAATGTCATGATGTGTTAATCAACAATATTTTAAAGATCAATATTAGTGTAAAAACAATAAACTACACCCTTACCCCTGGTATTTTGAACTCCAGATATTTTGAACTCAATATTATGCTCAAACAATATTCTGGAGTGAATATTGAGGAGCCAGTCGGAATTTGTATTTCTTCCTAAGAAACAGTGGTCAAAGGAAATGATTTTAAGCAAGTTCTGCTACTCAAAGCCGGGCCTTTGTTCTCAACTGAAAGGTTCTTAATAGGACAGGAAAAATTATAAGCATAAGGAAGCAGGATTTATATTTGACATTATGTTGAAAGCACACCAAGGACTCAAAGATATGTCATTCAATTTCTCACGACAAAGTTATAAAACTAATGATGCCCCCATTCAAAATGAAGTCTGCCTCATTAATATTTATCTTATCTAATGTGTGTTGCCATTGGTTTTAAAAGCTTCCACCTGGATAATTTTGCAAGTGAATGTAAATATATGTCAGAATCTTTTTGGATACTATTGAAATATTTGCCCTTTTTGTTTTTTAAGGGCACATTTTATGAGGCTGACAACCCTCCAGATTTGCTTATTTTCACAAATTAAGTCAATTTACATTTGATTGCCTTTACCAGTGGTATGGTCTTAACTCTGAATTTTCCAGTTCTGATACACAGATCCCATCAAGAAAGGGTACATATTTGGGCTAAACTCACTAATGGATGGATCCTTCACAGAAGCACTTCACAGGACCAGGTAAATAATCTTTTTGATATGATTATTTTGTTTCATTGTTAAAACCATACAAAAAACTCACTATTCAACAGTTATTAAATCACTCCATTGATGCAAATAAAACCCATAATCATTTGTACTCAACTGATGATCAACATTGAGCAGCTATTATACATATTTTCCCCTCATTTTACATGAGGGGCTCTCATAAAATAGATGAAAATGGTCTTTTACTCATCCTTGCATAATGTACATCCTCTATTTTCTTCAAGTATACTCATCCATAATCTAAATAAATACTGTACGTGCTCTAGACATATTAGCTATCTTACCCATAAGTAAGCATGTATTCCTAAACAAAACACACATTTTCTGGATATCTCTGATGGTAATAGGAGGGTACATTTCAAGGGAAACCTTCCAAGGTCAGTAACAATATTATATGGGAAATATATTTTCTTAAGAGACAACATGTATTTGTCTACTATACTGCGCCTTTTACTGATATACTAACAGATATCCTACATCTTTGTTCTGAGAGATGTTTGTTTTAACATGATTCCTCCAGGCCAAATATACCCCTCAAATATATTTATGCTTTCACTGTCTGATCACAGTCGTACTTGAACTTGACTCTCTAGTGCAAGCCAGAAGTGAACCTTGAATCTAATTAAACTACATGAATGAATATATCTAAAGCGCACCTGAGACCACAAAGATATCGTGCCACTATCCTCCTGGAGAAAAAAAACGCCCAGAGAGAGTTAGCCGTAGCAGAACTCATGCAGCAAAAAGCCAAGTTTGTATAGCTTTCCTAAACAAGAGCAGATCTTGATGCACTCTTGATGAAGGCGGAAGGCTATTCTAAAGTTGTGCAGGCTTGACCGAAAAGACTCGGCCGCCGATCTTGGTTTTGTTGAATTTAGAAATACAGAGATGATTAACCTTCCCTTAAAGATGAGTAGCGCTTGAATGTTCTTTGCAAGAAAATGGGACCTTTCTTGTGTATTCCTCGAAAGGCAATGCAGAGAGATTTCAAACTGACTCTTTCCTTCACTGGGAGCCATTGAAGTTCTGCAAGGCCTCGAGAAGATGATGAATATCTAGACACTTTCAAAGTCCTCTTGGCAGCAAAAGCTTGAACTCGTTCCAGTCTCTTACATACAAACCAAGGAGAACCCAAAAAAGAACAAAGAAGGTAGCAACAGTCTTATTAACATGAACCTCAAAAGAGTGGTTATTGTCAAAATATACACCTAGATTACATACAGCGGATGCCAATTTCGGGCCGGCATTATTTATCGAAGGACAAATGTGAAAAGTAGCCAGACGGACCGTTGAGCAGCAAAGAATCTCCGTCTTATCTCCATTTAATTTTAGAGAGCTGCTGCGCAGCCATGCCAAAACATCTCAGAAACAATTATGAAATGCATCCAGTAGCTCTTGCTGTGAGTTATCACAGGAGAGAATCAACTGTGTATTATTCAGATAATTGTTGAAATTAACATCATGTGATCTGATAAGTGAAGCAAAGGGGAGCAAATATATATAAAAAAGAGTTGGATTAACAGTAAACCCTGAGGCACGCCATGTTCCACTGCTTTGAACACAGAATGGAAAGGTAGTATTTGGATGGCTTGTGCTCTGTCTTCTAGATAGCATTGAATCCAGCCAAGTGCTCGGCCACTCACTCCAATCTCCAATAACCTAGACATTAGGATCTTGTGGTTTAGCGTCTCAAAGGTGGCCAATAAAAAAAGTAGAACTAAGGCTGCCATTTGTCCACAGTCAACTACCATCCTCAGATCGTCTAAAGCTGACAGTAGTGAGTATTCAGTGCTATTTGTGGGCCTGGAACCCGTTTGAGCCTCATTCATAAGGAAGTGGGTTTTGAAACAGTTTCTTATTAACTAATCTTTCTAGAACTTTGATTGGGAAAGGCAGGTGAGAAATGGGGAGGGGGTAGCTACTAAAAGCTAACAGATCCGCAGGCGTTTTTAAGTGCTCCGTCCATTCTGTAATCTGTCTTTGGGTTTGAAACCACGTCCATGCCACTCAGTCACTTACATTAGTTCGTGGGCTTGCCTTTTAAAATCCGCTTGCTTTCATTTGTGAAAGGCATGCATACGTCATGCCTTTACCGGTGTTTAGCCCACCTACACAGCACCGGTAAAGTACCAAAAACATACCATGGTCGATGTTTTCAGCCTGGAGTCCAGACTACTTTATCTGTTTATTTTCCACGCAGCGGGATCGCTCTACATTTTACATAGTGCGATCGCGCTGCGTTTTTTTTGCTTTACAACGCTAATAGCTCTAACTCGAACAAATGTGAGACCCGTTGCATTGAAAATGCTTGTTTAAAAGTGGAATTACTATCTCCCTTTTCCATGAGCTTGAGACATTGCCCTCCTCTAAGGACTGACTGCATACAGTTGAAAGAGGGAATATCAGATAGTCCGCCAGCATATTCCAAGCTTTAGGAGGTAGAGGGTCTAATGGAGAACCTGAAGAGATGGACGTTGCCACTGCTCTAAAATCATCCTCAAACGTTATCCCAAAAGATTTCAGGTCTTTAGGGAAAGCCACCAAGGTCTCACCCTGTATGCAGCCACCCACCTGTGGTGGGCTAGACGGAAATAAAGGCAGCATTATGGCAGAGATGATAGCTGGAAAGTTATTATGAAAAAAAGCTACCAGGTTGGCACAGAGAGTGAGAGTGCATAATAGCTTGCTTGGTACAAGCTGGATTGGGTGGCTCATATGCAATTTCATAGATCATTTTGTGCCGTTTGGAGCCTGAAGGTAGCCTTTGCATATTATTCCTCTTTTGCTTTGCACACATTTTTTATAGGTATTTAAAAAATACTTTAGATTTTCCTTATCCTCCGCTAATTAGTATTCTTCCTTTTCTAACTTTTTTACTTGCTACTTTGGCCTGTCTCAGATACGGAGTACCCGGGTGCAGTAGGCCTTTTGCGGGTTTTAACATTTTTGAGCAGTGAATACTTTATTTAATGCAGTGGTAAATCAAAGTTGATACGAGTTGTAATTAGCATCAACCAGGAGCTTGGCATCAAAAAGTGGTGCTGATTCAAACACCTAGGGGTCATTTATGCAAGTTAGCTTGGACCAGGCTCTAGGAGTTACTGGTGTCTGGTCTCAGCACTTGTTTTGTTACCTCCCCAAACTTCCAAGTGCCTCTTCCGATAGAAATGCAATATTCCTTTCTACATGAATCACCTTCATTGGAGTGGACTGACCTAGTATTTTCTTTCATAAATTATTTTCAAGGGAGTTCAAATAATTTGACCTTAGGTCACGAAGGGATTTATTTTTGTTAAAAAAAAACGTTTTGGATTGCCATTAACAAGTCCACACTATAATTACAGAAGGAACATCAGATAAGAATATGTATATTTCTTGGGTCCTGATTAAGAGTTTGGTGGATGGGATGCTCCACACAAACAAGACGGTTAACCCCCCCCGCTGTATTACAAGTGTCATAGTATATAATACACTTGCAAAATGGGGGACGGGAAATCTATCACGTTTGTGATGGAGTATCCGATGCACCAACACCTAAATCAGATCCTTATATCACCTTTCATAGAGACAAGTGACTCCGGGCAGGTCTATTGATTGTCAATATTCAGTCACAGGTGTGTGTGTGTGACTTAACTTGACTCCAGACGGTTCCCACCTAGATAACAGTATGGTCCTAAATGTGTCAATGAGTGTCGTGCACAGGTTGGCGTTTAAGCAGTTGTTCTTAGAATAGACTTTCTGGGGGCCTAAGCAGCATTGAGGTTCAACATGCATTTGATTATATATCCCTTTGTCATCCTCAAACTGATACCTCCAATTTTAAGGGGTTAATACTCACCATTCCCAGTGCCTGATCCAAACTGCCAATTTAACTTGTGAAGCCGATATTTGCAATAACACATGTCTGCTAGCTCCTCTCTTACAGGTTATCCTGGGTGACAATTTAGAAGGTCCAGTCATTCACCTGTGCCCAAGTGCCACCATAAATACTGCTACAAATATTAACAAGTCAACCAGAATCACCCCAATTGGTCATCCTTTCCCAGTGACTTGTTGCTTAGTAATACTGAAGACCGTGGAAAAGACTACATCTACACAATGCAGCAGCAATGCACCAAGCACAATTGCAGATATTTTCATTGACAGGAGTGCCACTGCTTTGTGATATGAAGTACCTACCTAATTCTCACACCCGGGACTACTAATATCTACACCTCAATTTTGAGTCTTGCTCAGGTTATCAGATGCTACAAGTTTCCACAAAAAAACTGCTATCCTGGTGGTTTATAGAGCAATGCTACCTATTCGAAGCTTTACGTACAAATTCCCTCTGATACTTAAAATAATCTTGTATCACTGCTTCAGACTGGATGCCCTTCTCAAAAAGCAGCTCCCTTTGACCCTTTCCAATTCTCTAAGATAGTTCTGTAGCTGAATAATTCAATCAAAGGTTGAGACAAGTCTATGGTTTAGATGTCTAATACACTTAACAGGCCTGCAGCACGTAAACTCCGAAGAGCGAAAACATGGATGCTTACTAGTTCTCAAAGATAGTTCTGTAGTTGAATAATACAATCCAAGGTTGAGACAAGTCTATGGTTTGGATGTCTAATACACTTAACAGGACTGAAGCACGTAAACTCTGAAGAGCGAAAACTTGGAAGTATCTAGCTATGTGGTTTAACATGGATGTGATATCACTCAAAACCTCATGCAAGCTAGCAGAAAGAGTATGGCAATATGCATATGCTACTGAAAATAGAATTACATGCAAGCCCTTACTAAAAACGTAAAAGAAAAAGAACTTGAAAGTGTGAACCATCACTCCAGGCTCTATACTTCTTCCAATACTGGAAAGACGATTTTCATTATTGAAAAAGCACTTGTCACATCAATGGAATGGAAAGTACCCTGTATCTCTGTAATACATTGGAAGGCTTCTTTCATCCACAGTGCTTGGACATTCGGAGCAACACTTTTTGTGTTGCTGCTGTGCTGAATATGATAAAAAAGGATATTCTTAAAAGGGATTTCTTTCAGTTTTCTGGGTGACTGAATTAAATGTCAAGGCAACTCCCCCTATCTAAAAATCAGGTTCCCCCTTTGATGTCTGCCCTTTTCAGCATTACAAATAATGTGTTGTTGACAATACCATTATGTAGTATAGTCAACCAATTAATAAAAAAGGGCATGGTCCCACATTTTCAAGCAGGCAGGTGTTTTACACATTCTGAAGAAGCCAAGATTGAACTCTAAAACGTCTTGCCTTTATCAACCCATTGTGTTTCGGTCCTACTCGCATTTCTGTCCTAGCCTGCAACGATTTTGGAGAATCAAGTCATTAGACAAGGATCAAATATTCTGTAGAATCAGGCCATTTAGGACCAGGAGCAACTTAGCCGATGATTAATTTGTAAAAACATTAAGTGATGGGTCCCTCTTCATGAGGACACTGCAGCCTACACCATCCATTGCCCCTGCCAACACTGCCAATGACAGTACCCATACAACTACTAATCATCACTCTCTCATAAGTGTGAAAACTCATTCTATGCCAGGGCCCCAAAGCTATAAGAATGGTGTGGTTGGCAGGTATTGGTCATTATTAAGGTATATTGTATCAATAAGCAGCTATTGTTGTTCTCATACCTAAATGAGGCAGACATCGCAACCATGTGGCAGATTGTCAGAAGCGCAAATCCTGACAATTAAGTGCCTGTGACAAGCATCAGAAACCACTGACTCAGATTAAGCACTGAGGTTAGCTCTCACCCTTTGAGACACACTGAGTCAATAATGGTGTAAGTGCTAGGCAGCCTGTAGATGATCTTGGATGGGGGACGTGTGGCCATGATGATCCTTCTGGATCGTTTTGCAGCCAATGGAACCCAAGGTTAGCCAGTCTCTCTTCCGGATTCCTTGACATCATGTCATATAAATGGTCAGCCTCATTAGAAGAGGTCATTTTCTTACTCTCTTTTACATTATTCCTTTACACATTTCTCTGTGGTTTCTTGGTGGATTCATCATGAATTTGTTTTAAATGTGTATGTGATGCCATTAGGTCACTTGATTAGTTCATATTACTTTGAATTTCACATATCCTCAAATTATACTTGTTGGAACTGGCCCTTTTTACAGGGTCATCCCCAAACCTTTTGCCTCCTTCCTCCTATTTTTCCTGACCTGTTTTTGTTGGCTTTAGGACTCTGGGCACTTTACCACTGCTAACCAGTGCTAGGGTGCATATGCTCTCTGTTTAAATTGTACTGATGATTGGTTCATCCATGATTGGCATATTTGATTTACTAATAAGTCCATAGTAAAGTGCACTAGAGGTGCCCAGGGCCTGTAAATCAAATGCTACTAGTGGGCCTGCAGCACTGATTGTGCCACCCACATAAGTAGCCCTGTAATCATATCTCAGACCAGCTACTGCAGTGTCTGTGTGTGCAGTTTTAAACTGTAAATTCGACTTGCCAAGTCTACCCACTTGCTAGGCCCACCCCTTCCCTTTTCCTACATGGAAGACACCCATAAGGTAGGCCCTAGGTAGCCCCATGGGCAGGGTGCAGTGTATGCTTAAGGTAGTACATATACTAATGTGTTTTATGTGTCCTGACAGTGAAATACTGCCAAATTCGGTTTTCAATGTTGCAAGGCCTAGCTCTCTCATAGGTTAACCCGGGGCTGCCTTTAAACATGATTAAAGCGTAGATTCCCTTTGAAAGATAGACATGTGGAGTTTGGGATCTCTGAACTCACAATTTAAAAACACATCTTTTAGTAAAGCTGGTTTTAAGATTGTGTGTTTAAAAATGCCACTTTTAGAAAGTGGACATTTTCTTGCTTATACCATTCTGTGACTCTGCCTGTTTGTGGATTCCCTGTCTGGGTTAGTTTGACAGTTGGGCTGTTTGCACCTCTCTCTAGACAGTGACACAAAGGGGGCTAGAGTGTAGCCTGCATATCCTGATGAGCCATCTCTGCTAGTAAGGAGGAGAGGAGTGGTCACTCACACCTGAAAGGACTGTGCCTGCCCTCAAACAATGCAGTCTCCAACTCCCTGATGTGTGTCTGAGGCCTTGCCTGGGCAAGGCAGGATTTCACAAACAGTGAGACTTTCCTTTGAAGTAAGCCTACTTCAAAGACCAAAATGGGTATAAGAAGAGCACCAAACACCACAGACTTTAGACCCTTCTTGGGGTAGACACTCTACCTCACAGACACTTCTGGAAAAGAAACCTGCTGGTGAAGAATCCCTGAACCAGGCCTGCCAAGAGGAAATGCCTGGATGCCCAAAGGACTCACCTGGACTGCTTTTCTGAGAGGGACTGCTTCCTTGCTGTTGCCCTGCTGCCTGGCTGAACTCTGGCTGTGCTGAGAAGTGCTCTCCAAGGGCTTGGATAGAGCTTGCCTCCTGTTCCTTGAAGTCTCAGGACCAAAAAGACTTCACTCCTGCAACTGGACTCCTTGTGCGGTGAAAATTTGATGCACACCCTGCTAAAAACGACGCACAGCTGCATCGCAGTGAAAAATTCACTGCACGCCGAACCAGAATGACGCAGCCTGACTACGCAACGAGAAAATCGATGCAGCGCCAGTGTAGCGACCAGAACTTCGATGCATGGCCCACAGGATCGGCGCACAGCTGACCCCAAACAATGCAGCCCGACTTCCAGAGAGGAATCAACGCAGCGCCTGCCGTGCGGGAGAAATTTCCACGCAACACCCACCGGATCGACGCAGCGCTTGTGACTTCGCTCCGCAAGCCCAGGATTCCACACAGCGTCTGAAACCCCCGCAAGCCGAAGAGGAACCAAGTCCGCACACCGGATATCAATGCAAAGTCTTCCTCTGCATTAAAAATTATAACGCAAGTCTGTGTGCGAAGGGGTGAAACCGACACACACCTCCCCGTTTTCCATGCATTGCCTCCTCTGCGGTCCCTTGCGGAGATTTTGAACGCAAACCAGGTACTTTGCGCTTGCAAGAGACATTTACTGTTTTTAAGAGACTAAAGACACTTTATATCATTTTTAGGGTTGAGCCTGCGTCGCATGTGCTTGTGCATGTGTTGCTTGTGAGACACTTTAGTATTTAGAAAGGGGCTCGGAGGACCGCCATGTCACATCAGTGTCTTTCACTGGTTCGTGGGCTTGTTTGTTAAAATCTGCTTGCTTTCATTAGTGGAAGGCACGCACACGTCATGCCTTTTCCAGTGGTTAGCCCTCCTCAAGCGCAGCAACCAAGTACTGAAAACATGCGAGGCTTGCTGTTTTCCATCTGGTTTGTGGACTACTTCTTATCTTTTATCAGAGCGCGATCTCGCTTGGCAGAAGTCAAGTGCTTTCCATGCCAGCGACCCTGTTGCATAGTTAATTTCACTTTTGCCAGTTCCAGTTGCTGGTGGTAATACCAGTGCACATGTTTTCAGAAGGTCTGTTCCTGGTTTCGATCGGCATTTAATTTGGTTTCAGCATTGTTTACATTTGTTCAAAATCGTTATGCGCTATGCTTAGGTGAACATTATTTTTTATGTATCATGTATTTATTTGGTTTTGTCTCCGCATTTGGCATTTCGTGCTTTGTTTTCTTTCCCAAAACATTGGAATGTTGATTATGAAAGCGTGCTCGGTAAAAACGTGAAAGTATTTGACCACCTCCGTCAAAGATATAGTTTTCTTTTCCAAAGGAAACAATGGATTTCAAAACGTACGATCGTGAAACCGCACGCAGAATATGAAAGACACTTGACTTTCCACCAAGTTACTCATCAAATCTCCAAACAGAGGGTAGATATTATTAACATGTGCAGCTCGAATCTTCATACATCAAATTAGTAGTTTACTTTCACTAGTCGGTAGTCTTCGGTTGTTGAATGGAATATGTGTGTACAATTCAATTCATGAGCCATTTGACAGTCTTTCAAAATTGTGTAATTGCAACAGATGTTTTGGGATGCAAGGGTTTTGGAACAAAGGATTATGTTTTTTAAAGAAAAGTTTCATTTTTTTCACTAGCAGCTTTCATTTGAAAGCGTCACCTTATACAATAATGAGCACACTTTAATGTTTGTACTGCACAAAATCTTTATACCATGGTTGTGTTGGTCATTCTTGTGCATGAAATGTGGTTCTGTGAGGCTACCATGGTTCTCCTACCTTCCAAGTTCCAAGGTGTACATTTTGCGTTTAAACGCAATTGCTGGTGACTGAATAGGAGAGAATATCTCTTTCAACAGTGCCAGGGCTGTAATAAGCAGACTGCTTATAAATACTACTGGATCTCCAGGGTTTGTTTACAGAAGACCATACTAGAAAAGCACAAACATTGGTGGCATGAATAGCTAGAGCGAAGACACCCTTCAGAATCCTATTTAAGCAGACATCTGTTTTTTAGGTCGAACATTGCAGCGCACAAGCACTTCTTTTCGACGTGTTGGTATGTATCTGGGCTTTCAACTACTCCCACCACACGACCATCACTATCACTCATTCATGGGCTTTCCCATCAAAGATCCTTTCTTTTCATTGATAAATGCTTTACATTTGTCCCTCCTTGGGGAGGTTTACTTATGCCTTGGACATTGCCCCTGTAGCATGGCTAATTGCACTTTTGCCGATTCGTTTGACTGCAAGCAAACTTCTTTTTCCTTTTGTGTGCTGCTTCATGCTGATGCTGTGGAGCTTTGAATCAGCTTGCTTATGTGAAACTGTATTACTTTTCATTTTCAATTTACGTGGCAAGAAAAGTCCAGTTAGGAGTTTACAATGCTAATAGCTCTAACTCGAGCAAATGCGAGACTCATTGCATTGCAAATGCTTGTTTACAGTGATATCTCAATGTATGCCTATTGCCTTTTTATTGTTTTGACCTGCATCTTATCAGATACATATTATATATTTTTCTAAACACTGTGTGGTGTATTATGTGGTGCTATACTGTGTTATTGCATGTTTTATTACACAAATACTTTACACATTGCCTTCTAGGTTAAGCCTGACAGCTCAGTGCCAAGCTACCAGAGGGTGGGCACAGGATAATTTGGATTGTGTGTGACTTACCCTGACTAGAGTGAGGGTCCTTGCTTGGACAGGGGGTAACCTGACTGCCAACCAAAGACCCCATTTCTAACAATACTCATATTACATCAAGCCTTAGAGGGACCATTTATAACAAATTGTTTTAAAGGCTCCATGGATGACATTGTAGAATGAATGGTTAGAAATTCCGACACTTTGGATGATAACCCATGTATTGGTTTTGAGAGGGTCAAAATGAGCTGTGCAGCACCTCTATCTGGTCTACTAACATGGGCTCCGAGCCTCCTCCCACCACCGCTGCCTTCAACATTGTATTCAAGTTTGATAAATAATTTTAATTGGCTTCCTCAAACACCTATGAAGGCTGTGGCTTGTTTTGTTGCAATTGTTATTGTTCAGAAGAGAGTTTCCCGTTACTCAACACCATACAGAAACTAGAGGTAAATGAACAAATTTCTTCAAGATTTGACTATGGGTCTACCCAAATATCTTATATACCATATCTGGCTAGTCCACAATGAGGAAACTGAACTCATTTTGTGACTTCAGTTAGAGAGTAAATTTCTCAGCACCTAGATGTTTCCAAAGTTCTATACATCACCAAGCAGGACAAATACATCAGGAAAACCACTTTACATCAATCCAAAATCATTAGATCTTTCCTTAATCAAACATTGAAATCACCGGTGCATCACCTTCATCCAGTATCAATAGTTAATGGGTCTATATTGTCCACAAACTATGGAATAAGATCCCTTATGATCTTAAAGAGGTCAGCAAGTGCTGTCCTCGCAGGAAGATAGTGAAAAAGTGGCTAATTCTTTAAAGTCAAAAAGTTAAGGTTTTTGACACCAAAGACTTCCATGACAAATTAATGTCAGAGCTGGCTAAAGCTTGCATGGCAGAGCTGACTGAAGCTTCCATATCCTAGAGGAGTGGCGTTTAACCTTTTGACTTTTGTGGGTCCCAGCTTAATCATTATTGGAATCTGGGGGCCTCCACTAAATCATTATTGGAATCCAGAACCCTCCCCCACTGAGTCAATGGTGGAATCCAGGGACCCTGGCTTAAGCTATTTTAATGATTTGAAACTCAAAACAATACACAAAAATACAGAAACAAGTGTTCATCTAGCAAACGATTACATATTTTCACAAACAAATATACAAAAACCAAAATCACAAACAAATATACAAAATCAAAATGTTGCTTTTAATGGGATGGTTCGGCTTTTCTAAATTTAACTGAGCCCACCGATCATTCTGATTGATGCATTCATACTGCTCCCACAAATCAATCTGAGGACACCAACTTAATTTTTAGCCTCCGATTTCAAACTGCTTCATAATTACAGAACAGTTTAAAATGGAAAATGTTACATTTTGCTTCTTCATTTATGTACATTTTACTAATATGTTATATTATTTAATTTTACAAAAAGTCATGGACCCCTTCAGTAGGACTTCGGGACCCCCAAGGGTCCTCTGACCACAGGTTTAGAAGTGCTGTTGTACATGATTTGGATAACAAAATAGCTAAATATATAGAGGAAATTCACCAGACAGGATTAAGTGATGATACAAAAAAGGACAATACAAGTTATCCATAGTGCAAAGTGGTCTCAATGAAACAAAAGCAAAGTTGTCGCTGCATATGGCAACATTAAACAAAATTGAATGCACGTTACTGGACATGGATAAAAGATTTTACAAATAAGATGCAGTACTAACAGGGAGAGAAGAATGCAAGTGTGTACACAACCGCATGCACGACAGGAGAAAGCTAAAATCAGGGCTAGAGATCTAAAGGAGGCTGGGTCCGACCTGTTCCAGGCCAAACCATTGACACACAGATTGCGAAAACATGATACTCTTAAAACCTCCAGAGCAATGTCGAAGACTCTCATTAGATGTGACCTGGTTAATTGTGATATGTGTGATAACCACTGTTACAGGACATTTCGCAATTACTAGTTTTGAGATAAATATCTGAAGGTCAAAATGGGCTATATTTTTCAGAGGAAAAATATCCTGTATTTACCAGAACATGTGGATTCTAGTGTGATACACCAGTCCCCAAAAATTTGTAATTGCAGTGATGTAACAATAGCTACTGCAGCACCCACAGGCTCCAGGGGGCTTTCACGAGCTCTGTGCACTGAGGTCTCCCAACTGGGTCTCAAGTATGGGTGCCCCCTTTCATTTATTTTGCAGGTCGCCCCCTCAAGTTTCGTTATGCCACTGAGTAGCTGGGGACATTTCCCTCTTTAAATATATTCTGACTCAGCACAGTCAATTTTTATTGGTTGCGGTAAATATCACCAAATTACGAAGCCACTTGCAGTGAAGGCCATAGACATAGTTTATTTAAGAAAATAGCACAACTAACAGGAACTGAAGGTACTAACAAAGGTATCCTCATCTCAGACTCTAGGGAGCTCAGGGACAAACTCATGGGGAAATCGGCGCTAAGCAGGTCTGGAGAGGAGTATTTTTTCCCCAGAGAAATGTTGCTTACCCTGAAACTAACTTCTCTGAGAATGAAACAAAATTCTTCACCGAAAATGAAACACGGTAGCAGTCAACATGGATGCCAGTGAAGTGCGCAAGTGCGAATGGCAGGAAAATAATATATCATTAAAATAACAATTTGAGATGAAGAGAAAGGAAGCACTCTATCAAAATGAACATTTTAATAGCAAAGCAAGGGACCAAAGTCCAGAAACCATTCTGAACCAGGTAAAAGAACCAAGTGCTAAGAAGGTTGATTGGACTACCTTAGACCTAAATCTTGTGAAGAAAACAACGAAGAACCTTTGAAAAGAAGTGTTTTAGAGAGTGAAGGTCTCATTGTCATCCTCATACTGATTGAAATAAACGGAATATTCGATTAAATAAGAAAACAGCGTCAGCATGATTTTCTGATGAAACTGTCAGTATCTCTGAATGACCACTGAATATTGTATTCATAATTTTGATTTAATCGACAAAATGATTTCAAACAGGATGATTTTTTTTTAATTCAGCAGGTGGCTGTGGCCTTGAACAAAGTGCTACCCAGTTTCAATTAATGAAGTTTTTCCCTTACATTTAGAATTATCACATGCATGTTGAAATTGAAACACAACCGATATCCCAGACCAATATTCAGAGTGGCAACGTTGCTGACACTTGGAAACTGTATCAGGGGTCTCTTGTTTACCTGAAAATAATTTATTGTTTTTTCCAATCTTGAAGTGTAGTAGCACCTGCATTTTTCTGTTCTGGAGATGGAAAGTTCACATTGTGCGAAGTGGCAGAGATCTCCACCTACATGTGAAAAGTTACTAGTAGTAACTTTAAACTTGCAAACCTAACACACGCATACTTTAATACTTGATTTCACCAATGCTTTGTCGTACATAATTTATAGTATCCAATGTCACTGTACTGTATTATGATGCTTTTTCTCTCTAACAAAATAGTTGAAACGAAAAGAAAAAACTTGTAAATCTTAAGGTAGGAGACTCTACCGAGTGCAGAGACATGTACGTTTACACTTGTGCAAATCTACACCTGGAAATGATGGAGAGCAAAAAACTTTAGATTTACACCAAGATGCAGTATTAGATTTACTCATGAGTAAACCTACATGTGTACATTTAAGTTTGTGAATCAGGTCCACTGTGGTAAGAAGTCCCCTTTGAGGAGAAATGGCCAACCAATGGAATGCCCTGATACACAAAGACTCGGGGCTGGCCAGTGCATGTTGAGCATTGCTTTAGAGTACCATTATAGAGCACACACCTACAGCTGACTTCAACAAGCTAACCAACATCCTAGAAAGCCTGTTGTTGTTGGTACTTAGAGGTGCAGGATTAAATATGGAGAGATTTTTTAAGGGGGTGACATCCATCTCCTACAGAGGGTGTAGTATAATCTGGAAGTATTAGTAAACCCAAGAATCCACACCAAAGTCATATCTTTGAGTTTAATTAAAACAATAAGGTAAAGTAGGCTACCTCTTGTAGTGGGATAAGTGGCTTCTTCTAGCTAGTTCACCTGAACTGATGCACCAAGAGAGGTGACAGAAAACACCTGGGCTCTTTATCTGTGATTACTAGGTTTGCCTATCTCTTGAACAACTGAGGCAAAATGAAAAGCTCTTAATACTGGACTGCTGACCCCAGCTGTGAGGATCCCTGATGTGTAAAAGGTGTATAGGCAGATGCACGAAATGTTTCAGCGGTTGCAGACCTTATGATTTGCAACTGCTTAAAATATTTTTTTATATGTTGTAAACTCATTGTAGGAGTATGTAAAGCTTTATTGCAATTTGGAAGGGTTGTGTTGTACACATCCCTTCCAAAATACTGTTAAAGTACCACATGTACCAATGGTGTGGGAAACTATTGATAAGTTACTTGGGCCCATTCCTCTTTGCAAATTGGCTAGCAGCTTAAGTAATCTGCGGTACAGTGGACCGCTATTATTTCTCATTAAACTTTTTCAAAAGTAGTCCCCTTTTCTTTAAGGAAATTGGGCTGCTTTAACAAGAGTTTTCATTTTTGAAAAGCAATCACAGGAATGCTAGCCTGCTGACTCTTAAATCCCATCAACCCTTTTGTTTGTAGCCAATCGCGGGGGACACAATTTTCAACCTGCCTCATTAATATGTATTAGGCAGACCATTCTGTGACCTCCTCTGAATCTCCATTTTGCTAACTAACTTGTTAGTAATTATGTCCATTCTCAAAAAGAAAAGTCACAATTTTCAATGACTTTTTGAGACAAATGTTAGTACACATGGGGCCATATGTAGGTAACAAAGGCTTTGCGACTTCCAAATAGTGAGTATGTAGAAATCGCTATTAGGGAATTGCAAAATGAGATGTACATAGGAGTGTATTCCACTTATAGAAATTTCTACAAATTTGCAATCACAATTAGGAAATAACTATTTTGGAAATCGCAAAATTGTGATTTCCAAATAAGAAATCAAAATTTACTAAAACTTGCATTCCTGATGCAGAATGATGATGTCGGATCAGGAGGTTATGAAATACAGGGTGTGGCCACAACCCAGAAGCCCAAGAAGGTGATGGAAGGGAGGAGTGCGCCTGCCTCACCACTGGTAGAGGAATTCCTTTCCCTGAATTACACCATGTCCAAGGATGATGGGGCAATGATTCTGGCAGCAGGAAGCGCAAAGTCACATTCTCAGAGAAGGATTTAGAGGCACTAACCAAGCAATGCATGCACATATGGACCAGCTCTTTGGGAAGGCATGTTTCACTGTACCTGAGGGCCAAAAGAGCAACATATAAAGCAACATCCTGGAGAAGGTGAACTCCCATAGTGTCACCCAAAGGACCATACCAGAGTTTAGGAAATGCTGGTATGACTTAGGATCCCACACCAAAGAGAAAGTGGCCAGCAGGATGGCTCAGGGTCGTGGCACAGGTGGTGCAAGCCAAACAAATTAAGACTGCTAATAGGCTTCTGCAAAGCATGTCAAGATCAGTGCTGCAATTGTAGAAAGGACAAGACCATTGGATTGCAGCCATGGAGAAGGAGCAAGATCTGCAAAGATGCAGGTACAGGCATAACATGACACGCTTTGATACCTTCACCTGATCAATCAATCGGTTGGTAGTGGGCACAACCACTCTTGCACAGAGAACTGTCAGCATACAAAATGACATCAGGCAATGCTGTCAGGATGTTTATGTCCCCTCTTCCAGAGGCCAGTCTTGCCAAGAAGGCAACCAAACCCATAGGCTGGAAAAAGTGCATCCAGTGAACACTCAGAGTAAAAAGACTACTTTGTAATGTTTTTTCATACTTTGTTGCTTTGTTGTCACAATAGTAAATCCTCCATGGATACAGGTGATTAAGGAGAGACACATTGTCACAAACTGAATAAAAGGTGATTTTTCAGTTTTACAGAAAGCATTACCATCATGTGTGATGTTTATTTCTTAGCTGTGATACTTAATCTTATCTCAAAAATAGTTTTTGGTCATCTCTTTGCATCAAGCATGACCCTCTGCGGCATGCATCCTGTCCTGCTCAACCTGTAGTGGTGGTAGTTCCTCATCTGAATCAGATTTGAGCTCCATGCTGATGTTGTGCATACCCTCCCTCATGGTGATGTGGTTTAGAATGGTTTACGAAGCAATGATTTTACTACATGTCTCAGGTCTGTAGGGCAGTTCTTCACTGGTTTTGAGGAGGCATCAGAATCTGGATTTCAGGACGCCAAAGGGCCATTCGATGATTGACAGTGTTGTCTTTTGTGCCCTGCTGTACTCCCTTTCACTTCTGGTACTTGGAGTCAAGTATGGTGTCAGTATACAAGTAGGCAAGGGATATGCACTGTCTACTTTAGGAGCATAAGAAGGATGAACCTTTAGGTCATATCACGCAAAACATTCTTCCCACTCTATGAATTGAGCTAGTAATTATCTTACCAAATAAAAAGCCATCGCCAGCTTCATCCTGAGACAGCTGGTTGTTGTGGAACATGAAGGAGTCATATGTGCTGCCAGGGAATCTGGCCACAAGGTCCTTTATGATGCATGAGGCATTACACACTAGCTGTACATTGAGTGAGTGTGAGCTTTTCCTATTTCTATAGCTAAATTAATTTTCTGAAGGTGGACATATGGCAATATGTGTGCAAGTAAAACAGCCAATTACATTAGGGAACTATGCGGCCTGGTAAAACATTGATTTGGTTTGTTGCATATCTTGGGGAGCATTTGGAAAAGGTATCTACTGGTTAACTTTTCTAACTACGATGTCCAGAACCCTGTGAAAAAACCTTGAAAGTGCACTTTGTATGACTCCCTTTACCACTGCTATGACTTACCTGGTAACTGCCGGAAGTTAGAAGGTGTAGAAAACACAAAACCTGCACATGTGGTTGGATTGCATTGCTTCTGAGTTTTGGGATCTGTAGCTGAGGCTGAAACTCAGTAAATAATTCCAGAATTACCTCACTACTGAGTCTGAATCTCTCATATATGTTATCTACTCCTTAATCTGTTCAAACAGGGTGACCTTCACCCTAAGGGGCATATTTAAGGAAAGTGGTGCTGTACTACATTCATGTAAAAATATTACACTAATGTGGTGCAAGGTGGCTCTTGGGGCTTATAGATATGTCCCTAAATGTCCTCTCCTGTCTTCTCCTACTACTCTGCCTGCTAGTCAAAAATCCTCATCCTCCTCACCAAGACATACAGAGCCACCATTCTGAAAGAGCTAGCTGCATTTGGGAGCCTTTGTAGATCAAACGTCAGTGTTCAACCGTATGTGGACTTTTGGTATAAACCTTGTGGCTTAAAGCAATTTAATTTGTTAGTTGCAGTGTCCTTTAAAAATTCTTGCTTGCTAGTGGTCAGTTCTGCCTTTTTCTCCCTCCTTTTTCTGTTTTCAGAGCAGTTACCCACTACTGTATTAATCCACTTTGGCTTCTTTATCTATTGGTGTGACAGACATTTTTGTTTTTTCTTTATTGCTGCCTTTTCACTGTGGGTGTTTTAGGCTAGTAGCTGCCTGTTTTATTACATCATTCTGTTTCCCCCACCTCCTCAGATGTCGCTGACATTTCCCTTGGCCATATTCCAGTGCTGTTCTTCTTCGCCTCTGACTCCTAAAATAAGCTTATTTTACAAAAGAAACACACAGTTATTTAGCTCACTGCTAAGGAAAGTCACAATATGCCCTTTCTGGTCAAATGTAGCTAAACCTAGAAGCAATGATGTGAAATTTGCTTTGCCTCTCAGAATGTCTCTATCCAGGGCCCCTTTCTGCCAGCACTCAAGACATCCACACAAGGCATTGCTGATCTCCTTAATTAGGGCCATAGATTTTCTCGGTCTGCTCTGCTTTTGTTAACTTCATTAGAGCTTTGTTGAAATGTGAGGCAAGAACTCCTGAAATACTTTTCATTGGGTTAAAATACAAAGAAAATACTTTTTCAGCCTTATTTTCCAATTCTTTTCAGACATTTCTGATGTCAGTAGCCACCAGTGACCATCAAAACATGGCAGGAAAAGATGAAATGATGAGACAGGGTTGACCAATTTATGTGGCAAAAAAGTCCAGTTCTGAACTTACAGTGCCAATAGCTCTAACTCAAGAAAACACAAGACCTATTGCATTTTAAATGTTTGTATTTTATTGTAGGGCTGTTCCTTCCACACCCATCAGTGTTGAGTCAACATCCTATGGCAACAAAGGCAAAAAAACACAAATGATGGACAGAATGCACAACCAATCAAACATTTACCCCCAGTCACAGATCTGGGTTTAATCCATCAATTCTTTTGCTCACCATCCCACCCAAGTTTGGACCCAGCCATATGCAAACCAGTCTTGACCCTGTTCCCCAAGGGAACAATACAGACCGAACTGCCAAGCCAGGTCCTCCCTGGACCAGAAACAAGCATCCTAGGACCGGTTTCAGGGAATCACCCTTCATCAGCCAGGCTAGCTTGAATCCAGTGGCAAAGTGAGTCTGGGACCCATGTCTGGGCATACCCGGCGCACTTAAGGCAACTAAATAAAAAAAACACAAACGATGGACGGAATGCGGAACCAATCAAACATTCACCCCCAGTCACAGATCTGGGTTTAATCCATCAATTATTATGCTCACCATGCCACCCCAGTTTGAAGCCAGCCATAACCAAATCAGTCTTGACACTGTTCCCCATGGGGACAGTCCAGCCTGAACTGCCAGGCCAGGTCCTCCCTGGACCGGAAACAAACATCCTGGGACCGGTTTCAGGGTATCACCCTTCACCAGCCAGGCTAGCTTGAATCCAGCAGCATAGTGAGCCCGCGACCCATGTCTGGGCATACATGGCGCACTTAGGGCAACAAAAGCAAAAAAACACAAATGATGGACGGAATGCGGAACCAATCAAATATTCACCCCTAGACACAGATCTGGGTTTAATCCATCAATTCTTTTGCTCAACATGCCACCCCCGTTTGGACCCAGCCATATGCAAATCAGTCTTGGCCCTGTTCCCCATGGGAAAAGTCCAGCCCAAACTGCCAGTCCAGGTCCTCTCTAGACTGGAAACAAGCATCCTGGGACTAGTTTCAGAGTATTACCCTTCATCAGCCAGGCTAGCTTGAATCCAGCAGCATAGTGAGCCCGGACCCCACGTATGGGCACACCCGGCGCACTTAGGGCAACAAAAGCAACAAAAAAAAACACAAATGATGGACGGAATGTGGAACCAATCAAGCATTCACCTCCAGTCAAAGATCTGGATTTAATCCATCAATTCTTTTGCTCACCATGCCACCCCAGTTTTGACCCAGCCATATGCAAATCAGTCTTGATCCTGTTCTCACTAGGAACAGTCCAGCCCAAACTGTCAGGCCAGGTCCTCCCTGGACTGGAAACAAGCATCATGGGACCTGTTTCAGGGTATCACCCTTCATCAGCCAGGCTAGCTTCAATCCAGCGGCATAGTGAGCCCGTGACTCACGTCTGGGCATACCCGGCGCCCTCAGGGCAACAAAAGCAAAAAAACACAAATCATGGACGGAATGCAGAACCAATCAAACATTCACTCCCAGTCACAGATCTGGGTTTAATCCAACAAATTGTTTTGCTCACCATGCCACCCCAGTCACCATCCTATTCCAGTCCCAGGCCAGGGCGTGTTGGCAGCGCTTTCCTCCTGGCAGGTCCACGGTTTACACCCAGTGCCAGAGATGTGATTAAAGCAGACATCCACTGTGGATGGAAGAGCTGCCTTGACTTCCTGGGCTTTGAGATTTCTCTCACTTTCCTTCATCCAAATGCTGACAAGACTCTTTTGCAAATGGAGAAAGGGAGGTGTAGGAAGTTGGCTCTGTATGTGCTATTTCAAAGTAAGGAATAGCATGCACAGAGTCCAAGGGTTCCCCTTAGAGGTAAAATAGTGGTAAAAATAGATAATACTAATGCTCTATTTTGTGGTAGTGTGGTCGAGCAGTAGGCTTATCCAAGGAGTAGTGTTAAGCATTTGTTGTACATACACATAGACAATAAATGAGGTACACACACTCAGAGACAAATCCAGCCAATAGGTTTTTATATAGAAAAATATCTTTTCTTAGTTTATTTTAAGAACCACAGGTTCAAGTTCTACATGTAATAGCTCATTCGAAAGGTATTGCAGGTAAGTACTTTAGGAACTTCAAATCATCAAAATTGCATGTATACTTTTCAAGTTATTGACAAATAGCTGTTTTAAAAGTGGACACTTAGTGCAATTTTCACAGTTCCTAGGGGAGGTAAGTATTTGTTAGTTTTACCAGGTAAGTAAGACACTTACAGGGTTCAGTTCTTGGTCCAAGATAGCCCACCGTTGGGGGTTCAGAGCAACCCCAAAGTCACCACACCAGCAGCTCAGGGCCGGTCAGGTGCAGAGTTCAAAGTGGTGCCCAAAACACATAGGCTAGAATGGAGAGAAGGGGGTGCCCCGGTTCCGGTCTGCTTGCAGGTAAGTACCCGCGTCTTCGGAGGGCAGACCAGGGGGGTTTTGTAGGGCACCGGGGGGGACACAAGTCCACACAGAAATTTCACCCTCAGCAGCGCGGGGGCGGCCGGGTGCAGTGTAGAAACAAGCGTCGGGTTTGTAATGGAAGTCAATGGGAGATCTAGGGATCTCTTCAGCGCTGCAGGCAGGCAAGGGGGGGGGTTCCTCGGGGAAACCTCCACTTGGGCAAGGGAGAGGGACTCCTGGGGGTCACTCCTCCAGTGAAAGTCCGGTCCTTCAGGTCCTGGGGGCTGCGGGTGCAGGGTCTCTCCCAGGTGTCGGGACTTTGGTTTCAAAGAGTCGCGGTCAGGGGAAGCCTCGGGATTCCCTCTGCAGGCGGCGCTGTGGGGGCTCAGGGGGGACAGGTTTTGGTACTCACAGTATCAGAGTAGTCCTGGGGTCCCTCCTGAGGTGTTGGATCGCCACCAGCCGAGTCGGGGTCGCCGGGTGCAGTGTTGCAAGTCTCACGCTTCTTGCGGGGAGCTTGCAGGGTTCTTTAAAGCTGCTGGAAACAAAGTTGCAGCTTTTCTTGGAGCAGGTCCGCTGTCCTCGGGAGTTTCTTGTCTTTTCGAAGCAGGGGCAGTCCTCAGAGGATGTCGAGGTCGCTGGTCCCTTCGGAAGGCGTCGCTGGAGCAGGATCTTTGGAAGGCAGGAGACAGGCCGGTGAGTTTCTGGAGCCAAGGCAGTTGTCGTCTTCTGGTCTTCCGCTGCAGGGGTTTTCAGCTGGGCAGTCCTTCTTCTTGTTGCAGGAATCTAATTTTCTAGGGTTCAGGGTAGCCCTTAAATACTAATTTTAAGGGCGTGTTTAGGTCTGGGGGGTTAGTAGCCAATGGCTACTAGCCCTGAGGGTGGGTACACCCTCTTTGTGCCTCCTCCCAAGGGGAGGGGGTCACAATCCTAACCCTATTGGGGGAATCCTCCATCTGCAAGATGGAGGATTTCTAAAAGTTAGAGTCACCTCAGCTCAGGACACCTTAGGGGCTGTCCTGACTGGCCAGTGACTCCTCCTTGTTATTCTCATTATTTTCTCCGGCCTTGCCGCCAAAAGTGGGGCCTGGCCGGAGGGGGCGGGCAACTCCACTAGCTGGAGTGTCCTGCTGGGTTGGCACAAAGGAGGTGAGCCTTTGAGGCTCACCGCCAGGTGTGACAATTCCTGCCTGGGAGAGGTGTTAGCATCTCCACCCAGTGCAGGCTTTGTTACTGGCCTCAGAGTGACAAAGGCACTCTCCCCATGGGGCCAGCAACATGTCTCGGTTTGTGGCAGGCTGCTAGAACTAGTCAGCCTACACAGATAGTCGGTTAAGTTTCAGGGGGCACCTCTAAGGTGCCCTCTGTGGTGTATTTTACAATAAAATGTACACTGGCATCAGTGTGCATTTATTGTGCTGAGAAGTTTGATACCAAACTTCCCAGTTTTCAGTGTAGCCATTATGGTGCTGTGGAGTTCGTGTTTGACAGACTCCCAGACCATATACTCTTATGGCTACCCTGCACTTACAATGTCTAAGGTTTTGTTTAGACACTGTAGGGGTACCATGCTCATGCACTGGTACCCTCACCTATGGTATAGTGCACCCTGCCTTAGGGCTGTCAGGCCTGCTAGAGGGGTGTCTTACCTATACTGCATAGGCAGTGAGAGGCTGGCATGGCACCCTGAGGGGAGTGCCATGTCGACTTACTCGTTTTGTCCTCACTAGCACACACAAGCTGGCAAGCAGTGTGTCTGTGCTGAGTGAGAGGTCTCCAGGGTGGCATAAGACATGCTGCATCCCTTAGAGACCTTCCTTGGCATCAGGGCCCTTGGTACTAGAAGTACCAGTTACAAGGGACTTATCTGGATGCCAGGGTCTGCCAATTGTGGATACAAAAGTACAGGTTAGGGAAAGAACACTGGTGCTGGGGCCTGGTTAGCAGGCCTCAGCACACTTTCAATTGTAAACATAGCATCAGCAAAGGCAAAAAGTCAGGGGGCAACCATGCCAAGGAGGCATTTCCTTACACAACCCCCCCCCAAACGAAAGAGGATGAGACTAACCTTTCCCAAGAGAGTCTTCATTTTCTAAGTGGAAGAACCTGGAAAGGCCATCTGCATTGGCATGGGCAGTCCCAGGTCTGTGTTCCACTATAAAGTCCATTCCCTGTAGGGAGATGGACCACCTCAACAGTTTAGGATTTTCACCTTTCATTTGCATCAGCCATTTGAGAGGTCTGTGGTCGGTTTGAACTAGGAAGTGAGTCCCAAAGAGGTATGGTCTCAGCTTCTTCAGGGACCAAACCACAGCAAAGGCCTCCCTCTCAATGGCACTCCAACGCTGCTCCCTGGGGAGTAACCTCCTGCTAATGAAAGCAACAGGCTGGTCAAGGCCATCATCATTTGTTTGGGACAAAACTGCCCCTATCCCATGTTCAGAGGCATCTGTCTGCACAATGAACTGCTTAGAATAATCTGGAGCTTTGAGAACTGGTGCTGAGCACATTGCCTGTTTCAGGGTGTCAAAGGCCTGTTGGCAGTCCACAGTCCAGTTTACTTTCTTGGGCATTTTCTTGGAGGTGAGCTCAGTGAGGGCTGTCACAATGGATCCATATCCCTTCACAAACCTCCTGTAGTACCCAGTCAAGCCAAGGAATGCCCTGACTTGAGTCTGGGTTTTTGGAGCTACCCAGTCCAGAATAGTCTGGATCTTGGGTTGGAGTGGCTGAACTTGGCCTCCACCTACAAGGTGTCCCAAGTAAACCACAGTTCCCTGCCCTATCTGGCATTTGGATGCCTTGATAGAGAGGCCTGCAGATTGCAGAGCCTTCAAAACCTTCCTCAGGTGGACCAGGTGATCCTGCCAGGTGGAGCTAAAGACAGCAATATCATCAAGATAAGCTGTGCTAAAGGACTCCAAGCCAGCAAGGACTTGATTCACCAACCTTTGGAAGGTGGCAGGGGCATTCTTTAAACCAAAGGGCATAACAGTAAACTGATAATGCCCATCAGGTGTGGAGAATGCTGTCTTTTCTTTTGCTCCAGGTGCCATTTTTATTTGCCAGTACCCTGCTGTCAAGTCAAAGGTACTTAGAAATTTGGCAGCACCTAATTTATCAATGAGCTCATCAGCTCTTGGAATTGGATGAGCATCTGTCTTGGTGACAGAATTGAGCCCTCTGTAGTCCACACAAAACCTCATCTCTTTCTTTCCATCTGTGGTGTGAGGTTTGGGGACTAAGACCACTGGGCTAGCCCAGGGGCTGTCAGAGCGCTCAATGACTCCCAATTCCAGCATCTTGTGGACTTCCACCTTGATGCTTTCCTTAACATGGTCAGACTGTCTAAAGATTTTGTTCTTGACAGGCATGCTGTCTCCTGTGTCCACATCATGGGTACACAGGTGTGTCTGACCAGGGGTTAAGGAGAAGAGTTCAGGAAACTGTTGTAGGACTCTCCTACAATCAGCTTGCTGTTGGCCAGAGAGGGTGTCTGAGTAGATCACTCCATCTACTGTACCATCTTTTGGGTCTGATGACAGAAGATCAGGGAGAGGTTCACTCTCTGCCTCCTGATCCTCATCTGTTACCATCAACAGATTGACATCAGCCCTGTCGTGGAAGAGCTTAAGGCGGTTTACATGGATCACCCTTTTGGGGCTCCTGCTTGTGCCCAGGTCCACCAAGTAGGTGACCTGACTCTTCCTCTCTAGTACTGGGTAAGGGCCACTCCATTTGTCCTGGAGTGCCCTGGGAGCCACAGGCTCCAGAACCCAGACTTTCTGCCCTGGTTGGAACTCAACCAGTGCAGCCTTTTGGTCATACCAAAACTTCTGGAGCTGTTGGCTGGCCTCAAGGTTTTTGGTTGCCTTTTCCATGTACTCTGCCATTCTAGAGCGAAGGCCAAGTACATAGTCCACTATGTCCTGTTTAGGCTCATGGAGAGGTCTCTCCCAGCCTTCTTTAACAAGGGCAAGTGGTCCCCTTACAGGATGACCAAACAGAAGTTCAAAGGGTGAGAACCCTACTCCCTTCTGTGGTACCTCCCTGTAAGCGAAAAGCAGACATGGCAGGAGGACATCCCATCTCCTTTTGAGTTTTTCTGGGAGCCCCATGATCATGCCTTTTAATGTCTTGTTGAATCTCTCAACTAAGCCATTAGTTTGTGGATGGTAAGGTGTAGTGAATTTATAAGTCACTCCACACTCATTCCACATGTGCTTTAGGTATGCTGACATGAAGTTGGTACCTCTGTCAGACACCACCTCCTTAGGGAAACCCACTCTGGTAAAGATACCAATGAGGGCCTTGGCTACTGCAGGGGCAGTAGTCGACCTAAGGGGAATAGCTTCAGGATACCTGGTAGCATGATCCACTACTACCAGGATATACATATTTCCTGAGGCTGTGGGAGGTTCCAGTGGACCAACTATGTCCACACCGACTCTTTCAAAGGGCACCCCCACCACTGGAAGTGGAATGAGGGGGGCCTTTGGGTGCCCACCTGTCTTACCACTAGCTTGACAGGTGGGGCAGGAGAGGCAAAACTCCTTAACCATGTTGGACATATTGGGCCAGTAGAAGTGGTTGACTAACCTCTCCCACGTCTTGGTTTGTCCCAAATGTCCAGCAAGGGGAATGTCATGGGCCAATGTTAGGATGAACTCTCTGAACAGCTGAGGCACTACCACTCTCCTAGTGGCACCAGGTTTGGGGTCTCTGGCCTCAGTGTACAGGAGCCCATCTTCCCAATAGACCCTATGTGTTCCATTTTTCTTGCCTTTGGACTCTTCAGCAGCTTGCTGCCTAAGGCCTTCAAGAGAGGGACAGGTTTCTTGTCCCTTACACAGCTCTTCCCTTGAGGGTCCCCCTGGGCCTAAGAGCTCAACCTGATAAGGTTCAAGTTCCAAAGGCTCAGTTCCCTCAGAGGGCAGAACTTCTTCCTGAGAAGAGAGGTTCCCTTTCTTTTGCTGTGTTGCAGTTGGTTTCCCAACTGACTTTCCTGTTCTCTTGGTAGGCTGGGCCATTTTTCCAGACTCCAGCTCTACTTTTTCACCCTGTGCCTTGCATTGTGCTCTTGTTTTCACACACACCAGTTCAGGGATACCCAGCATGGCTGCATGGGTTTTTAGCTCTACCCCAGCCCATGCTGAGGACTCCAGGTCATTTCCAAGCAGACAGTCCACTGGGATATTTGAGGAGACCACCACCTGTTTCAGGCCATTGACCCCTCCCCATTCTAAAGTAACCATTGCCATGGGATGTACTTTTCTCTGATTGTCAGCGTTGGTGACTGTGTAAGTTTTTCCAGTCAGGTATTGGCCAGGGGAAACCAGTTTCTCTGTCACCATGGTGACACTGGCACCTGTATCCCTCAGGCCCTCTATTCTAGTCCCATTAATTAAGAGTTGCTGTCTGTATTTTTGCATGTTAGGCGGCCAGACAGCTAGTGTGGCTAAATCCACCCCACCCTCAGAAACTAGAGTAGCTTCAGTGTGGACCCTGATTGGCTCTGGGCACACTGTTGATCCCACTTGGAGACTAGCCATACCAGTGTTACCTGGATGGGAGTTTGGAGTGGAACCTTTCTTGGGACAGGCCTTGTCTCCAGTTTGGTGTCCATGCTGTTTACAGCTATGACACCAGGCCTTTTTGGGATCAAAGTTTTTACCCTTGTACCCATTGTTTTGTGAAGAGGCTCTGGGCCCACCCTCCTGTGCAGGTTTTTGGGGGCCTGTAGAAGACTCTTTACTATTTTTAGTTTTGGTTGTCTCATCACCCTTCTGCTGGGGAGTCTTTGTGACCCCTTTCTTTTGGTCACCCCCTGTTGAAGTCTTGGACACCCTTGTCTTGACCCAATGGTCCGCCTTCTTTCCCAATTCTTGGGGAGAAATTGGTCCTAGGTGTACCAGATGCTGATGCAGTTTATCATTGAAACAATTACTTAACAGGTGTTCTTTCACAAATAAATTGTACAGCCCATCATAATTACTTACACCACTGCCTTGAATCCAACCATCTAGTGTTTTCACTGAGTAGTCAACAAAGTCAACCCAGGTCTGGCTCGAGGATTTTTGAGCCCCCCTGAACCTAATCCTGTACTCCTCAGTGGAGAATCCAAAGCCCTCAATCAGGGTACCCTTCATGAGGTCATAAGATTCTGCATCTTGTCCAGAGAGTGTGAGGAGTCTATCCCTACACTTTCCTGTGAACATTTCCCAAAGGAGAGCACCCCAGTGAGATCTGTTCACTTTTCTGGTTACACAAGCCCTCTCAAAAGCTGTGAACCATTTGGTGATGTCATCACCATCTTCATATTTAGTTACAATCCCTTTGGGGATTTTCAACATGTCAGGAGAATCTCTGACCCTATTTATGTTGCTGCCACCATTGATGGGTCCTAGGCCCATCTCTTGTCTTTCCCTCTCTATGGCTAGGATCTGTCTTTCCAAAGCCAATCTTTTGGCCATCCTGGCTAACTGGATGTCCTCTTCACTGGAGTTATCCTCAGTGATTTCAGAGTTGTTGGTCCCTCCTGTGAGGGAACCAGCATCTCTGACTATTATTTGTGGAGTCAGGGCTTGAGAAGCCCTGCTCTCCCTAAGTAGGACTGGAGGGGGGGAATTTCCCTCCAAGTCACTATCTTCATCCTCTGAGTTGCCATCCTCAGAGGGGTTGGCCTTTTCAAACTCTGCCAAAAGCTCCTGGAGCTGTACTTTGGTAGGTTTGGGGCCCATTGCTATTTTCTTTAGTTTACAGAGTGACCTTAGCTCTCTCATCTGTAGATGGAGGTAAGGTGTGGTGTCGAGTTCCACCACATTCACATCTGTGCTAGACATTATGCTTCTAAAAGTTGGAATACTTTTTAAGAAACTAAAACTGGTTCTAGAATCTAATTCAAACTTTTACAAACTTTTAAACTCTAAAAGAAATGCTAAACAGGATCTAACACAAGGCCCTAGCAGGTCTTTTAAGAATTTAGAAAACTTTTCAAATTGCAAAAATCAATTTCTAATGACAATTTTGGAATTTGTCGTGTGATCAGGTATTGGCTGAGTAGTCCAGCAAATGCAAAGTCTTGTACCCCACCGCTGATCCACCAATGTAGGAAGTTGGCTCTGTATGTGCTATTTCAAAGTAAGGAATAGCATGCACAGAGTCCAAGGGTTCCCCTTAGAGGTAAAATAGTGGTAAAAATAGATAATACTAATGCTCTATTTTGTGGTAGTGTGGTCGAGCAGTAGGCTTATCCAAGGAGTAGTGTTAAGCATTTGTTGTACATACACATAGACAATAAATGAGGTACACACACTCAGAGACAAATCCAGCCAATAGGTTTTTATATAGAAAAATATCTTTTCTTAGTTTATTTTAAGAACCACAGGTTCAAGTTCTACATGTAATAGCTCATTCGAAAGGTATTGCAGGTAAGTACTTTAGGAACTTCAAATCATCAAAATTGCATGTATACTTTTCAAGTTATTGACAAATAGCTGTTTTAAAAGTGGACACAGTGCAATTTTCACAGTTCCTAGGGGAGGTAAGTATTTGTTAGTTTTACCAGGTAAGTAAGACACTTACAGGGTTCAGTTCTTGGTCCAAGATAGCCCACCGTTGGGGGTTCAGAGCAACCCCAAAGTCACCACACCAGCAGCTCAGGGCCGGTCAGGTGCAGAGTTCAAAGTGGTGCCCAAAACACATAGGCTAGAATGGAGAGAAGGGGGTGCCCCGGTTCCGGTCTGCTTGCAGGTAAGTACCCGCGTCTTCGGAGGGCAGACCAGGGGGGTTTTGTAGGGCACCGGGGGGGACACAAGTCCACACAGAAATTTCACCCTCAGCAGCGCGGGGGCGGCCGGGTGCAGTGTAGAAACAAGCGTCGGGTTTGTAATGGAAGTCAATGGGAGATCTAGGGATCTCTTCAGCGCTGCAGGCAGGCAAGGGGGGGGGTTCCTCGGGGAAACCTCCACTTGGGCAAGGGAGAGGGACTCCTGGGGGTCACTCCTCCAGTGAAAGTCCGGTCCTTCAGGTCCTGGGGGCTGCGGGTGCAGGGTCTCTCCCAGGTGTCGGGACTTTGGTTTCAAAGAGTCGCGGTCAGGGGAAGCCTCGGGATTCCCTCTGCAGGCGGCGCTGTGGGGGCTCAGGGGGGACAGGTTTTGGTACTCACAGTATCAGAGTAGTCCTGGGGTCCCTCCTGAGGTGTTGGATCGCCACCAGCCGAGTCGGGGTCGCCGGGTGCAGTGTTGCAAGTCTCACGCTTCTTGCGGGGAGCTTGCAGGGTTCTTTAAAGCTGCTGGAAACAAAGTTGCAGCTTTTCTTGGAGCAGGTCCGCTGTCCTCGGGAGTTTCTTGTCTTTTCGAAGCAGGGGCAGTCCTCAGAGGATGTCGAGGTCGCTGGTCCCTTCGGAAGGCGTCGCTGGAGCAGGATCTTTGGAAGGCAGGAGACAGGCCGGTGAGTTTCTGGAGCCAAGGCAGTTGTCGTCTTCTGGTCTTCCGCTGCAGGGGTTTTCAGCTGGGCAGTCCTTCTTCTTGTTGCAGGAATCTAATTTTCTAGGGTTCAGGGTAGCCCTTAAATACTAATTTTAAGGGCGTGTTTAGGTCTGGGGGGTTAGTAGCCAATGGCTACTAGCCCTGAGGGTGGGTACACCCTCTTTGTGCCTCCTCCCAAGGGGAGGGGGTCACAATCCTAACCCTATTGGGGGAATCCTCCATCTGCAAGATGGAGGATTTCTAAAAGTTAGAGTCACCTCAGCTCAGGACACCTTAGGGGCTGTCCTGACTGGCCAGTGACTCCTCCTTGTTATTCTCATTATTTTCTCCGGCCTTGCCGCCAAAAGTGGGGCCTGGCCGGAGGGGGCGGGCAACTCCACTAGCTGGAGTGTCCTGCTGGGTTGGCACAAAGGAGGTGAGCCTTTGAGGCTCACCGCCAGGTGTGACAATTCCTGCCTGGGAGAGGTGTTAGCATCTCCACCCAGTGCAGGCTTTGTTACTGGCCTCAGAGTGACAAAGGCACTCTCCCCATGGGGCCAGCAACATGTCTCGGTTTGTGGCAGGCTGCTAGAACTAGTCAGCCTACACAGATAGTCGGTTAAGTTTCAGGGGGCACCTCTAAGGTGCCCTCTGTGGTGTATTTTACAATAAAATGTACACTGGCATCAGTGTGCATTTACTGTGCTGAGAAGTTTGATACCAAACTTCCCAGTTTTCAGTGTAGCCATTATGGTGCTGTGGAGTTCGTGTTTGACAGACTCCCAGACCATATACTCTTATGGCTACCCTGCACTTACAATGTCTAAGGTTTTGTTTAGACACTGTAGGGGTACCATGCTCATGCACTGGTACCCTCACCTATGGTATAGTGCACCCTGCCTTAGGGCTGTCAGGCCTGCTAGAGGGGTGTCTTACCTATACTGCATAGGCAGTGAGAGGCTGGCATGGCACCCTGAGGGGAGTGCCATGTCGACTTACTCGTTTTGTCCTCACTAGCACACACAAGCTGGCAAGCAGTGTGTCTGTGCTGAGTGAGAGGTCTCCAGGGTGGCATAAGACATGCTGCATCCCTTAGAGACCTTCCTTGGCATCAGGGCCCTTGGTACTAGAAGTACCAGTTACAAGGGACTTATCTGGATGCCAGGGTCTGCCAATTGTGGATACAAAAGTACAGGTTAGGGAAAGAACACTGGTGCTGGGGCCTGGTTAGCAGGCCTCAGCACACTTTCAATTGTAAACATAGCATCAGCAAAGGCAAAAAGTCAGGGGGCAACCATGCCAAGGAGGCATTTCCTTACAGGAGGTTAAGAACAAAACGCCTGCCCTCTCATTGAAACAGCAGCGGAAATTCACCGGATCGGTTGAAATGTGCATACTTCTACTGTGGAAGCCGAATTTCAGTAAAACACAGAGGGTATTCCCACCGGGGTTGTAAAAAGTGGTGGAGACATACAGACTAAGCGACTGGTAGCCTCATTACAGTGAGGTATTGCCTATGTTTTACGCTAGAACATGAACACTGCTTACACCAGGTTGTAATGTTAGTGCCGCTGTTTGTAGCACCCATTTCTAAATTAAGGACCCTTCCCTGTTTGTTATAGCAGTGATACATTCAGAGAACTCACGACGTACTGGCTGCAGAAGTTAATGTGTCAGACATAAGCATGCCGGCTTACAGAGCGCTGATCAAGCTTACCATCTTGAATTTGCTTTTGCATGTATTTCCAGATGCTTATAGCTTATAGAATTTATTTTTCTAATTTAAATGTTTCTTTGCCTGACATTTGAAAAACTGTGAAACCTGGTTGTTTGGACCACTCTTAACACAATGATGGCTTCTTGTGCTTTTGTAGGCTTTCACTACTAGAAGCTCTCCAGATTCTTTCAAAATAGAGGTGGGCTAAGATGGAGTATCCTCAAACCGCACAGTGTTTTTGGCAGTCTGCAGCTGTTCTAGATGTGCATGCTGTGCATCATTGCATCATCCAAAGTGTGGGTCCACAAGTCTGACTTTAATTGCAAAGATGTTCCTTTGGACAATGACCATAGGCGCACTAAGGATGACCCACTGTGACATTAACTGTAAGCTGCCAGGGCCCCAATATCTTCCTGGGGGCTGTTGCAATGTTCACTGGTGGTAAGAACGTCAAGTTGTTACACCATTCCCTATCTGGTTTCATTACAGTGGGTAAGAGTAGTGCATTTATCGTTATGTTCCCAGAATGTAAGGGTTTAAAAAACATACAAAAGAGAGAAGCTTTTCTTCTGGAATCCTTTTACCTGCACACGTCTTTGTTGAGAAAGTACTTTGCCATCCTACCGGGCAATCACATTCTTTTGTTAATGTTCTGGCTAGAGTTTTGATTGCCCAGCTCTGATTAACTATTTGCTTGTTCAGTTTTCTAACCAGACCCTCTTGGCATTAAGGGGGTCATTCCAACCCTGGCGGTAAATACCGCCAGGGCCGGGGTCTGCGGGAGCACCGCCAACAGGCTGGCGGTGCTCCTTTGGGCATTCTGACCGCGGCAGTACAGCCGCGGCCAGAAATGGAAAGTCGGCGGTGTACCGCCGACTTTCCGCTGCCCAGGGGAATCCTCCATGGCGGCGCAGCTTGCTGCGCCGCCATGGGGATTCCGACCCCCATACCGCCATCCTGTTCCTGGCGGTTTCGGCCGCCAGGAACAGGATGGCGGTATGGGGTGTCGTGGGGCCCCCGTAAGAGGGCCCCACTTAGAATTTCAGTGTCTGCTTAGCAGACACTGAAATTCGCGACGGGTGCTACTGCACCCGTCGCACCCCTTCCACTCCGCCGGCTCCATTCGGAGCCGGCTTCCACGTGGAAGGGTGTTTCCCGCTGGGCTGGCGGGCGGCCTTTTGGCGGTCGCCCGCCAGCCCAGCGGGAAACCCAGAATGACCGCCGCGGTCTTTTGACCGCGGTACGGTCTTCTGGCGGTTCCCGCTTGGAATGACCCCCTAAATGTGGCATCTAGGATCCATGCTCACTAAACTTGCTATATTTTATTTGGTCCGCCTTTTGTCTGCCCCTATTGTAGCGGGATCCAAAGACCTCCTACATTCGCTCCTATAGTAGGACAGGTCTGTGCATCTTGCAGATCTGCTCTCTATTCTGACACATCATTCCCATCACCTACACCGACTCGCTGTTAGTGCTACCCTCTTTTACAGTTATAAAATTGGTTTACTAGAAGTATAAAAAGTACAACATATAAGGCATTTAAAGCAATGAAGAAAGTATAGCTGAAGGTGGAGAAGGGAGGTGTCCATAATTGACTCATGCTTTGTTGCGGGATAAGTGGCACATTCCCCTAGGGCACTCTTGTTTGAAGACGTCTTTACTATTGGCCATATAGACCCTCTGCATCTTTGTGAGATATTTAGGTCTGCATGACCTGTCTTTATGATCCACATTGCGTCTACCATCCACAGTGGTTAATAGAAGCGCATTGGTGATTGATTCCAGAACAACCACTTCGGGATTTTTCACCTCCGGTTGTCCTCATTTTTTTTATCTCTGACCCGTTAATCAACACTGCATTATCAGCGTGCAATTCTGTCCTGATGATTACTTTAAGTAACTGGTGTCCAAATGCCGTCGACATTTGAAACAGTGAATTCCAGCTCATAGATCTTTTTGTATCATCAAGTTAATGTACTAAAATATTACAAGTATTGCCTGTATGCTATTTTTAGGTCAAGCGTGCAACTGCTCTGGCCTGTTGTGATCTATTCTGTGGGCTTTTAGCCACAACCACTGCACTCCCATCTCTATCATTCATTCAGGTGCTTGCCTTTCAAAAATCCTTTTTTATCATGGGTAAATACTTTACGTTTGTCCCTCCTTGGGGCAGTTTTGTTACCGCCTTGACCAACGGCCCTCTTACGTGGATAATCCATTTAACTGCGAGCGAACTTCTTTTTTCTTTTGTGTCTCTATTTCGTGCTCATGTTCATGGCTGCCATGGTGGTTTGAATCGGCTTGCTTATGTCAACAGTTTTTTTTTTTCGTTTTCCATTTATATGACAAGAAATGTCCAGTTAGGAATTTCCAACGCTCATAGCTCTAACTCGAGCAAACATACGACCCATTGCATTGCAAATACTTGTTAGAGTTTGCACTTGGTTACCACCTGAGACAAATTGATGGTATTTGCATTTCCTAAATGGCAGTTTTGTGACTGTTTGCAATTAGGAAATCCTTTGTACATAGTGTTAGAGATTCGCTATTTGGAAATCCCTATTTGTGATTTCCTATGTAGGGAATCCCAAAATTTGATTTCTACATGATGCAAATTGCATTTTGTACCACCACAAATGCCTTTTGCACATACCAAAATGGTCCTTAGGGCCTCATTTAAAGTTTGAAGGCTAAGGTGCTACATAGAAGCATTGTGGATGTCCTGTCCACCATATTTAGAGTGCCATTGACTACGATCTTCTCGTAATATGGCAGACAAGACGTCTATAACGTTCTTAATAGATCATTCTTTATCACCAAACTCTAAATACGGCCTTAACTGACAAGTGTTAGCTCACCAAAGCAAACCTATAAAAATTTCAACTGCACCAAAACCCTACATGCAGCTAACTTAATGATTCAGAAGAGTGAGCAAGGCACAATATGTCAGAAAACTAAAAGCATTAAACCAGGAGAAATACTTCACTTTTCCCTGTGGGGGAGAATAGGAGAAATACAATGAGGTCAGTTCTGTTTGAATTGGATGGGCATTTAGGAGACAGCTATATTAAACAAATTTTGCATTGATGTTAAAATTGAGCAAATGCCTTCTTGTACACTTTTTGCTGCTGGTATAGTAAAGAATAGAGGGCCAGATTTACTGAAAAGTGGCGCCAAAATCGGCAGCGCCGCCCTGCATCACTTTAGAAACACAGGGATGCACTGTATTTATTAGAATATGGCACACAGCGGTGTTCCCTTCTGCAGTGGCACTAAATTGGGCTGTCCCAAGCTAACGCAGGCATCCTTGCCCCATTGTTCAAGGATGTCTGCGTTGAGGGGCTTGATTGTTTATGTGCAGGAAGGTGTCCCTTCCCGCACATAAACAATCATTAATGGAGATTTGGCAGAATGCAGCACACACAGAAGTGCCAAAGTGTCATTTTGAAATGAATGTTTACGTGCAGGAAGGGACACCTTCCCACACATAAACAGTAATTTCTGACATTTTGCTCTTTTTCTGCGTGTTGCAGAACGCAACACACATAGAAAAAGCAAGAAAACGGGGAGGAAGAAAAGTATTCCTCCTCGTTGTGCCTTGCTAACACCACCCCTGGGGTGGCGTTAGATTTTGGCGTTGCCTCAGGTTTACATAAACAGGTCAATCTGGGGCAGCGTCAAAATGCAGTGGGTGTTGCACACCCACAGCAACACCCATTGCACACCCCTTCCACGCAAAGTGCTGGGTGTGAAGGGACCGTATTTACAAGGTGGTGTTAAGCCACGAAAAGTGGCTTAACGCCACCTTGTAAATACGGCGCTGGACATAGCGCCACCGGAGCGACACGTAAAGTGATACTCCAGTGGTGCTCGGGCTCATAAATATGGCCAGAATGGTCATATTTAGCGCCTTTCCATATCATAAAAGATGTTGGGTTTTTTGCATCAATGCAACGTTTTTGCCAGTTGGCCAAAGGTCTCTGAAGGCTGATGTGGTTTGTACATCCATACTTGAAATGAAAATATACTAACACAATTGCTTTTATCTGTATAGTGTTCGTATAATTTGGTGCACTGTGTGTGCAAAATTTGTAGACTATGACGATTTGTCGGTATTTTGTGCAATATACTTTTTATATTGATTACCTAAATTTGCATGTACTCATTTTATTAAAGAAATCTCCGACTGCATGTAATTGATCATGATGACAGACCCTTGCAGAGCAGCTTGGTAATTATCAGATTCTTAAAATGTCTGGATGACAACCTTTATAATTTGCTTGTATTGTATGTTTAAATGACTCCCAAATGTATATCTGCTCTTCTATTACGTTATTCCTGACACACGGCTTAATAGCAAAATGAGAATACTTTTCTCCAGTAAGGCAGCTGGTCTTTAGAGTATGCAATGCATGCAAGGGAAAAGTTGAACATAAATTTCCGGGGAATCATATCTATAGTGGGGCATGTTTGAATGTAAGAACATCAAATCCTGCAATGCAAGTCAACATATCTGCACTGAATATATGCTGATTTCTCCTGTCATGGAGCAATGGAACAGTTTTCTAAACTTCGGTGTTTGGTGGGGTGTCAAAAAATGTGACAGATATCCCATCCACCATATTGCAAATACAATAGGTTATAATTCACATCTAATATGGGGGACAGGAGATAAGCCATGATTGTGAAGGAGTATCCCGTCCACCATCCTGTAAATAAGGCCCATAATTACAGAAAGCCTTGATTTACAAAGCGATTCTGTTTCATTGAGGATGAAATGCGACACTGCACTGTTTTTGTATAGGACTACATTTCCCATGATGCAACATTGCAACATTTGTGGCTGTTTGATAATCTACAATCTAATCTTTACATTTCTGGGTGAGGGTGTGTTGCATGCATGGAGAACCCATGTTTGCAGGCATGAATGTTGGCATAGTAGTAGTCTAGCACTTACCTTGGCCAAATCCAACCACTGCCTCAGGCTCAAGGGACACCTCAACCATATACTCCACTGTTAAGGGGGGGGGCATTTGAAGAACCACCTCCAGTTCCCTGGGAGTCCCACAGGCATGCTGGTATCCTCTCTTAGGCCTTGAGTGCAGGTCATACCAGCGCTTTTTGATCTCATGTATGGACCAGTCAGCCACTCCCAGGGCATTGATGCACTGCTGTATGTCCCTCCATAACTACTTCTTCTTTTTAGACTCTGGCACAGTCATGGAGGCACAGCTGAATAGCTGATCATGATTACTGCAGCATTTATCTGTGAGGATCTCAAGCTCCCTCTTGGAGAACTTCAGTTTCCTGAGTCTCTCCACTGCTGCCTTCTCAGACTGGCGGCAAGCCATTGCGAAGCTGGTTTGGCGTTTGACTGTTCAGTGTGTGCGAGCTGCAGGACCCTCTACTGCACTCTGCTCTGTGGCTGCTCTATAGGCTTCTCCTGGGCCACCACTTCCTGTCCTTGGGGTCCTTTCCCTGAATTAGGAAGTGTAAAAGGCTAATTGTGATCGTGTGGATTTGTAATTTGCAACTGGTTACCAACTTGCAAATAGCGATTTCTTTGTTTGCGAGGTGACTCATTAGCGAGTCGCAATTCCAGGGCCAGTTTTGTCTGTACAGTCGAAATAGCGACAAATCATACAACGCCTCTACCTAACGAGACGCATGGTTTGATAGTGACTGATGTCCCATCACAAGACAGAAGTCTGCTAAACATTGCCCCAGTGGGGCGAGCAATTAATTTGGTTATTTCACTGTTTTTTAAATTTATTTGTTTTTTCAAATACAAGGTGAACAAACAGTCACGTCAACTGGTGCATTGTATAAAGTGAGAGTGTCCAAGTAACCACTTCCCCCCATCATGGAGGTCAGCAGTACATGTGCCAGGTATGCATATACATTACAACCAACAACAATCATTTTTGTGTTCTCCCCACCTGGAAGGTTAATTCTCCTATTTATGCAGGTGCTGTAAAAGGTTCCATCATTGTAGTTGTTTAAGTCATTATCCAATTTCATCTCATCCAGTTTGTTAAAGGAATCTAACATTGCCCCCATGCTGCCAGATCATCTGCAACCTTATCATCTTTATGTGACGGTCTCATGTGTTGCTCCTTTGCTACTCTCCATTCTAACACATCTTTAACTCACAGTGTCTCACTTGGGGTCCTGTTTCCCATCCATCCTATAGCAAATCTCCATTTGGCAACTAAAAGTGCTAGTTGCAGGAGTTTGCAAAGAGATGGTTATGTCACTTTTGAAATGAAACTGAAAGAACCGGTGCTCCCAGATTAGAGTTGAGGTTCCAGGACACCATTTAGGATAGCTTCTACTCCAAGGCACACATTGTAGATCATGCTGCAGTTAAGAGTAATGGATTTACATTATCCTAGTATATTTCGATTGCATGATCAGTGGCTAGAAAAATCTCTAAAAAACTAATGTTTGTTGTGTTTAGCCAACGGGTCAGGCTTTGAAATAAGAAATTATCTTGAAAAATGGAAGAAAGGTAAATTTGATAAATTCATACATTGTGGCTTCATCATAAAAAGAAATAAAAAGTTTAAGAATCCCAATGTCAAGTTTCTACATTCCACTTGGATTCAATCACGGTCACCTGTCACCCACATCAGTAGGCCACAAACAGGTTAAGGTCCTCTGTTGCCTGCCCAGTCAGCTCACCCTGTTTTTATTTCTCCCCTCACCCTTGGCCGAGGTGAACGTTTATGTGCTAATTCTCCCTTAGACTGCCTTGGGCAAGGCAAAGAGGTTCAACAGCCTTTTTCTCCTTCATGAAGGGGCAAGGTGAGGGATAGGTGGAGACATATCTCACAACTCCCTATGTAGTGGTTATTGTTAACTCCCGTTGCATTTAGTTAAGACAAAGGTATTAAAAATATTAATTGCTAGGCAAAGTGAAGGGGTGGAGTCATTACTCCCATCCCTCTACAGGGTTAATATTAATCTCCCTCAACCTTTGACAAGGTGAGGCGTGTCAGAGGACAAACCACTTCATCCATGGGCAGGGACAGAGGGATTGAACTGCATTGCTCCCTCCCCAGCCCTTTCTCAAGGTCAGAAAGGGAATGTATTTACTTCCCTCTACCTTTCGTCAAGGCATTTGGGGACTCTAGGTTGCCCTTCTTGTCCCTGAACAGGGTGAAAGGGTTTAGGAACATGGGCCTTGTTTTTATGTTTCCCTATCCTATCAAAGAGGCTGGCAAGATATATTCATAACTAGACAGACTTACCCGCCCACTTATGAATCACCATCAGCCAAGCTGTTATTTTCCTTTTCTTTGTATGATCTTCTCATGATTCCCTCAAGGTATATCTACATTTGGAGGAAAACACTTCTGAGTGCCCCTTGTACATGACAGTGTGTTGGGCATTTAGACTGGGATTCCACGGTCCACGAATGCTCACAGGCGATTGTGAACATTTCACAAAGTGTATATATTTTACAAGGCACACTGTACACTGATAATTTGCTTTATATCTCCAAAATGGTGTAACAGCTTTTCACCAATCCACGAAAAACTACCTAATGACCTAAAGGCTGCCAAGCTATGAAACATGGTTACTATACCTTTTGTCGTTTCAGAGCTTTCTAAAGGCTGGTGAATCAATGCATCAGTTTTGGAAAAGTCAATAAATTCCCCTATTCAATTTGTTCTCCAAGTTCCAATTTGTTGAAATGAATATAATATAAAAAAATACATAAAGTTTAACATTTGTAAGATGGTTCCATATTGCCACTTATGGGTTCTAGTCACATTTAAGAAACACTCAGCATTCGACCTCATGATTTATGATGTTTCTACAGCTCCTCATTGTTAATAGTGTACCCTATTCCTCAGTTACCTTATTACATTGAACTCACAAGAGAGTTTGTTAGTTGATATTTGCTATTAGGCATGTTCAAGAACATGAGTAATTAAAATACGTCTTACTTTTTGGATGAGGGTATATCACTGTCTAATGTACAGAGAAAATCAAGCAACAACTGTGCTCCTGAATGATGTGTTCTGTCACTTTGTGGAAATTTGGAATAATGTTTTGGTAAGTGGCTCACCAAACACAACACTGAGAGAATGAAGCTGTGAGACTCAGTTGCCAGCCATCTTTATCCACACACATGTGTGTGTGTGTTTAAGTGTGTGTGTATATATATATATATACATATATACACATATATATTTATATATACATATTTATATATATATATATATATATATATATATATATATATATATACTTTCCTTCTTAACACACACATGGCAATACTCGAAAAATATTTGACACTATAGCATTTCAAATTAAACGCCTACCTTGCATCTCATTAAGGCAAGATAGGTTTCCACTTCCAAAAAATGACTTTAACTCCATAAATTTGGTGCTAGACGGGTCTAGCACCAAAGTATAAATATGGAGTTAGTTTTGCACTGAATTAGAGTAAAAAAATAATGACTCTAATTCAGTGCAAACAGAGTATAAATATGCCCCTTAGCGTCAAAAAATGATGTTAATCTGGTCAGAATCATTTATTTTGACTCAAAACTGCCTAACGTCATTTTTTTTAAGCTAGCCTACCCTTTGCACCGGCTTGCACCATTCCATAAATATGGTGCCCAGCTGGTGCTAAAAAATGGTGCAAGCCGGTGCAAAACTTTTTGGGGCAAAACTGCCTTAGTGCAAAAAGTATAAATAAGGCCCTAAGTATTTTTTATTCCAAGCAACCATAAACATGCGTTTGAGCACTCTTTAAACATTCTTTAAATTGCAGAATGCAACCATAGGACTAACTGCTTAGGGTCGTCATAACTCCAGCAGAAGAGCATGCAGCTCAGAGTATTTTAAAAATGAGACGTTCTCCTTGGGTTATGCATTCAATGACCCAGGTGACTTACACTTTTTTATACTCGTTTCTGGAAGACTGCTGTAGTCCCTGCAGCATCCCTCACCACACAGCACCCTTGCTCCTCATTGGGGCACTGAATAAGTACAATCCTATCAACAAAGCCCACACAGGGTATTATGGAGCACTACTGGGAGGGAGCAGTGGATAGTTAATGGGCATGCTTGCCCCTTCAATATTGAAGCAGCGAGGTCATGAGTAACACAATTTTTTTTAAAGTTTATACTGAGTTCCCTGTCCCACCTTCGGCATCCATAGGCATGATTTTATTTAATTAATTATTGGCAGAATAGACAGCTCACTCTGCACTGCTTTGCAGTTTTGTTTTCTAATTTTTCATCTTTGGTGTCTCAGTCTCAGTCCCACCTCGAGCATCCAATTGCTTTTTTTCTAAAAAATTAAAGCTACTGGCAGTTCGATGAGCCCACTCCTGTGCTGCTAAGCTGGCTTCTTGGGCTGCAAGAACTTTCAGTGCTGGCACAGAAGCTGGAACTATATTTCTCACTGTCTGCTCTCTGTGGACTCGCTGTTGTGGTGTACTGCTCCTGCTCCCCTAGTGACAGGGAGTGGCACACAGCAATGCGGTAGAGGTAGGATCACAATGGTGTCCGCCTCCTCTTCATATCAGAGTTCAGGAGATGGGGTCTTGGGACCCAATGAACAGAGATTCAGCCCACAGGGGGTTGAGGGCCCGTGGGGGGTCCTTCAGAATGTGATGGGTGTGCAGTGTCATCCCCTATACTCCTGTTTCCCTGGGGTCCCAGGCATAGGGTTTCAGGACACATCTATCCGTGCCTCATACATTTGTCCCCAGGGAGATGGGGCTCACAGGCAGGGAAATGACATCAGCAAATCTATTAAATGTGAAAGGATGTCATAAAAATAGTGAATGGAAAACAAACATCAATACGTAAATATATGAAATTACTGAAAAAAAGGTTAAAGTTACATTGAGTGTGGTGAACATGTCAGTTGAAAAGTAACATTTTAAACTAAAAAACTTCTGAAATAACTAGAACTAGCACCTTTGCCATGCATATTGGTGTAATCAATGATACTCTTTCAGTCGTGATCAGTGATGTCACAGAATGTCATGAGATTTGTAATTTATGAGGTCATGAGCAGTACATAACGAGGGCACGAGTTATCGTTATGTCACTTTAAACTTTAGTTTTATCAGTGAATTTCTGAAGATTTTTATTTTAAATAAAGTACGATATTATTAACTGACCTAACTAAAACATCACTTTAAACTTTGTTTTTTCACAGAATATCTGAGATTTTTTAACACAAAGTAACAATATAAAGAGAGGTCATTTTAAGAAAGGCAGACCTAGTGGCTGGGTCAAAGAGTGATCAAACTAAACAGAAGGAAGAAGACAGCATATCAATCTATATACAGCAGACCTATCAGCTTTGTCAAAAACATCACTACAATAATTTAATAACAGTCATATTCCAAGTTATTTTTTATAAATACACACATTGCAGTAATTAATAATTATATTCTCAAAATACTGAAGAGAAATTTAAATGTGTGTGTTAGACTTTGTTTAACACTCTTCAGGCCACAAAGTGCACCATAGCACCAACCACAAGATATCTCCGTACCCCAGCTGAGGAGCTTACTGCTCCAGTTTGGAGTGCTTTAAAAATAATAATAAGATTTCCTAGGATCATGCATTTAATGACCCTAGAGACTTACTGCTATGTTAACATTTATTTAGGAATGCTGTGCTCCCTACAGCCCTCCTCAATACTTTGTAACATGTTGGTGTTGCCATTCGCCATACTGAGATACCACAAAACATAGAAACATATATAAATGAACCCTTAAATGGAATCATGGGGCACCATGGCTGGAAGCAGTGAATAATAAATGAGCAGTTTGTTTCAGTGAATTTTTTCTGTTTTTAAAATTATTTTTTGGGTATACCAGCCCCTCTCTGAGCACCCAAATTTATGTATAGTTAGGGACTGTGGAGGGGGCATCAAGGTCCCCTCGGGCCATAAGTACCCATCCTGGGTGCCTATGGGAGCCAGTCATTGTTAAATCTGCATGGGTGCCCTAGTCTCATCTGGACACTAACAATTTTATTTCATGTTGAAGGCTGCTGAGGGAGCACCAAGGCCCTCGCGGCAACCTGCCACCTCCCCAGCCAGCACCCATTTTGGGTGTTGACAGCAGCCGGCAAAAATACTCCCATCCTGCTGGTCAAATTTCTACTTCTGCTCTTGCAGCAGGGCAAACCACTCCTCCCTGCCCTTATTTGCAGGCAGGGAAGGAAAGTAAATGTGTGATGCTGCCCGGTGTGAGCATTTCTGCTCCTGCCTGAGGTTGGAGCTATTCTTAATCTAGGTCCCGGGGGACAGATTCATTTTGACCTACTGGGGACAAATAAATTGCTTGGAAGGGGGGCACATACAGACTGCCTCACCAATAAAAAAAAAGTTTTCAGCTCTGGGGGATGGGGTTTCCTGGTACCCATACCAGCTTGAGGAGGAAGTCCCAAACATTCTCATCTCCCCACTATGATTTTTTAGAAAAACAAGAACCAATTCCCCTGGTCCTTGGGGGGGGGCTTTAATTCTAAAGGGCGGGAGCCAGCCCTTTTATTAAATGGCCCCACAGATCCACAATGCCATTCAAAAAACAGTTTTTGGCCCTGAGGAAGGGAGGGTCCTTTTAGGACACTCCTCTCAAAAGGCATAGAGGGCCAGGGTATCCTTGTTTTTTTTAGGACATTGGGACATGAGTTCCAGAGTACTAAAATGATTTTCAAACATCTTTGTTGATGTGAGGCAGCCACATCAACAACGCTTTTGATTTGCCAGAGCAACAGTACTACTGCGTCTTTATCTATACATACATTTTAAACCTTAAATTATCCAAAACTCATGAAAGGGTGTACACAAAATCACACAACTCACTACTTCCGGGTAAAGATTCTATCTTTCTTCCATATTTGGCTGAATTATGTCCAGCAGTTTTCTCTACACCCCTGTTCAATGTTCCCATACAAAATTGCACGTGGAAAATGTGCTTTGGGACCCACCTCTTTTTTTTGGCACCCACTTGACAGATCACCACAAAACTTTTCAAGAAGGAGTTAAGGTAGATGAAACTGTTTTGGAAAAATTCATGAACATTCTTCAAATGAAGGCAGAGTTAGTTAAGAAACAAAAAACATTGTCCTATCAAAACCTGCTCCTAAATGGCAACAAGAAAATATATTTTGATTTGAGAACCACCCTTGCAAACAAATCCAGGGAACAGCTATGGGTTCCTTCTTCTCCCTCAGCTATGCAAAGCTTTTGTAGGGTGGAGGGAAAAGCAGGTAGTCTAGACACAAAGGTCCTGATTACAACCTTGGTGGATGGGATTCTTCATCACAAACATGGCCGATATCCCGTCCACTGTGTGACAAGTTCCATTACATCCTATGGAACTTGTAAAACAGCGGGCGGGATATCCGTCACATTTGTGACAGCGTATCCCATCAGCCAAGGTCATATTCAGGCCCAAAGTATGGCCAAATATACAATTCAGATAGTGTTATGGTTATGATACATTGATGATTTGTTCCTTATGTGGAATGGATCATAGAAAGCTGTAGAATCATTATATAGGGCTCCTAAAGAAAATACATTGAACATTTCTTTGACTCTTAATTACAGTAAATCATCATTGGAACTTTGGGATTTAGGATTAGCTATCAACCAAAATCAATTGGAAAACACATAATTTTACAAACCCACCACATGCAACTTGATATGGCATGCCAGCAGTAATCACCCTCCTAATTGTAAATGAAATATTCTGTATAGTGAGTACTTACGAGCAAAAAGAAACTGTAGTATGCAGAGGTATATGATGAGATGACACTAAGGTTTCTCAATAGAGGGTACTCCATAAAATCTTTCAAGCATGTGATGACAAAAGTTGAGACTGTATCTAGAGATACTATACTGTTCACAAGCAGACGTGACAAGATGATAATATCCATTTCCTTACCACTTATACAGCGCAATCTCATTTATTACATAAGATTCTGAAAAAAACATTAGTACATACTTAAAAGTGAGAAAACACTGGAAGAGGTTTTGAACACTGTACCTCTTATCCCAGACAGGGAAGGTGCTGTAGCATCTTCCCCAGCATGATGGTCAGTAAATAACTATGGCCCTCATTACAACATTGGGGGTAAAAGCCGCTTATCGGCGTGCAGAAGACCGCCAACACGCAGCGGAATTCCACCACGGTCATTATTACCCACAGCTCGGAATCCGCCAAAATTTAGACACCCACACAAGTCCGCCACACCAAAGGTCAGTGATCAACTGGCGAAAACAAAACCTCCACCGTCACGCCAACAGAACTACGCCCACACTATCATGACCCACGAATCCACGCGGCGGTCTTTCAACCGCGGTATTCCATTGGTGGTACACACCGCCGCGCTCAAAATACACACACATATACAAAACACTACCACATTGGACAACTACAAATACACACACCTGATACACATACACACACCACTCCCACACACCCAATACAATATAAAACACACACCCACATCACCCACAAACCCCCACGACCAAAATCCCGAAAGAAGGCCAGAGAGAGACACTACAAACTACAACCACAGGCACACAATACCATCACCCGCATAACTTCCACACACCTCACACAACATACTACTAAATATCACCCCACACATCAAAGCACACACCACCCCACACATCACCCACACCACCCCATGGCATGGCAAAGACACCCCAGGTTCTCTGAGGAGGAGCTCAGGGTCATGGTGGAGGGAATCGTCCGGGTAGAGCCACAGCTATTCGGATCACAGGTGCAGCACACCTCCATAGCTAGGAAGATGGAGCTATGGCGAAGAATAGTGGACAGGGTCAACGCAGTGGGACAGCACCCAAGAAATAGGGATGACATCAGGAAGAGGTGGAACGACCTACGGGGGAAGGTGCGTTCCGTGGTATCAAGACACCACCTTGCGGTTCAGAGGACTGGCGGCGGACCCCTACCTCCTCACCTACAACTAACAACATGGGAGGAGCAAATCTTGGCTGTTCTGCATCCTGAGGGCCTCGCAGGAGTAGATGGAGGAATGGACTCTGGTAAGGCAATTCTTTACTACTATATCCCTCACACTACCTGCATGCCATCATATACGCCCACCTTCGCCCTCACCCCCATCACTCCAACTCCTCACAAATGTCCCAATATCACAAACCACACATCCCAACCCCAAGCCCTGCATGCAACAACAAAGCATGGACACCCATCATCGAACCATGGCCACTGCACATACCCATACACCCCCCTAAACCATCATCACACAAGGTCCCACACAGGAATGCAATCACTGGGGTACACGGTCACCCACCCATTGCACACCATGCCACACACAGATGCAATAATCATGCTTTTATACCCCTGCAGGACCCCTACCCAACGTCACCGCACAGGATGGTCCAGACATGTCCACACCACCAACAGAAGAGGCCCACAGTGATGGCAGCAGCTCTGTCCAACTGGATCTAGATGACCAGCCCGGCCCATCTGGGACCTCGGGACAATTGGTTCCCCTCACGCTGGCACAGGCCACCACAGAGTTCCCCCCTCTGGAAACACCAGCACAGCACCCACCCAGCGGGCCCATACCTCTGTCCCCAGGACACATCAATCAGCAGTATGTCCACCACTACAGGGAACCCAGGCTAACCGACCACCCCAACAACAACAGTGACCTGGGGGCAGCAGCAGTGGGCACACGGTCCAGGGGACAGAGGCCCAGGGAAACAGGGGAACTGGGATTGCTGATGTGTGACAGGGCAAGGACAGGCCCAGGGAACCCACTCTCCACAAGGCCCTCTCTAACATCATGGGAGCATACCACCATTCCCAGGAGACGATGGCAACGGTACGGGCAAGTTTCAGGAGACCCAGCGGCTGCAGGAGGAACAGTATTTGGGCTTCAGGGAGGAACTCAGATCCATCAATTCCATCCTGGGCACCATCGTAGGGGTGCTGAAGGAAGTCCTCAACACCAGGAGGGACACTGTGGCACAACAAGGGGCTCCTGACACTAGCATGGACGATGAACTGCCCACCACCTCCGCGGGCGCTAGTGGACAGGAGGCACTGCCACAGGAGCACCACACCAGCATCACACCCCCTGCAGAGGGAGAACCACTCCGTAAACGGTCCCTGAGATCCAGGACAAAGACAGAGAACAATGCCAAGACCCCAGCCAAGAAATGAGACCACCCTGAATGTCATCCTTTTGTTCCACCTTGTCACCCTGTCCATCCTCAAACTGCCCCAGCTCCACTTCCTATGCCCCTTTGGACAATGCACCTGTGAGACTAGTAGCTTGGACTCTGCCATGGACATTCCTCCACCATCACCTATCACCATTTTACAACCCCCTCCACTATTTAGCACTTAAATAAACACCCTTAAAGCACAAAACAATCTGGAGTCTGTCTGTGATTTCGAAATGTTCAATTGTAATGTCAACATACCTATGTAACACAGCTCTAGTCCAAGAGGAAACAAAGCAGATGTCACACAGTGGGACCCACATCTGTGAAATCGTAAGGGAAAGTGACAATTCAGTGACCATACACTGGGTGAAAAGGACAGACAGTAGAGAGGTAGTAGTGTTAAAGTACATGTAGTAGGCAGGTTTGTATTCTTACCTGTGTCTCACTGGAAGTATTGCAGGATCACAGAGTCCCTGTTGTCGATGTCCTCTTCTTCTGCTTCCTCGTCTTTGCTGTCCACAGGCTCCACAGCTGCCACAACACCTCCATCTGGACCATCCTCCTGCAGAAAAGGCACCTGTCGTCGCAAAGGTAAGTTGTGAAGCATACAGCAGGCCACGATGATCTGGCACACCTTCTTTGGTGAGTAGAACAGGGAACCACCTGTCATATGGAGGCACCTGAACCTGGCCTTCAGGAGGCCGAAGGTCCGCTCTATAATCCTCCTAGTTCGCCCATTAACTCATTGTAGCGTTCCTCTGCCCTTGTCCTGGGATTCCTCACTGGGGTCAGTAGCCATGACAGGTTGGGGTAACCAGAGTCATCTGTAAATGGCGAGGAACAACTGTTAGACACACATTAACCTGGAGGGATATCCCCAGACCCAGACAACTATTCCCAATGATTTTGTTCCAGGTGCTCATCTAATAGCCACACACGGTGCCTCTGGAGTTGCCCCATCACATAAGGGATGCTGCTATTCCGCAGGATGTAAGCGTCATGCACTGAGCCAGGGAATTTGGCATTAACATGGGAGATGTACTGGTCAGCCAAACACACCATCTGCACATTCATCGAATGGTAAATCTTCCGGTTTCTGTACACCTGTTCACTCCTGCGGGGGGGACCAAGGCCACATGTGTCCCATCAATGGCACCTATGATATTGGGGATATGTCCAAGGGTATAGAAGTCACCTTTCACTGTAAGCAAAGCCTCCACCTGAGGGAACACGATGTAGCTCCGCATGTGTTTCAGCAGGGCAAACAACACTCTAGACAACACGTTGGAAAACATAGGCTGGGACATCCCTGATGCAATGGCCACTGTAGTTTGAAATGACCCACTTGCAAGGAAATGGAGTACTGACAGCACCTGCACTTGAGGGGGGATTCCGGTGGGATGGCGGATAGCTGACATCAGGTCTGGACCCAACTGGGCACACAGTTCCAGGATTGTGGCATGATCAAGCCTGTAGGTGATGATTACATGCCTTTCCTCCATTGTCGACAGGTCCACCAGCGGTCTGTACACCGGAGGATGCCGCCATCTCCTCACATGTCCCAGCGGACGGTGCCTATGAAGGACAACAGCGAGCACAGAGTCAACCAACTCAGAGGTACGTAAACACAGCTTACTCAGAAAACCATTCATAACCCAAATTTTGCCTGTATGAGTGTTGAGCCAAGGCCTAGGTATGTGTGACACAGTTACAAATCAAGCCTTGTGGGCCCCTGAAATGGTGGCTGCCTGACCTGTAAAGTGGGACAATGGGATGTGAGGTAACTGCGCTGGCGTTGTACACCGTCGCAGTAGGCGGTCGAAGACCGCGGCGCAATTCTGCATTGGGGTCCTAGGAGCCAATGACGATGTACGCCGGCAGTGACGGTACGCACCGCCGCATACGTGACCGCCATTTTCTATCTGTTCAATCACTCGATACCTGATCTTCGACAGGAGAGGACCTACACTGCAAGTGCTGCTGTGACCCCAGTCTGGAAGAGACAATGGCTCGTGCGTCGGGGGAAAGAGCCCCTTCCTTCACCACGGAGGAGTTGGAGAAACTCGTGGATGGGGTCCTCCCCCAGAACACGCTACTCTACGGTCCTCCAGACAAACAGGTAAGTACACTGGGAGCATGCTGTATGGGCAATGCCTGTGTGGAGTGTGGTGGATGAAAGAGGGGGGGGAGAATGAGGTGTGCATGAAACAACGGTGAGTGCATGTGCCACATGTCAAGGGTAGGGATGCGGGCCAATGACTGTGATGGTGCAGTTGGTAATAACTTCTCTTTTTCCCCTATACAATTCCTGTAGGTCAGCGCCCACCAGAAGAAGGATATTTGGCGTACCCGGAGTCGGATGGGCGCTTGAGGGCATCACAGCAGCAGCAAGGGGGTGAGTACACTCTTATTTTGCTGATTCAGCGCGCAGTGGAGATGTCTGGGTGGGGGAGGTGGGCTGTGGTTTCCCTAGGCCAGGACGACTGTGCCAGTTGAGTCCCCTTTTTCAGGCAAACCCTGTGGCACCTTCCCCACCTGGGTACAGTGCCAACTACACCTAGTCCGGCTCCTGTGACATCCATGTGTGCAGATATAGTCCATAGCCTTGTAGGCCATTTACCAGGCATTAAATAGTGGACCCCAAGTGTGTGGCATAGTGCAGGGGGCTTCTGTGTCTGTAGTGCCCGCCAACAGTAGCGGTAATGCATACACTCAACTTGTCTTTCTTCTGTCTCCCCCACCCTTTTTGTGGTCTCCCTGTACATGTGTGCATTAGCATCAGGTGAAGGAGCAGTGGCACCGGAGCAGGAGGGAGCTGCATCCCACATGGCTCCGGAGGGCGACACTACAGACTCTGATTTCACCATTGGGATGGAAGGCGAGGGGAGCTCCACGGCGGGAACAGGAGCTGACACCAGCAATACTGACTCGTCCTCTGATGGGAGCTCCCTTGTGGTGGCGGCCCCATCTGTGCCCCCGCATCTACAGGTACAGCCGCCACACACCCCCTCCAGCACCGCCCTCCCAGCAGCCCCTCAGCCTTTGCCCCGTGCCCGCTCACCCAGGAGGGTGGGCATCTCCTTTGCCCCAGGCACCTCAGCCCCTGCCCCAGTCACCCCTGCTGCCCTCAGTGAGGAGGCCATTGACCTCCTCATGTCCCTCACTGTTGGGTAGTCTACCATTTTGAATGACATTCAGGGTGTAGAGAGACAATTGCAACAAACCAATGCATTCCTGGAGGGCATTCATTCTGGTCAGGCACCCCTTCAACAAGCTTTTCAGACTCTTGCTTCAGCACTGATGGCAGCCATTGTCCCTGTCTCTAGCCTCCCCCCTCCAACTTCCTCCACCCAGACCCAGTCCCCTGTACCTTAGCCTACCCCAAGCACACCATCAGACCAGCATGCACACACCTCAGCACACAAGGGAAGCTCAGGCAAACATAAGCACCACACATCCCACAGGCACTCATGCAAGCATCACACACATGCAGACATACCAACATCCACTGCCTCCACTGTGTCCCCCTCCTCCTCTTCTCCCTCCTGCGTCCCAGTCTCATCTCCACTAACACCTGCATGCACTACATCTACAGCCACTACGTCCATCATCAGCACACCCACCACCACACCCCACTCACGTGCAGTCACCACCCTCACTACCATTCACACATCCCCTGTGTCCTCTCCCAGTGTGTCTGTGATGCCACCTCCCAAGGTACACAAACGCAGCCACACACCCACCCAACAGCCATCCACCTCACAACAGCCTCCAGCGCATGCACCTTCACCCAAAGTCACCAAACGTTCACCTCCTACAACCAAAACCTCTTCCTCCACTCCCAAACCCTCCAGCTACCCGTCCCAGGGCTCCTAAGAAACTTTTCCTGGCCACCCTTGGCCTCTTTCCCTCACCTCCCCCACCCCGTCAGTCTCCTAGGGCCCAACTCTCCAGGTCCCAACCTAGCACCTCAGCCACAACATTGGCGGGACCAGTGGTGCCAGTAGTCACCGGATTATGGAGTGCACCACGCAGCAGGGCATCCAGTGTGGCAAGGAGCCACAGCACGGACAGACCCCCACCTGTCAAGCATCAAAAGTTGGTGAGTGCCCGACAGGAGAGGGGGAAGACAACAGCCAACAATGCCGCTCCCAGGGGCACAGGTGGGAGTGTGGAGCCAGCAGCGACACCTTCCAAGTTGGGGAAGGGGCACAAGAAACCGGCAAGTCTGGGAAGATCACCACAGCGGAGAAGACCGCCAGCTGCCCCGCTGGTCCAGACAGAACCGCCAGCAGCCCCGCTGGCCCAGAGAGGACTGCCAGCATCAGCCCCGCTGGTCCAGACAGAACCGCCAGCAGCCCCGCTGGCCCAGAGAGGACCGCCAGCATCAGCCCTGCTGGTCCAGACAGAACCACCACCAGCCCCGCCGCCCAGGAGGCAACCCCCAGGATTGAACAGTGGGCATGTGGCCCCCTCGTGGATTTGGGGTTGTGCACTCAACCCGCTGAGGTGCCCCCCCTTTCCCTTCCCCCTGAGGTGCCTATTTTATTTCTATCTGATGCACCTGCAGTGCTCTCTCCATCACGTTCGGATATCTTGTGTGGGCCGAACCCATGCAGTGTGGGCCCAGTGGTCCACGGACTTTAAGGGTGGAATACCCTGGACTAATATTCTTGGGAGGAGCAAGTCTTGGCAATAATGCATCCTGAGGGCCTCGCAGGAGTAGCAGGAGGACTGGACTCTGGTAAGTCATATCTTTACTACTTTCACCCCCCCACCTGCATGCCATCACAAACCCCCACCCCTACCCTCACTCCACCACCTCACATACACCCCACCATCACAACTCACCCATCCCAATACCAAGCCCTGCATGCAACACCAAAGCATGGACCCCCAACACAGACCTGCATGGACACCCATCACCACAGCATGCCCTGTAAATCCCCACTCACACAAGGCCAAGCCGACAGGGAAATCACAATCATAGAGGGAAACACACCCATGCACAAGATGGCACACCCAGATACAATAACAATGTTTTTACACCCCAACAGGACCCCTACACAACGTCACCGGACAGGAGGTGCCAGCCATATCCAGTCCCCCCACAGAAGAGGCCCACAGTGATGACAGCAGCTCTTCACACCTGGATCAAGATGACCAGCCCGGCCCATCAGGGACCTCTGGACTGTCGGTTCCCCTGCCACAGTCCCAACCTACCACAGAGCCTCCCCCCTCAGGAAACACCAGCACAGCACCCACCCAGCAGGCCCATACTTCTGTCCCTAGGACACGTCAATCAGCAGTGTGTCCACCACTACAGGGACCCCAGGCAACCCCACAAACACAGGACGATCAGGGACCTGGGGTCGGTGGCAGTGGGCACACGGTTCAGGGGACAGAGGCACAGGACAACAGGGAAGCTGGGAGGACTGCTGTGCGACAGGGGGAGGACAGGCCCAGGGAACCCACTCCCCAGGAGGCACTCTCAAACATTATGGGAGCATACCACCATTCCCAAGAGACCATGGGCACGGTACTGGGCAAGTTTCAGGAGACCCATCGGCTGCAGGAGGAACAGTACCTGGGGATCAGGGAGGACTTGAAGTCCATTAACACCACCCTGGTCACCATTGCACGGGGTGCTGGCAGATATGGCCAACACCATGAGGGAGACAGTGGCATACCACCGGGCCCCTGACACTAGCCCAACAGATGAACAACCTTCCACATCCGCCGGCACTACTGGACAGGAGGTTCCGCCACAGGAGCAACAGGCCACCAGCACCCCACTCCCTGCAGAAGGAGAACCACCCCGCAAACGGTCCCTGCGATCCAGGCTCAAGACAGAGAACATTGCCAAGACCCCGCCAGGAAATAGGACTCTCCTGATTGTCACCCTTCTGTCCCACTATGTCACCCTGTCCACCTTGAACTGCCATTGCTCCACTTCCCATGCCCCCTTGGATAATGCACCTGTGATACTAATAGACTGGACTCTATCGTGGACATTCCTCCACCATCACCCCAGCCCATTGCACATACCCCTCTACTTATTAGCACTGAAATAAACACCCTTGAATCACAAAACAATCTGGAGTCAGTCTGTACTTTCACAAATGTATTATTACAACAATGTTCATTTGCACATACCAATGTATGACAGTTGTTGGGCAGCAGTAAACATAGCAGAAGGCAGAATGAGGTACCCTGATCTGTGAAAAGGAAAGCCAAAGTGAACTGTCAGGGTCCATACACAGAGGTTAAAAGGCTGACTTCTACAATGCCCTACAGTAGTCAGATATGAGATGAACAGTGCCAGTCTCTTACCTGTGTCTCACTGGAAGTACTGCATGATGATGTTGTTTCAGTTGTCAATATCTTCTTCCTCTGCCTCCTCTTCCTCACTGTCCACAGGCTCCACAGCTGCCACAAGACCATCATCAGGTCCATCCTCCTGCAGAAAAGGCACCTGGTGTCGCAAAGCCAGGTTGTACAACTTACAGCATGCCACGGTGATTTGGCACACCTTCCTCGGTGAGTAGTATAGGCAGACACCTGTTAGATGGAGGCACCAGAATCTGGCCTTCAGGAGGCCGAAAGTCCGCTCAATAATACACCTAGTTCGTCCATATGCCTCATTGTAGTGTTCCTCTGCCCTTGTCCTGGCATTCCTCACTAGGGTCAGTAGCCATGAGAGGCTGGGGTAACCAGAGTCACCTGCAAATGTCGAGGGATATCTGTTTGACACACACCAACCCTTAGGAACTACCCCATACCCAGACACCTATTCATACTGTGTGCGGACCGTGGGCTCACCTATTAGCCAATCCCAGTGCCTCTGGAGTTGGCCCATCAGATAAGGGATGCTGCTATTCCTCAAAATGTAAGCGTCATGCACAGAGCCAGGATACTTGGCATTCACATGAGAGATGTACTGGTCTGCCAAACACACCATCTGCACATTCATTGAATGGTAGCTTTTTCGATTTCTGTACACATGTTCATACCTGCGGGGGGGGCAAATGCCACATGTGTACCATCAATGGCACCAATGATGTTGGGGATATGTCTCAGAGCATAGAAGTCCACTTTCACTGTGGCCAAATCCTCCACCTGGGGGAAAACTGTGTAGCTGCGCATGTGTTTCAGCAGGGCAGATAACACTCTGGTCAACACGTTAGAGAACATTGGCTGAGACATCCCTGATGCCATGGTCACTGTTGTTTGAAAGGAACCACTTGCCAGAAAATGGAGCACTGACATGACCTGCACTAGAGGGGGGATACCTGTGGGATGGCGCATAGCTGACATCAGGTCTGTCTCCGATTGGGCACACAGTTCTTGGATTGTGGCAGATCAAGTTTGTAGGTGATAATGATGTGTCTGTCTTCCATTGTTGACAGGTCCACCAGGGGTCTGTACACCGGAGGATGACACGATCTCATCATCTGCCCCAGCGGTTGTGCCCTATTGAGGAGAATGGTGAGCAGAGGGTCATGTACCACATAGGTTGCACAAGTGTTTTTGCTGTAATGAGAGTAAATCCGTGTATGGCATTGTCTGTCCATATTTCTGCCGAAATGTGCTGGGACACAGTTAGGTGCCATGCCATGTGCCACCCTGAAATGGCGGCTGCGTGACCTGTAAGGAGGGACAAGGGGAAATGAGGTAACTGTGCTGGCGCTGTGCAGCATAGCGGTAGGCGGCCGAAGACCGCCGCGCGATTCAGTATTGGTTATCATTGGGCCCTATGGGTTCCAGGAGCCAATGACGATGTACACCAGCGGTGATGGTATGCACCGCCGCGGACGTGACTGCCATTTTCTATCTGTTCGCTCACTTGATACCTGACCTTCAACAGGAGAGGACCTACACTGCAAGTGCTGCTGTGATCTGTGTCTGGGGAAAGGGCCCCTGCCTTCACTTCGGAGGAGTTGAAGAGACTAGTGGATGGGGTCCTCCCCCAGTAAACGCTACTCTACGGTCCTCCAGACAAACTGGTGAGTACACTGTGAGCATGATGCGTGGGCCATGAATGTATGGAATGGTGTGGATGAAGGTACATGTGGGGTTGGGGGCTGAAGCCTGCATGAGAGGATGGTGGGTGTATGTGTGTGAGGGTATGGGTGGGAAGTGGTGGGCAATGAATATGACAAACCGGACGGGGGAGTAATTTCCTATCATGCTATGCATCTCCTCTAGGTCAGCGCCCACCAGAAGAAGTGTATTTGGCGTGCCATCGCCAAGGAAGTGCGGACTTTGGTGGTCTATCATAGACGGAGCACCCACTGCCGCAAGAGATGGGAAGACCTGCACCGCTGGAGCAAGAAAACGGCGGAGGCCCTTGCTAAGGATGGCCTCCCAACGTGGAAGGGGTGCCCGTTGCACCATGACCCCCTTGATGTTCCGGATCCTGGCGGTGGCATATCTGGAGTTGGATGGGCGCTTGAGGGCATCACAGCAGCCACAAGGGGGTGAGTACAGTCTCATTCAGCTGACTCTGCGCACTTTACGAGGGGTCTGTGTGGGGGATGTGGGCTGTGGGTTCCCCTAGGCCAGGGCGAACTTGGTAGGGTAGGTCCCTTGTTAGGCAGGCTCTGTGGCACTCCAACCCCATTTGTGGTGGTGGCCATCTACAACTAGTGGGTTCCAGGTGTGCAGCAAATGGGGTTAGGCATAGTCCCCCCTGGGCATGTGTTTTTCCTACTAACTGCTAGTGCATGGCCTAGTGCATAGGGCTGCTCCCTGTGCGTTGTGTCTGCCAACGGTAGTGGTGTTGCTGGCATTGACCTTGTGTCTCCTCTGTCTTTACCCCCTTCTTGTTTTGTCACCCTGTCCTTGTGTGCATTAGCGTCATCTGGCGGAGGAGCAGAGGCACTGGAGACGGAGGGAACTGCATCCCACATGGCCCAGGAGGGTGAATGTACAGAGTCGGAAGGCACCAGTGGGGCGGAGGGTAAGGGGAGCTCCACAACAGGGACAGGAGAGGACACCAGCGACTCCTCCTTGGATGGGAGCTCCCTTGCGGTGGTGGGCACCTCTGTGCCCACCGCAACAACAGGTACAGCCGCCACCCCCCCCACCAGCACCGCCCTCCCAGCAGCCCCTCAGTGTGTTTCCTGTGTCCGCTCAACCAGGAGGGTGCGCATCTGCTTCGCCCCAGGCACCTCAGGCCCTGTCCCAGTCAGCCCTGCTACCCTCAGTGAGGAGGCTATTGACCTCTTAAGATCCCTGACTGTTGGGCAGTCAACCATTTTGAATGCCATCCAGGGTGTAGAGAGGCATTTGCAACAAACAAATGCATACCTGGAGGGCATTCATTCTGGCGTGGCGGCCCAACAGAGAGCATTTCAGGCTCTGGCCTCAGCACTGATGGCAGCCATTGACCCTGTGTCCAGCCTCCCCCCTCCAACTTCCACTACCCAGACCCAATCCCCTCTACCTGAGCCTATCCCAAGCACTCCATCAGACCAGCATGCACACACATCAACACACAAAAGTGGCTCAGGCAAACACAAGCACCACGCATCCCAGAGGCACTCACACAAGCGCCATCCTCATACAGACACACCAACATCCACTGCCTCCACTGTGTCCCCCTCCTCCACGTCCTCCACCTCCCTCCCAGTCTTGTCTCCACTCACACCTGCATGCACTACATCCTCAGCCACTACCTCCAGCACACCCATCACAACACACCACTCACGTGCACTCACTAACCCCCAACCATTCACACGTCCCCTTGTCCTCTCCCAGTGTGTCTGTGAGCCCTCCTCCCAAAGTACACAAACACCGGCACACACCCACTCAACAACCATCCACCTCACAACTGTCTCCAGCCCATGCACCTTCACCCAACCTCAGCAGACGTACACCTCCTACAACCACTACCTATTCCTCCACTCCCAAACCCCCTCTATCTTCCCACCCCAGTGTGTCTAAAAACCTTTTCCTGGCTAACATTGACGTCTTCCCTACACCTCCCCCCGTCCTTCCCCTAGTGCCAGGATGCCTAGAGCCCAGACCAGCACCTCAGCCACCAAATCGTCATCCACTGTGTCCCTCCAAGTCCGGGAGGATCGAACGGGGCACCCATCAGAGCTGCCAGTGTGCCACCTACTGAAGCAAAGGACTACCCGATTCCACCACCTGCCAAGGTAAAGAAGGGGCCAGCATGCAGAAGGGAAAATCCATACCACCCACCCAGCAAGGCCTCATCCAGAACCAAAGAGGACAGTGACCAGGTGCCAGCAGCGACTACTAAGGTGGGGAAGGGACACGAAATCAAAGGAAAGTCACCTCAGGGCACGGAGCCTCCTGGTGAAGGAGCGGTGACCCCCATTTCTCATGACAGGCCAGCAACCTGTACCACGGTGAGTACCGCCACAATGACCGCCACCTGCACTGCCACCTGCACCGCCATCTGCACCGCCACCTGCACGGCAGCTGCTACAACTACAGTCACCAGCATCATCCCCAGTGGGCAGCCGTCTGAGGCTGCTAGAGATGGCCTGGTGTCTCCCTCCACTACTACAGACACCTGCACCACGGGCAGCACCGCCTGCATCTCCGCCGCAGCCACCGCTGCAGCCACCGCCAACTGCCCCACCACGTGCCCAGACAGTGCCATTACTGCAGACATCAGCAGCATCCCCAGTAGGCAGCCATCTGAGGCTGCAGGAGACGTCCTGGACCCTGCACACACTACATGAGGCACCACCACCAGCACTGGCACTACAAGCAGTTTGCAGCCTAAGTCGCCGCAAGGTGGAGTGTGGCTCTGCCTCCATGGAGTATCATGCTACCTGTTCCCTGAAAATCTCGTGGCTCAGACACCCAGGTGAGGGAATGGGAACTGCCACACCCCAGGTGCAGCATCACTGGGTACCAGGCCCCCTCCAGAACCAGTGGAGAAAAGCATCCACTAACCCAGTCCTCGGCAGGATGAAGCACTCTGGGCACCAATCCCCCTCCAGAACCAGTGGAAAGAAGCATCCACTAACCCAGTCCTTGGCAGGATTAAGTACTCTGGGCACCAAGCCCCCTCCAGAACCAGTGGAGAAAAGCATCCAATAGCACAGTCCTTGGCAGGATGACGCACTCTGGGCACCAATCCCCCTCCAGAACCAGTGGAACATGTCACCGACTTGAGAGACTGTGGCTTTGTACTTCTCAGGAATAGACAGTGGGCAAACCACCCACTTGAGAGACTGTGGCTTTGTACTCCCCAGGAGCAAGCAGTGGGCAAACCACCCACTTGAGAGACTGTAGCTTTGCACTCCCCAGGACCAGACAGTGGGCAAACCACCCACTTGAGAGACTGGGGCTTTGCACTCCACAGGACCAGAGAGAGGGCATGCAGCCCCCTCGAGGAGTAGTGGCGTCGTCCCATCATCCGGCTGAGGTGCCACCCCCTCCCCTTCCCCCTGAGGTGCCTGTTTTTTTTTTTACCTAATGCCCCTGCGGTGTTCTCTCCGTTTTGAGGCAGGTGTTGTGTGTGGGCTTCTCCCATGCTTTTTGGGACCACTGGTCCACGGACATTTAATGGGACAGTGTACGGACTTGTGTACTTGCGGTAAATATTTGCATATACTGATTGTTTACTTTTCTCTTGGGCTATCTGTTTGTTCGAATATTATACTTGTTAAACTCATTTTATTTGGTCCTTGCGTTCTTCCAGTGAGTGACGGGGTGTATCTGTGATGTGATTGGATATGTGTGTGTGTGTTGTTGTGGATGGGGGTGTTGCATGTGTGTGTCATTCTCTTTTCCCTCCTCCCCTCCCCTGTGTGCTAGGTGCAGTACTCACCGTGGTCGTCGCCGCTGTCCTTCGTACTCCTGGTAGATGAGAAGATACTCCAGCATTGGTAACACCTATAGTTTGGGCTCCATGGCGTCCTGGTGCCTCGTTGGGTGTCGAGAGGTGAGTGTTTTCCCTTCCAATTCCTGTTTCCGCCATGCTTTTGATGGTGTTGGTACCACCCTGGAAAAGCTGGCGGATTGGTGCCTTGAAATAGTGTGGGCGGTACATTGTGTTCTGCCTGTCTGTTGGCAGTTACCGCTGCAGCGTGTTTGTTTCTACCACCGTGGCGGTCGGTGTGTTAGAGTGGCTGTCTGTGTTGGCGGTTTCCGCCATGGTCGTAATTCCATTTTTTTGACCGCCGACCTGTTAGCGGTATTACCGCCGCTTTATTACCGACCGCCAGGGTTGTAATGAGGGCCTATGTCTTTTAACTTTAGCATGTCACTATCATGACTTTTAGAAGTGACAATCTGGGCTAAGGATTCAGCAGCCGGTGTACGTGACTTGACATTGACATTGAAGTAGGTCGCCGCAGTTTTGGATGGAGTGCCAAGACCTTGCATGTGCACTCTTGAAAAGTTGTCTGCAGGATTTTGATCCTTTCCCATTTGATGCACATTTGTATAATCATACTCTTGCAATCATAGTCCCCATTGTTAATTTGAGGAGGCATCTTGGCTTTTAGATTGCCAAAGATGGTCAGCAAGGCTTCATGATCAGCCCCCAGTATAAATGGCTTTCCGTATAGGGATACATGGAAATGTTTACAAGCCTGTACTACAGCCAAACTTTCCTTTTCAGGCTGTGAGTAAGCACGTTCTGTTTGAGATAAACTTCTACTAGCATAGACCACGATATTTCGGCTTGCTTTTAGGCGTCCAGTGTGTTGTGAAAGTATAGTGCCTAGCCCAATGGGACTAGCGTCAACTACAATCTCGGTGTGGGGCTTTGGATTGAAGTATGCAATTTCTGAAGCATTTCTATTGAAGGTTGATTCTCTTGAAACTCTTTTCACATTCTCCTGACCATTTCTCATAAATGAAAAGCAACTCATCTATGTCTCTGAGCAACAGGACGGGCATTCTCTTTAATATGCAGTTTTACTTTTATAGTCTTTAACTTTCCTAAACCATGAAACAATGAAGGGAATTGACTTACTATCTCATGATGAGCATTTATGTTGTAATTCACTGAAATCAGTCCCGTCAGCAGCCGTGTTGAAATTGAGAAAACAATTGAAGTACATGAATCAGTGCTTGGACATTTGTTTTCTTATGTTTCACTGTCACCACAAACACACCTTTGCTCTTCATGGATGCCGATGCAGCCCAAGTGTATACTTTGGTCTTTGATGGCGTGAGCCATGATAATGGAGACAGTTAATTGTACTTTCCTTCAGCCAATATACCAAAATAAATGATAAAAGATATTGATCATCACTTAATTTTCATTGTAATCTTTGGACAGTGTTTGTACGATTTTGTTATTTTGACATGTCAACTTTTCTTTGACTGACTTTTCTCCTCACAAGCAACCAGACCAACATGTGCACGTTTTTCTGAGGTAAGCATTGACATGGCACAATCACTTTCCTCACTTTCACTTGTTATAGAGGCTCAACAACTGTATGAAGATGATTTAGATGATGATCAACATAGTTTAGTATCTATTTGCCTCAACTGATGTCGCTGATTGGCCTCTTTGGCTCATGTCGAATGTTGTTTCTGGAATGTTCTGGCAGTCATTTTTGTCTTCACGTCGTGAAACACTTGCTTTTTCCTTCACTCTGCACATCGTCACAAAATGGTTCTCTTTACCTTGCATACCTGACCAATGGAACGCTTTCCTTCATATGGAAACGCAAATCCACATCTGAAGCACAACTCCTTTTTGAATTACTTTTCACTCATGACTGATTCACTCTGAGCACCTCCGGACCCCATGCTGGCATCTTATTTTTCAGCATGTTCCTCTGCTCTGGCAGCCATGAAACCTTGGGCCAGAATAAGAGTTTCTCTCAGCATTCATCATCTGAATGAATGGGACAATCATCAATCACTCTAAAACGCAAAGGTCCTCATTAAAACTTTGGCGGGCGGCAACTGCTGCCCGTCAAGTTGTAACCGCTGCAAGGCCGCCAATGCAGCACGCTCCCGCAGTGGCCATTTTGACATCCCCGCTGGGCCGGCCGGCTGAAACGGAGTTTCCACCCACTGGCCCAGAGGGGATGACGGCCGCAACACGGGAGCCGGCTCCAAATGGAGCCGGCGGTGTGATGGGTGCAGTTGCATGGGCAGTGCAGGGGCCCCCAGGGGCCCGTGACTCCTCTTTCCACCATCCTTTTCATGGCGGTTCCTACCGCTGCCCTGGAGGATTGAATCCGCCGGGACCAACTACGCGGAAAACTGCCTGTCCTGTCGGTGCGACTGCGGTGCTTCCACTGCGGTCGTAATTCCTAAGATTGCACCGCCAGCCTGTTGGCGGTGCTATCGACAAAACAGCCCTGGCGGACTTTGACCGCCAGGGTTGTAATGAGGGCCATAGCTTCTTCATCATTAAATTCAATGAACTTACGGTATTTGATCAGTGTGCCAAGTATTTCCATGAACTCATCAGTCATTTCAGCAACTCTTTGACATTCTAGATTGAAGACATATCGTTTATAGTCGGCGTTTGGTACTGGATGAAACTTGTGATTCAATGCATTCTTAATCTAACGGTATGTGAGTTCTTCGACAGTTCTCTGCATTTTCTTTATTACTTCTTTCACACCATCACCAGCAAGATTTTTCAGTTATATGATAATCTTCATGCTACCAGTCTCTTCAAATGCATCAAAGAAATCTGCAAATGTCTCGATCCATCTATCGCCAACATTTTGCTTTTTGAATGGTGGTGGTGGTTTGAGGAAGGTGGCAGCACTGTAAACTAGTGTAGAAATTACCGACATTGCGAGTAGGACTTTCTTTGGCCTCTCTGACTGGAAATCAGGATCTGTTCCATTCATTGCTTGGTAATGCTCTGTGACAGACCAGCCTCATGGTCATCCTTGATGGGCTCCATCAGCAGAACAACCTTCTACTGAGTTTCTGGACCCTGTGAGTATGGACCACTTCTTTGGCACAACCCCGGCGCTTTTTCTTAGGCCCAGTGTCGGCCATGATGCAGCTATTCTTTTTAGCAGGCTTGGTAAGTCCTTTACTTTATTCTTTGTATATTTCAGTTTGTATTGTTTTACATCTGGTTGATCTGCCTTTAACGCTTTTTGATATTTGATAGTTGTCTTTAACTGCGCTTTGTACGCCTGGTTGAATCCTCCTTCAGAAATAACACTTTTCACAGGATTTTGATCATAGTTTATTGACCAACAATGCGTACACATTACCGTGAAGCTCTCTTTCCTTTCACATGCTTCATATTGGCTGTAGTTGAGCTTTGACTCCATATACGCCAACCATCTAATCAGCACTTCGACAAAGGAACACATTGCATACACAAGCAGTTTGCTTGGACCATAGCAAACTCTCAAGGAAAGTACTTTCTTCTTATTCCCTATCTCATCCACAGTTGTGCCGTCTTCCTCAACCTGGTGACTAAGCCACACACTAAGCTGTTAATCACATGTCTTTATTCCTCTGCGTGTACCTGCGAACTCTAACATTCTAAAGTAAGCTCTTATGCATTCTATTGTAGCTATTTCGTCACACTCTAATACCTCTGTGAGCCATAACTGTTTGTTTCTAAATCATGCAAGACACTACGGCCTTCATTATGACCTTAGCCGCCCGCCAAGATCGGACCGCCGGGCGGCCGCCAATGCGGCCACACCCCCGCCGCGGCCATTTGGAGGTCCCCGCTGGGTCGGCGGGCGGAAACCTAGTTTCTGCCCGCCCGCCCAGCGGGGATCTCGGCCGCAACACAGGAACCGGCTCCAAATGGAGCCGGTGGTGTTGCGGCCGTGCGACGGGTGCAGCTGCACCCGTCGCGCTTTTCACTGTCTGCTATGCAGACAGTGAAAAGCTGCACGGGCCCTATCAGAGGGCCCCCACGACTCCCCGTACCGCCAGCCTTTTCCTAGTGGTTCAAACCACCAGGAAAAGGCTGGTGGTAGGGGGACTCGTAATCCTCTGGATTACTACCGCCGGGGCCATTGTGGCGGGAAACCGCCGGCCCCGGCGGTGTGACCGCGGCGCTTCCGCCGTGGTTGTAATGACCTGGGAAGCACCGCCAGCCTGTTGACGGTGCTTCCGTCATTACAGCCCTGGCGGTCTTGTACCACCAGGGTTGTAATGACCCCCTACATGTCCTAGTTTACAAGACAAATTGGTTCACAGTCACTTAAATAGTCTCAGACCAGAAACTGGGTTAAAATCTATACAAGGTTTTTTAAATTGTAAACATTGTAAGGCATGTAAATACAGCAATAATGTCCTTGAAGCACACTGGGGAAATTGCTATAAATTAAAAACAACAAAACATATATCCTGCAACACAGAGTTTGTTGTATATGCCACAACATGCCCTTGTGAAAAGCTGCATATAGTCTGTTCCATCTTTCACGTAAAAAAGTTAATATTGGTACATATTCAGTCTATTAGACCCAAGTTATAGCACTGCAAAACACTTTAGAGAGCAACATCAGAATGGCTAGAAAGTTCTGAGATTCTGTGGTAATGACTAGATCTCCAATAACATAAAGCAAGGTGATAAGGTTTTTGTAATGGGTTTGTGCTGATTTTATTTTTCATCTTAATCTCACAGAATTACATGGTGGTCAGTCTAAATGATATCCCATGCAATGGACATTTGCTTTGAACACAATGGATGGCACTTTTCTATGAATTCTATGACTATGATTACTATGATTTTTTTTAATTAATGATTGTTGCAAACTATCATGCAAATTTTCTTGTGATTATTGTATTGTCCTGGGGTCATATCTTGTACAAGACAAACATAAGCACCCGAAATAAGATGCCTAGGACTAGCCTTGGGTTGGAAGCACTATACTGCTATCACCTATGTTATATAACATATTTATTGGAATACAACATTGGACAAACATGAGCTCTCAAAATTAAATATGTCTGAATTGGCCGTGTTGCCATTATTAATATGAGCTCTTTAAAATCTATGTAATAAATGACAGCTATTCATTAAAAAGTCACTGTTTAGGAAAATAGAGATTAATTCCTATTATTTTCTTTCATGATTATCTAAATCACAGATATTTGTGTATTTTTGATTTATAAAAAATGTGCACTGTAATGGAGTGCCCTTTTCATTAGACTTTGCTGCCCATTACTATAATTTTGTGCATGTGGGTGATATGTTGGTTAAGCACATTCAAGTCTGTTGCCACTTTTGACTATTATTTATGTTTCATGAACTGAAATGTGGGAAATATATCATCAAGACCACTAGCTGGTCAAAATGTGTCTTGTTTCTGGCCTCTCAGGCCGCAAAAAACGATTTGAAGCCATTTTCTGATATGGATAATTCCTGACTGCATCCTCAGTCATGTTTCTTCGTAACATAAGCCGGTCACTGAGTATTACCCTAATAAGCCTTTTTCCATTAATCAGGAAGCCAATGGAATGTTGAACTTTGTTTGGAAGACGTATACACACACACACACACACGCTGACAAACACACACACATCACTGTATAGTTATGGTCGAGCCGCATTTTGAATTGAAAAGGCATTTTTTTGATTTGCCTATAAATTTAGAACCCATGAAAATCTACTTAGACAGCCAGCTTAGTGTTGGCATGGCAGGATGTATGGACATCCATCCATGAGAAAAAAGTTATGGGGTGGTAAAAAGGGTATCATTTTCCACTGTAGGAAAGGCTTCTCTTGGCACCTCTTCCCCTTTGTAAATGGTAAAAACATTTGTTGGCAGTCATCAGTGGTCTCAAACAAAAAAACCTTTTAAAAAAAGTAACTTTTCTTTTTAAATGCAGGCCCATTTCCTTTAAGGAAAACAGGCTGCATTAAAAAACACTTAAAATTTAAGGTGATCATAGACATGGGTGGTCATTACAACCCTGGCGGTCGGTGTTAAAGCGACGGTAAGACCGCCAACATGCCAGCAGTAAAAAACTGGAATTACGACCGTGGCGGAAACCGCCAACATAGACAGCCACTTTAACACTCCGACTGCCATGGCGGTACAAACAAACACAGAGGCGGTCACCGCCAACAGACAGGCGGAGGACAATGCACCGCCCACAGAATTACAACCCACCAATCCGCCACCTTTTCCGGGGCGGATTCACTGCAAACAAAAACACGGCGGAAACAGGACTTCGAAGGGAAAACGCTCACCTCTGCACACCCCACGAGGAACCAGGACGCCATGGAACCAGAGCTCCAGATTTTTCCAGCCTTTATCTTCCTGCTACTCTACCAGGAGCACGAATGCCGGCGGCGAAGACCACGGTGAGTACTGCACCTACGACACAGCGGAGGGGAAAAACAGTGACATACACACGCAACACCCCCACCCCCACCCTCACCCACTACAACACACATGCTAATACAGCATGATACATCACAGTTACAACCCCCCCTGGAAGAATGCAAGGACAAATGGAAATGAGTCAAAAAATTATGATATAGTCAATTACATACATCCAAAATATTTACAAATATATACATTTATACTATATACAATTAAATACACCAAGAACACAAGTCCAAGGGAGTCCACCATTATAGTCCGTGGATCACTGGGCCCAAAAGGCATGGGCGAGGCCCACAGAAGATACCCGAACAAGACGGAGAGAACACTGCAGGGGCATCAGATATAAATAAAACAGACACCTCAGGGGGAAGGGAAAGGGTGGGCACCTCAGCTGGTTGAGTGCACGACGCCAAAACCACGAGAGGGTCCCATGCCCACTGTTCAATCCTGGGGAGTGCAAAGCCTCAGTCTCTCAAGTCTCTACAGTGGGTGGTTTGCCCACTGCCATATCCTGGGGAGTGCAAAGCCACAGTCTCTCAAGTCTCTACAGTGGGTGGGTTGCACACTGTTCAATCCTGGGGAGTGCAAAGCCACAGTCTCTCAAGTCTCTACAGTGGGTGGTTTGCCCACTGCTATATCCTGGGGAGTGCAAAGCCACAGTCTCTCAAGTCTCTCCAGTGGGTGGTTTGCCCACTGCTGTATCCTAGGGAGTGCAAAGCCACAGTCGCTCAAGTCTCTACAGTGGGTGGTTTGCCCACTGCTTTATCCTGGGGAGTGCAAAGTCACAGTCTCTCAAGTGGATGTCAATCTACACTGGTTCTGGAGGGGGCCTTGTGCCCAGAGTGCTTCATCCTGCCAAGGCCTAGGTAGTGGATACCAGTCTCCACTGGTTCTGGAGGGGGCTTTGTGCCCAGAGTGCTTCATCCTGCCAAGGACTGAGGTAGTGGATGTCAATTTCCACTGGTTCTGGAGGGGGCCTTGTGCCCAGAGTGCTTCATCCTGCCAAGGACTGAGGTAGTGGATGTCAATCTCCACTGGTTCTGGAGGGGGCCTTGTGCCCAGAGTGCTTCATCCTGCCAAGGACTGAGGTAGTGGATAACAGTTTCCACTGGTTCTGGAGGGGGCTTTGTGCCCAGAGTGCTTCATCCTGCCAAGGGAAGAGTTAGTGGATGTCAATCTCCACTGGTTCTGGAGGGGGCTTTGTGCCCAGAGTGCTTCATCCTGCCAAGGACAGAGGTAGTGGATAACAGTCTCCACTGAAGTAGTGGATAACAGTCTCCACTGGTTCTGGAGGGGTCTTTGTGCCCAGAGTGCTTCATCCTGCCAAGGACTGAGGTTGTGGATGTCAATCTCCACTGGTTCTGGAGGGGGCTTTGTTCCCAGAGTGCTTCATCCTGCTCGTGGCGGCCTCAGTAGTGTCAGAGCTTTTGGCGCTCATGGGCCTGCGGTGCTTGTCGCAGAGGTGTCCTTGGCAGCGGTGCTTGTGGCGGCGGTGTCCTTGGCAGCGGTGCTTGTGGCGGCGGTGTCCTTGGCAGTGGTTCAGCTGCTGGCAGTCCTGTCTGGGGCAGTGAGGCTGCTGGCGGTTGCCTCTTGGGCAGCGGGGCTGCTGCTGGCGGTCCTGTCTGGGGCAGTGTGGCTGCTGGCGGTGGTCCTGTCTGGGGCAGTGGGGCTGCTGGCGGTCGCCTCCTGGGCAGCGGGGCTGCTGCTGGCGGTCCTGGCTGGGGCAGTGGGGCTGCTGGCGGTCACCTCCTGGGCAGTGGGGCTGCTGCTGGCGGTCCTGTCTGGGGCAGTGTGGCTGCTGGCAGTCGTCTCCTGGGCAGCGGGGCTGCTTCTGGCGGTCCAGTCTGGGGCAGTGGGGCTGCTGGCGGTCACCTCCTGGGCAACGGGGCTGCTGCTGGCGGTCCTGTCTGCTGCAGTGTGGCTGCTGGCGGTTGCCTCCTGGGCAGCGGGGCTGATGGCGGTCTTCTCCGCCGTGCTGACCTTCCCAGACTTGCCGGTTTTCTTTTGCCCCTTCCCTACCTTGAAAGGTGTGCAGCTGACTCCACAATCCCAACTGTACCCCTGGGAGCGGCTTTGGTGGCTGGTGTCTTCCCCCTCTCCCACCGGGCACTGGGCAACTTTTGATGTTTGACAGGTGGGGGACTGTCCGTGCTGTGGCTCCTTGCCACACTGGCTGCCCTGCTGCCTGGTGCACTCCATAATCCGGTGACTACTGGCACCACTGGTCCCGCCAATGTTGTGGCTGAGGTGCTAGTTTGGGACCTGGAGAGTCGGGCCCTAGGAGACTGACGGGGTGGGGGAGGTGAGGGAAAGAGGTCAAGGGTGGCCAGGAATAGTTTCTTAGGAACACTGGGACGGGTAGATGGAGGGGGTTTGGGAGTGGAGGAAGAGGTAGTGGTTGTAGGAGGTGTACGTTTGCTGACTTTGGGGGAAGGTGCATGGGCTGGAGGCTGTCGTGAGGTGGATGGCTGTTGGGTGGGTGTGTGGCTGCGTTTGTGTACCTTCGGAGGTGGCCTCACAGACACACTGGGAGAGGACACAGGGGATGTGTGAATGATAGTGGGGGTGGTGACTGCACATGAGCGGGGTGTGGATGTGGGTGTGCTGTGATGGACGTAGTGGCTGAAGATGTAGTGCTTGCAGGTGTGAGTGGAGACGAGACAGGGAGGGATGAGGAGATGAGGAGGAGGGGGACACAGTGGAGGCAGTGGATGTTGGTATGTCTGCATGTGTCTGATGCATGCGTGAGTGCCTGTGGTATGTGTGGTGCTTATGTTTGCCTGAGCTTCCTTTGTGTGTTGAGGTGTGTGCATGCTGGTCTGATGGTGTGCTTGGGATAGGCTGAGGTACAGGGGTGTGGGTCTGGGTGGAGGAAGTTGGAGGGGGGAGGCTAGAGACAGGGACAATGGCTGCCATCAGTGCTGAGGCCAGAGTCTGAAAAGCTTGATGAAGGGCTGCCTGTCCAGAATGAATGCACTCCAGGAATGCATTGGTTTGTTGCAACTGCCTCTCTACACCCTGGATGGCATTCAAAGTGGTAGACTGCCCAACAGTGAGGGATCTGATGAGGTCAATGGCCTCCTAGCTGAGGGCAGCAGGGGTTACAGGGGCAGGGGCTGAGGTGCCTGGGGCGTTGGCGGACACAACAGACACAGAAGCCCCCTGCACTACGCTGCGCAATTGGGGTCCACTATTCAATCCCTGGGACATGGCTTACAAGACTATGGCCGATTTCTGCACACATGGATGTCACAGGAGCCTTACTAGGTGTAGTTGGCACTGTACCCAGGTGGGGTGGGGTGCCACAGGGTCTGCCTGAAAAAGGGGACTTAACTAGCAAACTCGCCTTGACTTAGGGGAACCCACAGCCCACCTCCCCCACCCAGACACCTACAATGCGCGCTGAATCAGCTGAATAAAGCCCTCCACTGGATCTCATCCTTCCTCTCCGACAGAACTCAGAGAGTCCGTCTCTCCCCTTTCCGCTCCAAAGCCACCAACCTCATCTGCGGCATCCCCCAAGGATCCTCCCTCAGCCCTACGTTGTTCAACGTCTACATGGCCCCCCTCGCTAAACTGGCCCGCCAACATCATCTCAGCATCATCTCCTACGCCGACGACACTCAGCTCGTCCTCTCCCTGACCAAAGACCCGCTCACCGCCAAAACAAACCTCCACGAGGGACTAAAAGCCATCGCCGATTGGATGAACAACAGTCGCCTGAAACTCAACTCCGACAAGACGGAAGTCCTCATCCTCGGGCGCACTCCCTCGGCCTGGAACGACTCATGGTGGCCCTCCGACCTCGGACCCCCGCCCACCCCTGCCAACCACGCATGAAACCTCGGCTTCATCCTGGACTCCGCCCTCACCATGTCCAAACAGGTCAGCGCCGTCTCCTCCTCCTGTTTCAACACCCTTCGAATGCTCCGCAGAATCTTCAAGTGGATTCCAACAGAAACCAGAAAGACGGTGACCCAGGCCCTCGTCAGCAGCAGACTTGACTACGGCAACGCACTCTACACAGGCATCCCAACCAAAGACATCAAACGACTCCAACGTATCCAAAATGCCTCCGCCCGACTGATTCTCGACATACCCCGCCGATGTCACATCTCCCCTCACCTGAAGGAACTCCACTGGCTCCCGGTAGACAAGAGGATCACCTTCAAACTCCTCACCCACGCTCACAAGGCGCTTCACAACACCGGACCCTCCTACCTCAACACCAGACTTAACTTCTACACTCCAACACGTCAACTCCGATCCGCCAACCTCGCCCTCGCCATCGTACCCCGAATCCAGCGCAAGACCTCCGGCGGCAGATCCTTCTCCTTCCTCGCCGCCAAGACCTGGAACTCTCTCCCCACACCTCTACGCCAGACCCAGGACCTCCTCGCATTCAGAAGGCTCCTCAAGACCTGGCTCTTCGACCGCTAAACAGCAGCGCACCACGCCCCCCCCCCCCCTCAGCGCCTAGAAACCCTGACGGGTACATAGCGCGCTTTATAAATATTGTGTTTGATTGATTGATTGAATGAGAGTGTACTCACTCCCTTGTTGCTGCTGTGATGCCCTCAAGCGCCCATCCAACTCCGGGTACGCCACCTCCAGGATCCTGAATATCAGGGGGGTCATGCTGCGACAGGCACCCCTCCCACGTTGGGAGGCCATCCCCAGCTGGGCCTCCGCCGTATTCTTGCTCCAGCGGCGATTATCCTCCCATCTTTTCTGGCAGTGGGTGCTCCGTCTGTGGTAGACCCCCAGGGTCCGGACGTCCTTGGCGATAGCACACCAAATATCCTTCTTCTGGTGGGCGCTGACCTACAGGAATTGTACAAGGGAGAAAGAGAAGTTGTTACCAACTACACCATCACAGTCATTGGCCCACATCCCTATCCTTGCCATGTGGCACATGCACTCACCGTCGTTTCATGCACGCCTCATCCCCCCCCCCCATCTTTCGTCACACCACTCCACACAGGCATTGCCCATACAGCATGCTCCCAGTGTAATTACCTGTTTGTCTGGAGGACTGTAGAGTAGCGTGTACTGGGGAGGACCCCATCCACGAGTTTCTCCAACTCCTTCGTGCGGAAGGCAGGGGCCCTTTCTCCAGACTCACGAGCCATTGTCTCTTCCAGACTGAGGTCACAGCAGCACTTGCAGTGTAGGTCCTCTCCTGTCGAAGATCAGGTATCGAGTGATTGAACAGATAGAAAATGGCGGTCACGTCTGTGGCGGTGCGTACTGTCACTGCCGGCGTACATCGTCATTGGCTCCTGGGACCCATAGGGTCGAATGTTAACCAATGCAGAATTGCACCGCGGTCTTCGACCGCCTACCGCGACGGTATACAATGCCAGCGCAGTTACCTCATATCCCATTGTCCCACTTTACAGGTCAGGCAGCCGCCATTTCAGGGGCCCACATGCCTTTATTTTTAGCTGCGTCACACATACCTAGGCCTTGGATCAACACTCAGCCATCCCAAAGTATGGACAGGTTGACAAGGTGGGACAAAAGGATGACAATCAGGGTGGTCTCATTTCTTGGCGGGGGTCTTGGCATCATTCTCTGTCTTTGTCCTGGATCTCAGGGACCGTTTGCGGGGTGGTTCTCCATCTGCAGGGGGTGAGGTGCTGGTGTGGTGGTCCTGTGGCGGTGCCTCCTGTCCACTAGCGCCGGAGGAGGTGGTGGGCAGTTCATTGCCCAAGCTAGTGTCAGGGGCCCCTTGTTGTGCCACAGTGTCCCTCCTGGTGTTGAGGACTTCCTTCAGCACCCCTACGATGGTGCCCAGGGTGGAATTGATGGATTTGAGTTCCTCCCTGAAGCCCAAATACTGTTTCTCCTGCAGCCGCTGGGTCTCCTGAAACTTGCCCAGTACCGTTGCCATCGTCTCCTGGGAATGATGGTAGGCCCCCATGATGTTGGAGAGGGCCTCGTGGAGAGTGGGTTCCCTGGGCCTGTCCTCCCCCTGTCGCACAGCAGCAATCCCAGTTCCCCTGTTTCCCTGGGCCTCTGTCCCCTGGACCGTGTGCCCACTGCTGCTGCCCCCAGGTCACTGTTGTTGTTGGGGTGGTCGATTAGCCTGGGTTCCCTGTCGTGGTGGACACACTGCTGATTGACGTGTCCTGGGGACAGAGCTATGGGCCTGCTGGGTGGGTGCTGTGCTGGTGTTTCCAGAGGGTGGAAGCTCTGTGGTGGCCTGTGACTGTGTCAGGGGAACCGACTATCCCGAGGTCCCAGATGGGCCGGGCTGGTCGTCTAGATCCAGTTGGACAGAGCTGCTGTCATCACTGTGGGCCTCTTCTGTTGGTGGTGTGGACATGTCTGGACCATCCTGTCCGGTGACGTTGGGTAGGGGTCTTGCAGGGGTGTAAAAGCATGATTATTGCTTCTGTGTGTGCCATGGTGTGCAATGGGTGGGTGACCGTGTACCCCAGTGCTTGCATTCCTGTGTGGAACCTTGTGTGATGATGGTTTAGGGGGGTGTATGGGTATGTGCAGTGGCCATGCTTTGGTGATGGGTGTCCATGCTTTGTTGTTGCATGCAGGGCTTGGGGTTGGGATGGGTGGTTTGTGATAATGGGACATTTGTGAGGAGTTGGAGTAATGGGGGTGAGGGCGAGGGTGGGGGTATGTGATGGCATGCAGGTAGGGTGGGGGATATAGTATTAAAGATTTGACTTACCAGAGTCCATTCCTCCAGCTACACCTGCAAGGCCCTCAGGATGCAGAATAGCCAAGACTTGCTTCTCGCATGTAGTTAGTTGTGAGGGAGGTGGTGGGGGTCCGCCGCCAGTCCTCTGAACCGCAAGGTGGTGTCTTGAGACCACGGAACGCACCTTCCCCCGTAGGTCGTTCCACCTCTTCCTGATGTCATCCCTATTTCTAGGGTACTGTCCCACTGCGTTGACCCTGTCCACTATTCTTCGCCATAGCTCTATCTTCCTAGCTATGGAGGTGTGCTGCACCTGCGCTCTGAATAGCTGTGGCTCTACCCGGATGATTTCCTCCACCATGACCCTGAGCTCCTCATCAGAAAACCTGAGGTGTCTTTGCCGTGCCATGGGGTGGTGTGGGTGATGTGTAGGTTGGTGTGTGTTGTGATGTGTGGGGTGATATTTAGTGGTGTGTTGTGTGAGGTGCGTGGATGTTATGTGGGTGATGGTGTTGAGTGCCTCTGGATGCTTGTTTGTAGATTGTGGTGTCTCTCTCTGGCCTTCTTTCGGAATTTGTGGTAGTAGGGTTTTGTGGGTGATGTGGGTGTGTGTTTTATATTGTATTGGGTGTGTGGGAGTGGTGTGTGAATGTGTATCAGGTGTGTGTATTTCAAATTGTCCAATGTGGTAGTGTTTTGTAAATGTGTGTATATTTTGAGCGCGGCGGTGTGTACTGCCAGTGGAATACCGCGGTTGAAAGACCGCTGCGTGGATTCGTGGGTCGTGATAGTGTGGGTGTATTCCAGTTGGCGTGGCGGTGGAGGTTTTGTTTTCACCAGTTTATCACTAACCTTTAGTGTGGCGGACTTGTGTGGGTGTCTAAATTTTGGCGGATTCCAAGCTGTGGGTCATAATGACCGTGGTGGAACTCCGCGGCGGTGTGTTGGCGGTCTTCTGCACGGCGGTAAGCGGCTTTTACCGCCAATGTTGTGATGACCCCCATGGTGTCTGTTGATGGAAGCAGGCCACTATCACTGTGATGAGTCGAAACAGAGTAAGTCACAATTGCAAACTACATCATTGATATTCCTGAAGTAGAACAGGATGCCTCCCACTCCAAATCATAATTTTGCATACCTACCTATTAATGCATAGGTTGGTTTACAAAATCATCCTTGGTTTACAAAAAGTTGGTGCAAACTTTAGGACCGATTTTTGAAAATTGACTCTTAGAAAATCTTGCAAATTGTCATTACAATGTAAATGCTCATCAGAGTAGTTTTCAAAATTTCGAAAGACAAATGTGAAATACTGAAAGGGCTTGGTTATGTTCACTTAAAACAATTAAGAAATATGTTACATCAGTGGCTTAGAGGGGAACATGTATTGGTATATTTGATACCCGCCCAGCATGAGCATACCATGCACAATTAGGCCAATCAAATAACTGCTGCTTATTTGTTTCTCAAATAGCTAAAACAATCTAAGGTTGATTGTTGAATCCCTAAACATTTTATAATCCAGCTCAAGTGACCTACTAACTGTAATGTAAAGAACATGAATAATTAAAAACTGAACTGAACAGAGCCAATGCTATAATCCTTGTATTGTATAATAGCTGATCACGAGTTTCATAGTTTGCCACCAAAAAGCACTTGAGAAAGAAACAGATATATGCTAAATCAATAACCATATATAATATTCAAAGATGAAAATAAAAATCTAGAGACGGCGGTGCCCAGCGGAGCGGTGCTTGAGACGGCGGTGCCCAGCGGAGCGGTGCTAGAGACGGCGGTGCCCAGCGGAGCGGTGCTTGAGACGGCGGTGCCCAGCGGAGCAGTGCTTGAGACGGCGGTGCCCAGCGGAGCGGTGCTTGAGACGGCGGTGCCCAGCGGAGCGGTGCTTGACAGGAAGGGCCCAGCGGAGCGGTGCTTGAGACGGCGGGGCCCAGCGGAGCGGTGCTTGAGACGGCGGTGCCCAGCGGAGCGGTGCTTGACAGGAAGGGCCCAGCGGAGCGGTGCTTGAGACGGCGGGGCCCAGCGGAGCGGTGCTAGAGACGGCGGTGCCCAGTGCAGCGGTGCTTGACAGGAAGGGCCCAGCGGAGCGGTGCTTGAGACGGCGGGGCCCAGCGGAGCGGTGCTTGAGATGGCGGTGCCCAGCGGAGCAGTGCTAGAGACGGCGGTGCCCAGCGGAGCGGTGCTTGACAGGAAGGGCCCAGCGGAGCGGTGCTTGAGACGGCGGTGCCCAGCGGAGCGGTGCTTGACAGGAAGGGCCCAGCGGAGCGGTGCTTGACAGGAAGGGCCCAGCGGAGCGGTGCTTGAGACGGCGGGGCCCAGCGGAGCGGTGCTTGAGACGGCGGTGCCCAGCGGAGCGGTGCTTGACAGGAAGGGCCCAGCGGAGCGGTGCTTGACAGGAAGGGCCCTGTTCAGCGGTGCCATTCTTCACGGTGGGGCCCTGTTCAGCGGTGCCATTCTTCACGGCGGGGCCCTGTTCAGCGGTGCCATTCTTCACGGCGGGGCCTTGTTCAGCGGTGCCCTTCTGCACGGCGGGGCCCCGTTCAGCGGTGCTCTTCTGCACGGCGGGGCCCTGTTCAGCGGTGCCATTCTTCACGGCGGGGCCCTGTTCAGCGGTGCTCTTCTGCACGGCGGGGCCCTGTTCAGCGGTGCTCTTCTGCACGGCGGGGCCCTGTTCAGCGGTGCTCTTCTGCACGGCGGGGCCCTGTTCAGCAGTGCTCTTCTGCACGGCAGGGCCCTGTTCAGCGGTGCTCTTCTGCACGGCGGGGCCCTGTTCAGCGGTGCTCTTCTTCACGGCGGGGCCCTGTTCAGCGGTGCTCTTCTGCACGGCGGGGCCCTGTTCAGCGGTGCTCGTCCAGTAAGTCAAGGGAGCCAGACCTGGCCTGGACTCCCTGCTCAGTCGCCCTCCGACCGTGCTGTTGCTGGACCCTTCGGTGACGGAGTCCTGGGCCCTTTGGTGTCCTCCCTAACACCCGGGATGGGGCTTGTGGGGCCCTCCTGCTCCGCGCTCCTGCTGGCTGACTTCTCCGCCCTGCTGCCCTTTCGCTCCTTAGATGGGGCTCTCGGGCCCTTGCCTCCCCTAGATGTTGTGGCTGGTGAAGTGGGCGAACTTTGCTCCTTGGGGGCAGCCGTGTCAGTCCTCTCACGGCGGCCCTTTAGTTTCCTTGTCCTCTTGCCTGGGGGGGGGCTGGCTGTCCCCTTGCTGCTGATTGAAGTGTCACTGCTGGCAAAGGGTGGACTCCAGAACCCATGCACCACAGTTACACTCGAAGCTGGGCTGGTGGTGGCTGAGGTGCTCTTGGGACTCTTTGCAGATGGAGGGGGTGGGTCAGGGGAGGGAAAGAGGTTAAGATTAGCGAGGAAAACTTTTTTAGGACCAAGGTAAAGGGTAGGAGTAGTGGTGATGGGAGTGGAGGAAGAGGATGTGGTTGTAGGAGAGTCAGGTGTGCTGTCTTTGGGTGCAGGTGCTTGTGCTGGAGGCTGTCGTGAGGTGGATGGCTGTTGGGTGGGTGTCTGCCTGCGTTTGTGTGTCTTGGAAGAGGGGGTGACAGACACAGTGGGAGAGGACACAGGGGACGTTTAAATGGTAGTGGGGGTGGTGACTGCACGTGTGCGGACTGTAATGGAGGGTGTGCTGGTGATGGAAGCACTGGCTGATGTTGGTGTGCATGCAGGTGTGAGTGTAGACGTCACAGGGAGGGAGGAGGGAGACGAGGAGGAGGGGGACACAGAGGTGGTAGTGACTGTTGGAATGTCTGCATCTGGGTGTTGCTTGGGTGAATGCTTGTGGGATCTGTGGTGCTTGTGTCTGGATGAGCTTCCCTTGGGTGTTGAGGTGTGTGCAGGCTGGTCTGATGGTGTGGATGGGATAGGCTGAGGAAAAGGAGACAGAGACAGGGTGGAGGCAGTCAGAAGAAGGAGGCTGGAAACAGGGACAATGGCTGCCGTCAGTGCTGAGGCCAGAGCATTGAACAATCGTTGATGGGCAGCCTGACCCGAATGAATGCCCTCCAGGTAGGCATTGCTCCGATGCACCTCCCTTTCTACCCCCTGGATGGCATTCAAAAGGGTAGTCTGCCCAACAATGATGGTCTGAAGGAGGTCAATGACCTCCTCACTGAGGGCAGCAGGGGTGACAGGGGCAGGGGCTGAGGTGCCTGGGGCGAAGGAGACGCCCGCCTTCCTGGGCGAGCAGGCACGGAGCGTAGGCTGAGGGGCTGCTGGGAGGGCGGGGCTGGTGCGCTGGGTGGCGGCTGTACCTGTAGAGGCGGGGGGCCCGGATGTTGCCGCCACCGCTAGGGAGCTCCCATCCGAGGACGTGTCGGTGTCGCTGGTGTCACCACCGGTCCCCGTTGTGGTGCTCCCCTCGCCCTCCGGATCACTGGTGCCCTCGGTGTCTGTTCCTGGGCCCACCGGGGCCTTGTGACTTGCAGCTCCCTTGTGCTCCGATGCCAATTCTCCTCCGCCTGATGATGCTAATGCACACATGCACAAGAAGATGAAGAAGAAGGGTGGGGGGAGAAAAACAAAGACCAGGTTGAGTGCATTCAATGTCAACACCGTTGGCGGAGAGGACAGACACAGGAGCCTCATTCACTAAGCCGCACATTCGGGGTACACTACTCAGTACTTCTGACTAGGACAACAGGTCTAGAGACAACAAACGTGCACATGTGTGATGCTGGACCATCGATAGCTATACTTGTCACCCTACAGAGGTGGGGGCCGGGAGCACAGGGCCATGCCTAAAGGAGAGGACTACACTACAGAAAGCGCCCTGGCCTAATGTCACCCACAGCCCTCCTCCCTCACCCAGACGCCTCCACTGAGCGTAAAGATAGCAGAATGTGCTGATACTCACCCCCTTGTGTCTGCTGTGATGTCCTCAAGCGCCTATCCAAATCAGGGTAGGCCACCACCAGGATCCGGGACATCAGGGGGGTCAGGGTACAACTGGCACCCCTCCTAGGTTGGGAGGCCATCCCCAGCAGTGACTCGGCGGTCTTCCTGGTTCCGCGGCGGATGTCCTCCCACCTCTTGCGGCAGTGGGTGCCCCATCTGATGTGGACCCCCAGGGCCCGGACTTCCTTGGCGATGGCACTCCAAATGTCCACTTTCTGATGGGCGCTGACCTATTTGACATGCACAGGGTGGGAAGGAAAAATTCATCAATTTTCTGCATGTTAGATGTGATTGGCCCCCCCTCCCCAACCTTGCCATATGGCACATGCTCTCATCTGTCGTGCGTTGCACTCCTCATTCGCCCCCCACCCCACCAACTTACATCCACCCCACTCCACACAGGCATAGCCCATTCAATGTGCACCCAGTGTACTTACCTGTTGGTCTGGAGGACCGTAGAGTAACGCATACTGGGGGAGGACCCCATCCACAAGTTTCTCCAACTCCTCAGACGTGAAGGCAGGGGCCCTTTCCCCAGTCGCAGCAGCCATTGTCACTTCCAGACCGAGGTCACAGCAGCACTTGCAGTATAGGTCCTCTCCTGTGGATGATCAGGTCTCGAGTGATTAAGCAGATAGAAAATGGCGGTCACGCCCGCGGCAGTGCGTACCGCGGCGGTGGTGCGTACCGCGACCGCCAGCGCACATCGTCATTGGCTCATGAAACCCATAGGCTTCAATGTTAACCAATGCGCCTTCGTACAGCGGTCTTCGACCGCCTACCGCCACGGTGCGCCACGCCAGCGCATTGACCTCACATCCCATTGTCCCACTTCACAGGTCAGGCAGCCACCATTTCAAGGGCCGACATGGCATAATTTCTACTGCGTCACACAGGCCTAGGCCTTGCATTGCCACTCATACATGCCTTTCACTGCATTTCGATTCAATTACTGTGCAAGCTGTGTGAACGTACCTGTGTGTTGCTTGACTCGATACTCCATGTTGTCCTTCCTAGGCACCGTCCGCTGGGACTTGCGAGGAGAAGGATGAATCCTCGCGTGTACCGACCACTGGTGGACCTGTCGACAATGGAAGAACGCCATATTATACTACGATACAGACTTGACCGTGCCACTATCCATGAATTGTGTGCCCAGCTGGAGCCAGCCCTGATGACCCCATCCGCCAACCTACAGGAATTCCCCCTCTGGTGCAGGTTCTGTCAGTACTCCATTTTTTGGCAAATGGCTCATTCCAGACAACAGTGGCCATGTCATCTGGAATGTCTCAGCCTATGTTTTCAAGGATTTTGTCCAGAGTGTTGTCTGCCCTGATGAAATACATGCGAAGCTACATTGTTTTCCCTGAGGAGGCTGATTTGCCCACTGTGAAGGGTGATTTCTATGCCCTTGGACATATCCCCAACATAATTGGTGCCATTGATGGGACCCATGTGGCTTTAGTACCCCCAAAAGACGATGAGCAGGTGTACAGAAACAGGAAAAGTTACCAATCTATGAATGTTCAGGTGGTGTGTTTGGCTGACCAGTACATCTCCCATGTAAATGCCAAGTTCCCAGGGTCAGTGCATGACGCGTATGTTATGCGTAATAGCAGCATCCCCTATGTGATGGAACAGCTACAGAGACAACGTGTGTGGCTAATAGGTGACTCTGGTTACCCCAACCTGCCTTGGCTATTGACCCCAGTGAGGAATCCCCGGACCAGGGCAGAGGAACGGTACAATGAGGCCCATGGGCGAACGAGGAGGATAATAGAAAGGACCTTCGGGCTCCTGAAGGCCAGGTTTAGGTGCCTGCATATGACAGGTGGATCCCTGATGTACTCACCAAAGAAGGTGTGCCAGATCATCGTGGCCTGCTGCATGCTTCACAACCTGGCTTTGCGACGCCAGGTGCCTTTCCTGCAGGAGGATGGTCCAGATGGTGGTGTTGTAGCAGCTGTGGAGCCTGTGGAGAGTGAAGAGGAGGAAGACGACGGGGACGACACAGACAACAGGGACACAGTCATCCAACAGTATTTTCAGTAGCACATAGGTAAGAATCCCCCACGCCATTTAACATTTACTTAAAGCCTCCTGCATCTCTACTTTGTGTATTTCCCCCCAGTTCTTTTTAATTGATTTGGGATTTTCCCTTCTCTTTTCAGTGGTGTATGACCCAATGCGTGACTTCTGCTTGGTTAGCCCATGTACTAATGCTCATTGACGTCGGTATGTTGTCATCATGAATTGAAGGACCATTATTGAACATTAATGTGTAATACATTTGTAAATAATACAGACTGACTCCTGAATGATTTCAGTGCAATAAGTGATTTATTTTTAGTGCTAGATCTTGGTACATGATATTGAAACGGTGATGGGTGGGGGTGGAGTAATGTCCATGGCAGAGTCCAGTTCTCAGTTTCACAGGTGCATTGTCCATATGCCTGTGGAAGGATGGAGCAGGGGCAGTTTAATATTGGACAGGTTGACAATGTGGGACAGTGGGATGACATCAGGGGGTATGTTGTGCTGGCGGGGGTCTTGGCATCCTACTCTGTCTTCCTGTGAGATCTCAGGTTCCGCTTGCGGGGTGGTTGTTCTTCAGCAGGAGGTGGGGTTCTGGTGGACTGACGTTGTGGTGGGGCCTCCTGTCCACTAGCGCCGGCGGAGGTGGTAGGCTGTTCCTGGTCCTGGCTAGTGACAGGGGCCCTTTGGGGTGCCACATGATCCCGCAATGTGGTTTCTATCCGGTTGAGGGCCTGCACTATGGTCCCCATGGCGGTAGCGATGTCCCTGAGTTCATTGCTGAACCCCATGTAGCGTTCCTCCTGCTGTGCCTGGATCTCTGTGAACCTGGCCAGTACCGTCGCCATCGTCTCCTGGGAGTGATGGTATGCTCCCATGATGGTGGTGAGGGCCTCTTGGAGAGTGGGTTCCCTGGGCCTCTCCTCCCCCCCCTGTCGCACAGCAGCCCTCCCAGTTGCCCTGTTTCCCCGGGCCTCTGTCCCCTGGACGGTGTGCCCACTACCACTGCCCCCAGGTCCCTGTTGTTGTTGGGGTGTTGGGTCAGCCTGGGTGCCCTGTAGTGGCGGACACACCGCTGATTGACGCGTCCTGGAGACAGAGGCATGGGCCCGCTGGGTGGGAGCTGTGCTGGTGTTCCCAGAGGGGGTTGGGTCTGCTGTGGCCTGTGTCTGTGTGTGGGGAACCGACTGTCCAGAGGTCCCCGATGGTCCGGGCTGGTCATCAGTTTCTAGGTCGACAGAGCTGCTGTCCTCACTGGGGGGCTGTTCTGGGGGTGGGATGGACACATCTGGACCCTCCGTGGCGGTGTGTTGGCGTTCGGGCCCTGCAGGGGTGAAATAGTGTGGTTATTGTTTTTGTGTGTGCCATGGCGTGCATTTTGTGGGTGCCCTTGTCCCCCAGTGCTGGCATTCCCTTGTGGGAGGTGTTGTGAGGGTGGTTGGGGGGGGGGGGGATGGGTCTGTGCAGTGGTCATGCATTGGTGATGGCTGTCTATGGTTTGTGTTGGAATTCAGGGGTTGGTGTTGTTTAGGGTGGGTTGTGCTGGTGGGACAATGGCAGGGAGGATGTGTGCTGGGGGGTTTGAGATTGGGGGTGAGGGTGGGGTTGTGGGTTGGCATGCTGGTGATTGGGGGGGGGTGAAGTAGTTGAGATTCGACTTACCAGAGTCCATTCCTCCGTGTACTCCAGCGAGGCCGTGAGGATGCAGGATGTTTACTACCTCTTGCTCCCATTCTGTAAATTGGGGTGGAGTGGGTGGGGGTCCGCCGCCAGTCTTCTGCACAGCGATGTTGTGTCGCGACACCATGAAGCGCACCTTCCCCCGTAGGTCGTTCCATCGCTTTCGGATGTCGTCCCGATTTCTGGGATGCTGTCCCACAGCGTTGACCCTGTCTACGATCCTTTGCCATAGCTCAGCCTTCCTTGCGATAGTGGTGTGCTGCACCTGTGTGCCGAAGAGCTGGGGCTCTACCCTGATTATTTCCTCCACCATGACTCTGAGTTCTTGGTCCGAGAACCTGGGGTGTCTTTGGGGTGCCATGGGGTGGTGTGGATGAGGTGTGGGGTGGTGTTTGTGGTGATGTGCGTGGTGATGTGTGCGTAGTTGTGGTGTGGGTGATGATGTTGTGTTCCTGTGTGTGTTGTGCTTTGCGTTCCCTGTGCTCTCTCTCAGTGTATAGCGCCTTCTCTCAGATAATTTTGGTAGTAGGTGTTTGTGGGTGATGTGGGTGTGTGTTTTATATTGTATTGGATGTGTGGGAGTGGTGTGTGTATGTGTCTCAGGTGTGTGTATTTTGAATCGTCCAATGTGGCTGTGTTTGGAAGGGTATGTGTATTTTGACCGCGGCGGTGTGTACCTCCAATGGAATACCGCGGTTGACAGACCGCCGCGTGGATTCGTGGGTCAGAATGGCATGGGCGTGTTTGTGTTGGCATGGCGGTGGAGGTTTGGTTATCTCCAGTTTATCGCCGCCCGCTGATGAGGCGGCCTTCCGTGGATGTCGGGTTTTTGGCGGTTTGTCAGTTGGTGGTCAGAATAAACGTGGCGGTTTACCGCGGCCGCGGCGGTAGAATGGCGGACTTCTGACCGGCGGTAAGGGCCTTTTACCGCCGAGGTCAGAATCACCCCCTATGTGTGTTGTTCTATGACATGTTTATTTTTTGGATTGCTGACTTGAAAAAAAATGCTTTCTCTGAAGTGCAGCTAGCCATGGGCCCTGGATGGAAATAGAATGTTTAATTTTTGATTACTTTTTATGGATATATTGTTCATGAAACAAAGGACCATGGTCAGGGCCAGTAGCGTTTTGGTTCTGTGGCTGTAGTTTCTACTGCACAATTATATGTTTACACCATTTACCACAACATTTGCCACAGAACCTGAAGACTTCACCACAAAAATGTTGTTTAATCCCAAATTGATGTGGAGGGTTTAAGACGCTGAAAACAGAGCAAGGCGAAATAATAAAGACTAGACGGATTTCCCGAAGGAGTTGAGGGCACCAATATGATTGACTTCCTGGGACGGTGGCTCCATTCCACCTTCGCAGCTGAAATCTTGTCCATGTTTTTTTATTGAGAGAGTACACAGGACCCTTTCAGACCATCTGCCACCTGGTGCCCCTCCATGCCTGATGATAGTAAATTTTCTGACTAACCAGGATGAAATGTAAACCTCAGGGAGGCAAGACAAAAGGACGAGATTAGGTATGACAATTCAAACATCATGCTGTTCCCTCATTACTCCAGGGAGGTGCAAATGCAACAGAGAACATTTGACGCGGTGAAGGACAAACTGAACGCCTTGAAAATGCAATGCTTGTTGCTCTTGCTCTTCCCTGCCAAGCTAAAGGTATTATGCCAGGACAAGGCCCACTTCTCCCTCATGCCAGAGGGATGCTTTGCAATGGATTGAGGAACGTCTCCAACTCTTCCCTCCTCAGTCAGTAAAGTCAAGTGAGTGACTGTAGAGAGATGGGGGTAGACCTAAACTTTGGTCCTTGACCAAGAAAAAAAGAAAGATAAGGACTGAAAGAGGAGGAGGGAGATGCATGGAGGGTGTGGCCTTTAGACAACTGAGGGACGAGAGATCAATCTAATTGAGAGAGGAGATGCTGGAGGAAGATAAACCAGTGATCTGTTGAGAAACAGAGGATGATCTGGGCCAGGGCTTGGACTTTGTAACTGAACTGAAATGGATGAACAGAGAGACTGGCGATCCTGTAGACTTGGGATGATGTGTCGATCTGGCAAGATCCCATGGGGGCAACTTGGCATGGACCAACGTATTCGGCATGCTTGATGTGGGGTTTTGGCTGGTGTAGTGAGCCACACCCCCAACTGGTGAGTTTGGTGTGGTTGGTGTGAGTGGTGTGTGTGTGAGGGAACAAATGTACTGTATGTAGTACCTATGGAAATTCAATTACAGTGTTGGATGAAGAAAGGCAACAAACCTCTCGTTCTGAGATTGTGAGTAGTTATGGAAGCTGTGTTTGAGGAAAATGCTTGCAAAGTTTTGGTGGGAGGTGAGGTTGGGGGGAGTCAGTTGAAGATTGGTGTTTATGTGTGCTAAGGTTACTGTAGAGTCGGAGTCCTTGTCTTTTACAAGAATGTCTTTATTTGGTTGTAACAACACAGGTGGCTTGCCGAGTGTCCGCTGCGTGTCTCAGTCCTCCAGCCTCTCCAGCACCACAACAAACTTAGAACAAAGAACGTCGGAGTTGGAACGATGGAGAAACGCAAAGAATAGCAACCTCGTGCAAGTATATACAATACAAAGTAATACAATAACTACTAACTATAATACAATAACTACTAACTAAACACTGCACATATTCACCCTTAAATAAAATAAACAAAGAAAATATATCCAGCATTATGAAACAAAATCACAAATATAATCATCCAACCATTTGGGTTTTGAAGAAATCCTGTTACCCTTATGACCCACACATTCCTTGTTATCACTCACTTTACCCGCAGGAACATTATCATTTTCTCCATTCCTACTTATGGCATTTGCCAAAGCATTTTCTTCATCAACTCGTTTCTGATTATTACTTGACATCCCAACCTCAACACTGTCTCCAATGTCATTCTCACTTTCTAAATTGTCATTCACTTCATTCTTTTCTAGACCAACATCATCTAAGAAATCATTCAAATTTTGTTTATTATCATGCTGTCCTCTAAACAACACTATCCTTTTAAGATTCCATACCTTCCCATCACTCAAAAGACCCACATTACGTAAAACTTTGCTCACCTTAATAGGTTCTGTAAACTGACTCTCGCCCTTCCTTACTTTCCATGGTTTCTTCACCTTTACCCAACTACTGTCACAAATTTCCACATTTCTAATAGAACCCTTTTTCCTGTCAAAATATTGCTTATAAGTCATATGCTTCTTCATAATCTGATCTCTATCTTCTCCAAAAGGCACCTTACACTCAGATGCTTCCAATAACCATTCCGAGTTGCATTTTGTCCTTGGTACCCTGGCCCTCATCAACTCAAAAGGAGATAAACCAAGTGCTTCATGATACCAAGTTCTGTAAGACCACAATGTTTTTAACACTTGCACTTCCCAATCACTTCCATTTTGACACGCAATTTGAATTGCATCTTTCATTACCCTATTAAATCTCTCAATCATACCATTGCCACTAGGATTGTACAAGGATGTAGTCCTATGCTTGATTCCAACTCTTTCAAAGTACTTCTTTGTCAAAGCAGACGTAAACTGCACACCGTTGTCACTAATAATCTGTACTGGTAATCCTTCTTCCATAAAGGTGCTTGTCATGAATGTCAAAACCTCCAACGAATCCACTTGATCCACAATTTTCACCACAGGCCACCTAGAGAAGACATCAATTATAGCCATAATATACTTCCCAGGACAACCAATGGGGCCCATGATATCAATTGCAACTGTATGCCATGGTTTATCTGGAACGGTTGGCTCACACATATTAGGTCTCAATATCCTTAAGATTTTGTCTGAATTCGCACAAACAACACACTCCCTGACATCCCTTTCGGCCTAAACATCTATTCCTGGCCACCAGTACCACTTTTTCATTCTCTGTTTAGTTTTTACTATTCCACAGTGAGTTTCATGACATCACTTCAAGATATTACCCCTAAGTGTCTTTGGTGGAATAGCTCTATCACCACCAATGTACAATTGATAGCTCACTCCTCACTTCCCAAAATTGTCTTAGCGTGTTAGAAATTTTAGACTTATTAGGCCAACCATTTATCACACATCCTAACAATAACTGTAAATCATTATCCTTAGAATACTCACTCTTCCACACCTCCTCCTTTACACTCAAAGCACCCTCATCATGAATCAATGCAACTTGTAATTCCTCCCCTACATTTGCATCCCACTCCAATATCTCCGTAGGCATACAGGACAGAAAATCTGCCAGCACATTACTCCTTCCCGGAAAATACTCAATTTCATACACAAAATCTTGTAATCGCATCGACATTCTAGCAATCCTTGCAGATGCCTTAAACATTCCTTCAGTGGTCAGTTGTTTCACTAATGGCTTGTGGTCTGTTCGTAAAATACATTTCTCACCCCTTTCAAAAGATCTCTAATGCTCCAGTGCCCACTTACACGCAAGCGTTTCTTTCTCTATCACCGAAAATTTGTCTTCATTAGGTAATAAAGCACGAGAAGCAAAAGCAATTATAACTTCCTTCCCTGAAGTGTCAACTTGCGTCAACACACCACCTAATCCTTTATTGCTGGCTTCCACAGTCACCATATTTGTGCACTCAGGATCAAAGCTACTCAAAACAGGAGCTTGTACAATTGCATTCTTTACGTCCTTGAATTCCATCTCACATTCCTGTGACCAATTGAATCGAATGCGGTTTTTCAGTAATTGTCTAATGTTGTACACTCTTCTAGAAAAACCCTTCACAAATTTTGCATAGAACTCTATCATTCCTAGGAATGATTTTACATCATCTTTACACGTGGGATGTGGAGAATTCAGAATGGCATCTACTAATTTTGGTTTCATAGTCACACCATCACCACACAAAACATGTCCAAGATAGGTTACTGATTATACTCCAAAGTTACACTTAGAATGTTCCACAGTCAAACCCTTGTCTTCTAATATACCTAACACCTCCCCCAAAACTTTATCGTGTTCCATTCTATCCCTGCCAAAAAGTAAAATGTCATCTTGAAAACACCTCACATTGGTGTGTTTTCCAAATAACTGATACATTAACCTCTGAAAGATGGCAGCTGCTGAAGCTAGACCAAAAGATAATCTTTTGTATTAGAAACATCCTACTGGAGTAATAAACGCAGTGTACTTCTTGCTTGCTTTACTTAACTTGATCTGATGATATGCAGCCGATAAATCTATGGTGGAAAACCACTTCGCCCCCTTTATAAGTGTCAACATTTCCGAGATTCTCAGTAGGGGAAATTTGTCCACTACGATATTATAATTCAGGTGGTGCAAATCTATGCATAAATGAATCTTTCCATTTGCACGTTTTTCCACTACTACTGGAGAAATCCACTCAGAAGATTCAATTGGTTCGATAATATCGGCTTCCACCAACTTATCTAAGTCCTTTTCAACTTCACTTCTGATTATTCTGGGAATGTTTCTTACTTTGTGAATCTTCGGACTAGCATCTGACTTTAGGACAATACTATGTTCAAAACCTTCCAACACACATGACAGTTTTCTTTAATCTTTATGGAATTGGACTTGGACATTGATACTCAATTTTAGGATATTGAAATATGCGTTGAAGGTCATCTTATTTTTTCCAGAAATATATGGAACATTGTTTTGTTTCTAGAATACTAACTTCCTGTTCTTTAAAGCAAAGGTAAGCTCCCGAAATCCCAACAAATCTATTTTCTCTCCAGAAAATCCTTCCGGGCTAATATCAGGTTTTTGCAAAACTATTACCCAATTTCCCACGAATCTTGGCCTCCATACATCCTCATTAATAATGGTAAAAGGGGATCCAGAATCAACATATACTTGAATATCAACCCCTCCAATACGTATAAAGCATACTGGTTTCTTCTTATTGCAAAATGATTCATCATGCATATTGAAAACTAACACTTGTTCCTTCTCCGTCTGTTTGCTGCAATGTGTAATCCTATTGACTTTACTCTCATCTCCACTTGAACTGTTGCTTGCTCCTTCCACTTTCTTCACATTACTACTCCCTTTTTTTTTTTTACATACCCTAGCAAAATGTCCTACAACCCCACAAGCCGCACACTTCTGCTTTATCGCAGGACAATATTTGTAAGTAGCCAAATGTGAACTGCTGTCACAGCGATAACACCTTTGACTATCACACCTTTATGTCTGTTGGCTTTTCACGTTTTCCTTTTTAGTCTTTCTCGTCTCCCTATGTTTAATTTTGTTAACTGTATCCTCCCCAAGCTCCTTAGATTCTGCTTTAATGGCTTTTGCACTGGGACTCGATAATTTGGCTTTCCTAACTACTGCTAAAATATCATCCAATTCAGCATCACCATTAACCCACAGCCTTTCCTGAATTGCTGAATCACGGGTATGCATCACTACTTGGTCCCTAATCAATTGTTCTTGCAAATGGTCGAATTTGCAAACATTAGCCAATATTTTAAGTGCAGCAACATTCTCATCCACTGTCTCTCCACATTCTTGCTTCCTCTGGAAAAATGTATATCGAGAAATACCTATACACACTTTAGGGGCAAAGTAATTATCAAACTCTTTTAAAACATTGTCAAATACATTAGTGTCCCCACTAACACTCAGTTTTGTCATCGGTTCATAAACTTTTAGTCCCTCAGGACCAACAGAATGTAACAAGATCTTCTTCTTTCTATTTGAACTAATTTTCCCTTCTTCGTCTATGGTTTCCAAAAAATTCAAGAAATAAGATTTCCATTCCACCCATTTCATACATGGGCCTGCGCCTGCCGGCCAAAATGTCTGCGGAGGCTGAAGAGAAAATTGCTGTGTGGTCATGTTGAGAATTTTGAATGTTCACAAACATCCACTCCGTAACTGAAGAAATAGTTCAGTTATGCAGCTAATTACTGGGAACAACCATAGAGAGAGAAAAAAAAAAATATATATATATATATATATATATATATATATATATATATATAATCCCCAACACCTTAAAACTTTTGTTCCAAATAGTAGTACTGTACTCAAAAATGTAAATACGGATGAAACGTCCACATTCCTTTCCTTCACTGCCGATGCCTATTGCCTATCACGGAAAAGCATTCTGACCTCCTTGTGATCCTCGTTAATTCCTCATTCCAGTGAATGCGCTTGTCCGACGACAAAGGTGCTCCGCCCTTCTTACTGGATCCACGGTGCTCCTAAGGCTCTTTCCTTTAATTCACAAGACGCCGATATTTCCAACACACGTGCGTAAAAGCGCGTGCAACCTCCAATATCCTCGTAAGCTGTGCTCGAGCAGTGGAACAGCAACACCGTTTTCAAATATCGGCGGTAAGACTTCACGATACCGACAATGGTCCTCTTAACAAGTTAGAACACAATATCCTAAGTTAAGAGTAACTTGTACACTACAAATTAAATGAAGTGAAATTAAATCTTCACGCATCTCAGCAAGCCTTTACCAGCGAGGTATTCTGTTTTTCCCTGAACTGCGCAGGTTCTTCTTCGTTGGTACAACCACTTGAAGCTCGTCGCCAAAATCTGTAGAGTCAGAGTCCTTGTCTTTTACAAGAATGTCTTTATTTGGTTGTAACAACACATGTGGCTTGCCGAGTGTCTCAATCCTCCAGCCTCTCCAGCACCACAACAAAATTAGAACAAAGAACGTCGGAGTTGGAACGATGGAGACACGCAAAGAATAACAACCTTGTGCAAGTATATACAATACAAAGTAATACAATAACAACTAACTATAATACAATAACTACTAACTACACACTACAGTTACCTGTCTTAGTATTCTAGTGTGTAGTATAGACATGGAGCTCATATAAAAAATTAGACACAAAGGCCCTCATTACAACATTGGCAGGAAATGCCGCTTACCACCGTGCAGAAGACCGCCAACACACCGCCGCGGCCGCGGAATTCCCCCACAGCTATTACGACCCACAGCTCATAAACCGCCAAAATCTAGACACCCACACAAGTCCGCCACACCAAAGGTCAGTGATAAACTGGCGATAACAAAACCTCCACCGTCACGCTAACAGGAATATGCCCACACTATCACGACCCACGAATCCACGTGGCGGTCTTTCAACCGTGGTATTCCATTGGTGGTACACACCGCCGCACTCAAAATATACACACATTTACAAAACGCTACCACATTGGACAAATCGAAATACACACACCTGATACACATACACATACACACACCACTCCCACACACCCAATGCAATATAAAACACACAACCACATTACCCACAATCCCTTACTACCCAAACATTTGAAGAAGGCCAGAGAGACAGCAAAGCAAAGACAACACCAGCATACTGACGCACACAACACCATCACACATACACATCCACGCCCAAAACACCACACACCCCTAAACATCACCCCACACATCACAACACACACCACCCCACACATCACCTACACCACCCCATGGCACCGCAAAGACACCCCAGGTTTTCTGAGGAGGAGCTCAGGGTCATGGTGGAGGAAATCATCCGGGTAGAACCACAGCTATTCGGATCACAGGTGCAGCACACCACCATAGCTAGGAAGATGGACCTATGGCGCAGAATCGTGGACAGGGTCAACGCAATGGGACAGCACCCAAGAACACGGGATTTCATCAGGAAGTGGTGGAACGACCTACGGGGGAAGGTGCTTTCCGTGGTCTCAAGACACCACATTGCGGTTCAGAGGACTGGCGGCGGACCCCCACCTCCTCCCCCACAACTAACAACATGGGAGGAGCAGGTCTTGGCTATACTGCATCCTGAGGGCCTTGCAGGAGTAGCTGGAGGAATGGACTCTGGTAAGTTAAATCTTTAACTACTTCATCCCCCACCCTACCTGCATGCTATCACATACCCCCACCCTCGCCCTCACCTCCATCACTCCAACTCCTCACATATGTCCCACTATCACAAAACACCCATCCCAACACCAAGCCCTGCATGCAACAACAAAGCATGGACACCCATCACCAATGCATGTTCACTACACATACCCACACAGACCCATAAACAATTATCACACAAGGTCCTACACAGGAATGGAAGCACTGGGGTACAGGGTCACCCACCCATTGCACACCATGGCACACACAGATGCAATAATCATGCCTTTACACCCCTGCAGGACCCCTACCCAACGTCACCGGACAGGAGGTTCCAGACATGTCCACTCCACCCACAGAAGAGGCCCACAGTGATGACAGCAGCTCTGTCCAACTGGATCTAGATGACCAGCCCGGCCCATCTGGGACCTCGGGACAGTCGGTTCCCCTCACACAGTCACAGGCCACCACAGAGCCTCCCCCTCAAGATACAGCAGCACAGCACCCACCCAGTAGGCCCATCCCTCTGTCCACCACTACAGGGAACCCAGGCTAACCCACCACCCCAAGAACAGCAGGGACCTGGGGGCAGTGGGAGTGGGCACACGGTTCAGGGGACAGAGGCCCAGGAAAACTGGGGAACTGGGAGGGCTGCTGTGCGACAGGGGGAGGACAGGCCCAGGGAACCCACTCTCCATGAGGCCCTCTCCAACATCATGGGAGCCTACCATCATTCCCAGGAGACGATGGCAACGGTACTGGCCAAGTTTCAGGAGACCCAGCGGCTGCAGGAGGAACAGTATTCAGGGAGGAACTCAAATCCATCAATAATTTGAAGTATTGATGGATCACGGTGTTTCTGTTGTCTATGTCCTCTTCTTCTGCCTCCTCTTCTTCACTGTCCACAGGCTCCACAGCTGCCACAACACCTCCTTCAGGACATCCTCCTGCAGAAAAGGCACCTGTCGTTGCAAAGCCAAGTTGTGCAGCATACAGCAGGCCACGATGATCTGGCACACCTTCTTTGGTGAGTAGTATAGGGAACCACCTGTCACATGGAGGCACCTGAACTTGGCCTTCAGGAGGCCGAAGGTCCTCTCTATAACCCTCCTAGTTCGCCCATGTCCCTCATTGTAGCGTTCCTCTGCCCTTGTACTGGGATTCCTCACTGGGTTCAGTAGCCATGACAGGTTGGGGTAGCCAGAGTCACCTGCAAATGTTGGGGGACAACTGTTAGACACACACTAACCCTTAGCGACAACCGCAGACCCAGAAAACTATTCACACTGTATAGGGTCCTTGTCCTCACCTAATAGCCACACACGGTGCCTCTGGAGCGGCCCCATCACAGAAGGGATGCTGCTATTCCTCAGAATGTAAGCATCATGAACTGAGCCAGGAAACATGGGCCCATATTTATACTTTTTTTGCGCCGCTTTTGCGTAGCTTTTTGACTCAAAAACGGCGCAAACTAACAAAATACAATTGTATTTTATAAGTTTGCGCCGATTTTGCATCAAATAACGACTCAAATGCAGCGCTAAAAATGTATAAATATGGGCCTTGGCGTTCACATGGGAGATGTACTGGTCGGCCAAACACACCATCTGCACATTCATTGAATGGTAACTCTTCCGGTTTCTGTACATCTGTTCACTCCTGCAGGGGGGACCAAGGCCACATGTGTCCCACCAATGGCACCTATGATGGTGGGGATATGTCCCAGGGCATAGAAGTCACCTTTCACTGTAGGCAAATCCTCCACCTGAGGGAAAACGATGTACCTGCGCATGTGTTTCAGCAAAGCAGACAACACTCTGGACAACACGTTAGAGAACATTGGCTGGGACATGCCTAATGCAATGGCCACTGTTGTTTGAAAGGACCCACTTGCCAGGAAATGGAGTACTGACAGGACCTGCACTAGAGGAGGGATTTCTGTGGGATGACGGATAGCTGACATCAGGTCTGGCTCCAACTGGGCACACAGTTCATGGATTGTGGCACGATCAAGTCTGTAGGCGACTATTACATGTCGCTCTTCCATTGTCGACAGGTCCACCAGCGGTCTGTACACCGGAGGATGCCGCCATCTCCTCACCTGCCTCAGCGGACGTGCCCTATGGATGAGAACAGCGATCAGAGGGTCAGCCAACACTGAGGCACGAAATAAGCAACTTTATTGCACACATTTGTCAATCCGCTATGTGCTGTCTTATTGTGTATGCAAGGCCTAGATATGTGTGACGCATTTAGAATTAATGCCATGTGGCCCCCTAAAATGGCGGCTGCCTTACCTGTAATGTGGGACAAGAGGATATGAGGTAACTGCGCTGGTGCTGTACACCGTCGCGGTAGGCGGTCGAAGACTGCAGCGCAATCCTGCATTGGTTAACATTGGACCCTATGGGTCCCAGGAGCCAATGAAGATGTACGCCGGCGGTGACGGTACGCACCGCCGCGGACGTGACCGCCATTTTCTCTCTGTTCACTCACTTGATACCTGATCTTCGACAGGAGAGGACCTACACTGCAAGTGCTGATGTGACCTCAGTCTGAAAGCGACAATGGCTCAAGTGTCTGGGGAAAGGGCCCCTGCCTTCACATTGGAGGAGTTGGAAAAACTAGTGGATGGGGTCCTCCCCCAGTACACGCTACTCTACGGTCCTCCAGACAAACAGGTGAGTACACTGTGAGCATGCTGTATGGGCAATGCCTGTTTGAAGTGGTGTGGATGGGAAATGGGGGGAATGAGGCGTGCATGAAATGACGGTGAGTGGATGTGTGTCAGGGCAAGGGTGGGAAGGTGGGCCACTGACTGTGACGGTCCGGACGGTTATAGTTTTTCCTTTTCCCCTGTAATAATCCTGTAGGTCAGCGCCCACCAGCAGAAGGATATTTGGCGTTCCATCGCCAAGGACGTCCAGGCCCTGGGGGTCCACCACAGACTGAGCACCCACTGCGGTAAAAGATGGGAGGACATTTGCCGCTGGAGCAAGGAGATGGCAGAGGCCCAGCTGGGGATGGCCTCTCAACGTGGGAGGAGTGCCCGTCGCACCGTGACCCCCCTGATGTTCCGGATCCTGGCAGTGGCGTATCCGCAGTTGGATGGGCGCTTGAGGGCATCATAGCAGCCACAAGGGGGTGAGTACTGTCACATCCTCTGATTCAGCGTGCATTGGAGGTGCATGGGTGGGGGAGGTGGGCTGTGGGTTTCCCTAGGCCAGGGCGAGTTTTGTAGGCAAGGTCCCTTCGTGAGGCAGGCTTTGTGGCACCCCACCCCACCAGTGTCAAGAGCTATCTACCCCTAGTCAGGCTCCTGTGACTTCCATGAGTGCAGCAATCGGGCAGAGGCCTTGTACCCCATGTCCCTGGGATTAAATAGGGAACTCTAAGTGCATGGCGTAGTGCAGAGGGCTGCTGTGTCTGTAGTGTCGGCCAACGGTAGCGGTATTGCATGCACTGAACATGTCTTTCTACTTTCTTTCCCCCACTTTTTGTGGTCTCCATGTTCTTGTGTGGATTAGCATCATCAGGCAGAGGAGCTGCATCCCACATGGCCTTGAGGGCGAGACTACAGACTCAGAATTCACCAGTGGGACGGAGGGCGTGGGGAGCTCCACAGCAGGGACAGGAGCTGAGACCAGCGACACCGACTCCTCCTCTGATGGGAGCTCCCTTGCGGTGGCGGGCCCCTCTGTGCCCACTGCATCTACAGGTACAGCCGCCACCCCCCATACCAGCACCGCCCTCCCAGCAGCTCCTCAGTGTGTGCCCTCTGCCCGCTCACCCAGGAGGGTGGGCATCTCCTTTGGCCCAGGCACCTCAGCCCCTGCCCCAGTCAGCCCTGCTGCCCTCAGTGAGGAGGCCATTGAACTCCTCAGATCCCTCACTGTTGGGCAGTCTACCATTCTGAATGCCATCCAGGGTGTAGATAGGCAGTTGCAACAGACAAATGCATACCTGGAGAGCATTCATTCTGGTCAGGCAGCCCAACAGCGAGCTTTTCAGACTCTGGCGTCAGCACTGATGGCAGCCATTGTCCCTGTGTCCAGCCTCCCCCTTCCAACTTCCTCCACCCAGACCCAATCCCCAGTACCTCACCCTATCCCAAGCACACCATCAGACCAGCATGCACACACAAAGGTAGCTCTGGCAAACATAAGCACCACACATCCCACAGGCACTCACACAAGCTTCATACCCATGCAGACATACCAACAGCCACTGCCTCCGCTGTGTTCCACTCCTCCACGTCTCCCACCTCCCTTCCTGTCACATCTCCACTCACACCTGCATGCACTACATCTTCAGCCGCTACCTCCATCACCAGCACGCCCATCACCACACACCACTCACGTGCACTCACCACCCCCACTACCATTCACACATCCCCTGTGTCCTCTCCCAGTGTGTCTGTGAGCCCTCCTCCCAAACTACACAAACGCAGCCACACACCCACCCAACAGCCGTCCACCTCACGACAGCCTCCAGCCCATGCACCTTCACCCAAAGTCAGCAAACGAACACCTCCTACAACCACTACCTCTTCCTCCACTACCAAACCCCCTCCATCTACCTGTCCCAGTGTGTCTAAAAACCTTTTCCTGTCAAACCTTGACCTCCCCCACCCCCTCTCCAGGTCCCAAACCAGCACATCAGCCACCACATCACCGGGAACAGCGGTGCCAGCAGTAACCAGCTTCTGGAGTGCGCCAAGCAGCAGAGGAGCCAGTTTCCCAAGGAGCCAGGCCAAGGACATCCCCCCACCTCCAAAACAAAAGAAGTTGCCCACAGCCCGGAGGGAAAAGGCCAAAACACCTGCCACCAAGGGCTCAGCCAGGACAACAGTTGGGAGTGGCAAGACAGCTGCACCACATTCCAAGGTGGGGAAGGGGCAGAGAAAGAAAGGGAAGTCGCCGCTAACCTGCACGGCGGACAAGACCGCCACCGGCACCGCCACATGCACTGCTCAGTGAGCCCCCCACCAGCACCGCGGCCCAGGACACCGCTGCCAGCAGCACGCTCAGTGATCCCCCCACACGAACCACTGCCAGCAGCACGCTCAGTGAGCCCCCCACCAGCACTACTGCCCAATGAGCGCTGCAAGTACCGCCGCTACTGAGGCTGCCGCCAACACCGCCAGCAGCCATGCCACATCCTGTGCCAGTACTCGAAAAAGAGGGAACCCTGTAACCCTAACCTGACCTGGGTAATACAATAGTCATAAACACAAATGGTCAGCAGGTCCCTAAGGGAAAGAAAGTGACCCATGAAATCAGGATTGAGCACTGGTCTCTTAAAATAATAGTTGTATTTGTCCCTACCTGTTGACCATTTGTGTTTCTGACATCCTGTGCCAGTGGCACCACCGCAGACATGGCTGCCATCCCCAGTGGTCAGTCGTACGAGGCTGGTGGTCAGTTCCAGGGGCCTGGACAGCTTCCATGTTGCCCTACCTTCAGTGGAGTGTCAGATCCACTACCGCAGTCCTTGGCAGGATGAAGCACTCTGGGCACAAAGCCCCCTCCAGAACCAGTGGAGAAAGGCATCTACTTGAGAGACTGTGGCTTTGCACTCCCAAGGATAAAGCAGTGGGCAACCCACCCACTGGAGAGACTTGAGAGACTGTGGCTTTGTACTCTCCAGGATAAAGCAGTGGGCAAACATCCCACTGGAGAGACTTGAGAGACTGTGGCTTTGCACTCCCCAGGATAAAACAGTGGGCAAACCACCCACTGGAGAAACTTGAGAGACTGTGGCTTTGCACTCCCCAGGATAAAGCAGTGTGTAACCCACCCACTGGAGAGACTGTGGCTTTGCACTCCCCAGGATAAAGCAGTGGGCAACCCACCCACCTGAGAGACTTGAGAGACTGTGGCTTTGCACTCCCCAGGGTAAAGCAGTGGGCAAACCACCCACTGGAGAGACTTGAGAGGTGCCCCCCCTTCCCTTCCCCCTGAGGTGCCTGTTTTATTTCGATCTGATGCCCCTGCAGTGTTCTCTCCGTTTGGATCGGGTATTGAGTGTGGGCCTCGCCCATGCATTTTGGGCCCAGTGGTCCACAGACTATGTAGGTGCAGTACATGGACTTGAATTCTTGGTGTACATATTTGTTAATAGTGCATATGTATTTTTGATTAATGGATTTTTCCTGATTACAATCGTTCACCTCATTTCCTTTTGTCCTTGCGTTCTTCCAGGGTGGGGTTGGTGGGTGTAAATGTGTATGTTGTTGTGTGTGAGGGTGGGGGTGTTGCGTGTGTGTGTCACTCTCATTTCCCTCCCCCCTCCCCTGTGTTGTAGGTGCAGTACTCACCGTGGTCGTCGCCACCGTCGGTCGTGCTCCTGGTAGAGGAGCAGGAAGACAATCGCAGGTAGAATATGGAGTTCCGGCTCCATGGCGTCCTGGTTCCTCGTGGGGTGTGTAGAGGTGAGAGTTTTCCCTTCCGAGTCCAGTTTCTGCCGTGTTTTTGTTCATGTTGAATCTGCCCCGGAAAAGGTGGAGGATTGGCCTCTCATAATGGTGTGGGCGGTACATTGTCTTCCGCCTGTCTGTTGGCGTTGACCGCCATGCTGTTTGTTTGTACCGCTGTGCCGGTCAGAGTGTTAAAGTGGCTGTCTATGTTGGCGGTTTCCGCCGCGGTCATAATTCCATTTTTTTACCGCCGGCCTGTTGGCAGTCTTACCGCCGCTTTAGCATCGACCCCCAGGGTTGTAATGAGGGCCAAAATCTACTATGACACAGGGTAAGACCTTGGGAGACACACAATTTTCTGTCATGTCTTGCAATGCAAATTGTTTGAGTAACAAGGTTAAGAGGGAATTGGTGACCTAATATATTTGTAGACTGTGCCCTGATGTGGTGTTGCTGCAAGAAACACATCTGAGAGGGTAGCACTGCCTGTTTTTGTGTAGGGGGGCTCATACCACCTTCGCGCATTCAGGCTTCACCTCTTGCTCTAGAGGCGTAATGATCCTGATGCGTAAGACCCCACCTTTTCAGGTCCCCCATAAGTGGATAGATTCTCCTGACACGTGCGTTGGAGTTCAGGGAATGTGAGGAAGAAATGCCATTACCATGGTAAGTGTATCTGATCCCCCACGGCTACAATCGCTCACTCTGGACAAGGTGGCAGGCATTCTTATGGAAGCCTCCTCCTCAATGCACATAGTAGGTGGGGATTTTAATGATGTCCTACATTCTGATGTGGACTGCTCTAGACAGGTGGAGTCCCAGTCCCGGGATCCCCCGTTGGCATGCTTTGCGGCTGTGATGGGACTCACTGACCTACGGCGGTGACACAATCAAAATGTGGTCTCCAGCGTGCAACTATAACAGCAATTTTATGAAGAGGGCAAATCTAAGACCCGCTGTGTTTCCTATCACCCAATCTCACTTCTCAACATTGAGGGCGAGGTGTTGGCCAGAATTTTGGCATCTAGACTGGTCAAGGTCATTACTTCACTGATCGATGGGGATCAATCAGTCTTCATGCCTGGAGATCCATCCTGCCCAACCTATGACTGCTCCATAACTGGCTAGCGGAAATTCATGACAGGCAAATGTCACACCTCTTTCCCCGCTGGAACCAGAGAAAGCATTCAATGCTGTTCGTTGGCCTTACTTAGAGCAGATGCCAGAAAAGGTTGGACTTGGTCTGAAATACTGGCAGTGGGTGCCACTGCTATACCAAGCCTGGATGGCTGTGGTGCATGTGATGTTGCACTGAGTATGCCCCCCATCAGAGTAGTCTGACCAACATGTACTACGCCTGATAGTGCAGACAACTTTGCAAACCCTGAGTAGGACTTGTGCTACTCCTAGAGCCTCCCGGCGGGTGGAGCAGGTGGTAGACAGATGGCTGGGCAGGTACACAAGGGTGTCTCATGCCCTGGTGGGAGGAATAACGGGATGTGGGTTTCCTTACCGGAAAATCAGCTCTTCTCTGAGGTTTTGCTGATCCTCTTGGAGTGGCCTGAGGGCCCTGGATGCTTTTCAACTGAAAGTACAGTGTGAAGGTGTGTGTCCCCTTCCTAAGTGGCCTGAGGGCCCTGGATGCTTTTCAACTGAAAGTACAGTGTGAAAGTGTGTGTCCCCTTCCTACATATGTTAGGAATTGGCACCTACCAGAATGTGCACACTTGCACAATGGTGGTTTCATACATAATGAGTCTGGTAAGGGTGTTTACATATTATAATCAGCCTGGCACAGCTTGTCACACTGTGCCACAATGTGCACCTTTACACATTGGTGTTTTCATATATAGATACTCAGCCTGGCACAGTTTGCCGGTATCAGCACAATTGCACAGTGATGTTTTCATATATATACTGAGCCTGTCACAGCAGGCCTGTATGGGTGCACTTGCACCTTTGTGGTGTTCTTAAAACTTGCACCCGCCTGCCCCTGCAGGCTTTTGCATATGCCAGGGCACATGGGGCCAGGAAGTGAAGAATGCCCATTTGTATTTTCACTAACATTGAGAGCTGTGTTGCCCATAGGTTGATATGGGGGAGCGTTTACAATTAATCCTTTGTGCAATAGTGGACTGCAGTGGAGCAGCCTCATAATGTTTACTATCATTGGATTCACAATAACAAACCCTTTCAGTTGTAAAGTTGGCTTTGTCAGTTATGCCTTGGAAATGGCACTTCTAGAAAGTGGGCATTTCTATGTTCTAAAACTCCTTTTGTGTGCTTTTTTTTTCTTTCAGCGTCATTCCTCTGAAGACTGGGGGAAAACATATTTCTACATTCCCCAGCTACAGCTATAAAAGTTGGGAAACTGGAACAACAGACAATTGCCCCTTGAGGGCCTGGCTGGATAGATTGGAGGGAGAGGATTAGACACTTGGCCTCTCTGAGCCCGATCATGGCCCCACTAAAGATTACGATCTGCATTCCAGAGCCCCATGTAAGACAGGACTGAAATTTAGGGAGACGTGTGGTTCAAAGGGAAGTCCTTTGAACCACCCCTAATTTCAAAGGCACAGCAGGATAACTAGGGATACCACATTTCAGCAACTGAGAAATACACTTGTAGGAATGTGGGATGAAGCCCCTGAGTTGTGTGGTGGACACTGGCAGAGGAATCTGTTGTGCACAGGAGTATTTACTGTCCAGGGTTGGGACTGCACACCCTTCCTGCATTGCGGCTGGCCTGGGCAAACTGCTTACTGCAGTGTGGCACTCTGAAGTGTGCTCTCCAAGGGCTTGTTGCCTTGCCCCTAGTTCGTTGTGGAGGTCTCAGGGACAACAAAAACCTCCTGCGAGGGATCTACACCTTCTACTTGTGTTATCTGGAGAGTGGTGCCATCCTATACGTCTACTTCATCTGCTGGATTCCACAGGGCAGCAGTGGTGTGAACGTAGAACTACGTATTATGCCTGGAGACCAGATTTGCCTGGTGCAGAGCCTTTAAAGTACTGCCTGCATTCAAGGAGTGTGGCCCTTCATCATGGGGCCACGACATACATAAGCCTCTGGTTGGTTGTGAGTGGATTCACTGGTTGAGGGACCCGTGTGGTCTGCTTTGTCAGGCGTGCCGCATTTCTATCTTGCGACACCCGACTGCGTGCTCATTGTGTGTGGTGTTTGTGTCACTGGTTGCAACGCTCAGAGGTGGGGGAGTACTCGGAGCAGTGCCACATTCTACCTCATGCAGCACCGCTGAACTTACGTCTCTATGTGTGTGACCGGATTTGTCCGGTGTGGCTCAATTCATGATGTGCCAGACATTGTGCCTCATTCCAAGGAGGTATTGGATTGGAACCAGTTATGTGTTTGGAATTGTCTGGCACGACTCAACTCATTGCGTAGCAGACGTGTGCCTCATTCCTGGGAGATGCTTCATTGATCCGAATTGTCTTGTGCGACTCAAGTCATTGTGCACCAGACATTGTGCCTTATTGCAGGGACGAACTGCATTGGTCACTTTACAGGTGCAATCGAAACTGTCTAGTGTAACTCACGTCATCACGCACCAGACGTTGTGTCAATACCAGGAGGTCACGGAAATGGGTAACGCTTCGTGGATGATAGGAATCGTCTGGGTCAACTCATCATCGTGCATCCGATGTTATGCTTCCTTTCAGGGAGGTGTGGATTTGGTAACTATTCATACGCAACTGGGTTGCCTGGGTAAGTCCAAGTCATCGCACCCTAGACATGGTGCCTCCATTCCCGGGAAGTACAAAATTGGTAGCTGTTTGTGGATTGGAGGGTCTAGGTTGGCTGGGCGCCACTGTGAACAGCATGTGTCCCAAGGCGAGCTTCCTCTGTGCTTTGCAGACCGGGGCCCATGCCGTAAGGCGGGTGTGAAGAACCCTGAGTGAACTTCCCAAGTTATGGCTAAACCTCCATTTGATGACTGTTGTCTGATCAGTCATTCTCTCTTTCTCCCCTCTCTTTTGCCCCAGGACCGTGAATAAGTGTAACCACCGGCCACGTGTAGCCTAGTATCTGGAGAAAGGCTCCTACATCTCTAGCTCTTGGGGGCGGGAATTGATTGAAGGGTGGAGGAAGGATTGGGTCCAAGAGGGGTCAGCAAACTCATTGACAACTCACATGCCGAATGCCAGAGCACCGCAGTAGGGTGCTTGAAGCAAGTGTGTGCCAGGGTGTGTATACTAACCTGCCTGATATCCATGGCACCTCATAGCAGTGCAGAGGGAGTGTGTGTGAGTAATTGCCTGGGATTGACTACACTGCACGGCTGGGGTGCTGTGCACGTTGTTTACTATTACAGTTGACATTTAAGTTTACCTGTACAGCCTAGACCGCAAAGCTCTTTTAAAAATGCTAAGATTTTATGTATGTACACCTTGCTGCTATCGCTGGAAACTGGGATGCATCCTGTAATTGTTTTAAATTGATTTGGGGTGATCGCTAGGGTGGGTCTCATGTTGCCAACATGGTTGCACCACATGAGGGTGCTGGGAGGAAAAGTATTATTTTTCTCATGTGAAAATACTGCTAATGTCGTATTAACACAGTTGGGCCTAGTACTAATAGTTATATTTCTAAGTGTGATTTATGCCCAGACTTACATGATATTCATGTTGTGTTAATTAATGTGTATGTTGAATACAAACTTTATTTACAAACATCTCATGTGAAGTCTCTTGTGATTTTCAGTGTAAATGTTGTGTGGTAGTGATGTGCCAATGCTTTACACATCGCCCCTGTGATAAGCCTGACTGCTCTGTGCCAAACTACCCAAGGATGAGTGCAGGTTACACAGTGAGTGTAATCAGCCACACATGACTGCGTGGTAGGTTGTGCCTGGCTAGGGCCTCACCTTAGCCAACCAGAACCTGTCAACATGCCACCTCCAACACTCACCATTCAGACATACTGGTTAGCCATCATTTAAGAAAACCAGAATATCCTAACTGTAGATGTCCCACTTGGCTCGAAGTATATTCTGCTGGGTATACCGACCAACATTGATATCCTGAGGGCAAAGCTCCTATTCTGTAATTTGGGTCTGATTCTAGCCAAACCAGATGTGGCCAGATACTGGTATATGCCGGAGACTGCCATGGTTCAAGAGTGGAAGGATGGTTTGGATATTTACAGGGTAGCAGTGATAGGAATAGAGGCTACCCCTGGGAGTTTAAAAAATATGGGGCCCCTGGGTACATTACTATAATTTGGGATGCAAAGATGAAGAGATGGATGGCCAGGGTCTAAGTGGTGGTGATACTGGGACGGAGGTGGTCTGGTCAGAGAGGGTCCTTGAGCTGAGAGCCATGTGGAGAGCTGTTTGTCCTGACACCATATAGTGCTGAAATTCCAGGAGACCCACTTCCTTTTGTTCTTTTTCCTCTCATCAACATCCCTACCCCCTCTAGTTTACCTTCACCTCCCCGCCACTGTGTTGCTGATTTGTTGATGGGACTTGATATGTTGGACTGACCTATAATAATGCACACTGTGACAGTATTGGTGTGGTTGTTCCATGTTGTTTTACTTTTATTCTTACAGTTGTTTTTTCAACAAAAAGCTTAATAAAAATGTTTTTAAGAACAGCACATTCATGTGGCATTCTTCAAGGGAAATGTTTTGCAGAACTTTCAAGAGAAGGCCAAAAAATAGAGATTCTAATAATGTAATTTCCCTTTTTAATTCTCTATTTGTCTTTGGTCTGTGAAAAAGAAAAAGTGACTGAATGGAATTACACCACATTTGGCATCAAGATAGAACTTTACTCAAAGAAGTGTCTTAGTCTGATGTAAATATGTTCATGGTCTCGGATTGGGCATGAAGAGAGTACATTTTAGAAATATCTTCTAGAATGTTAATCTGCAGACTTCAGCAAATCTGATTTTATGGACCTTCACAGATGTGAACATTTTCAAAAATAATCAAACCCCCTTGAATGAGGGAGGTTTCTCACTTGTCACCCAGTTCAGAATGAAAGCCCTCTGATTGACTACAATCTGGGATAAAAATGTAACCCCCTATGTTTAAGTTATATAACAAATTCACAGTGCCCAGTAATACCCCCCTCCCCAAATCCATGAATCCTAGCTAATGACAGTGACCCCAATGTGAGTTTCACTGACCTGGGATAGCAAATGCACAGCATACTTAAGTGACCCATGCTGGCTGGGTCTGCATACTCAAACAGATCCGTGGATCCAGCTGAACATTCAACATAGGTCTAAGAAACTATGACTCTTGTTACAGGATCCACAAATCATGAACAAATATTTAAAAACACAGCCTGGCCAAAGGTCAAACTCCGTAGGCAAGAGATTGCTGCCTGTCTGAACAAATTTGGGCAAAGGAATTGGCAAGAGGCCAAGCTGTGCAGCAAACTGCCATTGTGCATGGCCAAAGGCCAATCACTGCGGGCGTTGACTTCCCATAGGTAGGTGGGTACCTGTGCCCAACCCCATGAGCAGGCCAACATCTGATGCACTCACCTTGGCCCATATTTATACTTTTTGGTGTGCTGCATTTGCGTCATTTGTTGATGCAAAACGGAGCAAACCTACAAAATACAATTATATTTTGTAAGTTTGCGCTGCTTTTGCATAAAAAATGATGCAAATGCAGCACAGAAAATATATAAATATGGGCCTTTTTTACTGTCAGTCAATCACTTACTCATACATTGCACTATAATCCCTCTCTCACACTCATTCTTTCATTTTTACACTCACTCCCTCTCATTTAACTTCCTCACTTTCATGCACTCAGTCACCTTCTGTTTCACTCATTCACTCTTTCACTAATACTCTCCTCATGTTTATCAGTTTCACTCAGTCTTATGTGTTTGCACGCAATACAAACCAAACAACATGTATTTGTGCCTTTTTTAGATCTGAAAAGAGCCCTTTTCAATTTTTAAAGACATAGGCCCTCATTACAAATCTGGCAGTCGGTGTTAAAGCGGCGGTAACAAAATGAAATCATGACGACGGTGGAAACCGCCAACACATACAGCCACTTTAACACTTCGACCGCCACGGCGGTAGCAACAAACACCGCGGCGGTCACCGCCAACAGCCAGGCGGAAGACAATGTACTACCCAGCCTATTATAACCCGCCCATCCCCCAGCTTTTCCGGGGCGGTACCAATGCCATCAAAAGCACAGGAAAAACAGTACTTTAAAGGGAAACCACTCACCTCTCGACCCTCAAGGAAGAACCAGGACGCCAAGGAGCCTGAACTACAGGTGTTACCCATGCTGGTGTATCTTCTCATCTACCAGGAGTACCAACGCCGGCGACGATGGCCACGGCGAGTACTGCACCTAGTACACAGGGGAGGGGGGAGGAAAAAGAGAGTGACACACATGCACAGCATGCAACACCCCGACCCCCACCCTCACCTCCAACACCATACACACAAACACATGAAACAACATTACATATACACCCCGTAACCCTCAGGAATAACGCAAGGACAAAAGGAATGGAGTCAAATGAGTGTAATATAAGAAATTTAGAGAAAAACATTCATAAATAAATAAACAGTATGTACAATATGTACACTATATACAAAATGAGGGACAATATCCCCACAAAAATAGTCTGTGGCCCACTGGGCTATAACACATAGGCCGAGCCCACACTTGACTCCTGCCTCAAAATGGAGAGAACACTGCAGGGGCATCAGGTCAAAAAAACATAGGCACCTCAGTGGGCAGGGGAAAGGGGGCACCTCAGCCGGAAGATGGTACTACGCCACTGTTCCTGGAGGGGGCTCCATGCCCACTGTTTGTTCTTGGGGAGTGCAAAGCCACAGTCTCTCAAGTCTCTTAAGCGGGTGGTTTGCCCACTGCTTGGTCCTGGGGAGTGCAAAGCCACAGTCTCACAAGTCTCTCAAGTGGGTGGTTTGACCACTGCTTGGTCCTGGGGAGTGCAAAGCCACAGTCTCTCAAGTCTCTCAAGTGGGTGGTTTGCCCACTGCCTGGTCCTGGGGAGTGCAAAGCCACAGTCTCTCAAGTTTCTCAAGTGGGTGGTTTGCCCGCTGCTTGGTCCTTGGGAGTGCAAAGCCAAAGTCTCTCAAGTGGGTGACATGTTCCAATGGTTCTGGAGGGGCTTTGTGCCCAGTGTGCTTCATCCTACCAAGGATAGTGTGAGTGGATGCCTTTCTCCACTGGTTCTGGAGGGGGCTTTGTGCCCAGTGTGCTTCATCCTGCCAAGCATAGGGTGAATGGATGCCTTTCTCCACTGGTTCTGGAGGGGTCTTGGTGCCCAGTGATGCAGCACATGGGGGGTGCCAGGTCACAGTCCCTCACCTGGGTGTCAGAGCCACGAGATTTGCAGTGGCCAGGATGCATGATAGTCAATGGAGGGAGGGCTACAGTCCATCCGCCGGCAGCTACAACTGCACAGTGTTGGTAGTGCTGGTGCTGGTGATGGTGCTGCCAGTGGTAGGGGGAGGTTCCAGCCCTTCTCCTGCAACCTTGGACAGCTGCCCACTGGGGATGCTGCTGCTGGCAGTGGTGCTACTGTCAGCGGTGCAGGTGGTGGTGCTTGGGGTTGTGCTTGCGGCAGTGCAGGTGGTGATGTTGGCCGCTGTGCAGGTGCCAGTGCTGCCAGTGGTGGGGGGAGGCTCAAGCCCTTCTCCTGCAGCCTCGGACAGCAGCCCACTGGGGTTGCTGCTGCTCACAGTAGTGCTGATTGCGGCGGTGCATGCGGCGGAGCCGGTGCTGGCTGCGGTGCAGGTGCCAGTGCTGGTGGTTGTGCTGGTAGCCACCAGGCCTTCACCTGCAAGCTGGGAAGGCTGACGTGGCTTGGCTCGTGTTTTATGCCCCTTCCTGCCCTTGGCAGATGGTGGTGTCACATTGGGTCTGGCAGCTGGAGTCTTTGAGGTGGCCTTGCTGGGTGGTTGTGGCTCCTTCCCCTTGCTGGATGCTCTCCCCTTCTTCACCTTGCAAGGTGGCGAAATGTTCATGCCCTTGGCAGGGGTTGGTGGCACACTGGCTCGGCTGACAGATGCCCCCTTTGTGCCTTTGACAGCTGCAGACACCACAGCAGACGTGGATTTGGCGGCTGAGGTGCTGGGCTGGGTTTTGGCCACCCTGGCCTGAGGTGAAGGACTGGGGGAGGGGTAGGGAAGAGGTCAATATTTGCTAGGAAGAGCTTCTTAGGGGCACTGGGGCGGGAAGAGGGTGCAGGTTTGGGAGTGGAGGAAGAGGGAGTGGTTGTAGGAGGTGTCAGTCTGCTGTGTTTGGGTGCAGGTGCATGAGCTGGATGCTGTTGGGAGGTAGATGGCTGTTGGGTGGGTGTGTGCTTGCGTTTGTGTACTTTGGGAGGAGGGGTCACAGACACAGTGGGAGAGGACACAGGGGACGTGTGCATGGATGTGGGGTTGGTGACTGCCTATGAGGGGTGTGTAGTGATGGGCGTGCTGGTGATGGAGGTAGTGGATGAGGATGTAGTGCATGCAGGTGTGAATGGAGAAGTAACTGGGAGGGAGGTGGATGAGGAGGAGGAGGGGGACACAGTGGAGGCAGTGGATGTTGGTGTGTCTGCATGGGGATAGTGCTTGTGTGAGTGCCTGTGAGATGAAGTGTGCCTGAGCCACTTCTGTGTGTTGATTTGGGTGAATGCTGCTCTGAAGGTATACTTGGGATAGGCTGGAGTTGAGAGGATTGGGACTGGGTAGAGGAAATTGGAGGGGGGAGTCTGGAGACAGGGACAATGGCTGCCATCAGTGCGGAGGACAGAGCCTGAAATGCTCTCTGTTGGGCCGCCACGCCAGAGTGAATGCCCTCCAGGTATGCATTTGTTTGTTGCAAATGCCTCTCGACACCCTGGATGGCATTCAGAATGGTTGACTGCCCAATAGTGAGGAATCTCAGGAGGTCAATAGCCTCCTTACTGAGGGCAGCAGGGCTGATTGGGGCAGGGACTGAGGTGCCTGGGGTGAAGGAGATGCCAACGCAGGAAACACCCTGAGGGGCTGATGGGAGGGTGGTGCTGGTAGGGGGGGGTGGCAGCTGTACCTGTTGTTGGGGTGGGTACAGAGATGTCCGCCACCACCAGGGAGCTTCCATCGGAGGAGGAGTCGCTGTCTGTAGTGTTCCCTCCTGTCTCCGTCGTGGTGCTCCCCTCGCCCACCGTCCCACTGGTGCCCTCACCCTCTGTGGATTCGGCCTCCAGGCCCATGTGGGATGCAGCTTCTTCCATCGCCGGTGCCTCTGCTCCTCAGCCAGATGATGCTAATGCACACAAGGACAGGGTGACAAAACAAAAGGGGGGGAAGAGACAGAGGATGCACTTGGTCAATGCCAGCAACAGCACTACTGTTGGCGTACACAAAACTGAGGCAGCCCTATGCCCTAGGCCATGCACTGCCAGTTACAAAGATAGTCCCCAGCCCATGGGGTACCTAGCATAACACCATCAGCTGCACACCTCAAACAAACAGGGCCCTGACCAGTAGGAGATGCCCACTAACACCATTGCGGTTGGAGCGCTTCAGAGCCTGCCCAAAAAGGGACCTACCCTGCCATGTTCGCCCTGGCCTAGGGGCATCCAAAGTCCACATCCCCACCGAGGTAAAACCTTAACGTGTGCAAAGTCATGATTCTAAAATTGTACTCACCCCCTTGTGGCTGCTGTGATGCCCTCAAGCGCCCATCCAACTCCGGATAGGCCACTGCCAGGATACGGAACATCAGGGGAGTCAGGGTACAACGGGCACCCCTCCCTCGTTGGGAGGCCAGCCCCAGCTGTCTTCCTTGCCCAGCGGTGCAGGTCCTCCCACCGTTTGCTGCAGTGGGTGCTCCGCCTGTCAAAGACCCCCAGGGTCCGCACCTCCTTGGCGATGGCATGCCAAATACCCTTTTCTGATGGGCCCTGACCTGCAGGAAAAAGACAACAGAAAAGAGATTAGTCATACCATCCGGACTGTCATACTCATGGCCCACCACATCCCTCCCATCCCCTTACACACATACATTGACCACCATACATGCAGCACTCTGCTCAGGACACATCAGCCCCCCCATACATGTGGCTTACACACACAGCAATACAGACAGTCATGGCCCACTCATCATGCTCCCAGTGTACTCACCTGTTTGTCTGGAGGACCATAGAGTAAAGTGTACTGGGGTAGGACCCCATCCACCAGTCTCTCCAACTCTTCCGAAGTGAAGGCAGTGGCCCTTTCCCCAGACACATGAGCCATTGTCGCTTCCAGACACAGGTCACAGCAACACTTGCAGTGTAGGTCCTCTCTTGTTGAAGGTCAGGTAGTAAGTGAGTGAACAGATAGAAAATGGTGGTCACGTCCGCGGCGGTGGTTACCGTCACCGCCGGCGTACATCGCCATTGGCTCCTGGAACCCAAAGGGCCTAATGTTAACCAATGGGAAGTTGCGCGGCGGTCATCGACCGCCGACGGCAATGGCGCACAATGCCAGCAGAATTACCTCATTTCCACTTGTCCCTCCTCACAGGTCAGGCAGCTGCCATTTCAGGGGGGCACAGGCCATGGCACCTAACTGCGTCACAGCAGACATTGGCACATCAACTGACTCTCGGATTCACATACTGGTTCTGTAAATGAAGATATGCATCATTATTACAATAAATGTGTGAATATGACCCTCTGCTCACCGCTTTCCTCCCTAGACTTCAACCGCTGAGGATGAATATGAGATGTAGACATCCTCCAGTGTACAGACCCCTTGTGGACCTGGCGATAATGGAGGACAGACACATTATCCTAACCTACAGACTTGATTGGGCCACAATCCAAGAACTGTGTGCCCAATATGAGCCAGACCTGATTTCAGCTATCCGCCACCCCCACAGAGATCCCCCCTCTAGTGCAGGTCCTGTCAGTGCTCCATTTCCTGGCAAGTGGTTCCTTCTAAACAACAGTGGTCATGGCATCAGGGATGTCTCAGCCAATGTTCTCCAACGTGTTGACCAGCGTGTTGTCTGCCCTGCTGAAACACATGCGCAGCTACATCATATTCCCCCAGGTGGAGGACTTGGCCACAGCGAAGGCTGACCTTTATGCCCTGGGACATATCCTCAACATCATTGGTGCGATTGATTGTACCCATGTAGCATTTGTCCCTGTACGAGGATGGCTGTTATAGACATCAGACTGCGCAAGTTTTTTCTTGATTTAGTAGGTTTGATTTATTGGTCTAATAGGTAGTATACAGGAAACAGACATAGATGGTTGTTATGTTCTGGTAGGTTGTGGCGTCTTCTTCTTCTGGATTATACCTCGCGTCCTCTTCTTCTTCTCTCCCTCCCAGGACCTCGTGTGAAGCATGAGGAAAGAGAAGAACATAGAACTGGTAAGTGTGGGGTTGTGGTTTAATTTTTATTTCTTCTCTCTCTTTTCTTCTCTTCTCTATTTACCTTTCTCCTGTCTTTTCTTCTTTATTTTCTTCCCTGGTTTTCTTTTGGGTCTGTTCTATTTCTTTCCTCGCTGTCTTTTCTTTCTGTTCCTGTCGTTCGTATACTAGAGACTTCCTTTCTTTCCTGTTTTCCCTTTTCGACTTTTGGGATTTATGTCATGTTAGCATACATATATAACTCTCTTCGCTGTCTCTGTCCTTCTCTCTCTCCTGTCTTTTTTCTTCTTCCCAGTGCTCCCCGTGCCGTGCCCCTTTGTTTTCACTTCCTCCCAGTGCTCCCTGTGCCGTGCCCCTTTGTTTTCCCTTCCTCGCCCTTTTCCGTACCTCCCGCCTCCCGCCCACTTCCCCTTGTACTGCACCCCGTACCTGGAGAGGCCACGCTTCTCCTGAAGCGTGGCGGCTCTTTCGCACAGCTCCTCGGGGTCAGCGGCCGTCTTCAAGGGTTTCTGTCGGCTCCGACTCCGGCGGCGTTCCGCTCCTCCAAGGAGCGGCTTCTTCCTTTCTGGTCTCGGCGTCCTCTTCAGTCGTCTGTTCTTCTGTGTCCACGAACTCCGGCGCCTCCCAGCTCCTATTCCCGGCGCGCTCCCCTGCAAGGGGAGGAAGCCGTCTTTTAAATCCCCTCAGGTCCTTCGGTGTTGTTAGGCATCCAATGCCAGCGCTGTTATCCTGGGTTACTTCTGGTGCGAGAAAGGCAGAGTCAGCACAAGTACGGGGAGAGTGTGGGTCGGATCGGAAAGACCCTTCACAGCCCCCCCCGAGAAATGAACAAGTGTTTAGGAATAGAAAAAGTTATCACTCTCTATCTCCCATGTGAATGCCAAGTATCCTGGCTCTGTGCATGACGCCTTTATCTTGAGGAATAGCAGCATCCCATATGTGATGGCTCAACTACAGAGGCACCGGGTGTGGCTAATAGGTGAGCCCAAGGTCCCCACCCAGTATATATTGGTGTATGGGTATGGCATTGTCCCTAAGGGTGAGTGTGTAGCTAACAGGTATCCCTCGATATTTGCAGGTGACTCTGGTTACCCCAACCTCTCATGGCTACTGACCCCAGTGAGGAATGCCAGGACAAGGGCAGAAGAACGTTACAATGAGGCACATGGGTGAACAAGGTGGATAATTGAAAGAACCTTCGGCCTCCTGAAGGCCAGTTTCAGGTGCCTCCATCTGACTGGTTGATCCCTGTACTACTCACCCAAGTAGGTGTGCCGGATCATTGTTGAATGTTGCACAACCTAGCCTTGAGACACCAGGTGCCTTTTCTGCAGGAGGATGAGCCTGGAGATTGTCTTGTGGCAGCGGTGGAGCCTGTGGACAGTGAGGAAGAGGAGGCAGAGGATGAAGATGTGAACAACAGACGTTCTTTCATACAGCACTACTTCCAGTGACACACAGGTAAGACACTGTAACTTAATTTTATATTGCAGTTTTGTGTTAGACATTGGACATGGCTGTATGATTTCCCTATGTCTATGGCCATGTAGTGTACCCTTTGGCATCTCTATTTTCAGAGCTCTGTTCCCCACTCTGGCTCCTGGTGTGTTTACTGCTGCCCACTACAGGTCATACCAATGTATGTATAACTGTACAAATGAATTGCAATGTTTACAGATTGTTGAACCAATAAATTTTTCAATCAATTGACAGACTCCAGACTTGTATTTGTTCCAAGGGTATTTATTTAAGTGCTTAGAGGTTGAGGGGGATGTGCAATGGGCTTGGGTGATGGTGGAGAAATGTCCAGTTAGAGTACAGTCTCTTTGTATCACAGGTGCATTGTCCAGGGGGGCATAGGAAGGGGAGCAATGGCAGTTCAAGGTGGACAGGGTAACAGAGTGGGACACAAGGGTGACAATCAGGAGAGTCTTATTTCTTGGCAGGGGTCTTGGAACTTTTCTCTGCTTTCTGCCTGGATCGCAGGGACCGTTTGGGGGGTTGTTCTCCTTCTGCAGGGGTTGGGGTGCTGGTGGCCTGTTGTTCCAGTGGCGGGGCCTCCTGTCCACTAGTGCCGGCGGAGGTGTAGGGCTGTTTTTCGGTATGGCTATTGTCAGGGGCCCTTTGGTGTGCCACTGCCTCCCTCATGGTGTTGGCCATGTCAGCCAGCACCCCTGCAATGGTGACCAGGATGGTGTGGATGTGTTTGAGGTCCTCCCTGATCCCAAGGTACTGTCCCTCCTGCAGCCGCTGCACCTTCTGCAACTTGGCCAGTATCTGGCCCAAGGTCTCCTGGGAATGGTGGTATGCTCCCAGGATCCCTGCAAGTGCATCGTGGAGAGTCGGTTCCCTGGGCCTGTCCACCCCCTGTCGCAGAGCAGTCCTCCCAGCTTCCCTGTTGTCCTGTGTCTCTGTCCCCTGGACTGTGTGCCCACTGCCACTGACCCCAGGTTCCTGATTGTCTTGGGTTTGTGGGGTTGCCTGGGGTCCCTGTAGTGGTGGACCCACTGGTGATTGAAGTGTCCTGAGGACAGTGGTATGGGGCCACTGGGTGGGTGCTATGCTGGTGTTGCCTGAGAGGGGAGGAACTGTGGTGGTATAGGACTGTGCCTGGGTACCCGAATGTCCAGAGGTCCCTGATGGGCCAGGTTGGTCATTGTGATCCAGGCGTGCAGAGCTGCTGTCATTACTGTGGGCCTCTTCTGTGGGGGGACCGGATGTTGGTGGCACCTACTCTCCGGTGACGTTGAATGGGGGTCCTGTGGGGATGTAAATGCAGTGTTATTGTATCTGCGTGTGCCATCTTGTACATGGGTGTGTTTCCCTGTATGGTTGTGATGACCCTGTCACTTTGCCTTGTGTGCGTGGTAATTTTGTGGGCTAGGTGATTCTCTCTAATGAGCATGCTTTAGTGATGGGTGTCCATGCAGGTCGGTGATGGGTGTCCATGCATAGGTGTTGTATTCAGGGCTTGGTATTGGGATGGGTGGGTTGTGATGGTGGGGTATATGTGAGGTGGTGGAGTGATGAGTGTGAGGGTAGGGTTAGGAGTTTGTGATGGCATCCAGGTAGGGTGGGGGATATAGTAGTAAAGATTTGACTTACCAGAGTCCAGTCCTCCTGTTACTCCTGCGAGGCTCTCAGGATGCATTATTGCCTAGACTTGCTCCTCCCATGTTGTTAGTTGTGGGGGAGGAGGTGGGGTCCACTGCCAGTCCTCTGTACGGCTACCTGGTGTCTTGCAACCACGGAATGCACCTTCCCCCGTAGGTTGTTCCACCTCTTCCTGATGTCATCCCTTGTTCACATCGTTGACCCTTTCCATGACTCTCCGCCATAGCTACGTCTTCTTTGCAATCGACGTCTGCTGCACCTGTGATCCGAATAGCTGTGGCTCTACCCGGATGATTTCCTCCATCATGACCCTTAGCTCCTCCTCTGAAAACCGGGGGTGTCTTTGGGGTGCCATGGATGTGGTGTGAGTGGTATGTGTGAGGATGTGTGGGGTGATGTGTTGTGGTGTGTGCTGTGAGGTGCATGGATGGTGTAATGGTGATGGTGTTCTGTAGCTCAGATTGTGTGGGTGCTCCTGGCTTGTCTCTCTCTTTGTTAGCTATCTTTTTTTTCATTGAGAGGGTTGTGGGTAATGTGGGTGTGTGTTTTATAGTGGTGTGGGTGTGGTGGGTGTATGGGTGTCAGGTGTGTGTAGTTTGAATTGTCCAATGTGGTGGAGTTTTGTAAGTGTGTGTATAGTATGAGCGCAGCGGTGTGTACCGCCAATGGTTTACCGCGGTTGAAAGACCGCCACGGTGATGCGTGGGTCCTGATACTGTGGGCGTATTTCTGTTGGTGTAAAGGTGTGGGTTTTGGTACCGCCAGTTTATCACTGACCTTTGGTCTGGCGGACTTGTATGGGTGTCTGTAAAGCAGCAGATTTCTCTGTGTGGGTCAGAATTCCCATAGCGGTATACCACCGTGGTCACGGTATGGTGGCGGCCATCAGCATGGCGGTCGGTGGTATTTTCAATCCTTTTTTGGGGGGGGTAATGTGAACACTCCTAGTTTCATGGCACTAGCATTTCTGACAAAAATTAAAAAAGAGAATCAAAAAGTAGGATAAATGAAAAACACATAGGGGCATATTTGCAAAACCCCTAACGCCACCTTACGCTGCTATAGCAATGCTAGGGTGGCTTTTCCCCCACACTAATTTACAAAGTGGTGAAATGCCTGCCCCAGGTATAATATATGCAAGGGGGTGTTCTGACACAGGAGAACCCGAAAAAATGATGCAGTCAAATTTACAACATTTCACTTTTTCCATTAGAGCAGGCATTAATATGACACACCCATTTTAATCAATGGGCCTCCCTGTGCTTTGCTGCACTTGTGTCAAGATTTTTGACGCTAGTGCAGAAAAGTGCCACAATAGCATAGAAAATAAATTACGCTATTGTCCTTACGGCCACCATGGCGCGCTTCATTGTAAATATGGGGCAACCATGGTGTTGTTAGGTGGGGCAGGGGTGACACAAGAAAAGTGGTGCACCATCCCAATGCGCCACTTTCTTGTAAATACGCCCCATATTTTTGCAAATCACATGGTGTGCTTCCATTTACTTCAATCAAGCATCCCAATTTGGCTCACTACAGCAGATGACAATGCCACACACTGAACAATTCCAGAAGATTTTAAAACATTTATTAAGTTCCTATAAGTAAAGCTAATAATAACTGTACTTTATCTGCATTAATAATGCATGTAGTTACACAGAGTGCAATCTCTGTCCCACTGATGAGTGCAGGGGGCAGTTACTCAAAGGATACCTTTTAAATATAGAAGTTCGATTAATGTAAAAGCATGTTTCTAAATTACAAGATTAGACCACTAATCCTCTTCAAATTTGTTTATTCATTTTATTGACATGTTTGTTATATTTGTCACATTTTAGAATCTATTTATTAAATTGAAGTAGCCAAAGGTATGTTATTAGAATCAGTTTATTTTGAAATTTGTTTAATGTGGTTCTTTGAATTTCCATAATCTGGACTCTGCAGCTTTTCTGGTGAGAATTGCAATATACTAAACAAGAAACCTGGAAATCAGCTCAATTATTGTATTTATTCTGACATAATGTTTTTTCCACACTGTTAACTTTGTATTACTTCAGTAAACATAGGTCTTCTTGTTTTGAACCCTCCCACTGAGCTAGCAAATCACATTTCCTCAATGGATAAATTCATTTAAAATAGGCACTTAGAGGAAAAGCCTTATTCTATACACTAGAGGCACACCATTGAACTTGATTATGGTATGTACCAGTTGAGCTCAGGGGTTTTAAGTTGAACCAGATTTAAACTCTGACAGTGTATGACACGTGTGCACAAAATTCCAAAGCACATTGGCACAAATACACTGGTACACCATAGGTTGTGCTAGGATCCAAAGATGCCACTTTCTGGTATGATTTATGTAGGAAGTGTTCTGGTGTTGTGCAAAATCACCTGAGTGGTAGTGTTATATTGTAACATGTTGCTGTGCTTGAGCATGTACTAGATCTTAGAGGAGTCCTGCTGTCCTGGGGCCCAGCCTACTATGAGCTCTGCGCAGCTGAGCCAAGTACTATGTCTTAAGAACTTGACTCTCAGTCGTAGTGGGGGACGAGCAATCCAAAACTTTTGAGGGGGAAATATAGTGTCAGTGTAGGCATAAATACACAATGAAACATGCTCCCCAGCAAGCCTCAATAAAGCAGGTCCACCTTCAATGCTGAGATGTACGGAAAAACAAGTATTTATTATACATAACAATTCAAAACTATCAAAGTGAAATAATCAACACAATCTCTTGCAGAGTCACTTCTAGCACTTTGGGCTACTTTCACCAAGGCCCTCCTGTCTAGGCCCACTCCCCTGTTCCAAAGTTTCTGCATTGTATATGAGGCGACTCTCCCACAGACTCAAACCCCTCTGCCCTAACAAGTTTCATAGTAATTGCCTTCAAGTCCCATACAAGGTTCTCACATGCTGCTCAACTCGCCCTAGTCCGCAAGTTTTAATGAATCCCTGCTGCATGTGTTTTACCCAGGAGGTAGCAACAATGTAACAGTCCCCTTCCGTGCTCCGGTATGTGCTCTAATGATTTCAGCAATGGGAAGGAAGTGCTGTGGCCTGGCATCAGAGTACATTCAGTGATTCAGGAACCATCTCTGGAGATGAAGAACACCTTCGGTTGGAGATGGCAGTCCAGCAGGAAGAAGGGAACCACCCAATCTTGCAGAAGCCTAGTTAGAGGGAAGGTCCAGCAGTCAAACGCAGATAACCAGCACCTGCACTCCTTGGGCTTGGTGGTGGACACTCAGACATTGACGGCGGCCCTTGAGTTAAGCTGGCTCCCTCTCCTGGAGGCGATGGGGAAATGCCCATGAGTTCAGATGGTTTCTTGAGCAATGGCCCTGATGAAGCACTTGAGCAGTGATGGTCATCCAAAGGTGATGGCCTCTAATTGGTGTTAAGAGGTAACAACTTCAAAGATGGGTGACAGCCCACAAAACACAGGTGAAAGGTCCTCATGGCACAGTGGTCCTATAGCATTGTCGGTCCGACGAACCTTTGACCTCACAACGTGCATTCTGTGATGCTTATCTCCAGATCCACACTGGACCTCACTTTCGCCAGGCTCCCCTCCTTCTCACAGGGTACACTGGTCTTGGCAGACAAGCAGGCTTTTGCTTGAGGCTCAAAGCAAGCATTCTTGGTATCTTTGGCAGTGTGCCCCCCTGTCCAACAGAAGGACCAGCAGACTTCTATCCCTGGTCCTGATTGCAGTAGCTCAAGTTGTCTTGACCTTGTCAGAGCTCTGAACAATAAGTGGGGTTTTCAGATTTATGCAGTCTATTCAGACACAAATCTGATTCAGTGCCTGGCCCTTTCAAATACATGTTGCAGGTGAAGTGCCTAATCCTGTATTCTGTTCTTTGTCCATGGGCATGTCTGCCTCAGCAGGGGTGGCACCAGAGCTGAAGGACCACAGTCCAGGACATAGATGCTTCAAACGGTTACACCTGGGTGTTAGTCTCCAGCGACATATGCCTCTCAAATATTCAAAGGATTAAGCCTCCCATCTTTTATGATTCTGTGTTCCTGTAGCATGTAGCTTACCAGACCCACCGCCTACCATAAACACTGTGGGCCTTCCTGCCCAGCACCCTTTCTGAATCATAGTATGCCTTAAGAGGCACAGGGGCTGCTCTGCTCCCCTATCAGTTTAGTTCTTCACCCAGCTCCAGGAATGCCAGCAATCCATATATCCTGTCTGAGTCTGTAGTCCATACCTCCATCTAAAATTTTTCTAGGCCCAGGGCTTCCCAAAAACATACCCCTGGGCCTCCAGGTCATGTACTCTTAAGAAGCACATGAATGCAGTCTTTAACACACATGTACACACACCACAGTACTACATTCCTCTAATGTTTGCCAAGCGAGTTGAGAATACAACCTCGGAACTTTAACTGAGTGAGCCATTAGGATTAATTCCTATGACATGAAATATAGCCCGGCCATTCTACTGCTCACCAAACGGGTACGTTGCCACCACCAAACTTGTATTCCGCTGCTATGGGTGAGGGCAGTAGCCCAACCTATTCTGAAGAGCTCACTTTTGGTGACCCTCCTGGTTTAAGATAGACCTCCTTCCATCAAGGTTGGCATAGGTCATGGCACGTATGCATAATCTGGGTATGTTGCATGACCATGTAGTAAACAAACTTGCAGTTGGGCTAAGGTGCACTTGTTACCATGCAGGGAACTTTTCCCTCCCAAAAATGCTTATTCTCCTTGTTTGACAGGTTCATCTGTCAAATACTCTGTTTGTAAGTAGCCAGGTCTTTCCTCCCATCCTAAATTTTAAGTGATAAATGTTTCACGTCTTTGCCATGGGGGAATTCTATAACTGTTATGCTTCCTGTGAGAAGAATGATGTTACAGAGAGTCTTCCTCTTTTGTACAATAGGGCTGTAAGTACTGGTACCAGTCTAAAGTGCCAAAGAGACCTATTCTGTAAGCTATTTTGTCATTTTGTTTTAATGTAAATACTCGGAGCTGTGGATAGCTTAGAGTAATTTCAGATGATATAATTAATTTAAGCATTCCACTGATCATTTTTTGTCACTCTTACAACGGTTCTATTGGCAACACAGAGTGCCTTAGCTGTGGAATGTCAAAAGTGAAGCATGTGTAGCTGGACATGCAGACATGGGCATATATGTTATCTTGCTCCTACATTTTAGAATATCTAATGTCTTTAGTTTACGAAGGGCCACTTAGGTAGAGTCCCTTTGCGTAGTCCAGATGAGATAGGATAAGGATGATTGTAGCTTGAAATTTCTCTAGGAAGATGACTGAAAAGTTGCATGTTTGCATATTGGGTAAAGCTTGCATGCTTTGTAAAGGACTTCTTCTGATTGGATTCCCTTAGCGGATGAGTGGTAGGCTGGAGTTTATGTTCACTCCTAATATTCCTACTTCCATAGATGTTACAGGTGATGGGGAGAACTCAGAAGGATAGTTTGATAGTTCTTCCATTCACCAAACCTACTTTTGAAAGAGTTTGTAACAAAGTGGAATATTATTTTGGGATGTGGGTGGCCAACCTCAGGAATTAATAAAACTTTCCTTTCAGGATGAGCCCCAAAAGTCATTAAGTTAACCTGAGTTCAGAGCATGAAGTATGTACACAGTACCAAAAGAGCAATAAAGTCAAAACACCAAACAATACAAATCCCCAAATGAATTAGAAACATAGAGTACATTTTATTAAACAAAATGAAAACAAAGCAACAAAAAATTCCGTAAGGGAAACCAGAGGTACGAGTGGACAACAGCGCGTGCATTCTGGATATCTGTAACTTATGCTGATTTGTAACTGTTTGCATGAGTGTGGGTTAATTGCTGCTATTACAAGAGCTGCTTTTAAAAACCTTCTAACTTTTTTAACTTTATAAACTTAGGGGCATATTTATACTCCGTCTGCGCCGAATGTGCGTCAACATTTTAACGCACATTCAGCGCAAACGTTGCCCCGTATTTAAACTTTGACGCCCGAGCCCGCAGATGCCAAAATTCTGCCGTGTGCGTAATTTTTGGGATGCGGCAACCCGCCTTGCGTTAATCATATGCAAGGTAGGCGTTCCCGTCCCAAAAATGACTTAAATGGCCGTGCGTTGTATTTATGCTTTCGGGAGAAAATGACGCACGGCGGCGAAGCGGAGCCGGAAAATGACGCACAGCCCGATTTGCGTCAATAATTAATGCCTGGGTCAGGGCAGGTGTTAAAATGGGGTAAACACACCTGTATTTAATCAGAACACACAGAAGCAACAGCAGAGCAGCAGAGCAGCAGAGCACCAACAGGGGGACATGGAGGTGATTCTAATCCAGCGTGCACACAGACGCAGAGCCCAGCAGCAACAACAGCAGCTACAACAACACCAGCAGGGACCCCAAAGGCAGTGCAGAAGGCAGGAGAGGATATTCCGCCCCAGAACAACCCTTCGTGGCCTCAGGGAACACAACATCATCCAGAGGTACAGGTTGAACTGGGAGGCCGTTCAGCAGCTGCTGCGCTACATTGAACCGCAGTTGGCCCCACTTTGCTGACATCCCGCACCATCCCAACAGAAACCAAGCTGCTTGCCGTACTTCATATGCTGGCAAGTGGCTCATTTCAAACAACTGGTGCCCTGGTTGCCGGAATATCACAACCATCATTCTCTGCCTTTTTGCCCAAAGTACTGGATGTCATCATTGGACTTACACCCGCCACATCTGCTTCCCTAACACACTGAAGAAGCAGCAGGAAACAAAACAGGGGTTCTAGCTCATCAGTGGCTTCCCACATGTCCTTGGTGCAATCAACTGCACACATGTACGCCTTGTGCCACCTGCTGCAACTGAACACCTCTACCGCAACAAGAAGCACACACATTCCATCAACGTGCAGGCCATTGTCGATCACCAGTGATTGATCACCAACATCGTGGCTAAATATCCTGGGAGTGTACATGACTCCTTCATCTTCCTTCACTGCACCATCAATGAACACTTCCAGGATGGACGGTATGGCAATGGACTACTTGTTGGTAAGTACAAAAACCTACTTATATACACACTGCACAGCAACCCTCTAGGACACACAACGCATCCAGCACAACAGCAACATGTGAACAGGAACACACTGAGGTTGTGACATCGCTAGCCACGTTTCTTAGGTCTGCAGTGAACCTGTCACACATCTGAAATTACTGTACAGCCTAATGTTAAGATGTCAAAGATCACAACGTGTGGAGTGGCTTGCCTAAATGTCACCTTGCAAAATGTAAGTGTCCCAATGACGTTTACATGAATCCATTGCATAAGTCTAAAGGTATGGGATGTCCAGGGTACATTGATTTGAACGTGTTAACAACACTGTCAATTTTAACCTGTGTATGGAACTATCATCTCACCCCCAGTGAAGACACAGGGACACCTGTACCACAAGTCACAATGCTAGGGAGGGCACACTGTACTGCAAATCCCAAAACATACTGCTGACAACCGGTCAGCAGGCAAACACTTGTTCAGCCAAGGAAACAACACAATGCAGATGGTACATCCTACAAGCTTAGGATGCTACATTATAACACAAAAGAGTCACAGACAACACAAGACAGCTACTGCCATGCAAGGTCATTTCAATAGGGCTAGCTACATCAACATGATCTCATTCATTTTCTCTTGCAGCTGATCAGGGGTATGGCATCCAGCCATGGATTATGACACCTATTGGCAACCCGAGTACTGCTGCAGAGCGTGCCTACAATGACGCACATAGGAGGACACGCAGCATAGTCAAGAGGACCGTTGGCATCCTCAAGCCAAGGTTCCTGTGCCTCGACATCCCTGGTGGTAGCCTCCTATATTCCCCAGAGATGGTCTGTAAGATCATCCTAACATGTGCAATATTGCACAACATTTGTATCAAAAGGAACATTCCCCTCCTGGAACCATAGCCACACATACCTGAAGAGGAGGAAGAGGAGGATGCTGGCCTGCAACATGAGGGGGAACTACAGAACACAGCCGCTGGTATACGCAGGCGGCAACATATCGTCAACAATTTCTTTTCAATATAATCACCTTCACCACTTTAGTTGACTAATTTAAATAAACACCTATAATAATCACCCTATCATGGTCTGGCTATTCATTTTTGCACACCTTCATCTCTACTGATCGGAATAAGAGTGTTGCCTCATGGAGCATTGCTGAGATACTGATTAGGACACTGAAAATCCCAGAGCTAAGGTGATGCCTAACATACAATGGTCACATACACACACACTGTAAATGACATCTATCATGTACATTTCTCCTTTGAAGGCCAATAGCAGAGGACCACACCTATTTCACACATAAATGTTGAAATCAAGGTCCAACGCAGAATATGGCACACAACTAAGACACCATCACTCAATAAGGGGAAAACAAGCCTCATACATGAGGCAGTCGATGTGCTTTTGTATCAGTAACAGGAATGTCTGACCAGACCCTTGACAGCAGTAAGTCCAACTGCATCCAATATTTGCAAGGACTATCTGTGACCAGAGTTCCATAGAAGCAGAACATAGACAGCGCAAGTGCCACACATATGAGCAGCATTGCACACATGACATTCCATGTACATGTCAGCCCATTTCCTAACTTCTGACACACTCATGCACCTGGTCACAACCCACCTGTCTGAAGAGGTCCCTGAAATACTAAGATGTGTACCCTGATATTACCTCCTCTACACACACAGACTAACAATAGCAATCCAATGTGCTACACCCTTTCCTATGGTATGCCATTGTCATAGAACATCTGACTGCATAGACGACAGGTTAATTTATACACTGTCTTCTAGTTTCAAAGCCCTGTTAGCACCAGTAGATTGCTTCCCGTGTGAAAATGTCTGTTGGCCCTTAGAATGCAAATCTCACCGACAGGACTGGTGAGAAACAGATGCAGCCCACACCTGTGATCACCTCCATGCACACCACCCATTTCAAAAAGCAGTGCCCCTGCTGATGCCTGGAACAGCATAGGAGTTGCCATTTTGTCAAATACACCGTTAAGCATTGATACTAATTAAGCTGTGTAACACAGCCATTGGGTTCATTTGTCACCTTCAAAAACACAGGTCATACAAAGTTTGACATGTCAACTTTCTAGTTCGTCCTCCAAACAGTCTGAGTCAGACCACTGATTATGTAACTTGTCAATCTGCTGGATCCTGAATCACCCTGCATTCTGTCAGCCTGACTGGCATCTGTCTGTGCGTCACACTAAAGTATCCCTGTGTCTACATATGTACCACACTTGCGTTAGCAAACCTCTCATTCATCAGGGGGTATTGGGCATGGGCTTCTTCAATGCATACCCAAATACATTGTATAGCATCCTCTGCCTTTTAACTGTACCATTTGAGTAAAATCCTCTGGGAAAAGCAAAATTCATGGCCCTTGTCTGGGTCTCATTTATGCATGAATGACAAAGTATGACAGTGTCCCAGGGCCGCAGGCAGGGATTGGGTATGGTGCCTTCAGCAGAACCAGCAACCTCTGATAATGTCCATGAAAAATACACACGTCAGGACCATGACAGTTCACACACAGAATCACAGTGCTCACAACATATTGATGGGCCGTGTGTGGTGAATAGCTGCGAGAATAATCAGCACAGAGGCTATGATGTTCCCAGATGCAGTAGGAATTGCAGAGGCTAACCTGTGTACAAATGTGTTAATGACACCTGCCGGAACATGACACCTGAGACATTATCTCACTCAGCACACCAAGGTTGCCCTGTTGACTGTCTCATTACACGTCTTTAGTGACAGGGTGGGACCATCCCCATGTAGGTTCACATGTCCTCATCCACTTTACTCACATTGATCAACCAAGGATACTCAGTAGATACAGGAATAGCTGCCACTGACTCATGATGAGTCCTGGACCGAACTGTGACAAATTACACCCCAAACAATATACAGGATCATAATTGGACCGCACACATGAACAAGACACCTATGTGCAATTGATCACTGGAAATATGTGGACACGTGCTGTCTTGTATGCTGGTCCACCACAGCCACTTGATAGTTGGGGCTCACTTCTATGGCCTCAACTGTGGTGTCATCTGTCAGGATACTTCAATTCGATTTCCTCAGAAGCAGAAGATAACTCCTCAGTCCCAACCCGAGCTACTCACAACGAATATTAATCCTTTGTGCTGAGTACCCCAGAGGGGGAAAGGGGAATGGGATGGTAGAGACGCTACCACAGAGATGATAAACGCCAGTACTCAGTCTGCCTCTTCACATCTAAGATTGGATACAGCACCTGCAAGAGTCACAGTCGCAATTACTAGGGACATACAACATCAGTTTTTCACTTTCTACTCTCAACACTTAATTCTCTTTAATTCTATTATTTCTTCACTCACCCTGAGTTCTCTGTAGCCTTGCTTCTCTCTATAAATGATAGCTCTTCTTAAAAAAATGCTTATTACTGATTCTGGAAGAACTTCTCAACATTTGTTAGAGATTGGTTTTATGTTGCTATATATATATATATATAGTTGGTGATAATGCGTTCTTCAAATCAGCTGATGTTATTTAATTTCTCCTGTCTTATTGTGACTTCTGTCAATACTTGTATTTGTAAATGCTTGTTTATTAAAGTTCGTTTCTCCTTTCTTACTTCAACATTTGTTGATAACTTGTATTTGTAAATGCTTGTTTATTACAGTTAGTTTCTCTTTTAAACTCTGTTTTGGTTTATTACCATTAAATTTGTAAATGCTTATTTGTTAACAGTTCGTTTCTCCTTTAAACTTGGCCTTTGTTTATAACCTTGACATTTGTAGATACTTGCTCTTTTAAAGTTCGTTTTTTTCTTTGACTTTAATATCTTAAACAAGAACCTTGTAAACATACGGTTAATTCATACATTAACTCTGTAGCCTTGCCGACTTCCACGGGAATGGTCTACTATCAAACTCTTCGAATAAACCTTGACAATATTTATCCGTTTTCTGTAATATAATCTTCAAATGTAATTTTACCTCACAGGAGTTTCTGTTCTGAAGCACGCTCTCTCTCCACACAGCTGATTCCTGTCAGACCTCAGTTGAAGTGCAAGGCTTCCAGCTGGAGAGCTCGTAACCTAGCAACCAACCGATTGCAAGACTAGAACTGTAACTAACCTTCAGGACTCACAGCGGCCATCTTGGATCTTCTCTTCTTGATTCTTCCTTTGAAATAAGCGCAAGATTACTCTGCAAACCTTCTTCCAGTTTGGGCTTTGCTGTCCCCACTGAGGATATCTCTTTGCTTTTCTCATGCACTTCTTTGATTTGACTTGGCAAGTTTGTGTGGTCATGACATCATCATACATTTGAGATTCACCCTTGTCTGTCTGTGCAAACAACATGGTACCCACTTCCTCAATGCATGTGTATGACTCACTGTGGGATTCACCAACTAGTGCCTAGGAAGCTGTTACCAAAACTCTAGGACATAGGATGTTGAGAATGTGGACCATTGACATGAACAAGCATCTGCCATCTATCTGGTGCATGCTTTGTCACATGTGGTGTCTACATTACCCTAAATCTTAGAAGTCCACACTATGGATGTTGCTACATGTATGACTAACACATGCCCTCTCTCAGTTCCACAATGACTTGCATCTAAGGACTGGACACATGTACGTCACATTCATACAAGCATATATGCAATAATGCTTCATGTGATACACACACACTTGGTCAACAAATACATTAGTTGCCAAAGCAAACACTTTGAGCCAAAGGCATTTAGGTATTGTACATATGTGCGTCACATTGCTATCCTCTTCTTATGCCAAACATGCCCAATTTGTGCAACACATATATGTAGGCCACATTTATGACCAACTATTGCGTCAGCCAACTGTAAAAATACTGTGAAGGGAGTAGCGGATCATGGTCCGCTGCAGTATGATGTCACACATGTGAACATACACCATCAACACCATAGTGTGTTCAATCAGCCTATCTCTGATGTGTCCCAAATGTAACATAACAAAAAAACTGAAAAATTGCCCGAAACCAGTAATGCACTGAAATTTTGACATTCCCAGCGTTATGCGTTCTTTTGTTGACCACAATACTGTATTTGCGTAATTTTTTTTGATGCAAAGGAGTGAAAATTAGCCCGCATCCAGATATTTGTACAGGACATGTACTATTATTTGGATGCAGGCTAATTTTCACTCCTGTGCGTAAAAAAAAATGACGCAAATACAGTTTTGGTGGACAAAAAATGGCGCATAACGCGAAAAGGAGCAGACATTTCATACAGGAAGTGATGTAATAGGATATCCTGTTTACAGATCATGTACAGTGGGTGTTCTTTCACTTTCACTTTGCAGTCTATGATTCTTCTAGACTGTGTGGCTGTGTAGAGAGTGGTGTCCTGAGATTTTGTGCTTTTTTGTCCTGTGTGCTATCTGTATTGTCAATTTGTGAAATAAATATTGTTGGTGTATACTGTCCGACTGTGTTTTGTGTACATTTGTCCATTTACCTAGTGTTTTTGTTGTTTGTGGGAGTCTGTTGTGGGTAGTGTTCGTTTGGGGATAGTTGGTCTCTTTTAGTTTACTTTTCATCTGTATTTGTACCCCTACTTTCCCCCTTTTCCCCTTTCTATTTCTTTTACCCCTATTCCCTTTCACATTTCCACTATGTCTGGTAGGCCACGTCTTGGCAGGATGTGTGAAGAGGAGTTGGGGGGGTTCATATGGCTTGTGTGCCATTTCTTGCCACTCATGATCGAGGCAGGGGGCAGGGTGATACAGGGGTATCCAACAGAGGCGCGCAGAATCCAGTGGGGAAAGGTGCTGCATCACCTGCAGCGTGTGTATGCCAGCCAGAGGAGTGACCACCAGCTGAAGCACCCGTGGGCTGACCTCATCACCAGGGAGCAGGATCTCTTGGAACACCTGGGAATCGTGATTGGTGTCACTGTTGGTGAGAACTAATCATGTAAAATTGCACGATTAAATGCTCTGTAGTGACATAAGAGGATTTGTACTATGTCTGCCAGCTAACTTGCTGACTGTGTGTAATGCTGGGGAAACATACAGGGATAATTGATGCACTATGGTAAGGATAACAATTGCTAGCTGTCAGGCAGCACGTGCTCAGCAAACTTACAGGATACTTTTCCATTAAGTAAATTGGTGCGGCCTTTGTGTCAGACAACCAAACAAAATAGGAGCCAATCATGTCTATATAGGGTACTATTGACAGAGAAGTAAAGATGTACCAACATATTGGCTAACTTTGTTGACGCAATAGCTAGACTGACTTTAGAATCACTACATGATGCAGAAAATGAGTGCTGCCTTCACGTCAATTGATAATAGAAAGGTGGCTCAGACATATGTCTCATGTGAGTCTGGTGAGTTTGGAAGGAAAGCGTGCACGGAAGTACTATGAATGTTTGGGATTATTGTGTTCCTTGATCTTTTTGGATACATGTCAGATCTGGATTTGAAAACATTGTGAAAAGGTGTAAGGTACCCTCAGCTAACATCTTAGAATGTTTGTTGGAGTTAGTTGTGCCACATTCCAAATATGGATGGCAGTCCAAAGGTATGCACATGGCTTCACATCTCCATGGTTGGTGCAAATCACCATAGCTGGGCCACATCAATTGAATCAAATGTAACAACAGGAGGGCTTACAAAAGTCCCTGCCCCTCCCTCTGTACATTGTACCTATGTGTAATAAATGTGTCAAGGCCACAAGGCATGTTTGACTGGTAATGCAGTTCTCAAGTAACCAGGCTTTGGATGTCTCTCTTGGATGCACATGATGAGACGATTACACTCCATATTTTTTTTCAGGTCACCAATTACGGGGTATGTTTGCAACCACATGATAGTTAGGGCCAATGTATGTGTGCAGATATGTGTGTAACTGTCACAGGAGACCCATGCTATGTACAAGTTGGCCGTGATATATCAGATGCAGTATCATCATGTCTGAATGGCTGCCATTTCCTTATTCAGCCTACACATTGTATATGTTTATGAAATTGTTGCTCTGTGCACAGATTTTGAGCACATTTCTTCCTTCCATGCCTTACAGGTGGACCGGCACCCTACACTGTGGGAGAGGTGGCAACATTTGAGGACCCCGACCACTCCAGTAAGTGTTGATATGTCTGTTACGTGTTGTGTTTGCTGTTTATGGACTCGTTTGTGTTGAACGCAAAGCAAGGTGTGATGCATGGACAATCATTTCTCTTGTTCCATGAGTGGGATTTCAGTTTCACACATGTTTTGAGTTGGCCAATGCATATCCAATGGTATTATGTAGGGATTGTAGGCCATTCCTGTAGGCCCCACTGTGAGTACTGGGGTTAGTCATGTGGATGACACTTGTACCAACAAGAATCGCACTGGAAGTCAGCTCCGATTTAGTCAGCCTGTCAGACCCACATTCTCCAAGATTGGTACAGCAAATTGCTTTCCAATAGACTTCTGCTTCCATATTTACCAACTTAATTATGAAACTGTAGGTAGAACCTCCTAACAGCATGTACTTCCACATGTAGTGCTACAAGTATGTGGAACTTGAGTGCAATGGCCTAGGTGTGCATGCAAATCATGATCATAGGTGTTCTTGCAACTCTGTGTCTGACGTAAGTCAGGCCTTATTGGAAGTATATGTTGTGTACCAAGTTCTGCATTTCTTGACATGTGTGACCCTATGATTGCTCTAGGGTTTGCTGACTCCTAATTGTCCCAACGGTGGTGTGTGTGTAGAGCTAAACATGTGTGGAGTTTTTGATACACTCCTTGGTGTACATGTTGTTGGAAATTGATAGTTGTTTTTCCACCCCCCCACCCTCAAACACAGGCATGGGTTTGTGAATGGGGTACCTATGACTGATGCTACCAGTATGTTACACATACATGTGAATAAGTGACTGTTTGGTTGGAACCTAGTATTCACACTCAGGTATGGCACTTGGTACTATACTGGCAAGTCCAGTTACAACTTGCAGACCATGTGGCTTTAGTTTTGCATTCCGTACACTGACATTTGTAGCCCAGGTCTTGGCAGAGGATATGCAGCATGATTCTTAGCTGATAACTGGCAGAACTCAGATGGCAAGTCAAAGCCAGTTGTTACCCATCTTGTAGGTTATAGATGTGCTATGTGTGATGTGACCTTTGTAGGCTGGCCTGCCATGTACTTCCTCAGGGACATTCAATGATCTGTATTGTGATATGAGCTGTTACAAGTACTGTAGATGTATTGTCTGACTAACTTCTTGTACCATTTCACACAATGCAGTTACTAATGTAGAATATTTGCATTTGTTTTCACAGCTGCAAACATGACTCCAGACCAGGTCCGTGAATTCCAGCGCCGGGCCATGAGATACCAGCACATCTTGCTGGTGGAGTCGGGGTTCAGGAGGATGGCCCGGCGATATCGCCATGAACGGGCCTCCGGGGCATGGAGAGTCTTCCCACAGGGTGAGCCTACTTTTCCCACCACAGCCACCACCAGCACAACCACCACTTCAAGCCAGGTGGCCCCACCCACTGCTGGGACTGTTGTGCCTACATCTGCTGGACTTCCAGGCCCCAGCATTGCCACAGGTGCAGGACAGCCCACTGGGCCTGGCACCACACACACTCAGACCTCCTCCACCGGTACCCAGACTGCCACAGATCCATCTGTTGACCCTGCAGCCTTCCACAACATGGAACGGAAGATGGACCGTGTGTTGCGCAAGTTAAGCCACCTGAGCCGGGATGTGTGCCACATTAACCGGCGTGTTAAGTCAATCAAGAGGACCCTCTGCAGGGCCAACCTCTAGACTGTATTTGAAATGGAAATGATTCCCTCCACTCCCTCCTCTTTCCTTGTTCTTATAGTTAGTGGGCTTAGGGGGCTTAGTGTTAGGTTAGTATAGGCTGTTAGTTTAGTTAGTGTTAGTGGGTGGGGGGTCCTGATTCTTTCTATTTTTACTTATTAAGTGTGTGGGTGGGTGGGTGGGGGGCTATGTTGGGGTTCTTGTGTGTTTAAAAAAAAGAATATATACATATTTGTTTAGGATAGTATAGTATGTGTTTAGGTTAGTATGTGTTGTCCTCCATGTGTCCCGTCTCATAAGGGGGGTGGGGGGTAGATGTTTAGAACGTTTCGTTACATGTGATAAGTAAGTGTAGCTTAGGTTAGTTAGGGACAGTTGTGGGATATGAGTAGTCAGGGTAGATTAGGGTAGGTAAGATTTTTCCCTCAGTTTCCTCTTCTGTGATTAGCATATAATAAATATTTGGTTAACCCTTAACAGGATGTGTTAAATGGTACTTTATCCTGGGTTTGGATTCAGTGTACATACATTTTGTACCATTACAATTGTGTCCTATCCTACAAACAAATCCCAACTGAGCTGTACGATTGCCAGCTAGCCCAGAGCTACCTTGCAAAGTATCCACCCTTCGTTGCAACCACCAATCACAGTTAATATGGATGACAATGTGTTTCTGTTGATAAGTGTGTTTTCAAAGTCACAAACAGTGCTTCCAGACTTGGTATTGGGGGAACAGTTTTTTGTCTGACTGCAGTGTGATGATCAAGGACACCCTTATAAGATGAGTTCTCATTGGCACTCTTGTATTCTTGTCTTCATGACTCTCATACGTTATTTGTGACACAGTTCAGCATGATTACCTATTTGTATGTAAACTCAGACACCTTCATTTATGCAGTTTTTGTAGTGTTTGCTTAGATTAGTGTGCACTGTTATATGTGTTATTATTGCATGTTGACAACATTTTGCGGCCACTAATTGATGACTTAGATATCCCTTGAGGAAGCATTATTCTGTCCAACACAGCATTATGGTGTACGGTTTCTCACTTCACCAGATCTTACCCTCAGGAAGGGAAGAGTATGATGCAATCATGGGCACTGTGCTGATTTATCTGACTACATAATATCAGGACAGTTGTATTGACAAGCTACGTAATTTGACAGTAGGCACATTTCAGTTATCTACTGCACAGTTGATATGTCACATTACCCAGAGAAAGATTTGTTGTGTAAGTGCTATTTATTGAAAAGTGTTGTAGTGCTATCTGTACATTGTCCATGATTGTGAGTCCATAATAGTGCCATCTTACATTGTGATCCGACACAAGGGTTTACCGAAATGCTTTAGACATAAACTGTAAACGTCGTACTTGTATAGCGCACTACTCACCCGTTAGGGTCTCAAGGCGCTGTACGCATACCGCTGTGGAACCCCTCCTGGCTTTTCCCTGTGAGGTGCCCACTCATGGGCAACCTCCAAGGTGAAGCCAGGCATCCCAGCACTGTTGGGGCCGTTGTGAAGATTAAGCAAGCTATAGCCCAGAGTTACAGAGTGGGACCCATGAATTAGATTAGGCACCAATGCGAGAATTATCAGGTCCGAGGAAATTGAGCCCAAGACCCGCTGAGGCAGGAATTGAACCCTGGTCCCGGGCCAGATTTCCGCATCAGGGTCTGCCGCTCTAATCATTGAGCCACCCTTCCCCACAGACATGCTGGGGTTGATGTTTCAGACAGTGCAGAGGGACAGAATTTGCCAATGAGTAGGAGAGAGACAATCACTGGGCTGGGTGACAAGATATACAGTGGTTTGCAGAACAGTGCTTGAGTACAGTTGTTACAAGACTGGCAAGTTACAAAGCGCAGGACCTTGGTAATAGTTGGCCATGTGGCAGGGACTAGTGCTTCCGGGTCATTTTCCTTGTGAATGTGATCTGTTCCATGTCTTCTTCTTCTGATGCGTGTGTTGCCTCCTCTGTCCTTGTTGTTGTTGGTTGTGAAGGGGCAACACACACCTCAGTGTTAGAAGACGTGGAGTCAGACATCCCGGTCGCTGCTCCCTGTGAAGGTCTTAAGGGCAGTACTGCAGCAAGGAGTATCTGCTGGTTCTTGAGAATAGCAGCCACATCATGATGGTAGGCAGCCAGGTCGGCCCTGAGGGGTTCAATGTTGCATTCGTGCACGCGTTGACAGGATTGCTGTTGTAGGTGTTGGGTCAACTGTATTACAGCTGTGCTGATTTCCTTCTGGGTTTTTTGCAGTTCCTGCAAGATAGCTGCTGCCTGATCTGCAGATGACATCATGCACAAACGCACCCCCTCTAGGCTGGCTGCCATAGTTTGCATCCCCACCCGCACCTCCTTGGCAGCTCCCGCTGTACTCCAACTACAGTTCTCTCAAAGCTTGTGCCAGTGTCGTCTGAGTCCTCAGCTGTATTGGAGCTGGCAGGTCTTACAATTGGGGTGGTGGGTGGATCCTCTGTGATGGCTGCTTGTTCTGTGCTCTTCCTTGTGACTGAAGGTGGGGTCTGGAGGGTTTCAAGGACCTTTTGGATAGTCTTCTGGGGAATGTTTATCGGCTCGTCATCCATGTCATCAGGGTATTCTGGGATAGGCATATCCGCAGGATATCCATCTTCCTCTGCAATGAAACAGGGTACAATTAGTGTGTCTGTGTTGTGGCAATTTTGATGTGACATGCCTGCCGTGTGATGAATTCACTTTGTGATCTTGTTTCGTGTTCATTGCTCCAGTCCTTCAGATGGGCATTCTTCCAGGCCTATGGCCCACCTGCTTGTCACATGTATGTTATTGAGTTATTAGACTTGTCGGCATCATCGCCTCTAGGTGTTGGTTTAGGCCAAATAGAGAATTGCCACCTTCTTGTCCTAATCAAGCCTCCGTCTACATCCATTCTCATGGTGAGACCTTTCACTGGCTGTGGGTGTTCTGATGGCCCTGGCAGCACACTTAACAATATGGACCTGCCCCAATATCTGATCTTTCACATCCACCCTAAATGTATTTGACATGTGGCATATCCTATGCTTAGCAATGTTATGACACGATATGGATGTTGGCATTGGTGTTGTGTACTGCTGATGTTGAAGAATGTGTGTTACATTGGATTGCCCTGATAATCGTATCAGTGTCCTATTTCCTCCTCTGACTGGTCAGGTGTATTTCAGTGACCAGTTACATGTCCCCCCCTCAATGCTGTTGTCTGAGCAGTATGACATTTGGGATGTTGCATTGTTACCCAGGCACAGGATGGACCCTCACATATGCAGCATGGGTGTGTCCTTAGTGCTGTGCAGCTCCTATTGTTGTTGAAATTGGCTGATGTTTGCTACAACTATGGGCATTGACATTTGACAGTACTGGGGCCTTTGTCATGTTTCAGGGGATTGTTGATGTTGTCATCCTCAATCCCCTAATTTAGGTGTGTATGATCCATGGGGATGTTACTGCCATTGGCTACTTGAGCTGCACACAGAGCGGAGGTGGTAGTGGCAACTGTTGTCGTAGTTACATTCCAGTTGTCGGTATGGCTAGAGGTTATTAAGAGGGCCCTAGTTAATGTAGTGGGTATGGTGGCTGATGTGTGCCGGGATGTCAGTTTGACGTTGTGCCCTTCCCTCCTGGTGTGGCTTTCCCTTTGCTCCATCGTTGGCATGACAGCATGCCCCCATGGGACTGTTGTTGGTGTAGTGTAATGGTGTGCCCCAGCTTCTGTCTGTGCAGGCCATGCCCCCATGCTGTGCCCCTTTACCCATGCCACTCCATGTATATGATGACTTTCATGCATTTTGTGGTCGGTATCCCCCCTTCTCACAGTTGACATTATTGCATTATAATTCCCCATGCGACTTACCCTGCATGTGCGTTGTCTCCTGGTAGTCTGCGCTGTCCTGTCCTTGAATCCCTGTGACGATCTCCTCAGGGATGACGGCTGCGACCATCTCCTCCATGTGGTCCAGGGCCTCCTGGTGTGCTGGACTCCCACCTCCAGTCTGCAGTGCTGCCTTCCTGTTCCTGGACATCTTTTCCTTGGTCCTGCGCTTGCAGTCATGCCAGCGTTTCTTGCACTCGATGACTGTTCTGCTTACTTCTGCCACACTGTTAATCTTGTCGACAATTTGTGCCATATAGCCTCTCTCCTACTAATTGGCAACTTTGAGGTGACAAACAGTTGGTGCTGGTGTTCCGTCACCTCTTTCACCAGAATTTCCTGCTCCTCTGCACTGAAGCGACACTTTCTTTTCTTCTTATAAGTATCCTGGTTCTTGTGTGGGTCCTCCTGGCTGGTTCCTGGTCTGTTGTCATCTTCCTGGGGTCTGTAGTGGCATCTGGGATCCATTTTGGCTCTCCTCTGGTGAAACTGCAGTGTTCGCGGGTTTTTTTTACGCTATTGCGTCAAAAAACGGCACATATCCGGTTTGCGGGGTCGTAAATCGACCCACAGTCATTTCTGTCGCATTAACGTCATTTTGCTTTACGACTTGACGCTGTGGTGTGCGTCAAAAATAATGACTCCCATCTGTGGTTTGCGCCGCCGTGCGTCAAAGTATAAATTTTACCCCCGCATGGCGCACAAAAATGGCGTTAGCCAGCGGTAATATTTTTAACGCAAAACTGCGCCAGCGCAGTTTTGCATCAAAAAGTATAAATATAGCCCTTAGCCCTTTACTCGTCGCTGCTGACGAACAAGGGTTCGCTCTGATTGGCAAGGGGAATTCAATCAGAAGAAGGGTGGGTGGAGCTTGTTAAAGCTCCCTGCCTTTAAATGTGTACAGCAGCACGGATGCACTGGTTATCTGTAAATATATTGATATGTAACTGTTTGCTTGAGTGTGGGTTAACTGCTGCTATTACATGTGTTCCTTTTTTGTGTAGCAATTCTTTATTGAGAAAACAATACATTTTTATACAAATGCAGGGTTGTATAAATGGAGACATAACAACAAGAGCAATCAGGGGTTCCGGGTAGAGAATCTGGGAAGGGGAGTGGCAAGGGGAGAGAGAGGAGAAGGAGATTGGGACGATATGAGATATAGGAGGAGTGGTAATGATCAATAATCAACACCCTCAACTTGGTAAAATATGGTAAAATATCAACCTTTGGAGGGAAGTGAGAACACAAAAGGTCCTTCTCATCGGGAATTTAGTCCTGGGGGTAGATAAAAGGTTATGGATATAGAAAAGCCCTTGACAATTGTGAGGTTCAGTTGAACTTGGAGATGATGGTCAGGGGTGGAGGAGGCATTGGAATGATGAATGAGGCATGACGGTGGGTTGGCAGGGGATATTCCCTTCGGAGGGTAGTCCTGGAAAATAAAAGGAGTCACACTCAAGTCGTAAGTGGGCAGATGCCCAAGAAATGCCAGCTGAGGGTGTAAAGAAGCTGCCACCGGATGGTAGAAGCTGTGGATTCTGCAAGAACGAAGAGGACTAGGAACTTCCCCTTTGGAGGATGGATGTCCCACGTCGTGAAGAAGCTTGCAGAGGTGTTCCCACGCAGAAAGACCGCAAACAAGCCTTGCTAGCTGCAAGGGTCGCGGTTAGGGTTTTTGGATGCTGCTGTGGCCCAGGAGGGACCAGGATGTCGCCAATTGCGTGAGGAGACAGAGGGGGTGCCCAGCAAGACAAGGAGCCCACTCAGAAACAAGCAGCACCTGCAGAAGTGCCGGAACAGGCACTACGAAGAGAAGTGAACCGGAGCTCACCCGAAGTCACAAAAGAAGGTCCCACGACACCGGAGGACAACTCAGGAGGTCGTGCACTGCAGGTTAGAGTGTCGGGGACCCAGGCTTGGCTGTGCACAAAGGAAATCCTGGAAGAGTGCACAGGAGCCGGAGCAGCTGCAAATCACACGGTACCCAGCAATGCAGTCTAGCGTGGGGAGGCAAGGACTTACCTCCACCAAACTTGGACTGAAGAGTCACTGGACTGTGGGAGTCACTTGGACAGAGTTGCTGAGTTCCAGGGACCACACTCGTCATGCTGAGAGGGGACCCAGAGGACCGGTGATGCAGTCTTTTGGTGCCTGCGGTTGCAGGGGGAAGATTCCGTCGACCCACAGGAAATTTCTTCGGAGCTTCTAGTGCAGAGAGGAGGCAGACTACCCCCACAGCATGCACCACCAGGAAAGCAGACGAGAAGGTGGCTGGATCAGCGATACAAGGTTGCAGTAGTCGTCTTTGCTACTTTGTTGCGGTTTTGCAGGCGTCCAGAGCAGTCAGCGATCGATTCCTTGGCAGAAGGTGAAGAGAGAGATGCAGAGGAACTCTGATGAGCTCTTGCTTTCGTTATCTAAAGAATTCCCCAAAGCAGAGACCCTAAATAGCCAGAAAAGGAGGTTTGGCTACTTAGGAAGGAGGATAGGCTAGCTACACAGGTAAGAGCCTATCAGAAGGAGTCTCTGACGTCACCTGCTGGCCCTGGCCACTCAGAGCAGTCCAGTGTACCAGCAGCACCTCTGTTTCCAAGATGGCAGAGGTCTGGAGCACACTGGAGGAGCTCTGGGCACCTCCCAGGGGAGGTGCAGGTCAGGGGAGTGGTCACTCCCCTTTCCTTTGTCCAGTTTTGCGCCAGAGCAGGGCTGGGGGATCCCTGAACCGGTGTAGACTGGCTTATGCAGAGATGGGCACCATCTGTGCCCATCAAAGCATTTCCAGAGGCTGGGGGAGGCTACTCCTCCCGAAAAAAGAGTAAGGCCTGTGTCGTTCGGTGGGTCTTAGGAGAGGAAGGGGGGAGACAGGGGAGACATGAAAAGGGGGAAGGCAAAAGGAGGGGGGAATCAATGTAAGTTTTACTTCTCACCCCTGATGGGGAACTGGGAGTGGTAGACCTTCCATGGGCTAAGGATTATCACTGAGGAAAGGTGCCCAGGTCTGTGCAAAGAGTGTCGCCTGATCTTGCAGGGCATAAACGACTCATTCGTGGGCAGCAGTCTGTATCATTGCTACTGCAGATTCCTCTGGATTTGAAGGTATCAGGGATCTCCAATGTCCAAGGGGGTGCTCTGATTGGCAAGGAGAATCCAGTCAGAAGAAGGCTAGGCAAAGCCTGTTAGAGCTCTCAGCCTTTAAATGTGGACAGCAGCATCGGCACCCCGCCGAAAACCCTACCTACGTCTGTGCACGTTTGGGTCACGGTCAGCACCAGCCCCCCTGTTCGTGTTATTCTAGGTACGCCTTTGTCTTCACACATGTTAAAGTTCTGCAAGTGTTTTGTTCCTCACTGTGGTCACATCTGGGACCCATCTCAGACTGAGGGCCCATAATCTTGTATAACGTGCAAAGGCAAGTTTGGGGTCTCTCTTGTCAGGCTCATGAGGAGAGGTCATTACTAGGCGGTCTCATTAAAGCTCGCTCTTTGAGCAAACCTGCACTGGATGTCTGGATGTCTACGATTTGATTGAAGACATCCATCTAGACTTTCTTTTTATCACAGAATCTTGGCTCAAAGAGTGGTGTAATTCGGAAATTGCCCTTGTTCTTCTCCCCAGATGCACTCTTTTTAGGCGAGACAGAGAAGGGACTCACGAGGTGGCTTGGCCATCATTTTCAGCAAAATATTTCAGTGTGACTCCTTTGATTTAAACCCCCTGAAAGGGGTGGAAAGCCTAGGATTTTGATTTAAGATTATACCCGCTCAGTCTTTTGCAGGTGTTAACGCGTCCCAATCTAGATAATTCATTCACTCTGGGACTCGTTTTAGGCAGATTAATCTTTTGACCCTGAAGTCTCCTTAAGACGAGATAACTAGTCAACATGTCAATCAACAATCAATAATCCTCATCAATAATCAAAGTAGCAAATCAATCAAGGAATCAGTTAACGTCAATAAACTTGAAACACAACATGACCTTTCAGTCATGAATAACCACACAGAGTTTTAGTATGATTTATGATATTTCAACAAAGCAAAGATCATGAACATTAGAACATAGCATGACGTCAACATGGATTAACTTTAGCAGAGTATCATTAGCGCATTATTCAACAAAGCATAAATTCAGTCATTTGTCTATTTGCGTCCGTTTAAGGCATCCCTTAACTAACCTCAAATTAGCACTAGCATGTTGGGCTTCATGCAAAACAATTTTGGCAACACAAATTTAGAAAACATCTATCTATGGTCTCTGTCAAAAGAAGCAATTGGTACCTAGAAAGGAAAGGCAAATAGACAATCACAATTTCATCATCATATAGTTACCCTCCGTAATGGGTCAGCATACAGAGTCAGTCTTCGTCCTCAGGACAGCAGTTGATGCGCCATCGGCCAGGAAACACAGCAAAGTTCAGCAAGATCGGGAAAAAGGGAATTCTTCCCTCATAAAGAGGTAAAGTATAGAATCGGGCAAGGCAAAGTAAGGCTGGTTTGAAGAATCGTCAGCAAAGTCTTTAGGCAGAGTATCAAAGTAACAGCATGCAATGGCAAATTAGCTCGCAGGGCAAAAGGGCGGCATAGATTGGCTCTGAATGGCTTATAATGGCTGGTAATCCCTCGTGTCCACAATTTTTATATCAATCTTGTGGTACAGTCCCCTAAATTCCAATTGGGCAAGTTTTAGCGCACCGTCACCTCCATCCAATAGTTTACTGATCGCCCCATCAAAATTGTCACCTCATAACAGTTCTCACGTAGTTTATTGGCTCCTGTGATTGACGTTTCCAGCGGGTAAAATGTCCGGTATGATTTCATGTTCTCGTGGTCCTCTCACAGACCCAGTCAGTAGTTCCATTGTCTATACAAGTTTAGGGGACATTGTACCTGTTGCAAGTTTACACTGTTGCATTTGGCAAGAATGTCTCCTTGAGCAAGTCGAGTTTCATGAGAATTAATCTACTACAGTTACACTCATCTTCTAGCTTCTGGAAAAGTACAACTACATGTCCTTCAGCAAGTCAGCACACTGCACGTTAGAAAAACACATTTACTATGAAACCAGGCAGCCAGGCCTCGACTCATGCTAACTAAGGCCTAGTGAATTAATTAGCAAAACCTTAACGTATAACTCTTAATATTAGTATAAGATCATACATCAATACATTATTATTTCATTATTAGCCAATTTCATTAATGATCGTATATAATGGTGGCCACTCCCCGTGGACACATTTCGGACTCACATTTAGTAAAACACATTAATACATTTTCTATGCGGCAGTATTATGCATTAGTTCATAAACATTTCATGTTAATCTTGATTATAAAAACCACACTCTAACAAGCCCTCCTCTGATGACACTTGTCATCACACAAATCCATTCTTTACTTTTCCCTTCACTTTCTTAATTCCTGCAATTCAATTTCCTCCCCAATTTTTGACTTATCATATTTTGCTTTGAATATTTTCTCCCTTTTCTTTTCTTCCCTCCTCATATTGTGTTTTGCCAATTTTTCTTTAATTCTTTTACTAATTTTACATGATAACCATAGTCCGAATAAGCAGGCTAAAACAATCAGGGCCATATTTATACTTTTCGACGCAAAACTGCGCCAACGCAGTTTTGCGTCAAAACAATTTGCGCCGTCTAACGCCATTTTGAAGCGGCGTGCGGGCGTCAAATTTATACTTGACGTACGGCGGCGCAACCAACAGGTGGGAGTCATTATTTTGTGACGCACACAGCGTCAGTCTGTCGTAAAGGAAACCAACGTAAAGGCGACGCACATCACTGTGGGTCGATTTACAACAGCGCAATTCGTAAAGCGCTGGTTTTTTGCACGCTATTGCGTTACATTTTTGCGCGAAAACTGCCCTGTCAGCAGAGGAGACCCAAAATGGATCCCAGATGCCACAACAGACCCCAGGAGGATGAGAGCAGACCAGGAACCAGCCAGGAGGATCCATACAGGAACATGGACATATTTTAAAAAAAAAGAAAGTGTCGCTTCAGTGAAGAGGAGCAGGAAATCCTGGTGAAAGAGGTGACGGAACACCAGCACCAACTTTTCATCTCCTCTAAATTGCCACTCAGTAGGAGAGAGGCCATATGGAAACAAATAGTGGACAAGATCAACAGTGTGGCTGAAGAACGCCGCACAGTCACTGAGTGTAAGAAACGCTGGCATGACTGCAAACGTAGGACAAAAGAGAAAATGGCCAGGAACAGGAAGGCAGCAATGCAGACTGGAGGGGGGAGTCCAGCACAACAGGAGGCCCTGGACCACATGGAGGAGATGGTCGCAGCCGTCATCCCGGAGGAGATCGTCACAGGGATTCAAGGACTGGACAGCGCAGACTACCACGACACAACGCACATGCAGGGTAAGTCACATGGGGAATTCAAATGCAATAATGGGGACTGTAAGCAGGGGGGGAAACCTACTACACAATGCATGTAAGTCAGCACAGATATGAAGTGGCATGGGTAAAGGGGCACGGCAGGGGGGCATGGCCAGCACAGACCAAAGCTGGGGCACGACAAAATACAGCAACAACAACAGTCCCATGGAGACATCCTGTAATGACAACAATAGAGCCAAGGGAAAGCAGCGACAGGTGGGAAGGCCACTAACACAAATCCACATCCAGGCACTTGTATTGCAAAATCTATCCTACATCAACTAGGTCCCTATCAGTAATGCAGTAGCCAAAACAACAACTGCAATGTAACTGCCACAACAGTTGACAATAACACCTCTCATCTCTGTGCAGCTATAGTACCACATGGCAGGAACCTCCCCATGGAACATACATACCTAAATTAGGGGGTGAGGATGACATCCGCAACTATTCATAGAAATAAGACAAAGGCACCAGTACACTCAAATGCCGAATGTCCATACCTGACACAAACATAAGCCTAAGTAAACAGCAATAGGAGCCACACAGCACTAACGACACACACAGGCTGCATACGTCACGGTCCCTCACGTGCCTGGCTAACAAGGCTACATCACTTATGTCATACTGCTCAGACAACAACATTGAGGAGGGGACACAGGCAACTGGTCACTGAAACACACCTGCCAAGTCTGACAAACAAATAGGACATTCATACGATAAACAGGCCAATCCAGTAAGACACACATGACCCAACATCATCTTCAAACATCAACAATGTTTACATCCATACCACATCCTAACATTGACATGCATAGGTAATGCCACGTAACATGTACAGTTCATGCAATGTGAATAAAAAGTGTATGGGGCAGGGCCTGAGAGGCAAGTGTGCTGGCAGGGCAGTCACAACACCCACAGTCAGTCAAAGTGTATTGTGGCAAGTGTAACGTATACTTTGCGCATTAGCCGCAGGCTGGAGGCCTTTGTGCATCTTACCCTGAATGTACTTATACTCATTTGCTCACATCTAAGAGCCTCAGAGCACTTTGCACCAAATGATTCTCATTGCCCTTCCTATCAGTTAACCTCTTCTGTGCCTTGGACGAGATGATCTCGTCCAAGGCTACAGTTCCCCTGTGCCTTGGACGAGATCATCTCGTCCATGGCACAGGGGAACTTGGGGGCGCGCTAGCGCGCCCCCCGTGCACCCCCCTTCCCCCCCCCAAGTCGGGGATGGAAGGGGAAGACCTTCCCCTTCCACCCCCGACCCCCCCCCCGCCCCCCCTGTGACGTCAGCGCGCGCGCGCGCGCTGATGTGTCACAGGGGCCTCCCTCGTCGCGCTGGAAGCTCTGCTTCCAGCGCGATTGAAAAAGAAATGCAAAAGCATTTCTTTTTCAATCACTTGGGAGGCCCGGAGGGGCTTCAAAGGGAAGGAAAAGTATTTCCTTCCCTTTGAAGTCCCTCCGAGGGTTTCAAAAGCCGGATTGCTTGCAATCCGGCTTTTGAAACCCCACTAGACACCAGGGATTTTTTTTTTTTTCTTAGAAATTGACAAAAGGGAGCGACCCCTTGGGCAAGGGTCGCTCCCAGGGGGGGCATTTTTTTGAAAAGGCCTTTTCTGCCCCCCCTGGGGGCAGATCGGCCTTATTAGGCCGATCTGCCCCCAGGGGGGGCAGAAACCTCTAGGCACCAGGGACCATTTTTTTTCTTTTTTCTTTTTTTTTATTGAGGTGGGGAGCGACCCCTTAGGCAAGGGTCGTTCCCCTTGAAGGAAAATTATATTTTGGCCATTTCTGCCCCCCTTGGGGGCATATTGGCCTATTTTGATGAGGCCAATCTGCCCCCAAGGGGGGTAGAAACCACTAGACACCAGGGATTTTTTTTTTTTTTTATTGTTATTGACAAAAGGGAGCGACCCCTTGGGCAAGGGTCGCTCCCAGGGGGGCATATTTTCGGGAAGGCCTTTTCTGCCCCCCCTGGGGGCAGATCGGCCTACTATTAGGCCGATCTGCCCCCAGGGGGGGCAGAAACCTCTAGGCACCAGGGACCATTTTTTTTTTTTTGTTTCATTTTTTTTTTTTTGGTGGGGAGCGACCCCTTAGGCAAGGGTCGCTCCCAATGGGGGAAAATTATATTTTGCCCATTTCTGCCCCCCTTGGGGGCAGATTGGCCTATTTTGATGAGGCCAATCTGCCCCCAAGGGGGGTAGAAACCACTAGACACCAGGGAGTTTTTTCTTTGCGTGAATTTCACGCAAAGGGAGCGACCACTTAGGCAAGGGTCGCTCCCTGGGGGGGAGGGGAATTTATTTTAGGCCATTTCTGCCCCCCCTGGGGGGGAAGAAACCTCTAGGCGGCAGGGCAAATTTTTTTTTTGTGTTTTTTTTTTTTGTTCTTTTTTTTTTTTTAGAGATGGGGAGCGACCCATCAGGCAAGGGTCGCTCCCCTGGGGGGCAAATTGTATTTAGACCATTTCTGCCCCCCTGGGGGCAGATTGGCCGATTTTAGGTCAATCTGCCCCCAAGGGGGCAGAAACCACTAGGCACCGGGGATTTGTTTTTTGGCGCCAATGTCACGCAGGGGGAGCGACCCCGTAGGCAAAGGTCGCTCCCGGGGGGGGGGGGGGGGGGTTGGGGGGGCAAATTTATTTTAGGCCATTTCTGCCCCCCCGCGGGACAGATCGGCCTATTATTAGGCCGAACTGCCCCCGGGGGGGGGGGGCAGAACACTCTAGGCGCCAGGGCAATTTTTTTTTTGTGTTTTTTTTTTTTGTTGTTTCTTTTTTTAGAGATGGGGAGCGACCCATCAGGCAAGGGTCGCTCCCCTGGGGGGGCAAATTGTATTTAGACCATTTCTGCCCCCCTGGGGGCAGATTGGCCAATTTTAGGTCAATCTGCCCCCAAGGGGGCAGAAACCACTAGGCACCGGGGATTTGTTTTTTGTCGCCAATGTCACGCAGGGGGAGCGACCCCGTAGGCAAGGGTCGCTCCGGGGGGGGGGTATGGGTTGGGGGGGCAAATTTATTTTAGGCCATTTCTGCCCCCCCGGGGGGCAGATCGGCCTATTATTAGGCCGAACTGCCCCCGGGGGGGGGGCAGAACACTCTAGGCACCAGGGCAATTTTTTTTTTGCGTTTTTTTTTTTCTTTGTTTTTTTTTTTTAGAGATGGGGAGCGACCCATCAGGCAAAAGTCGCTCCCCTGGGGGACAAATTGTATTTAGGCCATTTCTGCCCCCCTTGGGGGCAGATTGGCTGAGTTTAGGTCAACCTGCCCCCAAGGGGGCAGAAACCACTAGGCACCGGGGATTTGTTTTTGGTGCCAATGTCACGCAGGGGGAGCGACCCCGTAGGCAAGGGTCGCTCCCGGCGGGGGAGGGTGGGGGCTGGGGGGGCAAATTTATTTTAGGGCATTTCTGCCCCCCCCCGGGGCCGGCTGAGCTACAGGCCAAACACCACAGGTAGGCACCTTGCAAAAAACACCTCTGTTTTCTGTGAAAAAATATGTTGTGTCCACGTTGTGTTTTGGGCCATTTCCTTTTGTGGGCGCTAGGCCTACCCACAGAAGTGATGTACCATTTTTATCGAGAGACTTAGGGGAACGCTGGGTGGAAGGAAATTTGTGGCTCCTCTCAGATTCCAGAACTTTCTGTCACCGAAATGAGAGGAAAAAGTGTTTTTTTGGGCCAAATTTTGATGTTTGCAAAGGATTCTGGGTAACATAACCTAGTCAGAGCCCCGCCAGTCACCCCATCTTGGATTCCCCTGGGTTTCTAGTTTTCAAAAATGCACTGGTTTGCTAGGTTTCCTCAGGTGTCGGCTGAGCTACAGGCCAAAATCCACAGGTAGGCACTGCTTTTTATAAAAAAATGTGATGTGTCCACGTTGTGTTTTGGGCCCTTTCCTTTCGTGGGCGCTAGTCCTACCCACACAAGTGAGGTATCATTTTTATCGGGAGACTTGGGGGAACGCTGGGTAGAAGGAAATTTGTGGCTCCTCTCAGATTCCAGAACTTTCTGCCACAGAAATGTGAGGGACATGTGTTTTTCTAGCCAAATTTTGAGGTTTGCAAAGGATTCTGGGTAACAGAACCTGGTCCGAGCCCCGCAAGTCACCCCTCCTTGGATTCCCCTAGGTCTCTAGTTTTCAGAAATGCACAGGTTTGGTAGGTTTCCCTAGGTGCCGGCTGAGCTAGAGGCCAAAATCTACAGGTAGGCACTTCGCAAAAAACACCTCTGTTTTTTTCCAAAATTTAGGATGTGTCCACGTTGCGCTTTGGGGTGTTTCCTGTCGCCGGCGCTAGGCCTACCCACGCAAGTGAGGTATCATTTTTATCGGGAGACTTGGGGGAACGCTGGGTAGAAGGAAATTTGTGGCTCCTCTCAGATTCCAGAACTTTCTGCCACAGAAATGTGAGTAACATGTGTATTTTTAGCCAAATTTTGAGGTTTGCAAAGGATTCTGGGTAACAGAACCTGGTCCGAGCCCCGCAAGTCACCCCTCCTTGGATTCCCCTAGGTCTCTAGTTTTCAGAAATGCACAGTTTTGGTAGGTTTCCCTAGGTGCCGGCTGAGCTAGAGGCCAAAATCTACAGGTAGGCACTTCGCAAAAAACACCTCTGTTTTTTCCAAAATTTAGGATGTGTCCACGTTGCGCTTTGGGGTGTTTCCTGTCGCCGGCGCTAGGCCTACCCACGCAAGTGAGGTATTATTTTTATCGGGAGACTTGGGGGAACGCTGGGTGGAAGGAAATTTGTAGCTCCTCTCAGATTCCAGAACTTTCTGCCACAGAAATGTGAGGGACATGTGTTTTTTTAGCCAAATTTTTAGGTTTGCAAAGGATTCTGGGTAACAGAACCTGGTCCGAGCCACACAAGTCACCCCTCCTTGGATTCCCCTAGGTCTCTAGTTTTCAGAAATGTACAGGTTTGGTAGGTTTCCCTAGGTGGCGGCTGAGCTAGAGGCCAAAATCTCCAGGTAGTCACTTTGCTAAAAACAGCTCTGTTTTCTGTGATGTGTCCACGTTGTGTTTTGGGGCATATCCTGTCGCGGGCGCTAGGCCTACCCACACAAGTGAGGTATCATTTTTATCGGGAGACGTGGGGGAACGCTGGGTGGAAGGAAATTTGTGGCTCCTCTCAGATTCCAGAACTTTCTGCCACAGAAATGTGAGGAACATGTGTTTTTTTAGCCAAATTTTGAGGTTTGCAAAGGATTCTGGGTAACAGAACCTGGTCCGAGCCACACAAGTCACCCCTCCTTGGATTCCCCTAGGTCTCTAGTTTTCAGAAATGCACAGGTTTGGTAGGTTTCCCTAGGTGCCGGCTGAGCTAGAGGCCAAAATCTACAGGTAGTCACTTTGCTAAAAACAGCTCTGTTTTCTGTGATATGTCCACGTTGTGTTTTGGGGCATATCCTGTCGCGGGCGCTAGGCCTACCCACACAAGTGAGGTATCATTTTTATCGGGAGACGTGGGGGAACGCTGGGTGGAAGGAAATTTGTGGCTCCTCTCAGATTCCAGAACTTTCTGCCACAGAAATGTGAGGAACATGTGTTTTTTTAGCCAAATTTTGAGATTTGCAAAGGATTCTGGGTAACAGAACCTGGTCCGAGCCCCGCAAGTCACCCCTCCTTGGATTCCCCTAGGTCTCTAGTTTTCAGAAATGCACAGGTTTGGTAGGTTTCCCTAGGTGGCGGCTGAGCTAGAGGCCAAAATCTACAGGTAGTCACTTTGCTAAAAACAGCTCTGTTTTCTGTGATATGTCCACGTTGTGTTTTGGGGCATATCCTGTCGCGGGCGCTAGGCCTACCCACACAAGTGAGGTATCATTTTTATCGGGAGACGTGGGGGAACGCTGGGTGGAAGGAAATTTGTGGCTCCTCTCAGATTCCAGAACTTTCTGCCACAGAAATGTGAGGAACATGTGTTTTTTTAGCCAAATTTTGAGGTTTGCAAAGGATTCTGGGTAACAGAACCTGGTCCGAGCCCCGCAAGTTACCCCTCCTTGGATTCCCCTAGGTCTCTAGATTTCAGAAATGCACAGGTTCGGTAGGTTTCCCTAGGTGGCGGCTGAGCTAGAGGCCAAAATCTACAGGTAGTCACTTTGCTAAAAACAGCTCTGTTTTCTGTGATATGTCCACGTTGTGTTTTGGGGCATATCCTGTCGCGGGCGCTAGGCCTACCCACACAAGTGAGGTATCATTTTTATCGGGAGACGTGGGGGAACGCTGGGTGGAAGGAAATTTGTGGCTCCTCTCAGATTCCAGAACTTTCTGCCACAGAAATGTGAGTAACATGTGTATTTTTAGCCAAATTTTGAGGTTTGCAAAGGATTCTGGGTAACAGAACCTGGTCCGAGCCCCGCAAGTCACCCATCCTTGGATTCCCCTAGGTCTCTAGTTTTCAGAAATGCACAGGTTTGGTAGGTTTCCCTAGGTGCCGGCTGAGCTAGAGGCCAAAATCTACAGGTAGTCACTTTGCTAAAAACAGCTCTGTTTTCTGTGATATGTCCACGTTGTGTTTTGGGGCATATCCTGTCGCGGGCGCTAGGCCTACCCACACAAGTGAGGTATCATTTTTATCGGGAGACGTGGGGGAACGCTGGGTGGAAGGAAATTTGTGGCTCCTCTCAGATTCCAGAACTTTCTGCCACAGAAATGTGAGTAACATGTGTATTTTTAGCCAAATTTTGAGGTTTGCAAAGGATTCTGGGTAACAGAACCTGGTCCGAGCCCCGCAAGTCACCCATCCTTGGATTCCCCTAGGTCTCTAGTTTTCAGAAATGCACAGGTTTGGTAGGTTTCCCTAGGTGCCGGCTGAGCTAGAGGCCAAAATCTACAGGTAGGCACTTCGCAAAAAACACCTCTGTTTTTTTCCAAAATTTAGGATGTGTCCACGTTGCGCTTTGGGGTGTTTCCTGTCGCCGGCGCTAGGCCTACCCACGCAAGTGAGGTATCATTTTTATCGGGAGACTTGGGGGAACGCTGGGTGGAAGGAAATTTGTAGCTCCTCTCAGATTCCAGAACTTTCTGCCACAGAAATGTGAGGGACATGTGTTTTTCTAGCCAAATTTTGAGGTTTGCAAAGGATTCTGGGTAACAGAACCTGGTCCGAGCCCCGCAAGTCACCCCTCCTTGGATTCCCCTAGGTCTCTAGTTTTCAGAAATGCACAGGTTTGGTAGGTTTCCCTAGGTGCCGGCTGAGCTAGAGGCCAAAATCTACAGGTAGGCACTTCGCAAAAAACACCTCTGTTTTTTTCCAAAATTTAGGATGTGTCCACGTTGCGCTTTGGGGTGTTTCCTGTCGCCGGCGCTAGGCCTACCCACGCAAGTGAGGTATCATTTTTATCGGGAGACTTGGGGGAACGCTGGGTAGAAGGAAATTTGTGGCTCCTCTCAGATTCCAGAACTTTCTGCCACAGAAATGTGAGTAACGTGTATTTTTAGCCAAATTTTGAGGTTTGCAAAGGATTCTGGGTAACAGAACCTGGTCCGAGCCCCGCAAGTCACCCCTCCTTGGATTCCCCTAGGTCTCTAGTTTTCAGAAATGCACAGGTTTGGTAGGTTTCCCTAGGTGCCGGCTGAGCTAGAGGCCAAAATCTACAGGTAGGCACTTCGCAAAAAACACCTCTGTTTTTTTCCAAAATTTAGGATGTGTCCACGTTGCGCTTTGGGGTGTTTCCTGTCGCCGGCGCTAGGCCTACCCACGCAAGTGAGGTATCATTTTTATCGGGAGACTTGGGGGAACGCTGGGTGGAAGGAAATTTGTAGCTCCTCTCAGATTCCAGAACTTTCTGCCACAGAAATGTGAGGGACATGTGTTTTTCTAGCCAAATTTTGAGGTTTGCAAAGGATTCTGGGTAACAGAACCTGGTCCGAGCCCCGCAAGTCACCCCTCCTTGGATTCCCCTAGGTCTCTAGTTTTCAGAAATGCACAGGTTTGGTAGGTTTCCCTAGGTGCCGGCTGAGCTAGAGGCCAAAATCTACAGGTAGGCACTTCGCAAAAAACACCTCTGTTTTTTTCCAAAATTTAGGATGTGTCCACGTTGCGCTTTGGGGTGTTTCCTGTCGCCGGCGCTAGGCCTACCCACGCAAGTGAGGTATCATTTTTATCGGGAGACTTGGGGGAACGCTGGGTAGAAGGAAATTTGTGGCTCCTCTCAGATTCCAGAACTTTCTGCCACAGAAATGTGAGTAACGTGTATTTTTAGCCAAATTTTGAGGTTTGCAAAGGATTCTGGGTAACAGAACCTGGTCCGAGCCCCGCAAGTCACCCCTCCTTGGATTCCCCTAGGTCTCTAGTTTTCAGAAATGAACAGGTTTGGTAGGTTTCCCTAGGTGCCGGCTGAGCTAGAGGCCAAAATCTACAGGTAGGCACTTCGCAAAAAACACCTCTGTTTTTTTCCAAAATTTAGGATGTGTCCACGTTGCGCTTTGGGGTGTTTCCTGTCGCCGGCGCTAGGCCTACCCACGCAAGTGAGGTATCATTTTTATCGGGAGACTTGGGGGAACGCTGGGTGGAAGGAAATTTGTAGCTCCTCTCAGATTCCAGAACTTTCTGCCACAGAAATGTGAGGGACATGTGTTTTTTTAGCCAAATTTTGAGGTTTGCAAAGGATTCTGGGTAACAGAACCTGGTCCGAGCCACACAAGTCACCCCTCCTTAGATTCCCCTAGGTCTCTAGTTTTCAGAAATGTACAGGTTTGGTAGGTTTCCCTAGGTGACGGCTGAGCTAGAGGCCAAAATCTCCAGGTAGTCACTTTGCTAAAAACAGCTCTGTTTTCTGTGATGTGTCCACGTTGTGTTTTGGGGCATATCCTGTCGCGGGCGCTAGGCCTACCCACACAAGTGAGGTATCATTTTTATCGGGAGACGTGGGGGAACGCTGGGTGGAAGGAAATTTGTGGCTCCTCTCAGATTCCAGAACTTTCTGCCACAGAAATGTGAGGAACATGTGTTTTTTAGCCAAATTTTGAGGTTTGCAAAGGATTCTGGGTAACAGAACCTGGTCCGAGCCACACAAGTCACCCCTCCTTGGATTCCCCTAGGTCTCTAGTTTTCAGAAATGCACAGGTTGGGTAGGTTTCCCTAGGTGCCGGCTGAGCTAGAGGCCAAAATCTACAGGTAGGCACTTCGCAAAAAACACCTCTGTTTTTTTCCAAAATTTAGGATGTGTCCACGTTGCGTTTTGGTGTGTTTCCTGTCGCCGGCGCTAGGCCTACCCACGCAAGTGAGGTATCATTTGTATCGGGAGACTTGGGGGAACGCTGGGTGGAAGGAAATTTGTAGCTCCTCTCAGATTCCAGAACTTTCTGCCACAGAAATGTGAGGGACATGTGTTTTTTTAGCCAAATTTTGAGGTTTGCAAAGGATTCTGGGTAACAGAACCTGGTCCGAGCCACACAAGTCACCCCTCCTTGGATTCCCCTAGGTCTCTAGTTTTCAGAAATGTACAGGTTTGGTAGGTTTCCCTAGGTGGCGGCTGAGCTAGAGGCCAAAATCTCCAGGTAGTCACTTTGCTAAAAACAGCTCTGTTTTCTGTGATGTGTCCACGTTGTGTTTTGGGGCATATCCTGTCGCGAGCGCTAGGCCTACCCACACAAGTGAGGTATCATTTTTATCGGGAGACGTGGGGGAACGCTGGGTGGAAGGAAATTTGTGGCTCCTCTCAGATTCCAGAACTTTCTGCCACAGAAATGTGAGGAACATGTGTTTTTTTAGCCAAATTTTGAGGTTTGCAAAGGATTCTGGGTAACAGAACCTGGTCCGAGCCACACAAGTCACCCCTCCTTGGATTCCCCTAGGTCTCTAGTTTTCAGAAATGCACGGGTTTGGTAGGTTTCCCTAGGTGCCGGCTGAGCTAGAGGCCAAAATCTACAGGTAGTCACTTTGCTAAAAACAGCTCTGTTTTCTGTGATATGTCCACGTTGTGTTTTGGGGCATATCCTGTCGCGGGCGCTAGGCCTACCCACACAAGTGAGGTATCATTTTTATCGGGAGACGTGGGGGAACGCTGGGTGGAAGGAAATTTGTGGCTCCTCTCAGATTCCAGAACTTTCTGCCACAGAAATGTGAGGAACATGTGTTTTTTTAGCCAAATTTTGAGATTTGCAAAGGATTCTGGGTAACAGAACCTGGTCCGAGCCCCGCAAGTCACCCCTCCTTGGATTCCCCTAGGTCTCTAGTTTTCAGAAATGCACAGGTTTGGTAGGTTTCCCTAGGTGGCGGCTGAGCTAGAGGCCAAAATCTACAGGTAGTCACTTTGCTAAAAACAGCTCTGTTTTCTGTGATATGTCCACGTTGTGTTTTGGGGCATATCCTGTCGCGGGCGCTAGGCCTACCCACACAAGTGAGGTATCATTTTTATCGGGAGACGTGGGGGAACGCTGGGTGGAAGGAAATTTGTGGCTCCTCTCAGATTCCAGAACTTTCTGCCACAGAAATGTGAGGAACATGTGTTTTTTTAGCCAAATTTTGAGGTTTGCAAAGGATTCTGGGTAACAGAACCTGGTCCGAGCCCCGCAAGTTACCCCTCCTTGGATTCCCCTAGGTCTCTAGTTTTCAGAAATGCACAGGTTTGGTAGGTTTCCCTAGGTGGCGGCTGAGCTAGAGGCCAAAATCTACAGGTAGTCACTTTGCTAAAAACAGCTCTGTTTTCTGTGATATGTCCACGTTGTGTTTTGGGGCATATCCTGTCGCGGGCGCTAGGCCTACCCACACAAGTGAGGTATCATTTTTATCGGGAGACGTGGGGGAACGCTGGGTGGAAGGAAATTTGTGGCTCCTCTCAGATTCCAGAACTTTCTGCCACAGAAATGTGAGGAACATGTGTTTTTTTAGCCAAATTTTGAGGTTTGCAAAGGATTCTGGGTAACAGAACCTGGTCCGAGCCCCGCAAGTCACCCCTCCTTGGATTCCCCTAGGTCTCTAGTTTTCAGAAATGCACAGGTTTGGTAGGTTTCCCTAGGTGGCGGCTGAGCTAGAGGCCAAAATCTACAGGTAGTCACTTTGCTAAAAACAGCTCTGTTTTCTGTGATATGTCCACGTTGTGTTTTGGGGCATATCCTGTCGCGGGCGCTAGGCCTACCCACACAAGTGAGGTATCATTTTTATCGGGAGACATGGGGGAACGCTGGGTGGAAGGAAATTTGTGGCTCCTCTCAGATTCCAGAACTTTCTGCCACAGAAATGTGAGGAACATGTGTTTTTTTAGCCAAATTTTGAGGTTTGCAAAGGATTCTGGGTAACAGAACCTGGTCCGAGCCCCGCAAGTCACCCCTCCTTGGATTCCCCTAGGTCTCTAGTTTTCAGAAATGAACAGGTTTGGTAGGTTTCCCTAGGTGGCGGCTGAGCTAGAGGCCAAAATCTACAGGTAGGCACTTCGCAAAAAACACCTCTGTTTTTTTCCAAAATTTAGGATGTGTCCACGTTGCGCTTTGGTGTGTTTCCTGTCGCCGGCGCTAGGCCTACCCACGCAAGTGAGGTATCATTTGTATCGGGAGACTTGGGGGAACGCTGGGTGGAAGGAAATTTGTAGCTCCTCTCAGATTCCAGAACTTTCTGCCACAGAAATGTGAGGGACATGTGTTTTTTTAGCCAAATTTTGAGGTTTGCAAAGGATTCTGGGTAACAGAACCTGGTCCGAGCCACACAAGTCACCCCTCCTTGGATTCCCCTAGGTCTCTAGTTTTCAGAAATGCACGGGTTTGGTAGGTTTCCCTAGGTGCCGGCTGAGCTAGAGGCCAAAATCTACAGGTAGTCACTTTGCTAAAAACAGCTCTGTTTTCTGTGATATGTCCACGTTGTGTTTTGGGGCATATCCTGTCGCGGGCGCTAGGCCTACCCACACAAGTGAGGTATCATTTTTATCGGGAGACGTGGGGGAACGCTGGGTGGAAGGAAATTTGTTTCGCTCCTCTCAGATTCCAGAACTTTCTGCCACAGAAATGTGAGGAACATGTGTTTTTTTAGCCAAATTTTGAGATTTGCAAAGGATTCTGGGTAACAGAACCTGGTCCGAGCCCCGCAAGTCACCCCTCCTTGGATTCCCCTAGGTCTCTAGTTTTCAGAAATGCACAGGTTTGGTAGGTTTCCCTAGGTGGCGGCTGAGCTAGAGGCCAAAATCTACAGGTAGTCACTTTGCTAAAAACAGCTCTGTTTTCTGTGATATGTCCACGTTGTGTTTTGGGGCATATCCTGTCGCGGGCTAGGCCTACCCACACAAGTGAGGTATCATTTTTATCGGGAGACGTGGGGGAACGCTGGGTGGAAGGAAATTTGTGGCTCCTCTCAGATTCCAGAACTTTCTGCCACAGAAATGTGAGGAACATGTGTTTTTTTAGCCAAATTTTGAGGTTTGCAAAGGATTCTGGGTAACAGAACCTGGTCCGAGCCCCGCAAGTTACCCCTCCTTGGATTCCCCTAGGTCTCTAGTTTTCAGAAATGCACAGGTTTGGTAGGTTTCCCTAGGTGGCGGCTGAGCTAGAGGCCAAAATCTACAGGTAGTCACTTTGCTAAAAACAGCTCTGTTTTCTGCGATATGTCCACGTTGTGTTTTGGGGCATATCCTGTCGCGGGCGCTAGGCCTACCCACACAAGTGAGGTATCATTTTTATCGGGAGACGTGGGGGAACGCTGGGTGGAAGGAAATTTGTGGCTCCTCTCAGATTCCAGAACTTTCTGCCACAGAAATGTGAGGAACATGTGTTTTTTTAGCCAAATTTTGAGATTTGCAAAGGATTCTGGGTAACAGAACCTGGTCCGAGCCCCGCAAGTCACCCCTCCTTGGATTCCCCTAGGTCTCTAGTTTTCAGAAATGCACAGGTTTGGTAGGTTTCCCTAGGTGGCGGCTGAGCTAGAGGCCAAAATCTACAGGTAGTCACTTTGCTAAAAACAGCTCTGTTTTCTGTGATATGTCCACGTTGTGTTTTGGGGCATATCCTGTCGCGGGCGCTAGGCCTACCCACACAAGTGAGGTATCATTTTTATCGGGAGACATGGGGGAACGCTGGGTGGAAGGAAATTTGTGGCTCCTCTCAGATTCCAGAACTTTCTGCCACAGAAATGTGAGGAACATGTGTTTTTTTAGCCAAATTTTGAGGTTTGCAAAGGATTCTGGGTAACAGAACCTGGTCCGAGCCCCGCAAGTCACCCCTCCTTGGATTCCCCTAGGTCTCTAGTTTTCAGAAATGAACAGGTTTGGTAGGTTTCCCTAGGTGGCGGCTGAGCTAGAGGCCAAAATCTACAGGTAGGCACTTCGCAAAAAACACCTCTGTTTTTTTCCAAAATTTAGGATGTGTCCACGTTGCGCTTTGGTGTGTTTCCTGTCGCCGGCGCTAGGCCTACCCACGCAAGTGAGGTATCATTTGTATCGGGAGACTTGGGGGAACGCTGGGTGGAAGGAAATTTGTAGCTCCTCTCAGATTCCAGAACTTTCTGCCACAGAAATGTGAGGGACATGTGTTTTTTTAGCCAAATTTTGAGGTTTGCAAAGGATTCTGGGTAACAGAACCTGGTCCGAGCCACACAAGTCACCCCTCCTTGGATTCCCCTAGGTCTCTAGTTTTCAGAAATGTACAGGTTTGGTAGGTTTCCCTAGGTGGCGGCTGAGCTAGAGGCCAAAATCTCCAGGTAGTCACTTTGCTAAAAACAGCTCTGTTTTCTGTGATGTGTCCACGTTGTGTTTTGGGGCATATCCTGTCGCGAGCGCTAGGCCTACCCACACAAGTGAGGTATCATTTTTATCGGGAGACGTGGGGGAACGCTGGGTGGAAGGAAATTTGTGGCTCCTCTCAGATTCCAGAACTTTCTGCCACAGAAATGTGAGGAACATGTGTTTTTTTAGCCAAATTTTGAGGTTTGCAAAGGATTCTGGGTAACAGAACCTGGTCCGAGCCACACAAGTCACCCCTCCTTGGATTCCCCTAGGTCTCTAGTTTTCAGAAATGCATGGGTTTGGTAGGTTTCCCTAGGTGCCGGCTGAGCTAGAGGCCAAAATCTACAGGTAGTCACTTTGCTAAAAACAGCTCTGTTTTCTGTGATATGTCCACGTTGTGTTTTGGGGCATATCCTGTCGCGGGCGCTAGGCCTACCCACACAAGTGAGGTATCATTTTTATCGGGAGACGTGGGGGAACGCTGGGTGGAAGGAAATTTGTGGCTCCTCTCAGATTCCAGAACTTTCTGCCACAGAAATGTGAGGAACATGTGTTTTTTTAGCCAAATTTTGAGATTTGCAAAGGATTCTGGGTAACAGAACCTGGTCCGAGCCCCGCAAGTCACCCCTCCTTGGATTCCCCTAGGTCTCTAGTTTTCAGAAATGCACAGGTTTGGTAGGTTTCCCTAGGTGGCGGCTGAGCTAGAGGCCAAAATCTACAGGTAGTCACTTTGCTAAAAACAGCTCTGTTTTCTGTGATATGTCCACGTTGTGTTTTGGGGCATATCCTGTCGCGGGCGCTAGGCCTACCCACACAAGTGAGGTATCATTTTTATCGGGAGACGTGGGGGAACGCTGGGTGGAAGGAAATTTGTGGCTCCTCTCAGATTCCAGAACTTTCTGCCACAGAAATGTGAGGAACATGTGTTTTTTTAGCCAAATTTTGAGGTTTGCAAAGGATTCTGGGTAACAGAACCTGGTCCGAGCCCCGCAAGTTACGCCTCCTTGGATTCCCCTAGGTCTCTAGTTTTCAGAAATGCACAGGTTTGGTAGGTTTCCCTAGGTGGCGGCTGAGCTAGAGGCCAAAATCTACAGGTAGTCACTTTGCTAAAAACAGCTCTGTTTTCTGTGATATGTCCACGTTGTGTTTTGGGGCATATCCTGTCGCGGGCGCTAGGCCTACCCACACAAGTGAGGTATAATTTTTATCGGGAGACGTGGGGGAACGCTGGGTGGAAGGAAATTTGTGGCTCCTCTCAGATTCCAGAACTTTCTGCCACAGAAATGTGAGGAACATGTGTTTTTTTAGCCAAATTTTGAGATTTGCAAAGGATTCTGGGTAACAGAACCTGGTCCGAGCCCCGCAAGTCACCCTTCCTTGGATTCCCCTAGGTCTCTAGTTTTCAGAAATGCACAGGTTTGGTAGGTTTCCCTAGGTGGCGGCTGAGCTAGAGGCCAAAATCTACAGGTAGTCACTTTGCTAAAAACAGCTCTGTTTTCTGTGATATGTCCACGTTGTGTTTTGGGGCATATCCTGTCGCGGGCGCTAGGCCTACCCACACAAGTGAGGTATCATTTTTATCGGGAGACATGGGGGAACGCTGGGTGGAAGGAAATTTGTGGCTCCTCTCAGATTCCAGAACTTTCTGCCACAGAAATGTGAGGAACATGTGTTTTTTTAGCCAAATTTTGAGGTTTGCAAAGGATTCTGGGTAACAGAACCTGGTCCGAGCCCCGCAAGTCACCCCTCCTTGGATTCCCCTAGGTCTCTAGTTTTCAGAAATGAACAGGTTTGGTAGGTTTCCCTAGGTGGCGGCTGAGCTAGAGGCCAAAATCTACAGGTAGTCACTTTGCTAAAAACAGCTCTGTTTTCTGTGATATGTCCACGTTGTGTTTTGGGGCATATCCTGTCGCGGGCGCTAGGCCTACCCACACAAGTGAGGTATCATTTTTATCGGGAGACGTGGGGGAACGCTGGGTGGAAGGAAATTTGTGGCTCCTCTCAGATTCCAGAACTTTCTGCCGCAGAAATGTGAGGAACATGTGTTTTTTTAGCCAAATTTTGAGGTTTGCAAAGGATTCTGGGTAACAGAACCTGGTCCGAGCCACACAAGTCACCCCTCCTTGGATTCCCCTAGGTCTCTAGTTTTCAGAAATGCACAGGTTTGGTAGGTTTCCCTAGGTGGCGGCTGAGCTAGAGGCCAAAATCTACAGGTAGTCACTTTGCTAAAAACAGCTCTGTTTTCTGTGATATGTCCACGTTGAGTTTTGGGGCATATCCTGTCGCGGGCGCTAGGCCTACCCACACAAGTGAGGTATAATTTTTATCGGGAGACGTGGGGGAACGCTGGGTGGAAGGAAATTTGTGGCTCCTCTCAGATTCCAGAACTTTCTGCCACAGAAATGTGAGGAACATGTGTTTTTTTAGCCAAATTTTGAGATTTGCAAAGGATTCTGGGTAACAGAACCTGGTCCGAGCCCCGCAAGTCACCCCTCCTTGGATTCCCCTAGGTCTCTAGTTTTCAGAAATGCACAGGTTTGGTAGGTTTCCCTAGGTGGCGGCTGAGCTAGAGGCCAAAATCTACAGGTAGTCACTTTGCTAAAAACAGCTCTGTTTTCTGTGATATGTCCACGTTGTGTTTTGGGGCATATCCTGTCGCGGGCGCTAGGCCTACCCACACAAGTGAGGTATCATTTTTATCGGGAGACATGGGGGAACGCTGGGTGGAAGGAAATTTGTGGCTCCTCTCAGATTCCAGAACTTTCTGCCACAGAAATGTGAGGAACATGTGTTTTTTTAGCCAAATTTTGAGGTTTGCAAAGGATTCTGGGTAACAGAACCTGGTCCGAGCCCCGCAAGTCACCCCTCCTTGGATTCCCCTAGGTCTCTAGTTTTCAGAAATGCACAGGTTTGGTAGGTTTCCCTAGGTGGCGGCTGAGCTAGAGGCCAAAATCTACAGGTAGTCACTTTGCTAAAAACAGCTCTGTTTTCTGTGATATGTCCACGTTGTGTTTTTTGGCATATCCTGTCGCGGGCGCTAGGCCTACCCACACAAGTGAGGTATCATTTTTATCGGGAAACATGGGGGAACGCTGGGTGGAAGGAAATTTGTGGCTCCTCTCAGATTCCAGAACTTTCTGCCACAGAAATGTGAGGAACATGTGTTTTTTTAGCCAAATTTTGAGGTTTGCAAAGGATTCTGGGTAACAGAACCTGGTCCGAGCCCCGCAAGTCACCCCTCCTTGGATTCCCCTAGGTCTCTAGTTTTCAGAAATGCACAGGTTTGGTAGGTTTCCCTAGGTGGCGGCTGAGCTAGAGGCCAAAATCTACAGGTAGTCACTTTGCTAAAAACAGCTCTGTTTTCTGTGATATGTCCACGTTGTGTTTTGGGGCATATCCTGTCGCGGGCGCTAGGCCTACCCACACAAGTGAGGTATCATTTTTATCGGGAGACGTGGGGGAACGCTGGGTGGAAGGAAATTTGTGGCTCCTCTCAGATTCCAGAACTTTCTGCCACAGAAATGTGAGGAACATGTGTTTTTTTAGCCAAATTTTGAGGTTTGCAAAGGATTCTGGGTAACAGAACCTGGTCCGAGCCACACAAGTCACCCCTCCTTGGATTCCCCTAGGTCTCTAGTTTTCAGAAATGCACGGGTTTGGTAGGTTTCCCTAGGTGCCGGCTGAGCTAGAGGCCAAAATCTACAGGTAGTCACTTTGCTAAAAACAGCTCTGTTTTCTGTGATATGTCCACGTTGTGTTTTGGGGCATATCCTGTCGCGGGCGCTAGGCCTACCCACACAAGTGAGGTATCATTTTTATCGGGAGACGTGGGGGAACGCTGGGTGGAAGGAAATTTGTGGCTCCTCTCAGATTCCAGAACTTTCTGCCACAGAAATGTGAGGAACATGTGTTTTTTTAGCCAAATTTTGAGATTTGCAAAGGATTCTGGGTAACAGAACCTGGTCCGAGCCCCGCAAGTCACCCCTCCTTGGATTCCCCTAGGTCTCTAGTTTTCAGAAATGCACAGGTTTGGTAGGTTTCCCTAGGTGGCGGCTGAGCTAGAGGCCAAAATCTACAGGTAGTCACTTTGCTAAAAACAGCTCTGTTTTCTGTGATATGTCCACGTTGTGTTTTGGGGCATATCCTGTCGCGGGCGCTAGGCCTACCCACACAAGTGAGGTATCATTTTTATCGGGAGACGTGGGGGAACGCTGGGTGGAAGGAAATTTGTGGCTCCTCTCAGATTCCAGAACTTTCTGCCACAGAAATGTGAGGAACATGTGTTTTTTTAGCCAAATTTTGAGGTTTGCAAAGGATTCTGGGTAACAGAACCTGGTCCGAGCCCCACAAGTTACCCCTCCTTGGATTCCCCTAGGTCTCTAGTTTTCAGAAATGCACAGGTTTGGTAGGTTTCCCTAGGTGGCGGCTGAGCTAGAGGCCAAAATCTACAGGTAGTCACTTTGCTAAAAACAGCTCTGTTTTCTGTGATATGTCCACGTTGTGTTTTGGGGCATATCCTGTCGCGGGCGCTAGGCCTACCCACACAAGTGAGGTATAATTTTTATCGGGAGACGTGGGGGAACGCTGGGTGGAAGGAAATTTGTGGCTCCTCTCAGATTCCAGAACTTTCTGCCACAGAAATGTGAGGAACATGTGTTTTTTTAGCCAAATTTTGAGATTTGCAAAGGATTCTGGGTAACAGAACCTGGTCCGAGCCCCGCAAGTCACCCCTCCTTGGATTCCCCTAGGTCTCTAGTTTTCAGAAATGTACAGGTTTGGTAGGTTTCCCTAGGTGGCGGCTGAGCTAGAGGCCAAAATCTACAGGTAGTCACTTTGCTAAAAACAGCTCTGTTTTCTGTGATATGTCCACGTTGTGTTTTGGGGCATATCCTGTCGCGGGCGCTAGGCCTACCCACACAAGTGAGGTATCATTTTTATCGGGAGACATGGGGGAACGCTGGGTGGAAGGAAATTTGTGGCTCCTCTCAGATTCCAGAACTTTCTGCCACAGAAATGTGAGGAACATGTGTTTTTTTAGCCAAATTTTGAGGTTTGCAAAGGATTCTGGGTAACAGAACCTGGTCCGAGCCCCGCAAGTCACCCCTCCTTGGATTCCCCTAGGTCTCTAGTTTTCAGAAATGAACAGGTTTGGCAGGTTTCCCTAGGTGGCGGCTGAGCTAGAGGCCAAAATCTACAGGTAGTCACTTTGCTAAAAACAGCTCTGTTTTCTGTGATATGTCCACGTTGTGTTTTGGGGCATATCCTGTCGCGGGCGCTAGGCCTACCCACACAAGTGAGGTATCATTTTTATCGGGAGACGTGGGGGAACGCTGGGTGGAAGGAAATTTGTGGCTCCTCTCAGATTCCAGAACTTTCTGCCGCAGAAATGTGAGGAACATGTGTTTTTTTAGCCAAATTTTGAGGTTTGCAAAGGATTCTGGGTAACAGAACCTGGTCCGAGCCACACAAGTCACCCCTCCTTGGATTCCCCTAGGTCTCTAGTTTTCAGAAATGCACAGGTGTGGTAGGTTTCCCTAGGTGGCGGCTGAGCTAGAGGCCAAAATCTACAGGTAGTCACTTTGCTAAAAACAGCTCTGTTTTCTGTGATATGTCCACGTTGTGTTTTGGGGCATATCCTGTTGCGGGCGCTAGGCCTACCCACACAAGTGAGGTATAATTTTTATCGGGAGACGTGGGGGAACGCTGGGTGGAAGGAAATTTGTGGCTCCTCTCAGATTCCAGAACTTTCTGCCACAGAAATGTGAGGAACATGTGTTTTTTTAGCCAAATTTTGAGATTTGCAAAGGATTCTGGGTAACAGAACCTGGTCCGAGCCCCGCAAGTCACCCCTCCTTGGATTCCCCTAGGTCTCTAGTTTTCAGAAATGCACAGGTTTGGTAGGTTTCCCTAGGTGGCGGCTGAGCTAGAGGCCAAAATCTACAGGTAGTCACTTTGCTAAAAACAGCTCTGTTTTCTGTGATATGTCCACGTTGTGTTTTGGGGCATATCCTGTCGCGGGCGCTAGGCCTACCCACACAAGTGAGGTATCATTTTTATCGGGAGACATGGGGGAACGCTGGGTGGAAGGAAATTTGTGGCTCCTCTCAGATTCCAGAACTTTCTGCCACAGAAATTTGAGGAACATGTGTTTTTTTAGCCAAATTTTGAGGTTTGCAAAGGATTCTGGGTAACAGAACCTGGTCCGAGCCCCGCAAGTCACCCCTCCTTGGATTCCCCTAGGTCTCTAGTTTTCAGAAATGAACAGGTTTGGTAGGTTTCCCTAGGTGGCGGCTGAGCTAGAGGCCAAAATCTACAGGTAGTCACTTTGCTAAAAACAGCTCTGTTTTCTGTGATATGTCCACGTTGTGTTTTGGGGCATATCCTGTCGCGGGCGCTAGGCCTACCCACACAAGTGAGGTATCATTTTTATCGGGAGACGTGGGGGAACGCTGGGTGGAAGGAAATTTGTGGCTCCTCTCAGATTCCAGAACTTTCTGCCGCAGAAATGTGAGGAACATGTGTTTTTTTAGCCAAATTTTGAGGTTTGCAAAGGATTCTGGGTAACAGAACCTGGTCCGAGCCACACAAGTCACCCCTCCTTGGATTCCCCTAGGTCTCTAGTTTTCAGAAATGCACAGGTTTGGTAGGTTTCCCTAGGTGGCGGCTGAGCTAGAGGCCAAAATCTACAGGTAGTCACTTTGCTAAAAACAGCTCTGTTTTCTGTGATGTGTCCACGTTGTGTTTTGGGGCATATCCTGTCGCGGGTGCTAGGCCTACCCACACAAGTGAGGTATCATTTTTTTTGGGAGACATGGGGGAATGCTGGGTGGAAGGAAATTTGTGGCTCCTCTCAGATTCCAGAACTTTCTGCCACAGAAATGTGAGGAACATGTGTTTTTTTAGCCAAATTTTGAGGTTTGCAAAGGATTCTGGGTAACAGAACCTGGTCCGAGCCACACAAGTCACCCCTCCTTGGATTCCCCTAGGTCTCTAGTTTTCAGAAATGCACAGGTTTGGTAGGTTTCCCTAGGTGGCGGCTGAGCTAGAGGCCAAAATCTACAGGTAGTCACTTTGCTAAAAACAGCTCTGTTTTCTGTGATGTGTCCACGTTGTGTTTTGGGGCATATCCTGTCGCGGGTGCTAGGCCTACCCACACAAGTGAGGTACAATTTTTATCGGGAGACTTGGGGGAACATAGATTAGCAAAACAAGTACTATTGCCCCTTGTCTTTCTCTACATTTTTTCCTTCCAAATATAGGAGTGTGTGCAAAAAAGACATCTATTTGAGAAATTCCCTGTAATTCACGTGCTACTATGGTCACCCCGGAATTCAGAGATGTGCAAATAACCACTGCTCCTCAACACCTTATCTTGTGCCCTTTTTGGAAATGCAAAGGTTTTCTTGATAGCAATTTTTTACTCCTTATATTTCAGCAAATGAATTGCTGTATACCCGGTATAGAATGAAAACGCACTGCAGGGTGCAGCTCATTTATTGGCTCTGGGTTCCTCGGGTTCTTGATGAACCTACAAACCCTATATATCCCCGCATCCAGAGGAGTCCAGCAGACGTAACGGTATATTGCTTTCGATAATCTGACATTGCAGGGAAAAGTTACAGAGTAAAACGTAGAGAAAAATTGATGGTTTTTTCACCTCAATTTCAATATTTTTCTTTTTCAGCTGTTATTTTCTGTAGGAAACCCTTGTAGGATCTACACAAATGACCCCTTGCTGAATTCAGAATTTTGTCTACTTTTCAGAAATGTTTAGGTTTCTGGGATCCAGCATTGGTTTCATGACCATTCCTGTCACTGACTGGAAGGAGGCTGAAAGCACAAAAAATTGCACAAATGGGGTATGCCCCAGTAAAATGCCAAAATTGTGTTGAAAAATTGGGTTTTCTGATTCAAGTCTGCCTGTTCCTGAAAGCTGGGAAGCTGCTGAGTTTAGCACCGCAAACCCTTTGTTGATGCCATTTTCAGGGGAAAAACCACAAGCCTTCTTCTGCAGCCACTTTTCCCAATTTTTTTGAAAAAAACGAAATTTTCACTGTATTTTGGCCAATTTCTTGGCCTCCTTCAGGGGAACCCACAAAGTCTGGGTACCTCTAGAATCCCTAGGATGTTGGAAAAAAAGGACGCAAATTTGGCTTGGTTAGCTTATGTGGACAAAAAGTTATGAGGGCCTAAGCGCGAACTGCCCCAAATAGGCAAAAAAAGGCCTGGCACAGGAGGGGGAAAAGGCCTGGCAGCGAAGTGGTTAAATTAGCAAATAGCCAGTCCTAAGGTGTTGTCAATTAGTCAAATCACACTGTTTTGCCTACTTCTGCACTGGAGTTTGCCTGAACATATTCACTCTGTGCCCCAGTCAAGGATACAGTCTGGTATGTTGCTGATAGATGTGGTAGGGGTTAAGGTTTGGCATTCCTGCGTAGGGAAACTTTGTCATCACGATGACATATGACTTATAAAATCACTTCCTTGTCCCAAGATATGCAAGAGGGAGTTTCCAAACAGAGAAACACAACTAGATGCTGCCTGCCTTGCTGCTGATGCACAACCAGATCACAGCCCATTCCTCTGATATGAGGGATGATGTCTCCCCTGTGATTCAGACAGGCAAGCTCCAAACTTAACATGCTGTGCTATACATAGAACAAGCAGAGGGAGAGTAGAAACTGTTAGGCACCATGATAGCTGTGTACTAATGTATTACTCTCCTGCGGACTATTTCAATTCTAACAGTGTGTATTGTTTGGGTTATTGTGGCTCACACCTAAATTTCTACAACTCAGTTGTACAATGAAACCTCATATTAAACAAATACTGTCTATGTCATTTGTGTATGGTAACATACCGGAAAAGACATAATTGTGTAGGATCTGAGTGACCACGACTTGCCTGAGAAGTTCCAAAGATGTCATGCGCTCGGATGTCTAAACATTCCTTTTATGTGGGAGACCAGAGGCACTGCTAGTTAGTCTGAGCAAAATGAAATATCAGGGTGACAGAGTTATTTACAAGTGGGTCAGACTTAGTCCCCCACACCATTAGCTATCCTGCTGCCTAGAAAGCCAGTAATCACATGTAGGATAATGAGAGCCCACCCAACAAAATGTCCCTCCATAACAATAGTTAAACACCGAGGGAGGAGTAGGACAAAAACACGCATATTCCTAAATAATTACAAAGCAACACCTAGAGGCGATCTGGCAGACATGTCTGATAGCTCCATATCATACATGTAACACACAGGTGGGCCATAGGCCTACAACAATGCCCTATGACGGACAGCAGATACCAAGACAAACACAGAGCACAAACTTAAGGCATCCAAAGGCTTGTATTTTTTTGCAAAATTGTCACAACACAGACACACTAATTGTACCCTGTTTCATTGCAGAGGAACACGTATCTCCTGCCGATATGCCTGTCCATGAGTTCCCTGATGACATGGATGACGAGCCCATAAACCTCCCACAAGAGACCATTCAAATGGTCCTTGAAAGCCTCCAAACCCCACCTTCAGTCACAAGGAGGAGCACAGAAGAAGCAGCCACCACAGGAGAACCACCCGCCACCCCAATTGTAAGACCTGCCAACTCCAACACAGCTGAGGACTCTGACGACACTGGCACCAGCTTTGAAAGAACTGTCGTTGGGGTCCAGCGGGAGCTGGCCAAGGAGGTGCGGGTGTGGATGCAAACTATGGCAGCCAGCCTTGAGGGGGTGCGTTCGTGCATGTTGTCAATTGCTGATCAGGCTGCTGCAATGCAAACCCGAACATCGCTCTTGGAGGAACTTTTAAAAACACAGAAGGAAATCTGCACAGCTGTCATCCAGTTGGCACAACAACTCCAACTGCAAGCCAGTCAACGTGTGCATGAATGCAACATAGAACCCCTCAGGGCCGACCTGGCTGCCTACCATCGTGATGTGGCTGCCATTCTGAAAAACCAGCAGGCCCTCCTTGCTGCAGTACTGCCCTTCATAACTCGACAGGGAGCAGCCCCCGGGATATCTGCCTCCATGTCTTCTAACACTGAGGTGTGTGTTGCCCCTTCACAACCAACAACAACAAGGACACACCAGGCAACACACACATCAGAAGAAGAAGACATGGAACAGATAACATTCACACGCAAGAGTACCCGGAAGCCCTAGTCCCTGCACCATGGCCTACTCTGACCAACGTCCTACGTTTTGACAAATGCCAGTCTCACTCCAACTACACTCAATGACTGTTTGGCAATCCACTGTATGACTTGTCCCCATTGCCAGTGATTGTCTCTCTCCTACTATTTGGCAATTCCTGTCCCTCTGCACTGTCTGTGACATCACCCCAGCATGTCATGAGCATCATTCACACCCCGTCTGTAGGATCACCATGTAAGAATGCACCAGAACGGACTCAGTTAACATTGTGAATGGACATTTTGCACTACAGCACCTATAAATAAATATCACTTGCACACCTATTGTGTCTCTGTGTTATTTCACACTTCAACTGTGCAGTACATAACTCCAAAGTGGCTGTGTGGCAACCATGTTGATTCTCTATACTACTGTCCTGATTTCATGTATACTGAAACATCTGTGCAGTGGCCAGGAATGCATCATAGCCTTACTATACTGAGGAAAATAACTGATGAAGGGACTAAGCACACACAATCATGCTGTGTTGGACAGAATGATGCACCATCTATAGCTATTCTAGATAACTAATGGTGGCTGAGAAATGTAGGCACCATGCAATACTTAAATAAGAAATAATGCTGTAAAATGTAAGGAATCTTTAACTAATTACACTGCATCAATCACCCTTACGGAGTATACTTCCATGAAGGAAAGTCATGCTGAATCAGTACACACATGATGTAGGTCAGCAATGACAGCAACAAGACAAGAGTGTGAACAACTCCTCATCTACAAAGATCTCCCTGAACTTCACACTGCTGTCCGACCTATCTATTTACCCACAATAACAAGTCTGGAAGCACTCTTTGTGAAGTAGGATACATGCCAACCCAAAACCTTGATGATCAATGCACACTACCAATGGTGGGTCTCCCACATGGTGGATACTTACCAAGTTAGCACACGGGTAGCTGGCATGTTAAACCTCAATATCCAGGGGATAGCGAGCATAGGACACAAATGTCATACTAAAACATTCTGCTACACTGATGTCAAGGCCATGATAATGTAGCACCTAACGCATCATGTAAAGGGTTAACAAAATTTTTATTTCAATGAAGTAATAAAAGAGGCAACTAAGGGAAAGGTAAACCTACACTAATCTAACCTGACTACTACTAACCCACAACTGTCCCTAACTAACCTAAGCTAAACTTACTCTACACATGTAACGAAACGATCTAAACATCAACCCCCCACCCACCATTATGAGACAAGACACATGCAGGACAACACTTACTAACCTACACACATACTATATTTTTTTAAATAATTTTTTTTTTTTTTTTTAAACAGGAATCCCAACATTGCCCCCCACCCACCCACCCACACAAAAACTATAAGATAGAAAGAATAAGGACCCCCCACCCTCCTCCCTAGCACTAACTAAGCTAATTACCTATACTTATCCTATAACTAACCCCCAAAACCCAACTAACAGTATAAAATAGGAAAGAGGTGAGAGGGGAGGGGTAAAAGTTCAGGAGGGCAAAAGTACTACAGATTTGCCCTCCGTAGTGTGCGCCTGATGGAGCGGACCTTCTTTTTCACATAATTCATGTCCTCCCTCAGGTTGTCCACCTTTTTAACCAAGTTGTCCAATTTTCAGGACAATGCCAGGAAGGCAGCTGGGTCGACAGGAGGGTCTGTGCTGGTTTGCGTGCCGGCGGAGGTGGATGTTGTGGCAGGAGTTGTGTGGCCACGGGACAGTCCTGCTACCACCACATGGCTGGGTGTTAGGGTTTGTACACAGCAAAGAGCATGTCCCCTCTCACTGCACTAGTGGGTTCTGTAATAGCTCCCTTTTAAACTTACTATTGAAAGCCTTTCTTGTTATCTCACCTTCCCCCCCCCGTAGGCTTCTGTGTATGTTGTTTAATGTGCTGTTTTGTTTACACATTGGGCCTTGCTTTTACCAAGGCTTCTTTAAAATACTCCTCCCTAGGCCATGTGTTAATCCAACTCATTTGCATATTAACTGAAACTCTGCACACCTTTCAAGAACATGTGCAGCATGTGAGGACCACACCCAGCTCTTCAAACCACACCCAGCTCTGCACACCTTCCAAGAACATGTGCAGCATGTGAGGACCACACCCAGCCCTTCAAACCACACCCAGCCCTGTCTATAAAAGGCATCCCCCGAGCCTCACCCAGTGCTTGTGCTCGTCTACCTCCCGCTTACCTGAGAACAGATCCCTCGGCGCTGGCACTCCTGCTCTTTACAGACTTTCATTGACTTCAATGGGCGCAGCTTCTGGCTCTTCCTTCTTCCGGTTTCCGGTTCCTCCTTGCTTCAGCCTCTCTCCTATGAGTAACCTGCAAAAGAGAAAGAAGACAAGGTTAGACTGATCAGTATCTCTTGCCAGCAACAAGTAAGTGCAAAACCTTTTATTACCTGAAAGAACTTTGACAACAATTTCTGGATTCCTGTATAGACAATTTGAAACGAAATACCTTCCACGACCATTGTGATTCAAACTCTTTGTTACAAGAATATTTTGCAGAACTTTGTGAAGCAAAGATTGTTTTTTCTCAGAAACTTTTAAGAATCGAACAGTGGAAACCATTAACAGCAAGGCAAACAGTAAATCAAGGACTTGTACAAATTACATGCTGTATTTTTATGTAAAAGTACAGTATTTGTTTTATAAAAGATTCTGGAAATATGGGAAAAGTGAGTCTGCTATTGGGAATTTAGGCTTTAGTTATATTATGATGAATGTTTGATATTGGTAATTCTGATAACGGTATTTGTTTAATGTTTTAGAAGCTTTACAGTAATAGAAAACACATCCCAGAGCAGTAACACATTCCAAACCTGGAAACTAGAGACCAGGATCCAAGAGGTACTTTTAGAAGAGAATTTCTAATAAATAAAGGGATGTCAGGAACCCATTTAGGAATAGGTTGCACTTATCTGTTCTTTGTTTATGTTTCATTAGGCACCAGTTTCTACAGAAGTCAGAAAGGGCCGCAGATTTGTGCAGCACTTCAACAGTGGAAACGCAAGAATGGTGTTGTCTCTCTTTTTTATTTTATCCACTTCCCCCCTTCCCTTGAGCTTCTGTTCTTAGTGCACTGTTTTAAAAACTAGTGTGCTGGAACAAGCAGTTTCAGGGTGGGGTCGGATTGTCTTCAACCTCCATCAGAACTGAACAAGAACTCAGGTGAGCTGGGCTTTGACAGAAGCATAAGCCTTAAAAAATTTCAGTTCTGGTGGACGATGAATACCGGGGAAGAAATAGAGGGCATTGACGTCACGGATATGGCGCAGGCCCTAAATGAGGACTTGGCTCATAATGAATCAGTGTCTGGCATCTTGCAACATATGCAAGAGGAAATAGAGAGATTAAAGATGGAGAATACCTCTTTAAAACAGGATTTAAGCAGGTATAAATTTAGGGGATCTCAGTGGAACACAGATTCTACGCCTTTGTTTAAAACCTCTTCAGAGACAGGGGCGCCATCAAAACATACAACTTTGCCTTCCCCAGTTGAGGTTACTGTTAATGTTCCTAATGTTGTGCCCTTAGCAGCACCTGAACGTTTTCATGGAGATAGTAACAAATTCCATGTTTTTATCAATCAATGTCAATTACACTTCATTTGTAAGCCACAACAGTTCCCTACTGATGATACGAAAGTGGCATTCGTCTTGTCTTATTTGGGCGGCACAGCAGCCAATTGGTCAATTCCTTTCGTGGATAGAGATGATCCCATCCTCCATAATTGGAATCAATTTAAACGTACCATGACCAGCCTTTTTGCAAAACACACTTTCATGCAGGCAAGTGATAATGAGCTTTTAAATCTTAAACAAGGTAACAAGGATTTATTGACCTATCTCACTAGTTTTAATCGTTTACTCACCGAGACACAGTGGCCAGAAGAAAAGCGTATCTCCCTTTTTTATAAAGGTTTGAGAGACGAGTTAAAAGACGCGCTGGCTCATATCGTTGATTTGCCAAAAGACTATTCGGACTTTGTAGATTTAGTTGTGAAATTAGAACATAGACTAGGAGAAAGAAAGGGAGATAAATACAAACTGGAATCATGGTTAACTTTTATTAGACACGAGAAGAAAGACACAGATAATAAACTCCCTGAACCAGAGCCTATGCAAATAGGGACACTCAGAGGTCCACTCACATCAGAGGAAGAAGAAAGAAGGAGAAAATTTCAATTATGTTTATATTGTGGCAGGGCAGGTCACTTTGCCAGAGAATGTCCAGTAAAGCCTAAAACTCCACGAAAGGGTGCTGTTTCCTCCACCTCCTCAACTGAATCGGGAAACGATTAAGCTCGACAAGGGGAGAGGTTACTTGTTCGAGAAAACATCTTAATCAAACCTCTAATGCTGCAGCCTTCAGGGTACCGCACATACCTAGACATTTCATAATTCAGGTCGTTTTAATTGTTACTACCCAAGTGAGGCATTCTCTCCCTGTCCTACTGGACTCAGGCGCGACAGGAAATTTTGTAGCTAATAAGTTAGCTGAAATCTTAGGACTTCCTATGTGCCTAAAGCCTTGTCCAGAAGCAGTATGTGCAGTGGATGGGTCAGAATTGACCTCTGGATTAATCACAAAACAAACAAGTCCACTTGTTATGGTCTGTCAGAACGGGCACACAGAGGTGATTAGCTTTGATCTGATTGATACTCCTAATTTTGGTTTGATTCTCGGGGTACCCTGGTTAACAACTCATAACCCAAAAATTGATTGGGTGAATAGAACTGTTACTTTGGATTCCTCTTTCTGTAGAACCAATTGCTATCAAGAAGCAGGTACAGAACAGAGCACAGTATTACACTGTGCTAGTGTTACACAAGATGAACCAAGTCTCCCTCCTGAATATTCTGACTTTAAAGACGTCTTTGATCCAGTAAAGGCTAGTGTGCTGCCCCCACATAGGTCTTATGACTGTCGTATAGATCTTATCCCAGGGGCCCCTTTACCTAATAACAGAGTATATGCTTTGACTGACGAAGAAACCAAATACTTAAGAACCTACCTAGATGACCTACTACAGTCTGGGTTCATCCGTCATTCCACATCTCCGGTGTCATCTCCACTCTTTTTTATCCCGAAGCCGGATAAATCCCTGCGCGCGTGTATCGATTATAGAGGACTAAATAAGGCTACAATAAAGAATAAATATCCTCTTCCTCTAATACCTGTGTTGTTGGATCAATTAAGACATTCTACTGTATACACTAAACTAGATCTGCGGGGAGCTTACCACCTGGTCCGAGTAAAAGAGGGGGATGAGTGGAAGACAGCTTTCAAGACAAAGTTTGCTTTATTTGAGTACACAGTAATGCCCTTTGGGTTATGTAATGCCCCTGCGGCCTTTCAGTTCTTTATAAATGAGGTCCTACACGAATTCCTGGACGTTTGTGTCATAGTATACATAGACGACATCCTCATTTACTCTAAGAACTCAGAAGAACATACCCAACATGTTCGTGCAGTATTATCAAAGTTAAAAGAAAATCATCTTTTTGCTAAGTTAGAAAAGTGTACTTTTAATGTCAACAAGGTGGACTTTTTAGGATACTGCCTGTCACCTCAAGGAATAACTATGGATGTAAAGAAAATCAGTGCTATTGCTGATTGGCCAGAACCATCCTCTGTAAAAGATATTCAGAAATTTCTGGGTTTCGCCAATTTTTATAGGAGGTTTATTGCACATTTTGCAGACATTGCGGCCCCAATAACTACCTTGTTGCCGAAAGGGCAACGATTTCTTTGGACTGATGAGGCGGCACACGCCTTTCAACTCCTAAAACAAAAGTTCACTTCAGCCCCAATTCTGAAACATCCTGATCCTGACTTGCCCTTTTTTGTTGAAGCGGATGCTTCACAAGTAGCTTTAGGAGGAGTTCTCTCTCAACGAGATGCAGTAGATGGCCAGTTACATCCTATAGCCTTCTATTCCAAAAAGTTATTGCCAGCTGAACAAAATTACACAGTGGCTGAAAGGGAACTACTAGCTATCAAAGTAGCCTTTTCAGAATGGAGGCACCATTTAATGGGAGCCAAGTACCCAGTTACAATCTTTTCTGACCATAAGAACCTACAGTTTTTTTGATTACTTAAAGCACTAACACCACGTCAGATGCGCTGGTTAATTTTTTTTAGCACATTTGACTTTGTTATAACCTATAGACCAGGTGCACAACAAATTCAATCTGATGTGTTATCTAGATACGGACATACCTCAGACATGAAACAAGATAAAATAGGAGAACCCATTATTCCTCCCCAAAAGTTGTTGGCACCAGTACAACAAAAGGATTTAATCACAGATCTATATAATGCACACATGCAAATAGCACCTCAGGATTGGTTAAAGGATTCCCATAACACAATACAACGAGGTTTATTGTATCACGACAACATGCAGTTAGTGCCCACCTCTGAATTACAAACACAGGTGATAATTTGGCATCACGCCTCACCGTTGGCAGGTCATCCTGGTTGGGTAAAAACCCTGGAAAATGTGCAAAAACACTTTTGGTGGGACACTATAAGAAAGGACATTAAGCAATTTGTCACTACCTGTCCAATTTGTGCAAGACATAAATCTTCTCATAAGGCTCCTGACGGCTTGTTAATACCAATGCCAACACCCAAACAACCTTGGCACACTGTGAGCGTAGACTTTATTGTAGGTTTACCACCTGTAAAATCCTTCACAACAGTGTTGGTTATAGTGGATTTTTTTATCTAAAATGGCACATTTTGTACCATTACGGAAATTACCCACGGCGGCAGAATTTGCCGATATTTTTATGAGGGAAATTGTGCGTTTACATGGTTTGCCAAGCAAAGTGGTGTCAGACCGAGGGAGCCAGTTCAACTCCCGATTTTGGAAAAAATTATGTGAAAAACTGAAAATAGATGTGGCCTTATCCACTGCTTTCCACCCAGAGACAGATGGACAGACTGAACGACTGAACCAAACCTTACTTCAAACGCTACGTTGTTTATTGGCTGATTATTCTAGTGAATGGTTGGAAGCTCTCCCTGTAGCAGAGTTTGTTTATAATAATACTGAGCATTCAGCTCTACTTTGCTCACCATTCTATTTCTTGCAGGGGTATCATCAAGAGCTATACCCATTTTGTTAGAAGATTCCCTGTTGCCTACAGTAACGGATAGACTAACGAGGTTAGGTGACATACAAGACAAAGCCAGGAAACATTTATTAAAGTACAAGGAAAGCATGAAAAGACAAGCAGACAAACACAGGTCTGAGGCCCCAATGTATAAAATTGGTGACAAGGTATGGCTCTCCACAAAGAACCTAAACATAGAGGGATCCCGAAAGCTGCAACCATGTTTCATTGGACCCTTTAGTATAACTGCCATAGTAAACCCGGTAACAGTAAAATTAGATTTACCAAAAGAATATCCAGTACATACTACATTCCATGTGTCCTTGCTTAAGCCGTACAATTCAAAAACCCGACCTGAACCACCACCTCCGCCCATACCAATTAAGGGAAATCTGGAATATGAAGTGAAAAGCATAAAAGACTCAAAAAGAATTAGTGGACGTCTGTTTTATTTAGTAGAATGGAAAGGATATGATGAATCTGAGAATTCATGGGAACCAGCATCATTTGTACATGCCCCACAGCTGATTAGACGGTTTTATTTAAAAAATCCAGGAAAACCCCGTCCTGTAGGAGGGCCTTTGAGGGGGGCAACTGTTAGGGTTTGTACACAGCAAAGAGCATGTCCCCTCTAACTGCACTAGTGGGTTCTGTAATAGCTCCCTTTTAAACTTACTATTGAAAGCCTTTCTTGTTATCTCACCTTCCCCCCCCCCAGGCTTCTGTGTATGTTGTTTAATGTGCTGTTTTGTTTACACATTGGGCCTTGCTTTTAGCAAGGCTTCTTTAAAATACTCCTCCCTAGGCCATGTGTTACTCCAACTCATTTGCATAATAACTGAAACTCTGCACACCTTTCAAGAACATGTGCAGCATGTGAGGACCACACCCAGCTCTTCAAACCACAGCCAGCTCTGCACACCTTCCAAGAACATGTGCAGCATGTGAGGACCACACCCAGCCCTTCAAACCACACCCAGCCCTGTCTATAAAAGGCATCCCCCGAGCCTCACCCAGTGCTTGTGCTCGTCTACCTCCTGCTTACCTGAGAACAGATCCCTCGGCGCTGGCACTCCTGCTCTTTACAGACTTTCATTGACTTCAATGGGCGCAGCTTCTGGCTCTTCCTTCTTCCGGTTTCCGGTTCCTCCTTGCTTCAGCCTCTCTCCTATGAGTAACCTGCAAAAGAGAAAGAAGACAAGGTTAGACTGATCAGTATCTCTTGCCAGCAACAAGTAAGTGCAAAACCTTTTATTACCTGAAAGAACTTTGACAACAATTTCTGGATTCCTGTATAGACAATTTGAAACGAAATACCTTCCACGAACATTGTGATTCAAACTCTTTGTTACAAGAATATTTTGCAGAACTTTGTGAAGCAAAGATTGTTTTTTCTCATGGAACTTTTAAGAATCGAACAGTGGAAACCATTAACAGCAAGGCAAACAGTAAATCAAGGACTTACACAAATTACATGCTGTATTTTTATGTAAAAGTACAGTATTTGTTTTATAAAAGATTCTGGAAATATGGGAAAAGTGAGTCTACTATTGGGAATTTAGGCTTTAGTTATATTATGATGAATGTTTGATATTGGTAATTCTGATAACGGTATTTGTTTAATGTTTTAGAAGCTTTACAGTAATAGAAAACACATCCCAGAGCAGTAACACATTCCAAACCTGGAAACTAGAGACCAGGATCCAAGAGGTACTTTTAGAAGAGAATTTCTAATAAATAAAGGGATAGTCAGGAACCCATTTAGGAATAGGTTGCACTTATCTGTTCTTTGTTTATGTTTCATTAGGCACCAGTTTCTACAGAAGTCAGAAAGGGCCGCAGATTTGTGCAGCACTTCAACAGTGGAAACGCAAGAACGGTGTTGTCTCTCTTTTTTATTTTATCCACTTCCCCCCTTCCCTTGAGCTTCTGTTCTTAGTGCACTGTTTTAAAAACTAGTGTGCTGGAACAAGCAGTTTCAGGGTGGGGTCGGATTGTCTTCAACCTCCATCAGAACTGAACAAGAACTCAGGTGAGCTGGGCTTTGACACTGGGTCTAGGTCTGGAGGAAGATGCTTGGTCCGTTGCTGGGTCCACTTTGGCAGACCTGGTGGATGTGGTGTCAGTGGTTGTTGGTGGCACTGTAGGGGGAGCCTGTGGTGTGGCCCACCACGCCCCGGAGGCCCGATCTGAATGGTACTTGCGGGCCATCCTCCGATACCCACACTGCACCTGCAGGATGTGCCTGTATCTCATCGCACGGCGCTCAAAATGGTTGCGATCTGCGGCACTCAGGTTTGCAGCTGTGAAGAGAAAAGGCAAATATTTAGCTTTGGATTTGCATTGGGTGGAATACCACAATGGGTAATTTGTCCATTACTAGATATGTATTGGTTGCAGAAATTGTCACAACATAGTTCACGGAAAGGCTCCGAGGAAGTACATGTGAAACATGCATACATAAGGGCATGTCACACCTAGCATATCCATGTCTCTACATGATGGATGACATCACCCTAAACTACTCATCCAAATCATACCTAAGGCATTTGACATCATGGCTGCACCTCTTCTGCATACTGACTTCACTACATATGTCATTCTATGTGATAACAATCACAGTCCTCACTCAATGGCATTTGGAATTAGTTGTGTGCTAAGATTGAACCCATGGGCCAGAATGAAATGTCAACACTAGGGGCCAGATGTAGGAATTTGGAAAATGCGACTAGCAATTTGCAATGCAGAACGGTGTCTCTGACACCGTCTGCGAGTCGCTATGGGGTCGCAAAGACCCACCTCATGAACATCAATGATGTGGGTTCCAAGTTGCGCCACCTTAGCAACTATGGGCACTCACGGGGATGGAGGCCTGCTGGGAACAGCTGACCTCCATGGACGTGACTGCTTTTAAATAAAGCAGGTTAGTTATCCCCAAGTGTAGGCCGTTTACCTGAAAGGAAGATGAGCTGCAATTAGTTAAAAATCACAACAACTTCAATCTTGGAATATTTCACGGTAATTAGTGGTCCCTTAGACCACTGGCTGTTTTGTACAGGATTATTTCGGTCCACTCACAAAGGTGAAGGGTTACAATGGGGACCCCTTCCAGTTAGCAAGTGGGTTACCATCCACTTCAAGTGGATGATAACTGCGACTCACTTTGAAACCACGTACTTGGTTGCAAATGGGATTGACTACCACTGTGAGTTGCAAGTAGGTCTGGAAAACCCCTTTATATTTTGCATTTTGAAAAGCATTTAGCTAATATGTTCATGACCACCAAATACATTTCGGAATAGGAAACAGACGTTTGCAACTCACAAACAGAAATTTATGCCATTTGCAACGTGTACACAGTTTGCTACATCTGGCCCTAGGTACTAACTCAAGTCACAAAAGGTGTCAAGTACGTGTAACATACTGGTTGGAAGAACAACCAACAATCCCATGTTCAATGCACACCCAGGAGTGTATAGAAAGTTCAACAAGTATGTGCCTTCACACACAACACCTATGAAGGGCTAGCAACACGTTGTAGTCAGCCAAACATTGTCACATCCCAGGTCCACAGATGTCAAAATGATATGACTTAGGCCAACATGACATACTCTCAGTGAGGCCTGTTTTACAACACACACAGAGGAGGGAGAACACCCATTCTCATGATTCGACAGAACACCTAGGCCATTGCACTAAAGTCACACACACTTCTAGTTCACCTTGTGGAAGTACATGCCCCCGGAAGATCCAACCTACAGTGTACACAGTCCATCCTCAACTAGGAAGAAGCACTTGTCATCAGAGCCATGTGCCTAAGCTATCTGGGAGACTGTCAGTCTGATATGCAGACTCAGTTCATGGCAAGTCCCTGACCAAGTCTAACATTGACCATTGTATTCCAAATGAGTCATCCCATTCCCCATTGCCGCACAACTGGAATGACCTACAGCCCCTCAATCTGAGAGATGGCTAGGTATTGCTTTACAGAAACATAAGTCCTATTTGATATCACACTAAAACAACAATGCCAATGAACGGCGAGCGCATCAAATCATGAATTCTCTTGAACACACAGTAATCCATCATGCTTCAGTACCCAACAATGAAAATAGCACTCAGGCGACACTCACTGTAGGTATCGGGGTCGTCAAAATATGCCACCTCTCCCACGGTGTACGGGGCTGGTCCACCTGTAAAGCATGAAAGGAAGAATATACTCAAACTGGGTGAACTGACAAATCATTTCAGTTACAATGACACTGTGTGAATATGACATGGTTATGATAGACTTTCCCACATGCTCATACTGCATGGATGACTTTGTATTCAACATTATCATTGGCTGAGTCTCCTGCTACAGTGACAACCCTACTACACACATGCAGTGGCCAGGACAGTCATGTGTCGTCCAAGTTAACCCTCCATTAGTATGCCCCAACAATAATTTTATCCATACATCTCAGCATGTGCATCCCAGAGAGACATTCGAAAACTGGTTCCATGAGGACTGCATGACCACTCACAATCAAACAGGCTAGGTGGACATGTTCAACACACAGCAACCACACACACATGTGACATATGTGTGGACAACATAACTAACTTCATGTGACGTGAAGGCAACACACATGTATAGCATCATCATGTGTTTCTAATTTTCTGTCTAGCTATGGCGTCTACATATGTAGGTATGTGGTTTCTACATGACTTACTCACTGGCCATTATGACCACTAGAGTACAAATAGAGCCGTTCACGTGTTGCTTGTCTGACACAAATGCAACACTATATTACATACAGCTACAGGCATCTAGTATGTGTTGCAAAAATGAGCCATCGGACTGGTAGCATTGGTCTTCATACACATTCTGCAACAAATACACATTAGGGCACATATGGATACCTTTGTAGTGCATCATTTGCATCATTTTGTGACGCAGAGAGGGGGCTAATTAGCAAAATACAGATAGATGTTGCAATTTGCTGCTGTTATTGCGTGAAAATGTGTTGCAAAAATCGGGATATATGTGTATAAACATGGGCCTAGGTTTCCCTAGCATTACCCACAGTCAGCTACTTATTTAGCAGATTGGCTAACAATCATCACATGTTCCCACACAGATTTCTATTATTCCCATGTAATTGATTTGTACTCACCAACATGGCCACCAATCCTGAGTCCCAGGTGGTCCAGCAGGTCCTGTTCCCTGGTGATCAGATCTGCCCAGCGGTGCTTCAATTGATGGACATTTCGCATGCTCCCGTAGACCCGGACCAGGTGATGGCGCACCTTCTCCCACCGGATTTTCCTAGCCTCCGTGTGATACCCCTGTATCACACGGCCCTCAGCCTCCAGCATCAGTGGCAGGAAATGGCTAACTAGCCATATAAAGCCCCCCCCAATTCATCTTCACCCATCCTGGACAGGCGAGGCCTACCTGACATATTGACAGCTAGAAAAATGGATAAATGAAATAAGAAAGTAAAAGTGGGAAATGGGGAAAGGTAGAGGTGTGAAAGAAAATGAAAAATGAGAAAAATAGCCCAACTAACCCCCCAAACTATGCTACCCACAACAGACTCCCACAGACAATACAAACAATCACAGGAATAGACAAAACAAGACTAAACAGACAGAGACAATGTTATACAACAAGAATTGATTGACAAAAAGACAAAATACAAGGGACACAGGACACTAAAGCAGTAAAACACAGGACAACACCTTTCACACAACCACACAGTCTAGAAAAATCTGAGACTGCAAAGTGAAAGTGAAAGTTAACTCCCAGTACAGATTTGTAAACAGGATATCCTATTACATCACTTCCTGCATAAAATGGCCGCCGTTTTTATTTTCCCGTTATGCGTCATATTTTCACGCATACACAATTGTGCGTCATTTTTTTTGACGCATTACATTGCACATGATGCCGAGTCAAAAAATATATGATTATTAATAATTTTTACTGTACATGAGATGACCAACATATTGTCCATGTTGCGTCAATTTTACCACGCATACATCATGGGCGTCATTTTTTTCCACGTACAGTAGTGCACATGATGCTGAGTCAAAAAAATATGATATGAATATTAATAATTTTTAATGTACATGAGATGACCAACATATTGTCCATGTTGCGTCAATTTTACCACGCATACATCATGGGTGTCATTTTTTTCCACGTACAGTAGTGCACATGATGCTGAGTCAAAAAAAATTAAGATGTAAATTATACTTTGATGGCTAAATATGTGACACTTTTGGATACATTTATATTTGACTCTGCATTCTGTGCACTCATGTACGTGAACAAATTATGACGCCCATGCTGTATGCGTAGAATTTGGAGCATATTTATCCTTATGTCTTCGTGTTTTTAACTTTGGAAAGGTGATTTGTCATGGTCAAACGGTGCTATGTGATACACATTTGTGTTTGGATATGACACATGTTCATTGTTGTATGTATAGAAGGCATTCACACTGTAATGTTTCGGATACGTTAACTAATGTATTGACCATATTTGTAAACATTTTTGGGGTAATTGCTGATGGCTATTTTGAAATGATGGATGGGATACCATGATGTATTCCTTCTCCAAAATGTGTCCACAATTATGATGGCGATGCTTTTATCTGTAGTCCTAACAGGGAGTGCAATAGTCACTTACAGTTTTTATGGGGCTAACCATGTCCCATTATGATTTTGTGTTTCTGATTTGTGTTGGACTTTTGACATGTAGCCCACACATGTGCCTTATGCATGTGTTTAGTTCACAAGTACAAGGTTCTTGTATGTTTTGGGGGCGGTAGAGGTGGACTTACGCCCCCAGCACCCTAGGATTTGACCATCCAGAATAGCTACTGTATCCATGGAGTATATTTATTATATCATGGCAAACCTGCAGCAGCAGGCTAATGTAAGGCCATATGGTATGAATGACTGTTGACCATTCATTCATCTCATTAGCCCATTTGACGTTTGCAGTAATGATGAATTGGAGCAAACTTACATACCATTTTCCAATGACTATGTTTGCAAGACTCTCAGCGTTCCCGATGTGATAATGAGGATACTTTTGTTGTTGTCTGTGTCCCTTTCTGCATAAACTGGTTTAGTGGCATGTTACATTCTTCCTGCTAGGTTCAAACTGGGACACAACTGTGATGGTCTACTTTCAAATATTAGGTTGATTGTATGACATATGTGTACATGTGTGTTGGAATGTGGATCCACTATCACCTGTCTGGGTGTATGTTGTCACTGTGACTTCAAGGTCTCCTCCTGAGTTAGTGGCAGCTGATGTTGTTCCAATTGTGTATTGGTCATATCACACACTTGAGAGAAGCCATTGATGACATGGTCACGTACACATGGATGGTCCCACCCTGTCTCTGAACACGTGTGATGTGACTTTCAAATGATCTCAAATTTTGGGCTGGATGAGAGACTGTTTCAGGTGTTTGGATCTGGCATGTGTAATTGCCACATTTGTACTCCTGTTGGGCTCTGTGTATGGTAATGTATCATGTCACATCCTACCCTCTGTGCATACAGTTGTGATGTTTATTTTTGTTGTGATGACTGTTATAGCATTCTTGCTCAATGAGACGACATTCTTCTTCAGCGATTTCAAAATAAAGGTGGCCAGAAATGCATAGGCCAAAGCATGATGTGGTGTTGGTTATCTGTGTTTATTTACAAGTGTGGAATACAAGTTATTATAAGAAATTATGAAAAAAAATTATTGACAAGCTGTTGGCGCCTACGCACTCCTGCTGCCGTGTTAGGTTGTTCCCCCTCCTGTTGCAGGCCAGCATCCTCCTCTTCGTCATCCTCAGGCATGTCTGGGTCTGGTTCAAGGAGGGGAATGTTCCTTTTTACACAAATATTGTGTAATATGGCACAAGTGAGTATTCTCTGGGGAATAGAGTAGGCTACCGCCAGTTATGTCAAGGCAGCGGAACCTTGACTTTAGGATCCCAAAGGTCCGCTCCACAATGCTGCGTGTCCTCTTGTGGGCGTCATTGTATGCCCGCTCAGCAGCAGTATTTGGGTTCCCATATGGTGTCATTATCCAAGGCTGGATGCCATACCCCTGATCAGCTGAAAGAGAAACACAGAATGGTATCAATTAGATGTAGGAGGCACTGTTGTACGTATCTTTGATGGCAGTAGTTGTGTTGTGTTGTCTGTGACTATTTTGTGTACTAATGTGACAACCTATGGTTGTTGGTGAAAACTTTTGCATTGATTTTTTTTCCTTGGCTGAGCAAGTGTTTGTTGGCTAATTGTCAGCAGGATGTATTGGTTTCTCCAGTACAGTGTGCCCTCCCTTGCATTGTGACTTGTGATACAGGTGTCCGTGTGTCCTCACTGGGGGTGTGATGATAGTTCCATGTAGAGTTGAAACATGAAAGTGTATTAGAAACGTTCATATGAACATACCCAGGCCATCCCATACCTTTAAACTTATGCATTGTATTAGTGTACAGGTTATTGTGAGACTTCCAATTTGCAAGGTGACATTTATGCAACCACAGTCATTAAGCTGTAGAGTAAATTCCAATGTGTGAGAGGTTCAATGGTGACTTGTGAAACATGGCTAGTGATGTGAGTACCTCAGTGTGTTCCTGGCTAGGTGTTGCTATTGTGGTGTATGTGTTGTTTATCCTAGAGGGTTTCTGAGCAGTGTGTATATGAGTTAGATTTTTGTCCTTACCAACAAGTAGTCCATTGCCATACCGTCCATCCTGGAAGTGTTGGTTGATGGTGGAGTGACGGAAGATGAATGCGTCATGTACACTCCCAGGATATTTAGCCACAATGTTGCTGATCAGTCCTTGGTGATGGACTATGGCCTGCACGTTGATTGAATGTGTGTGCTTCCTGTTGCGGTAGAGGTGTTCTGTTGTAGCAGGTGGCACAAGCGTACGTGTGTGCAGTCGATTGCACCAAGGACGTGCGGGAAGCCACTGATGGCGTAGAACCCCTGTTTTGTTTCCTGCTGCATCTGCAGTGTGTTAGGGAAGCAGATGTGGCGGGGTGTCAGGCGAATGATGGCATCCAGTACTTTAGGCAGGAATGCGGAGAAAGATGGTTGTGATATTCCACCAACCAGGGCACCAGTTGTCTGAAACGAGCCACTTGCCAGAAGGTGAAGTACGGCAAGCAGCTTTGTTTCTGTTGGGATAGTGCGGGGAGTCACTAAAGTGGGGGCCAACTGCTGTTCAATATTTGTCAGCAGCTGCTGAATGGCCTGCCAGTTCAACCGGTACCTCTGGATGATGTCTCGTTCCCTGAGGCCATGCAGGGTTGTTCTTGGGCGGAATATCCTCTCCTGCCTTCTGCGCTGTCTTTGGGGTCCCTGCTGTTGTTGTTGTAGCTGCTGTTGTTGCTGCAGGGCTCTGCGTCTACGTGCCCGCTGAAGAAAAAGCACCTCCATGTCTCCCTGTTGCTGCTCTGCTGCTCTGTTGTTTGTTCTGTGTGTTCTGATTAAGTACAGGTGTGTTTGCCCCATTTTAACGCCTGCCCTGACCCCGGCGTTCAAATTTCACGATATTCGTGCTTTGCGCCATTTTTTTGCGCCGCCTGCCGCGCGGGAGTCATTTTTGCCCGGAAGCATAAATACGACGCACCGCTGTGTGCGTATGTTTTTGGACAGGAACGCCTACCCTGCAGTCATTAACGCAGGGCGGGGTGCCGCTTCCAAAAACGGACGCAAATTGCGCCATTTTCCTTGTGCGCCGGATCGGGGGTCAGGGTTTAAATATGGGGCAACGTTTGCGCTGAATGTGCGTCAAACTTTTTGACGCACATTCGGCGCAAACGGAGTATAAATATGTCCCTGAATATTCCCCCTATTACTTTTGCAAGTATCCCATTCCAAATATTACCAAACCAACTTCCCACTTTAGCAAGTCCCTCTCCAACCTTTTCACAAACTCCAGGTTCTTTCAGCTCTTTCAAATCTGTACTATCTCTTGTTAGGTTAGTAAGCATACTTCTAATCTTATTACTATTGTTGGGTATAAATGCACAACAGTGGCGCTCATTAAGCATCCTACAGACTCTGCCACTTTTCGCTAAAAGAATGTCTAAAGCAAGCCGGTTTTGAAGAGTCATAACCCTCTCCACAGCAAGTTCAGTATCCATCAGGAGTATAGCCCCTGTGAAGTTTGTCAGCATGTTATCCACAATAGTAGACAACTTTCGAATCTTTATGGAGTTTAAGATAACTCCCACTGAAGGAATTATTGCTCCAAATATATCACCCACAACAGCAGCAGCTGTCTCTCTTTTCTGTCTAGTATGATGTAACTCAGACACTTTAGGAAACTGCTTTAAGTCATCAAATTGGTGAATCTTTGGAAAAACTATTCCCAAATAACATGTCCCATACTATCCCTTTGGAAGACGGTAATAAGCATTAAGTCCACATATGTAATAGATCCCAGGGATCGCTGGATCCTGATCATTTAACATGAACGTCCACTTACTCTGAAACAAAAACACATGTCTGCACTCACTCGTTCCCACAAATAAAGTGTCATGGTCAGATTTTGGCCTATATATGCAAAGCTTACCTACGTGTAATGCATCTATAGCTAATTTGCCTTGTGTCTTTATTGCACTATAAGCATAATCATTTGGAAACGTTAGTTTTTCTAACCCCTTTGCTAACTTTTCCTTTAACGCTTTTCTTCTATCATCAGTGTGATCTAAAAAGCTCTTGTCTACAGGCGTTAGTAAGCAGGTTAGATTATTGCGATGCGCATAAGCTGTACCAAATGTCAGTGTAGGCTCAAAGAAACCCCTAACTATCTTTATACTATGGTCTCTAGCTATCTTACTCAAATATTCATTTATAGGCACAAAAGAAAACACTACATCTAGATTAGAATAGAAGTATTGAATATATTCTTGATCATAAAGCCTTGTTAATAGCAAACTACAGCTTATCCCGTAGGTTAGTGTCAAACTATGGTAAGTGACCCCTTCTTGCACTGACAAAGGAATTTTCGTGCACACATAACAATTCTTCGCATCCATTGTTTCAACATGCTCATTCAACAAGCGATAGAAAACATTAGTAGACAGTTCCTTTTTTGTTAGTCCCCTCATGCAAATATTTCATATGCTGCTCAAACTTCTCCCATGGTGTTAGTGTAGCAATCGCAGGAATTGAAGCATTGTTAGTTCCACTCTTGTCCACCAATGGCATTCCCACAATCACAGCTATTATTACTATTGTACTCACAACACCCAAAATAATACTCAACCATCTACGAATCCTACCCCTATTATTGTCATCTCTAGGGTTAATCATGATCTGTATAGAATCAGAAAGCAGAACAATTTAGAGGCAAACAATCAACTGAGGAAGGTCTAAAGCTCTTTCTTTTTCTCTAGCAAAGTCTTTCTTTAGCAAGTATTTATAGCATTTCACTCACTCCCAGGATCCTTGTCAAATCAGGTGAGCAGCTTGTCAAAATCGGTTTTTCAAAAGTCAATTCAGGTTAACAGTGTCAGGTCCAGTAATTTATCAGTCTCTTTTTCTCTCAGCTTTCCAGCTTTATTTCAATTTTTAACACAATCTCTCTGTTCTGTGGTTGAATTTAGATGCCGTAGTATTGACCTGGAATCTCTCGATCAAAACAAAATGCCAAAAATTCTTGTTGCCACTCAGCTGATGTTGCATACGCCCATTCAGGACCTGCGTACCTTCTGTTTGCAATTCTCTTTCTTTTCAGTCTGCGATCACCCTGCAATTCTCCTTCACTCAGATCTTCCCTTCTTGTGGTATCAACTTATTCCTCTATTGTTTCGTCTATTACCACTTTTCCCTTTTCAGCTTGTGGCTCTGGCCATTTATCTCCTTTCAGTGACCTTTTACTTTTTGGCTTTTCAGCTTGCTCTTCAATGCCCTCCTCTTGTGCTATGGTGTTTTCTCTTGATGGCTCTGCAAGCAGCTCAGGAGTAGTCTGAACTCTTTGACTTTCCTCTATTTCACCTCCTTCGCCTTCTGGGTCTGTCAGGGGTTCAACTTCAAACCTGTATCCATCTGCTTCTGGGAGAACCTCTCTTCGTGTCGGTTCCCCTGGCGCCTCAGTTGAGATAGGCTCACTGTCACTCCTCTGGATTTGGTTTGCAGTTTGAGTGACCAGGCCGTCCTCAACAGGCTCTCCTTCAGTCTCAGTTCCCCTTTGATTATTCTCCGGCCCTGAGTCTTCCTTTTCTGTAGCTGTTATTCTCAACAACTCAAGTTCCTAATAAGTTGGACACGTCACCTTCTTTGTGTGACTGGCATGAATCCAGTTTGGAACTCCCGCACATTTCACAGCAGTAGTAGTTGTCAATATCACTTGATACGGCCCCTTCCAACGTGGCTCCAAAAATGACTTCCTCACGTGTTTCTTGACAACAACCCAGTCACCGGCTTTCAGAGTGTGACCTGGATTAGTTATTGGTGGCAGTGTGGTTGCTTCCACCTGGTAAGAGAAAGAGCGGACCACGTCAGCCAGACCCTTGCAGTAGTCCAACACCATGTCATCCGTGATATTCACAAGAGCATTTGCAGGCATTGCGAGCAATCTCATAGCTCTGCCCATGAGAATTTCATGCGGCGACAGTCCTGTTTTCTTGTTGGGCATATTTCTCATTGACATTAGCACTAGAGGCAATGCATCTGGCAATTTCAAATTCGTAGCTGCACACATTTTTGCCATTCTCGACTTCAAGGTACCATTCATCTGTTCCACTAGTCCTGATGCTTCAGGGCGGTAACTACAATGCAACTTCTGTTCAATGTTCAGTGCTGCACATAAGAGCTTAACCACCTCGTTGTTGAAGTGACTTCCCCCATCTGATTCTAAAGAGATCGGAACCCCAAAACGTGGTATTAACTCCCTAAGCAGCAACTTCGCTACTGTGAGACTGTCATTCCTACGTGTAGGGTAAGCTTCAATCCAATGACTGAAAATGCACACAATCACCAACACATACCTCAAGCCTCCACACGCAGGCATCTCAATAAAATCCATCTGCATTCTGCTAAATGAACCTCCTGCTCTCCCAATGTGGCTCAAATTCACCACGGTCCCTTTCCCCGCATTCATCTGCTGACAGATGATGCACCTGTGATATATTACTTCTGCGGCTTGCCTGAACTTCGGGTTAAACCAGTCTATTTTGAACAACCTGATCATGGCATCTCTCCCAATATGTGCTTGACCAATGGTAAAACCTTGCAAACTGTGACAAAAGACTGTTTGGCAAAACCATTTTCCCCTCATCTGAAACCCACAAATCATCAGGTCTTTGTACACATTGTAATTTAAGCCAGGAGTGTTTCTCTTCTTTGCTGGCACGTCCCTGCAACAATTTCAACTCTTCTATGGTGTCAACCACCCTCAATGCATAACCTATGCGTGTCTCATTTTCAGTTTCCGATAACAATTCCCACTGATCTTTGAACGATAAACAGTTCGATGCATAAAACCTTGTGACTTGATCTGCATATCCATTTCCCACTGACACGAAGTCTTGCGACTTAACATGAGCATTGCATTTCACCACAGCAATTTCAAGAGGTAACTGAATTGCGTACAACAATTCCTTAATTCTTTCGCCATTTTTCACTGGAGAACCAGAAGAGCTCAGGAAACCCCTCTGGGACCATAATTGGCCAAAATCATTAACAATTCCAAATCCACATCTGCTATCAGTATAGATGGTGACTTTCACATTTTCGGCAGCCAGGCACGCTCTAGTAAGAGCAATCAATTCAGCCACTTGAGCAGATTATACTCATTCGAGCCAAGATGCTTCCAGGATACCGGATATTGTACACACAGAGTATCCAGCTCTCAGTACGCCCACTGAGTCTCTCAGGCATGAACCATCAACAAAGATAATGTAATCGTTTTCGTCTAATTGAGTATCTTTAATGTCAGGTCTTGGTTTGGTGCACAGTTCTGTTACCTCAAGACATTCATGTTCTACTTCCTCAGCATCATCAATATCTGTATTTTTTAATTAGGAAGCAAAGTTGCCGGGTTTAACACAGTACATCTCTTCAAAGACACATTAGGTGACCCCAGTATAATTGTTTCATATTTAGTGAGTCTCGCATTTGTCATATGCTGGGCCTTAGTACGGGTCAGTAATATCTCGACTGAATGTGGGACCATTACCGTTAAGGGATGTCCCATTACTATACCTTCACACTGAGTGAGGCTTTGACCAACTGCTGCAACTGCACGCAAACAACCCGGTAAGGCTGCTGTGACTAGGTCCAAAGTAGCTGAAAAATATGCTGCCGGGCGGTTTGCACCTCCATGGACCTGTGTCAGGACAGACAAAGAACAAGCTTAATGACAAAACAGTACAAATGGCTTTGTGTAGTCAGGCATACCTAAGGCTGGAGCCCTGCACATGCTCTCTCTCAGTTCAATGAATGCTTTCATTTCTTTCTCCGACATAGTCAGGGTACCCGGGCCATCTATAATCTCCTTGACAGTCAACCTCACCAAAGGTTTAGAGATAATCGAGAAGTTGGGAATCCAGTGACAATAGTAACCCACCATTTCCAAAAAGATCCTCACATCTCTCATCTGCAATATGGCTGTCACTCTTTCTTTAGATATTTTCCTCGACCCTTTCTCAATTAGATGGCTTAAGTACTTCACCTCTTTCTGACAGTACTGTAACTTCTTTGGGGACACTTTATGTCCGTTCTTTCCCAAATGATTCAGTAAGGCATTGGTGTCATACCTGCAGTCGTCTTTTGTCTCGGACGCAATCAACAAGTCATCAATGTACTGCACTAGAGTCGAATTAAAAGGCAGTTCTAATGATTCCAAGTCCTTCTTCAATATCTGATTGAAGATGGAAGGCGATTCTGAAAACCCTTGAGGAATTCAACGCCAACTGTAAACCTTGTCCAAGAATTTGAAACTGAAGAGAAATTGACTATCATCATGAAGGGGCACCGAAAAGAATGCTTGTGACAGGTCCACAACCGTGAACCGCTCTGCATCACATGGAACCTGAAACATGATCACGGCTGGATTTGGCACTATGGGGCAACATTTTACCACTATTTCGTAAATTTTTCTCAGTTCTTGGACAATTCGAACTTTCCCACAAGGCTTTCTCAGTCCCATTATTGGCAAATTACATGGGCTGCTCATTACTTCTTTTAAAACCCCTTGCTTCACAAAGTCTGCAATTATCTGCGTCACTTGTATGAGGACATCTTGTGCCATGTGGTACTGTGGTACCTGGGGAAACACGGCATTGGGCTTCACCTCTACTTTGACTGGTTCTACTCCTTTTATCAACCCCACTTCTTTTCCTGTCAAGTCCCACACCTCCTCTGTCACCGTTCCCTGTAATTCGGTTGGCAAATCGGTCATTGTGAACATCGGGAAGAAGCTTATCAAAGGGCATTCCTCGTCTGCAGTCTCCGTCCCTGGCTTTGAGATCTGACCATCGTCCCCTTCATCATAACTGTTTGTCTGTACCTCAATCCCTTCATTGGAACAGGTAATTGAACACCTCGTCTTACACAGTAAGGGGGTTATTCTAACTTTGGAGGAGTGTTAATCCGTCCCAAAAGTGACGGAAAAGTGACGGATTTACCACCAGCCGTATTACGAGTCCATTATATCCTATGGAACTCGTAATACGGCTGGTGGTATATCCGTCACTTTACCGTCACTTTTGGGACGGATTAACACTCCTCCAAAGTTAGAATAACCCCCTAAGTCTCTTCCCAGTAGGGACACGGGACTCGAATCACAGACTACAAACCTATGTAATCCCTGGAAGGTACCAATCTCAACTTGGACCGGATCTGTAATCGGATTTGTCAGGAACTGATTTGCCACTCCAACCACCCTTATGGTACGCCCCGAAAGCGGCAACTTCAGAACCTCTGCCCTTCTAACTGTAGAGCGTGTAGCTCCGGTGTCAACCAGGAACAAAACCTTGTGACCCATCACCTTCCCTTGCACATAAGGACCCCTCTGATCTACTTGTAGGGACGCTGCAAGCCTGCACTCCTCACTATCTGAACAATCATCCAACCATTCATCGTTTATTACATCCTCACCACGCAATGGGAACTGTTGTACTGTATTATTTTGACTCATGGTTTGACCTGTGACCTGTTGAGGAAGCATCACCTGTTGCTGTCCCATTGGAGTTAAAGGTAACTGCATTTGCTGTCTAGGTACCACGGGAATCTGCTGTTGCACCTGTGCTGGTTGCATACGTGGCATTTGCATTTGTTGCATAGGCTGAAGGACCTGCATCTGCACCATGTTATTCTGGAAGTTCGGATTTGATCCCCTCACTCTTGGACCCCTCACATTTTTAAATGTACCGACATCATTGCTTTGTTGAACAACACCATCCTGCACCATCATTGGGCACTCCCGCTTCCAGTGTCCCATGCCCCCCACGCATGGCATGGTAACACCTTTTTCATCCCTTGCACATCATTTTGAACCACAATGGTATTCAAATCTGGACCACGGTTCACAAAACCTCCCCGACCTCTACCTCTTGGTTGCGCCTGAAACATTCCGTTTCCTTGAGGTTGCTGCTGTACCATCTGCTGTACTCCATTTCCCTGCATCCCTGCCTGAGCTGCCTTAATGTGCATCACCATCACCTTCTCCTTCAACTTTTTCTGTTTCAATTCAATCTCATCGCTGCAGTATTTCGCATACTGCAATACCTCATCAATTGGCTTCGCTTGCCAACAGATCAAATGATTCTTAATCATCTGGCTAATTTCCGGCCTCAGTCTTCAACAAACCTGAACACAAGATGATTCATGTCTTTCGGCTCTATAACCTCCATACCACTGTGATGTTTGAACGCCTTTAACAACCTTTCATATTAAGCATGTATCGACTCTTTGCCTTCCTGTGCTGTCCAATCGATTTTCTGCCGATCAGTGACTTTCGGCGACACCTTTTGTTTTAAAAACTCAATCACCTTAGGGTAATACCTCATCACGTAAGGAGACGGTGCTCCAGTAATCTTATCCCTTGCTGGTTCCTCTGTCGGCCAGTCCATACCCCTCTTGCATTCAAGCCACAAATAAGCTGGAACTATAATCTCAAACAATGTGTTCAAGTCTTCCCAAAGGCATTTCGCAAGCTTCACAAACCTGTCCGTCTGCTGATACCACTCTATTGGCTTTTCCCTCAGCCTGGGATAATCATTTGTGAATGACAGAATGTCACCTCTAGACCACGGTACATGAACTAAAACCCCTACAGCTGTTTCTCTCATTGGTAAATTTGTTATGGTTCCCGTGTCTGGTGCAGCTTTCGCCTGCTTCGGTTCCGGGCAGTCACCTTTCTCTTTATCCCTCTTCTTTGCCCATCTGCCTTCCCACTTCTCTAATGCTCCCCAAACTTGAGCACTCTGTAGTATCTCTTTGAGGTGTGCCTTCAACCCAGTAGTTCTCATATGGTCAAAATCTTTAGGTTCAAAGTCTAACCTATAACTCCTCTTCAAATGCTTAGTATTATCCAAGTCTAAGCCATATTTGTCCGCTGCGTTCGCTAACCTATGGTGTACCTTACTCACTTCTTTGGTTATTTTTTGGGCACAGGAACCTCAATTCTGCTTCAGTGTATGATTCTAATCTGTTCACCCCCATTTGTCCCTTCAACTAGCTCTGCTGCTTCCACACCCAACCTTATAAAATTCAAGTATTCCTCTCTCTCTGACTGCTCGGTTGTCACAGGAGTAGTCTGTGGAGTGTTAAGTTTGTCTAACCATTCAGTCAACTTTTGCGCTGTTAAGCCTTGCAACAGGATATTTCCAGCCTGCATCGTTGGTGTCTGTGATGTATTTGCACTTACTACCTGTGGAGTCAGCATACCCAAACCTGCTTGTCTCATTGTCTCTAAAGGAACCCCAATCGGACTGAAGTCCAACAATGACCTAGATCCCTCGACTGTCTGTTCTCCTTGCGTCATCCCTTGGGGACTTCCCGTAGACCCTCCTCTTATCACACCTTGAGTCATTACTCCCTGATCGCACACAGTAGGTTTTGCCTGTACATATAGTTGTACTGGCAGACCAACAGTTATCAGCAATGATATAGCAGCTGGTGCCTGTCCGTTTCCCAATCCCGGTGGAGCATTAACTCCCATAGTTTGATTCATTACGGGTGCTGTAACTGACTGCGGTCCTGTGACCGGAGCATAATTCGGGACTGTCTGTTGCTGCGGCTGGGGCAGCAATTGCGGAGTTGGCTCAATCTGCACTAACTTTGATCTCGTGTATACCGGATCAGGCGGCACCATCAAACTCGTAGTTGTCTCTAGTACTGGGACATCAGGGTAGAGCCTCTGAATTGGTGGTGGCTGCAACTGTATCTGTGTCTCCGGTGCAGTGGATACCCTAGCACCATTCTGTATCGGAGCTGATGCTGTAACATTATTTGGCTATGCTGCGCTTGTAGTTCCCTGATTCTGTGTCGTATTTACAGGACCTGCACTAGTACTCAGTCTAATGTCATTTATGGCATATGGTGGCGGTCGATCATGTAACAATTGATTTAGAAACTCATCGTCATCTGAATCATCTGCATCTGCCCAAGATTTCTGAGTCTCCTTTTGCTTACTAGACCCCTTGTCTGTTTTACAAGTTGCCTTTCTCCCTTGGGTTTCGGCTTCTTGAGTTATTGCCGGAAACATCCTAACTTCAGTCTATTATTTCCCTTCTCCACATCCTGGTCTCACTATCCCATCTAGCCTCCTCTAGAGTCTTCTCTGCTTTCTTCATTCTCCTCTCAAATTTTTGTCACTCTTTCTGAATTGCCGCCAGTTCCCAAATTGCTAAAGCCTCAAACTGAGCTGGTCTCGGAGGCGGCTTCTGCTCACTTAACACCCTCCGCAAATTTTCCAGAATCCTTATATTGAAAGTTCTGTGCTCCGAAAACCCCAAACATCCCTCCTTTTCTGTCATTTTGCACCATTGCTTTAGCCAAAGACAAGGCGCGACTCCCTTCTCCTCCATGACGACATAAGCTGGAGTATCCTCTGGCGGTGTAGGCTCCCCCACACTCGCTGTAATGTATGTATCTCCCCTCAAAGCACTCTTTAGAGCCCTGAAAAACTTCATTTTTGCATCTTTTATTTTGTTTAGAATCTAATCAGGAAGTGACTTTAATTCCCCAAACACTCTTCTCCTACCTTCTCAACCAATTGTTTCTCACGGACGGCTGCCAATCCGTGCGTGACCCTTTTCGGCAACTGACCTATCCCAGCGTGCCTCCAATGACGTCACACTCACACACACTGCAGCTGACAAAGTCTTGCGGCTTGTCTTCTTCGCTTTCTATTCACTCAAAAACGAATGCAATATTGTGAGCACCTTAACAACAAAACCAAATTTGCCGGTTTACTACAGGAAGGGGAACACAATCGCTTCAGAACTTTACAGAGATTTCACTTGAAGCCTCAGCTGCTACTCTCTCCTTCTCAGATACCTCACTCGCAAGCAGAATTCGACCCGCAAATCCTACTCTCGACTTGTCAATGGTTCGTTCTAGTGCACTTTAGAACTTGCCAAATCTCCAAAGAAGATTTCACTCACACCTCTTGACTCAAACTTGACTCGTCAACCACGCCCAATTGACCTATTAAGCCACACAAATTACAACATAAACCAAGTGTCTCATACACTTATCAATATACTCCGGAGTCTTAGATCACGCCGGGTCCGTACATCACCAAAAACCACGTGGATTTTTTTTTAGCACAAAGCGCCACACTCACATGAAGTTCGCCGACTTCCCTACTCTCATACTGTGGAGTACGCACACTCCTACTAAAACATTACCTGGCCTAAATTCTCCCAAACCTCATAATTCACCTGCAATATGCATAAACTGAGCAAGCGCAATTTCTACACCACACATACTATCACTAGAACGCCGAGAACATACCCAACTTACTTCGGCAAGCTCCGAGATTCCGGGAAAGTCATTTGGGGACTTAGGGGCACATCATACCTCCAATTTGCATTTTCTCAAAGACAATTTTAACAATGGTCCCTCGTCCTAGGGCCCCAAAGTGCCAAACCCGTCCTCTGCTACCAGAACTGTTAACGCGTCCCAATCTAGATAATTTATTCACTCTGGGACTCGTTTTAGGCAGATGAATCTTTTGACCCTGATTGAAGTCTCCTTAAGACGAGATAACTAGTCAACATGTCAATCAACAATCAATGATCCTCATCAATAATCACAGTAGCAAATCAATCAAGGAATCAGTTAACGTCAATAAACTTGAAACACAACATGACCTTTCAGTCATGAATAACCACACAGAGTTTTAGTACGATTTATTATATTTATTCCCTATTGATTACACTCTACTAGCAAGTTTATTAGTCTTAAAACCAAGAAGCACATCAACATTGTCATAATATGGCAACTCGAATAAGATTTCATCAAAGCAAAGATCACGAATATTAGAACATAGCACAACGTCAACATGGATTAAATTTAGCAGAGTATCATTAGCGCATTATTCAACAAAGCATAGATTCAGACTTTTGTCTATTTGCGTCTGTTTACTGCACCCCTTAACTAACCTCGAATTAGCATCAGCATGTTGGGCTTCATGCTAAAAATTTTGGCAACGCAAATTTAGAAAACATCTATCTATGGTCTCTGTCAAAAGAAGCAGTTGGTACCTAGAAAGGAAAGGCAAATAGACAATCACAATTTCATCATCATATAGTTACCATCCGTAATGGGTCAGCATACAGAGTCAGTCTTCATCCTCAGGACAGCAGTTGATTCGCCATCGGCCAGGAAACACAGCAAAGTTCAGCAAGATCGAGGAAAAAGGAATTCTTCCCTCATAAAGAGGAAAAGTATAGAATCGGGCAAGGCAAAGTAAGGCTGGTTTGAAGAATCACCAGCAAAGTCTTTAGGCAGAGTATCAAAGTAACAGCATGCAATGGCAAATTAGCTTGTAGGGCAAAAGGGCGGCATAGATTGGCTCTGAATGGCTTGTAACGACTGGTAATCCCTTGTGTCCATAATTTTTATATCAATCTTGTGGTACAGTGCACTAATTTCCAATTGGGCAAGTTTTAGCACACCATCACCTCCATCCAATAGTTTACCGATCGCCCCACCAAAATTGTCACCTCATAACAGTTCTCACGTAGTTTATTGGCTCCTGTGATTGAAGTCTCCAGCGGGTAAAGTGTCCTGTATGATTTCATGTTCTCGTGGTCCTCTCACAGACCCAGTCAGTAGTTCAATTGTCTATACCAGTTTAGGCGACATTGTACCTGTTGCAAGTTTACACTGTTGCATTCGGCAAGAATGTCTCCTTGAGCAAGTCGAGTTTCATGACAATGAATCTACTAGGGTTACACTCATCTTCTAGCTTCTGGAAAAGTACAACTACATGTCCTTCAGCAAGTCAGCACACTGCACGTTAGAAAAACACATTTAATATGAAACCAGGCAGCTAGGCCTCGAGTCGTGCTAACTAAGGCCTAGTGAATTAATCAGCAAAACTTTAACGTATAACTCTTAATATTAGTATAAGATCATACATTAATACATTATTATTTCATTATTAGTCAATTTCATTAATCATCGTATGTAATGATGGCCACTCCCCGTGGGCGCATTTCGGACTCACATTTAGTAAAACACATTAATACATTTTCTATGCTGCATTATTATGCATTAGTTCATAAACATTTCATGTTAATCTTGATTATAAAAACCACACTCTAACACAGGTGATCTAATCTATCGTTCTCCAGGCTCTGGCCCTATTTTTTTTAGCTTCTTTGGGAGAATCACTGGCATCTAATTTACTTCGATATGCACATTTCTTTATTTTTCAAAACTTTATCTACCATCTTGAGATCAGTAACGATCCTGATGTAGCTAGTCTTACTGATACCTTGAGAATTGTCGGTCTTAACCCAGCTAGTTACTTCTCCTATGTGCATTGCAGGACATACCCTTGATGGGGTAGCCATGGTCGGATCATAAGCTGAACCTCTCTAGAATTTTGTTCAATCTAGATAGCTCCCCATTGTCTACTACAGCTACAGGCCCCCTTATGCTATGTAAATGGGGCAAGATGTTGACTGACCCCAACCTTACCACTCACCTACCCACCTCTGCTCCGATCCTTATGGGGTATCTAGCTGAAGACCTCATTGTATTCAACAGTTGGAACACTAGTACAGCTAATGAATTAGCCACTGAAATATCTTCTAAGAAGCATAAATCCCATCCTTCAACTCCATGGTACTCTCAGACTGTAGCAGAACTACGGCTGTGTTTCAAACAACTAGAACATAAATGGCGACAGGTATACAATCTGGAAGACCTACTTTGCTTTAAAACTGTGCCAATTCTTTATTGAGAAAACAATACATTTTTATACAAATGCAGGGTTGTACAAATGGAGACATAACATCAAGAGCAATCAGGGGTTCCTCGTAGAGAATCTGGGAAGGGGAGTGGCAGAGGAGAGAGAGAGGAGAAGGAGAGTGGGACGATAAGGGATATAGGAGGGGTGGTAATGATCAATAATCAACACCTTCAACTTGGTAAAATAGGGTAAAATATCAACCTTGGAAGGGAAGTGAGAACACAAAAGATCCTTCTCATCGGGAATGGAGTCCTGGGGGTAGATAAAAGGTTATGGATATAGAAAAGCCCTTGACAGTTGTGAGGTTCAGTTGAACTTGGAGATGGTGGTCAGGGGTGGGGGAGGCATTGGAATGATGAATGAGGCATGACTGTGGGTTGGCAGGGGATATTCCTTTTGGAGGGCAGTCCTGGAACGTAAAAGAGCATGTGGCGAGGCACATGGAGCGGGGTAGATATGATAAAAGAGTAAGGCCTGTGTCGTTGGAGGGCAGTCCTGGAACGTAAAAGAGCATGTGGCGAGGCACATGGAGCGGGGTAGATATGATAAAAGAGTAAGGCCTGTGTCGTTCGTTGGGTCTGTAGGAGAGGAGGGGGAGAAGGGAGACAGGGGAGACATGAAAAGGGGGAAGGCGAAAAGGAGGGGGGAATTAATGTAAGCTTTACTTTTCACACCTGATGGGGAACTGGGAGTGGTAGACCTTCCATAGGCTAAGGATTATCACCGAGGAAATGTGCCCAGGTCTGTGCAAAGAGCGTCGTCTGATCTTGCAGGGCATAAACGACTCATTCATGGGAAGCAGTCTGTTTCATTGCTACTGCAGATTCCTCTGGATTTGAAGGTATCAGGGATCTCCAATGTCCAGGGGGGTGCTCTGATTGGAAGGATAATCCAATCAGAAGAAGGGTAGGCGAAGCCTGTTAGAGCTCTCAGCCTTAAAATGTGGACAGCAGCATGGGCACCCTACTTGCGTGCCAAAGACAGCCCACCTACATCTGTGCACGTTTGGATCACGATCAGCACCAGCCCCCCTGTTCGTGTCATTCTAGGTACCTCTTTGTCTTCACACATTTTAAAGTTCTACAAGTGTTTTGTTCCTCACTGTGGTCAGGTCTGGGACCCATCTCAGAATGAGGGCCCATAATCTTGTACAATGTACAAAGGCAAATTTGGGGTCTCTCTTTTCAGACTCATGAGGAGAGGTCATTACTAGGCGGTCTCATTAATCCATTAATGCTCGTTCTTTGAGTAATCATGCACTGGATGTCTGGATGTCTACGATTTGATTGAAGACATCCATTTAGACTTTCTTTTTATCACATAATCTTGGCTCAAAGAGTGGTGTAATTCGGACATTGCCCTTGCTCTTCTCCCCAGATGCTCTCTTTTTAGGCGAGACAGAGAAGGGACTCGCAAGGTGGCTTGGCCATCATTTTCAGCAAAATATTTCAATGTGACTCCTTTGATTTAAACCCCCTGAAAGGGGTGGAAAGCCTAGGCTTTTGTTTTAAGATTAGCCCCGTTCAGTCTTTTGTAGGTGATCTTATCTATCGTTCTCCAGGCTCTGGCCCCATTTTCTTTAGCTTCTTTGGGAGAATCACTGGCATCTAATTTACTTTGATATGCACATTTCTTTATTTTTCAAGACTTTATCTACCATCTTGAGATCAGTAACGATCCTGATGTAGGTAGTCTTACTGATACCTTGAGAATCGTCGGTCTTAACCCAGCTAGTTACTTCTCCTATGTGCATCGCAGGACATACCCTTGATGGCGTTTGTTCTAACAACCCCAACATTGCAGTTGAAGATCCTATTCAGCAGTCATGGTCGGATCATAAGCTGATCCCCTCTAGAATTTTGTTCAGTCTAGATAGCTTCCCCGTCTACTACAGCTACAGGCCCCCTTATGCTATGTAAATGGGGAAAGATGTTGACTGACTCCAACCTTACCACTCACCTATCCACCTCTGCTCCGATCCTTTTGGGGAATTTAGCTGAAGACCTCATTGTATTCAACAGTTGGAACTCCAGTACAGCTAATGAATTAGCCCCTGTAATATCTTCTAAGAAGCATAAATCCCATCCTTCAACTCCATGGTACTCTCAGACTGTAGCAGAACTACAGCTGCGTTGCAAACAACTAGAACATAAATGGCAGCAGGTATACAATCTGGAAGACCTCCTTTGCTTTAAAACTGTGCCAAAAGCCACTTATGCTCTGATAAAAGTGACCTAAAAATCCTACTTTACTACTCAGATTGAAGAGGGATTTTAAACTAATACACCCTCTTCAGACAAAGTTCTATTAAATATGCCGTCTAAAGTAGGGATTGGAATCTTGACAGCGTTTCAGGAGATTACACTGGCTCCGTCACAACAGGTTATCCTTTCCTGTAAATCTGGATCCCCCAATGGCCCTTGCCCTCCTGCATTGCTCAGAAGGTTGTTGACATTGTCAGCCCTTTTATTATTAATAAAATTCCTAATACCGCATTATCAATGGCTGAGGTCCCTTCAGACTGGAAATTAGCATTTGTCAAACCTTTGCAAAAAAAACCTTTGGCAGATCCCACTGTATTGTCTAATCTCCACCCAATCTCACTGTTCCCTGCATTAACCAAAATGCTTGAAAAACTGGTCAATAGACAATTAATTTCCTTTTTGGAATATTCAAATGTACTTCATCCCCAGCAATCTGGCTTTCGCCCAAGACATTCCAAAGAATTAGCTGTTTTGGAACATTCCGATACCCTAAATTTAACCTTAGACATGGGAAATAATGTGTTGTTGATCTTACTTGATCTTTCTGTTGCATTTGACACCATCTCACACGCCGTACTTCTCCAACAAATTAAGGACTGTAGCATTTCTCATTAAGTCCTGCCCTGGATCAAATCCTTCTTAACTGGTCATAGAGAAGTAGTTACCTTAGTACCCTTTTCATCAGTAAAAATACCTATAACATCAGGAGTTTCTGCAGGGCTCATCTCTTAGTCCTGCACTGTTTATCATATATACATATATAATCATCTTAATCTCTCTGATTGCTTCTTTTGGAATAGCCACTACTTCATATGCCGACGGTACGCAGCTGATTTTATCGCTGGATAAAGGGTCTCTTGGCTCATTTAAAAAATTGCCTCACTGAAGTCATCCGGTAGATGCAATCCAACCACTTAAAATGCAACATAGATAAAACAGAGATCACGTTATTTGCCAAATCAAATTCATTCTCCCCAATTCAATGGTGGCCGAATTCTGTGTCCCACCTCCTATCACAGTTGATGTCACTAGAAACCTAGGAATAAAATTCTATACCTCTCTATCTTTCCATCCAAAAGCTCTTGCAGTGGCAGGTACAGATTTTAACTTAATTAAATCGCTGAGAAAATGCTTTCACTTCCTCCTATTAGCTGCAAAGAAAACTGTTGTCTTTGCCATCTTTACCTCAAGACTTGACTATAGTAATATCTTTATGCAGGATCCTTAAAACAGACCACCGTAAACTTCAGATGGTTCAGCATGCAGTGGCTAGACTTGTGTTAAGACACCACACACAGTTCTCTGCCTCTGCAGCTCTGAAAACTTTACATTGGTTACTAGTGCATAAAAGGATCATTTTTAAGATCCTTATATTGACCTTTAGTGCATTTAGAGCCCTTGGTCCTAAATATTTGACTGCCAGTTTCACTCTTTATTTAGGTAAAGAGAACCCCAAGATCCTCCCACACCAGTCTTCTTGAGTCCCTTATATTTAGACCGAAAGCCTGAGGCCATACATCCTTCTTGGTATTAAGATCCAAGGCATGGCACCAGCTTCCCAGTCCTTTGCGGTTGATTGAATCAGCAGCAATATTCAAAAAGCATCTGAAGACTGGCTCTTTTTTTCCTCTAATGCTTTCTGTTATTCTATTATCTAGTTACTCTCCACTTCTTGTTCTCCTCTTTTTCTTCTAAGTTTCAGATTCATTTTGCAGTGCCAGTGCGCTCTATAAATTTCAAATTCGTTCATTCAAATTCATTCATTTTTTAAAGTTGTAATTGAAAGTACTGTCCGCTAGCACTTGGTGCCAATGATATTCTATGACCACTGTCGGGCCCCTAAGTCTACTTTGTGGCTGACAGTGATCAGCCCCAAGGTAGGATACACTAAGTGAGGTCAAGGATTTCATCTTCAGACTTAGGGCCTCATTACAAGTTTAGTGATCGGACCACCAGACCGCCTTGTTGGCAGTCCTGAAAAGACTGGCAAGTAATACAGGCAGGGTCGCTGACCGCCAACCAAAAAAGGCAGACCAGCAACATCACTGAAGCCTGGAAATAGGTGGTCCAGCCTCCAGCACCGATAGCCTCACGACCAACCACTCAATCAATCAATCAGTTTTTGTAGAGCGTGGCTCCTCACCCACGAGGGTTTCAAGGTGCAGGGGGAGGGTGGAGCCTTATCCAAAAAGCCACGTCTTGAGGTTCTTCCTGAAGATGGTGAGTGATGGGCTTTGTCTGAGGTATAGGGCTAGGTTTTTCCAGCTCTTTGCTGTGATGTAGGTGAAGGATCGTCCTCCGGCGGTGGTTTTCCAACTGCAAGGTATAGTGGCCCGAGCCAGTTGAGCGGAGCGGAGGGATCTGGCAGGGGTATGGGAGGGGACGCAAGGGTTCAGATAAGCCTGTCTGACGTTATATATGGCTTTGTACATGTGGGTGAGTAGCTTGAAGGTGATTCGTTTTTCTAATGGGAGCCAGTGCAGGGTTCTCAGGTGCTGGGAGATATGTTCTTAGCGTGAGAGGTTAAGGACAAGTCTGGCAGCAGCGTTCTGGATGAGTTGCAGCTTTTTGAGTTCCTCGTCGTGGTGCCGGCATAAAGAGCGTTTCCATAGTCAAGCTTGCTTGTGATTACAGCGTGGGCGACTGTCCTGTGGCAGTCTGCTGGGATCCATTTGAACATTTCCAGAGTTTGCGGAGGGTGTGCCAGCAGGAGGAGGTGACTGAGTTTACCTTTGAGGTCATAGTTAGGGAGGAGCCGAGGATGATGCCTAGGTTGCCTGCGCAGAAGGGAGGACGTTAGGAAGAGGTGGAATACCCTCAGGGGCAAGGTCAGTTCCCTGGTCTCCAGGCACCAGCTGCAGGCCAAGAACCCTGGCAGTGGCCCTCCCAAAGCCCCATTACATTTCTTTCCCTGGGAGGAGAAGGTCTTGGCCATCCTGCATCCTGAGAGAATACCTGGGAGAGTTGAGACTGGTAAGCCAAAACACTAAAACTATCACCAAAATGCTCTGTCATGCATGCTCTTAGCTCACCTTTTGCCTCATTTAGGGGCATATATTTACTCTGTGCCGGATTTTTTTTTTTTACGCAAATCTGGCACAAACTTAACTCCATATTTATATTTTGACGTTAGACATGTCTAGCACCAAAATATTGGAGTTTAAGTCATTTTGTGCCTGCAGAAAACTAATTTGCGTCAATGAGATACAAGGTAGGCGTTCCTGGGCAAAAAATGACTCACAGGCCCTAGCTCCTTATTTATCCTCCCATGCAAAAATCACGCACGGGAGGAGGAGGGCCTTAAATAATGGTGCTTAGCACCATTATTTAACGCCTGGGTCAGGGCAGGCGGTAGGGGACCTGTGGGCCTTTTTTCATGGTCAGAGACCATGGATACAGCCCACAGGTGCTCTTCCCTGCCGCCCAGGGACACCCCCACCCACCCACACCTGGAGGACACCTAAGGATGGGGGGACCCATCCCAAGTAAGTGCAGGTAAGTATTTTTTTTTTTTGCAAAGTGCCATTGGGGCCTAACTTGGGTCCCCCACATGGCACTGTGCCCAGTGGCCCCTGGGCATGGCCATTGGGCTGGGGGCATGGCTTCTGCCTTTACTTAGACAGGAGTCATGTCTATTGGGGCTGTGTGTGGAAATAGTGACGCTAATCAGGTTAGAGTAATTGTTTTGACTCTAACCTGAGTAGCGCCATTCTTTCCACACAACTTCCAGTTTCTCTTACGTCCAGGAATGGCACTAACACAGATTTTGCGTCAAAAAGTGTAAATCAGGGCCTTACTGTTACTCAGACCCCCAGCCCAGTGTTCACCTGTCTAGAGACCTCTATTGTGCAACTCACATTTGAAGTGTACTCATCTGGGGGGAGAACATTGGTCAAGTGTGTGTACTAGAGAGAGTCCCTGACTGCAACTCACAGGAGGAACTATTTCAGCAATTCCAAACACCGAAACAGTGGTCACTTGTCTAAAGACTACTGCCTGCAAACTCACAATTTAAGTTTACTCAACTGGAAGGATACCATTTGTCAAATGTGGGAAGTAGAGGGAGTGACATGACTACTGAGGCCAGGAAGGCCCTGTGTCTGTAAAACCAACCACCAGCCCAGTGTTCTCTTGTCCAAATATCACTGTTTGGTAACTCTCAACTGAGGTGGACTCACCTGGGAGGACACCATCTGTATAGTGTGTGTAGTACAGAGGGTTACATGACTGTAACTCCCAGGAGGCTCTCTTACTGTCACTACAACCACCGGCCCAGTGTCCTCTTTTCCAAGGACTCCTGTTTGGGAACTCACACAAAATGAGTACTCACCTGGGAACATAATATTTGTATTGTGTGTGTAGTACAGGGACTGACATGACTTCAACTCTCAGGAGGTACTGTTTCTGTAACTGCAAACACCAGCACAGTGTTCTCTTATCCAAAGACCCCTATGTCTCAACTCTCGACTGAAGTGTACTCACCTGGGAGGATGATATTTTTATAGTGTGTGTAGTACAGGGAATGGCATAACTGCAACTTTCAGTAGGCACTAGTCCTGTAACTCTAAACACCACCACAGTGTTCTCTTTTCCAAAGACCCCTGTTTGGCAACTCACTTCCAAATGAAGTTTACTCACCTGGGGATACCATTTGGCAAGTATTGAGGCGTAGTGACAGTGACCTGACTGTAACTCCCAGCAGACCCTGTTTCAGTAACTTCAACCGCCATCCCAGTGTTCTCTTTTCCAAAGACCACTGTTTGTCAATTCCCAAATTAAGTTTATTCACCTGGGGAGATAACATTTGTCAAGTATTGGGGAACAGTGAGAGTGACCTAACTGCAACTCCCAGAAGGCACTGTTTCTCTAACTCCAAACACCAGCCTAGTATTTTGTTCTCCAAAATCTCCTGTGTCTTAACTCTCCCACCTGGGAGGATGATATTTGTATACTGTGTGTAGTACAGGAAGTTACATGACTGCTAAGACCAGGAGGCACTGTTTCACTACCCCAAGACACCAGTCCAGTGTTCAGTTCTCCAAATACCCTTCTTTTAAAACTCACAAATTAAGTGTACTCTCCTGTGGAGATCACATTTATCAAGTGTATGATGTAGAGGAAGTGACATGACTGCTAAGGCCAGGGGGATCTGTCTCTACAACTCAAACACAAGCCCAGTGTTCTCATGCCCAAATACCCCTGTGTGTTAACTCTTAAATGAAGTTTACTCAACTGGGGGGATGTGGGAAAACAGGGCTGATTGCAGAGGCCCCCTTACTTTTTGCCCCCATTTTCCACTTTATGCTGGTGTTTTCCTGACTCTGAAGGTGCCCTGGGTACTGCTAACCAGTCCCAGGGCCTGTGCTCTGTGTAAAATCAATATGCAAATTAGGCTAATTATAATTGGCTAAGTTAACCTACCTATAAGTCCCTAGTATATGGTAGGGCATGTAGGTTTAGGGACCACAGCATAGGTGGTGCACACCTAGGTGCACTGCTGAGGTGCCCAGTGTCATTTTAAAAGCAGGCCTGCCTTGCTGGCTGCTTTTAAATTAAAGTTATATGCAAATTCGACTTTGGAATTAAAGGTACTTCCAAAGTCTTAAACTACCTTATTTTTACATATAAGTCACCCCTAAGGTGTGCCATATGTGCCCCTAGGGCTGGGTGCCATGTAACTATAAGCAGGGACTTTATAAAAATAGATTTATAAGCCCTGGTGAGGTAAAAACAGCCAAATTTGTTTTTCCCTCATGGAAGTAAATGGCCTTCATAGGCTAGAATGGGCAGACTTTATTTTAAATTTTAAAGTCTCCTTAAATGTTACATACCAAGAATTTGGTATCAAATTGATTGTTGTAATAAATCCCACAACTTCCAGTTGTTGGATTTAATATAACTTGTCCAGGTAAAAAGTTGAGACTTTACCTAAAAAGTTGCCAATTTCAGCTCTGCATTGTTTTTGCTGCTGTGCTCTGATTGGCCAGCCTGCAGCAGCTTCTGCCAGGCTACCTTGATGAGGTGTGAAGTGGCCTGACTTCACACAAAGGAATGTGCTTGGGGGAGAGAAATCTCCCCTCAGCAGATGGTGAGGCAGGAAGGGGGAGGGCGGCCAAACTGGTCTTCAAAGGCAGAGAAGGACATTTGAAGCACCCAGCAACACCCCCACATCCTGCAACCCCAGACAATTAGGTGCCCCCTTGATTAGATTAGGAGAGGGCAGGAGAGGGGTGTGTTTATGATTTTTAGCCACACCAGTGGGTGGGCTCAGCCAGATGTAACCTCCAAAAATCAGATTCATCCATGTTGGATTTTTAGAGACTGTTGCCTTCTGGGATGGATTTTTGCCACACTTCCCAGGAAGTGGTCATCACAGGGGGACGACCCTGTTCCTGATTGGAGAACCAGGGCCCCCCTGCTTTTCACCCAGAAGCAAGGATAAAACTGGCAGACCTGCACCCACACCTCAGATCCCCTCCAGAATTCAACAAGAAAGGAACTAAAGAAGAAGAAGGACTGCCCTGCTGGACCCCTGGCCTGCACCTGGACCCTGCACTCAGAAGGACTGCACCAGCTGCACACTTGGGCTTCACCTCAAGAAGGACTTTGCCTGGCTTCAACTGGTTCAAGGAGGGACTCCCTGTTTGCTACAGGTGAAAAATTGCTAAACCAGAGTCCCCTGCACCAACTCCTGAAGAAAGCGACCAGCTGACCACTGTCCAGTGGCCAAAAAGGAGTTTGCGCCAGGTGCATTCTGGGAGTTGAAGTCCGCACCCCCCAAGGACCATCACAGAACTTCTGGACCCTTGGGGTGAGCTGTGGACCCCAAAAGAACCTTAAAAGAACATCTGGGTGAAGCCCCAGAAGTTTGGAAAAGATTTGAGAATTTTTGGAAAAAAGCTCCAGAGAGGGACCGACCCGCCGCGGAAATTCTAGCCGGCTTGCCTCAACCGCGACCCGGCCTGACTTCGTGGTTCGTCCCGGTAAAGAAAAACATCCAAAAAAGAGACTAAGTCCGAGCGTAAAAAGTTGACCGGGACCTCCCAGCCATCGTATCCGAGAAGGGCTCCATGGACGTCGGATCAAGATCCAGGTTTACCCCGGTCGAAGGATTTTCATCTCGAAAAAACGACTAAGTCCGAAGGTAAAAGTCTCCACCGAGGAAACCCACATCGCGTATCCGGACAAGGGCTCCAGGAGGTCGGATTCAACTGGCAGGTTCGTCCCGGTGAAGAAAAACTTCAAAATAAAGACTAAGTCAGAAGGTAACATTTTAACCGAGGCCTCCCGCGACCTGTAGCCGAGCAGGGCTCCATCGCGGTCGGCCTGAAAGTTTGACTTTGCCCCGGTCGAGGTGCAACCAGATGACCCGATTGGCGCTTTTTGTTTCTAAGCGCTAGAAAAGTAATAATTCTTTAAAAATTCATATCTCCGGTTCCCCTGAACCGATTTTAATCGTTTTTGTGTCATTTTAAAGATAAAAATATAAACTATTTTTATAAATTGGTTTTGGATTTTTAAACTGTTTCCTGTGTTTTATTTAATTACTGTTTTGTGATATTTGAACGCTTTACACTTTGTCTCCTAAGTTAAGCCTTGACGCTCGTTGCCAAGCTACCAAGGGTTGAGCTGGGATTAATTTACTGAGACCTAACTGTACCTATGTGGAGGTTAGTGGCTTGTTGCTAGGTGTAGGTACCTACCTGCCCTACCAATAACCCATTTTCCAACATAATTGGAAGCAGCGACGGGATCCTGTACTTGTGTTCAATATCACGTTACAGTTTTAGGTAAAACAAATTAAAAATCCTTTAAATTGTCCTAGTGCAAAAATTGTTTTTAATTTTTAATTTGGATTAGTTTCAATTATTGAATTTTTGTAATTTTTCTAAATTCTTGTTTCCAATTTTTGCAAAAAGTTTTTGTTGACACAAAACTAGGGAACCATGGAGCTTGATCTGTCTAGCCTACCCACACTGACAGTAGTCCAGCTTAGGGGATTGTGTATTGAAAGAGGGTTGCCTGCAACCACTGATCTCAGGAAGCAAATCCTGATCACATCCCTGACAGCATGGGCTGAGGCCCAAGAGGTAGAGTCAGAAGAAGCTCCAGAGGAGGGAGAAAGAAGGGAGGATGCAAGCTCTAACCACTCAGGGGAGGGAAGGCATCTGAGCCCAAGTGAGGATGAGGAAGAACGGTCCTCAGTAAACACAGTCACTAGGGGCAGATCCAAAGCTAGTGGTGGGAAGGGGGTCCTTTCAGGAGGAGAGAACCCATCCATCAGAGAAAGAGAGCTGGAGGCCCAGCTAGCATACATAGCTTTGGAAGCAGAGAAGCTGGCCCTAGAAAAGAAAAAGTGGGCATACAAAGAGAAAAGAGATGGAAGCAGCGATAAAGAAGCTGAGGTGTCCATGGGTGGGGGAGTTTGCCCCAGATTACCCAAGGGGGTAGTTCCTGCTTATGTAGAGGGGGATGACATAGATAAGTGGCTGGGGGCCTTTGAGAGGGCACTCCAAATGAGAAGGGTTAGGCCTCAATACTGGGGTTCCCGTTTGTGGGAGTTGGTCCCCAACTCAGGGAGGGATAGGCTTCTGACCTTAAGGGGGAAGGAGGCAGATTCATACCCTAGTATGAAGAGGTGCTTAGCCAAGAAGTTTGGTCTGACCCCAGAGCAATATAGAATGAAGTTCAGGGACACCCAGAAGGTCAGTACCCAGTCTTGGGTTGACTTTGTGGACATTTCACTAAAGGCACTAGAGGGCTGGATTATTGGTAACAAAGAAGATACTTATGAGGGGTTATACAATCTGATCATGAGAGAGCACATCTTGACCAATTGTACCCAAGAAAGGTTACGCCAGCATCTAGTGGACTCTAAGCAGACCAACCCTAGAGAGCTAGGGGAGGCAGCTGATGAGTGGTTGAGAACCAGGGTGGTTGTCAAGTCCCAGGGGGGAGACTCCAAGAAGGGGGGGACAGGTCCCCAAAAACCTAAGGAGGGAGGTGGTAAGCCCACCACAGAGACTCCCTCTGTACCCCAGAACCCTAAGAAGGAGGAGAGTAAATCCCACTCCCACTCTGACAAGCAGAGACAGGGAGACCCAGGGTTAAAAAAACTCTTGGACAGTAGGGCTTGCTTTGACTGTCAGCAGACAGGTCACTTCAGAGGAGATGCAGCCTGTCCAAGGAAGGTGGTTAGCACTGGGCTGTCCAGTGTAGCCATAGAGGAGGATTCCTCAGATGATGAAGTCCTCCTAGCATTGTGCTGGGAGACAGGACCAGATGGTAAGCTGGTGATCCCTGAGGGTGGGAGTAGGCACTTCCACCACATTCAAGTGAATGGGATCCCTACCACTGGCCTGAGAGACACCTGTGCCAGTCACACTATAGTGAGTGACCGGTTAGTGACCCCAGACATGTATGTCCCAGGAAAGACAAAGAAAGTCAGGATAGCCACAGGGGAGGTCACCTCCAAACCTGTAGCCATAGTGCCTCTAGAGAGGGAGGGTATCCTTGACTGGATTAGGGTGGTAGTCAGTGCTGACCTTCCCCTAGATTGTATCCTGGGCAATGACCTCCCAGAGGTGAGTCTGGTCACAGATGGGGTGGTCGCCCAAGGCGCCCCCCCAACCCAAAGTCCTGGGGAGTCAGTCCCTACAGTTAGGAGACAGGGGTCCCCAAGAAAAGGAAAGAAGAAAAGGAAGGGTAGGCCACTCTTAAAGAGAGTTCCAGGGAGCCAAAGGCCTTCTGCCCCAGTAGGGGGGGAGCCCAGAGTTGGCACTGGTGAGGCCTCACCTGACCCCAAGGAAGTCCTGAGTAGTCAGGCAGCTGTCCAGATGCAAGGTGTTGGCCCTGCACTGACAGAAGGGAGAGTGGAAGGAGGGTGTCTGCCACAGGAAGTGGTAGCCCCCCACTCTAGACAGCAAGAGGGGTGCCAGGACCTCACAATTGCCCCTAAAGCAGCTCAGCCACCTGTCAGTGGAGAGCTTAGGGTGTGGTTCTGGGTACTGACAGCTGTCAGTAGCCTCTGCTGGGTGCTAGCCTTCCTGGCAGCACTGTACTTGGCCTGGGAGGCAGACCCCAGGGCCAATAGCAAAGTAGGCCCCCTGACCCTATTGGTCATGGTGGGGTTGCTCAAGTGTTGGGTGACCTCTTTGGGTAAGCTAGGTGTTGCCCTAGCAAAGTTTGGAGTAGGGGAGGTGGGCACCTCACTACCCAAGTTGGCAGAGAGAAAGGAGGAAGACCCCCCTAGAGGGAAGTTTCAGTTTGAGTTGGGTCCTTTGACTGTTGGGATGGCTTCACTACCCAGAGGGAGTGACCCTGACAGGAGGATGTAAGGCAGAGTAGGCCCTGCAAAGGGACAGCCAGTTTTCTTCACTGTCTTCCTCGCCTAACAAGCCAGGAAGACTCTCCCAGGGTTGGGCTGAGTCTCCTGGGCGTGTGGGCTGGGGGGGGGGGTTGTGTGGGAAAACAGGGCTGATTGCAGAGGCCCCCTTACTTTTTGCCCCCATTTTCCACTTTATGCTGGTGTTTTCCTGACTCTGAAGGTGCCCTGGGTACTGCTAACCAGTCCCAGGGCCTGTGCTCTGTGTAAAATCAATATGCAAATTAGGCTAATTATAATTGGCTAAGTTAACCTACCTATAAGTCCCTAGTATATGGTAGGGCATGTAGGTTTAGGGACCACAGCATAGGTGGTGCACACCTAGGTGCACTGCTGAGGTGCCCAGTGTCATTTTAAAAGCAGGCCTGCCTTGCTGGCTGCTTTTAAATTAAAGTTATATGCAAATTCGACTTTGGAATTAAAGGTACTTCCAAAGTCTTAAACTACCTTATTTTTACATATAAGTCACCCCTAAGGTGTTCCCTATGTGCCCCTAGGGCTGGGTGCCATGTAACTATAAGCAGGGACTTTATAAAAATAGATTTATAAGCCCTGGTGAGGTAAAAACAGCCAAATTCGTTTTTCCCTCATGGAAGTAAATGGCCTTCATAGGCTAGAATGGGCAGACTTTATTTTAAATTTTAAAGTCTCCTTAAATGTTACATACCAAGAATTTGGTATCAAATTGATTGTTGTAATTAATCCCACAACTTCCAGTTGTTGGATTTAATATAACTTGTCCAGGTAAAAAGTTTAGACTTTACCTAAAAAGTTGCCAATTTCAGCTCTGCATTGTTTTTGCTGCTGTGCTCTGATTGGCCAGCCTGCAGCAGCTTCTGCCAGGCTACCTTGATGAGGTGTGAAGTGGCCTGACTTCACACAAAGGAATGTGCTTGGGGGAGAGAAATCTCCCCTCAGCAGATGGTGAGGCAGGAAGGGGGAGGGCGGCCAAACTGGTCTTCAAAGGCAGAGAAGGACATTTGAAGCACCCAGCAACACCCCCACATCCTGCAACCCCAGACAATTAGGTGCCCCCTTGATTAGATTAGGAGAGGGCAGGAGAGGGGTGTGTTTATGATTTTTAGCCACACCAGTGGGTGGGCTCAGCCAGATGTAACCTCCAAAAATCAGATTCATCCATGTTGGATTTTTAGAGACTGTTGCCTTCTGGGATGGATTTTTGCCACACTTCCCAGGAAGTGGTCATCACAGGGGGAAGACCCTGTTCCTGATTGGAGAACCAGGGCCCCCCTGCTTTTCACCCAGAAGCAAGGATAACACTGGCAGACCTGCACCCACACCTCAGATCCCCTCCAGAATTCAAAAAGAAAGGAACTAAAGAAGAAGAAGGACTGCCCTGCTGGACCCCTGGCCTGCACCTGGACCCTGCACTCAGAAGGACTGCACCAGCTGCACACTTGGGCTTCACCACAAGAAGGACTTTGCCTGGCTTCAACTGGTTCAAGGAGGGACTCCCTGTTTGCTACAGGTGAAAAATTGCTAAACCAGAGTCCCCTGCACCAACTCCTGAAGAAAGCGACCAGCTGACCACTGTCCAGTGGCCAAAAAGGAGTTTGCGCCAGGTGCATTCTGGGAGTTGAAGTCCGCACCCCCCAAGGACCATCACAGAACTTCTGGACCCTTGGGGTGAGCTGTGGACCCCAAAAGAACCTTAAAAGAACATCTGGGTGAAGCCCCAGAAGTTTGGAAAAGATTTGAGAATTTTTGGAAAAAAGCTCCAGAGAGGGACCGACCCGCCGCGGAAATTCTAGCCGGCTTGCCTCAACCGCGACCCGGCCTGACTTCGTGGTTCGTCCCGGTAAAGAAAAACATCCAAAAAAGAGACTAAGTCCGAACGTAAAAAGTTGACCGGGACCTCCCAGCCATCGTATCCGAGAAGGGCTCCATGGACGTCGGATCAAGATCCAGGTTTACCCCGGTCGAAGGATTTTCATCTCGAAAAAACGACTAAGTCCGAAGGTAAAAGTCTCCACCGAGGAAACCCACATCGCGTATCCGGACAAGGGCTCCAGGAGGTCGGATTCAACTGGCAGGTTCGTCCCGGTGAAGAAAAACTTCAAAATAAAGACTAAGTCAGAAGGTAACTTTTTAACCGAGGCCTCCCGCGACCTGTAGCCGAGCAGGGCTCCATCGCGGTCGGCCTGAAAGTTTGACTTTGCCCCGGTCGAGGTGCAACCAGATGACCCGATTGGCGCTTTTTGTTTCTAAGCGCTAGAAAAGTAATAATTCTTTAAAAATTCATATCTCCGGTTCCCCTGAACCGATTTTAATCGTTTTTGTGTCATTTTAAAGATAAAAATATAAACTATTTTTATAAATTGGTTTTGGATTTTTAAACTGTTTCCTGTGTTTTATTTAATTACTGTTTTGTGATATTTGAATGCTTTACACTTTGTCTCCTAAGTTAAGCCTTGACGCTCGTTGCCAAGCTACCAAGGGTTGAGCTGGGATTAATTTACTGAGACCTAACTGTACCTATGTGGAGGTTAGTGGCTTGTTGCTAGGTGTAGGTACCTACCTGTCCTACCAATAACCCATTTTCCAACAGGGGATAACTTTTGTATGGTGGTGGGAAGTAGAGGGAGTGACCACAATGCAAAACCCAATAGGCCCTGTGTCCCTAGCTCCAACCAAAAAAACAATTTTGAATTTCCAAAATCTATCTATTTATAAACTCTCAATTGAACTTTACTCACCTGGGCGGATACCGTTTGTCAAGTGTGTGTAGTGTAAAGAGTGACCTGACTGCAACTTCCAGGAGGCAATGTTTCAGTAACTTCAAACACCAGAACAGTGGTCACTTGTCCAAATACCCTTGCCTGCTAACTCCCAATTGAAGTTTACTCACCTAGAAGGGACCAAGATACAGATCATGCTCAACTCAGCGATGTGTCTGGCCACCTAGCTCCATCTTGACCAGCCAACCCAAGATGAAACTATTGAGGACAGGAAGGACACCTTACGCAGTGTATAAAACAATGACCCCAAAGACCTCAAGATACAGCACCAGACTGGTATTGACAGCAGACACGTTCACAATGCTCTGACCACATGATGACTCCAGTCACATATACTACAAAGTCCTGGGTCTGCCTACATAACAATTAAGTAGGCCTCAAAATGGACAAAGAAAGATATTGCCAAGCCACTGTTTTGCCTGCACTGGTGGCAAGATGGCATTTTCAGGCCATTCTCCCAAGGGCTAATGATCTGCACATTGTAGCAGCTGTTTGACTTAGATTGAATTGGCATGCTTCACAATAAAACTAGTAACATTGAATCTTTCACATCAACAGGTCGAGCTGCCACTGGACACAAAGAGGGCACAGAAGAGACTGCCACTACCCCCCTGGATGAAGCCATCAGTGGAGAAGACACTCCTGGACTTCTGGACGTGGAAGACGGTTCAGGCCCAACTGGGCAACCTTGTGAGACACCAACAGTGAGTCTCACTGTGCCCACATCAACACCTCCCAGCCCAGTTGCCTCTACATCACAGGCAACCATTCACTCCCTAACCTGTGTTCCGTGCACAGTATCTACCATCTTGTGCCCCCAAGTCCTGAATCCTGAGTTGCAATACAACACTTTCAACATTGAGGGTCCAGGACCCAGTGGAGAGGGCACCCTGTGGTAAGGGCTCAGGGCAGTGGGGGTAGGTTGCGTGGGAGGGATGCTGTGTGCCAGCGGGATGATGCCACTGGGGCTGCTCCTGGCCATGTCTTGGGGGTCTTTCAGGAGTCCCAAGGAGTGATGGGCCAGGTGTTGACGGAACTCCAGGAAATAAAGCAACTACAGAGGGACATCCAATGGGATATGCTGAACAGTGGGAGGCTCACAATACCAACATAGTCTCCCTAACAGGAGTGATGAAAGATGCTAACACGACCCTGAGCAGGGCTCTAAAACACCACTCTACCCCTTCCTTTGGCACATCAACACCAGGCCCTTCTTCATTGATGCCAGCCACTGGAAGGGAAGCCCAGCCAGAGGGACAATCCCCAGACACCCCTGCCTCTGTAGCAGCAGATTCCCCCCACCACACAAGTGGAGACGTCCAGCGAAGAATACAGGAGATGCGGATGGCAAGACACCCACCACTGCCATCAAGTGAACTCCTCCCAAAGAAACTCCTTTGTGTGCCACACATTCACTCTGTTTACTGATCCTGAACTACCCACCAGTTCCAATGGGAGAAGTACTCTGGACTTTGAACTCCAAATGGTGTGGCATCTACTCCAATGATTTCATTCATCTTGTCTGACACCTTCACTCCATCATTTTTTTTCTTTTCTGTCCAAGGTGTATTTACTGCATCAGCACTGTAATAAATTCACCCATCACAAAGTTATTGTCTGCTTGCTTAATTTCAACGTTTTGCTATGTAGAGATTATGTAAGACCATGTAAACCATATGAAGAAGTCACAAGCTACTTGTGCGGTGAGGGATATGTTACAGGTACACAGTGTCCTGCTCGGGATTACACCATTACAAACAAACATATCAGTACAAGTGCCTGGTCACAACAAACATTTTATTCCAGTGTACAGCTTATAGGCTGTCCATATGTCCAGACCTGTGTGACATAAGAATGTGTGACTCATACTGAATCAAAGTACATATTTGGGTATCGGCCCCTCAGACCACAGAAAGGATGGATTTGTCAGACGTTGTCCTGAAGAATAAGCAACATTCAAGTGGATGATATCAGCAGCTTGAGCCTTATCACATACCACATCAAAGTAATCCAACATCAGACAGCTGGCAGTATGACAGTCCCTGATCATAGGCCCATCATAATCCAATGACCATGCATCTGGTGGTATAACACAAACATGTTAGTGTTGTGACACAGGCACTGTGTCCTGCAATGATGAAACACATTCCCAGCTACATACAGGCCATAGAGAATAGTGTTTAGCTAATGTGAAGGGTGAATACCTTGCTTGCAATTGATGACTACATATTACATGTCCACATGATGACACAAATGATGCAATCAGCCCAACACAACACACAAAACAAGTTCAATGTGCACTTCTGACCTTCCACCCAAACACTTTGCAAGTTGCCTTTGCACAGGTCTCACACCTCCCAAATCCGTGACCTACATTACCTGAAACTAATACATGTCCACTTTGTATGGCAGAACAGCATCAAATACCTGCCAATGTCACAACTCTAAAATGCCCACATGAGGGTTTCATGGTAAACGTACCTGTAGAAAGACAAAACAAGGAATATGGGCTTGAACACATACCTATACCACATTGCAAGCTACTGGGAATGTAATTACATTACAATGAGACTGTCACACGCAAAGCAACATTATCAAGGTGGGGATATGTCAAAGGCTAACTCGTTAAGCAGCCTTTGGCTGAATATTGCAGAGAATCAGCTCCCTAGTTGTAACTACAATACTCAGCTCCACACATTCTCACAACTACAGTTCATTGTACAGTCACAGTCATACATCACACAACATACTTACACTCACGAAAAGTAGTTGCTCATGAGATCTTCCGACAAGCCAGCGCCTTCCTATTCACCACTGTCATCCTCACCCTGCATTTCTAGATTCTCACCAGGTGGCACTGCAGGCTCCCCTCGCCTCTGGAATGTATGGGATATTCCTCTGAAGGGCGGTGCTGTGGAGAATGCAGCATGCCACTGTGATCTGACACACTTTTTGAGGTGAATAGACGAGGGCTTGACCAGTCTGGTCAAGACACCTAAATCTGGCATTTAGGAGCCCAAAAGACTTGCTCCACTACCCGCCTTGTTCTTCCATGGGCCTCATTGAAGCAGAGCTCCCTTGGCGTAGTTGGATTCCTTTGTGGTGTCAACAACCAAGGACGGTTTGGATATGCGGAGTCTCCTGTTCAGTAATGGGACATATATGCAACAATGAGTCACTCGCTTCATGATTGTAGCAATAGACATTGCACACACACAGACAGGACAGGTGTGACGTACCAACCAGCCAGGCCCTCTCTGGGTATGGTTGTGACATCACCTGGGCTATGGTGCTGTTCTGCACTGTGAAGGAATCATGGGCTGAACCCGGATAACAGGCACAGACATGTGAAATGTAGAGATCTGACAGACAACTTGCAAGTTGATGGAATGGAAGTTCTTTGTGCTGTGGTATACTTGTTCATTGGCCTATGGTGGGACCAAGCAAACATGTGTGACATCAATGGCCCCCACCACATGTGGAATGCATGTAAAACCATAAAATCAGGGTGTCCATGGACTAAAAACTCACGTTGGGTAAATTGGATATAGCTGTCCAGATGTTTCAACTTTGCTGAGAGGACATCCTTCAACACCAGACTGAACATAGGTTGGAACATACCAGTAGATAGGGCCACTGTATGTTGGAAGGACCCTGTGGCTAGGAAGTGCAATACTGACATGACTTCTACAATGAGTAGTATGTTGGTTGGATAACTAACAGCTGGCATCAGATCTGTCTCCAACTGCCGACTTAAGTCCACCATTATTTGCCTATTCAGACGGTAGAGCAGTATGATGTGGTGTTCTTCCATGGTCTGAAGGTCTGGCAGTGGACGGTAGACAGGAGGTTGTCACATCATCCCTCTCCCTGGGTTCCTATATGTGAAAAAACATGTTTTTAACATTATTCAGTGTGTCCACAGCAACATAGTTGATGCATGTCAATGCTATCATGTGACAAGGCATTTATGAATGGATAGACATGGCAACTAGTACACATCACAGCTGCAAACAACACAAGGGTCACATGTGCCTCCTATGGTTTCCCACATATGTGGTCACAATACGTATATGGACCAAACTCAAAGATGTGCAACACAATTGCCCCTCAAAAATGTGACTGGATATCCCTACCACCAAAATGACCATCGGCGGTGGTGGACTGTGACCCATTGTTAAATGTTATCTGTGCCCTGCAATGTACTATAATGATGTTGGAGTAGTAGGACCTACATGACCACACAGGATAAGCATCTTTGTAAGGTCAAAAATCCTTTTTTGCAGGTATGACGCAGTTCATGTAGCCCAAAAAAGCATTTCAGGCTGCCAAAATGGTAGCTGCCTGACCTACTCTACTGGACATTAGGAACCCCCCGTGACCGCCGGCGGAAATCGTCATGACGGTACGTTGTTGCCAGTGGTGGTCACGGGTCAATGGCTGTGTCCTGTGGTGGTGACGACTGCGTATGTGGCAGACGTGACCACCATGTTCTGCAGATTCACTCACTTGACGCCTGACACTGCTGCCAGCAACATCTCCACAACCTAAGCTGCTGTGTGCCACCTCTGGGAGAAATCATGCCATGTGTAGCAGGTGACAGGGCCCCTGCCTTCTCTCCAGAGGAGCTCGAGAGGCCAGTTAATGAGGTCCTACCCCTGTATGAACAGCTGTATAGTTTACCATAGGAGCAGGTAAGTACCACGTGTGCACAATTTTAAATGTACTTCGCCATCCTTTCCCTCCTCACAGGCTAGCATGTCCCTATTTGTGCCAGTTAGACTACTTGTGTGCCTGTTGTTGCAGTCTATGTGGCATCAATGGGATGGACAATGTGCTGGTATTGGTGGCCAGTGCCATATGTTAAGTTCAGTCACATTGTGTTGTGTGAGGTTTTGGGGGTACGATATCCTCCTTGTGTTGGATGCACATAACTTGGTAAGGAGACATTACTGCCATCTACAGGCATCTCTTTCCTTATGATGGTTGTGAATGTATGAGCATGACAGCATGAGCTGTGTATGCATGATGTATGAGCCAGTTGAGAGTAATGCGAGCAATGTGTATAGTGCCACAGATCCCTTTTGCACTTTTTGGATAAAAAAGTTTACTTTTTTTTTAAGTCCCCACTCAGATTGGGACTTAGGGGCCAGATGTAGCAAACATTGTGCGAGTCGCAAACGGTGATTTTATGCGTGTTTGCTATGTAGAAATGCATTTTGCGAGTCGGAACCGACTCGCAAAATCCATTTCCGAGTCGCAAATAGGAAGGGGTGTTCCCTTCCTACATGCGAGTCGCAGTGGTATGCAATTCCATTTGCGACCGCGTATGCGGTCGCAAATGGAGTCGCAGTTACCATCCACTTGAAGTGGATGGTAACCCACTCGCAAATGGGAAGGGGTCCCTTCCCCTTTGTGACTGGGCCCAAAAATATTTTTTCAGAGCAGGTAGTGGTCCAAGGGACCACTGCCTGCCCTGAAAAAATCCGAAACAAAAGGTTTCGTTTTTTTTTTTCTAAGTGCAGCTCGTTTTCCTTTAAGGAAAACGGGCTACACTTGGGAAAAAAAAACTGCTTTATTTAAAAGCAGTCACGGACATGGAGGTCTGCTGTTCCCAGCAGGTCTCCATCCCCGTGAGTGCCCAGAGTCGCTATGGGGGCGCAAATTGCGACCCACCTCATTAATATTAATGAGGTGGGTCTTTGCGACCCCATAGCGACTCGCAGAAGGTGTCTGAGACACCTTTCTGCATACCAAATTGCGACTTGCAATTTGCGAGTCGCAGGGACTCGCAAATTGCATGTCGCAATTTGGTATATTGCTACATCTGGCCCTTTGTCACTTTTTTTAGGAAAACTATGAATTTGCACTTTTTCACTAAGTTAATCTTTTCATCCAAAAAGTCAAAATGTCCCATTCTGACATGGGAACTGTCAAACATATCAACTTAGGCAAAAGTTTAATTCTTTTCTAAGTCCCATCTCAGAATGAGATGGGACTTAGAAAAGAATTCAACTTTTGAAAAAAGTCAAAAGTTCTTTCAAGTCCCTACTCAGAAGGGGAATTTGTCACTTTTTTGGAGACAAAAAATTGAATTTGGAATTTTTCACTTTTTGGATGAAAAAACTTGAAAGTTTTTCTAAGACCCCACTCAGAATGGGACTTTCTCACTTTTTTGAAAAAATTATGATTTTGCACTTTTTCACTTTTTGGATTAAAAAGTTTACAATTTTTCTAATTCCCCACTCAAAATGGGACTTTGTCTCTTTTTTGACAAAAATGATGTATTTGCACTTTGTTACTCTTTAGATGAAAAAAGATGTTTTTTTTCTTAGTCCCCACTGAGAATGGGACTTTGTCACTTTTTTGACAAAAATGTTGAATTTGCCCTTTTTTACTTTTTGGAGTAAAAATTTGATTTTTTTTCTAAGTCCCCACTCAGAATGGGACTTAGTCACTTTTTTGAAGAAAGCAATAAGTTTACACTTTTTCACTTTTTGAAATAAAAAGTTGAAATTTTTTTCAAGTCCCCACTCAAAATGGGACTTTGTCACTTTTTTTGTCGAAAACTATGAATTTGCACTTTTTCATTAAGTTGAACTCTTCATCCAAAAAGTCAAAATGTCCCATTCTGAATGGGAACCGGCAAACATGTCAACTTAGGCAAAAGTTGAATTGCATAACTCACAGTCCCACAGTGCAGACAGTGTGTTGAGTCCTGGGAGGCCATGACATGTAACTCAGTAGCTCATATAGGTCACATAGCAGAAACTGTATAATGCTTGCCTTTGTTTGATGGACAAGGAAGACACTTTCTGTACGCACCATACCAGCGCCTTGATTGTTACTTATGTGAAATGTGTAATGTTGAAGTTTGAAGTTTGTACTCTGGCAGTTGCCTGTAGAGACTGCATGCAGGAAGTCATTTTCACAGAGTGTGAATGTGTTAGTCCATTCATGTCTAAGGAGTTTACCCTTCAGCAGCCACACAGGTGTGTAGTATTTCATAGTGGCTCACATCACAGTACAGGTTGCTAGAGCATAGGCTTTCTTATGTCAGTAAGCTTGCTTAGTCGTTGTAGGCCCGGAGCAGGGTAGTGGGTTAGTCTGCAAAATGAAATGTATATGTCTGTAGTATGTCCCTGTACTTATTGGTTTGTGTGTTTCACACCTGGGGAGTATTAACAAATATAAACGTCCTAGCTTGATGTTACTGACATGTATGTGACTCAACCATTTGTGATGAACTATGGAGAGCCATTGCCAAGAAGGTACAGACCGTGGGGTCCACAGCCGGTGGAGCACCCACTGCAGGAAAAGTTGGTAGGACTGGAGACACTGGTCCCTGAAATTCACAGAGGTCTAGCTGGGGCTGTCATACCAATGTCCTCCCAATGTAGGCAGAGTGCCTATCAGAAAATGACCCCCCCTAATGGCCCACATTCTGGCGGTGGCCTACCCAGATCTTGATGAGCATTTGTGGACAGCACAGCAGCCACAAGGGGGTGAGTACATGGCATATTCCTGCCTGTCAGATTGCTAAGTGAATGTGTTCTGATAGCTCCTCCTGACAATTATTGGTGAGCCGTGTGTAACACAGTAGATGAGTGATTGTTTGTGCACACATGTCATGTGTTGTATACTGGTGTGCCTTGCCTATTGGCCCAGGGACTTAGGACACCACTGTGTACAATCCACAAACAACTTAGGGGGTCATTCTGACCATGGCGGTAATTACCGCCATGGCGGAGGTTGGCGGTAGCACCGCCAACAGGCTGGCGGTGCACCGCTGGGCATTCTGACCGCAGCGGTTCAGCCGCGGCCAGAAACGGAAAGTCGCCGCCATGGGGATTCTGACACCCCGTACCGCCATCCTGTTCATGGCGGCTCTCCCGCCATGAACAGGATGGCGGTAGGGGGTGCCGCGGGGCCCCTGGGGGCCCCTGCTGTGCCCATGCCAATGGCATGGGCACAGCAGGGGCCCCCGTAAGAGGGCCCCAAAAAGTATTTCAGTGTCTGCCCAGCAGACACTGAAATACGCGACGGGTGCAACTGCACCCGTCGCACTTTCCCACTCCGCCGGCTCAATTCTGAGCCGGCATCCTAGTGGGAAGGTTGATTTGCCCTGGGCTGGCGGGCGGTCTTTTGGCGGCCGCCCGCCAGCACAGGGCAAATGTCAGAATCACCGCCGCGGTCTTTCGACCGCGGTGCGGTGTTCTGACGGCGGTACCTTGGCGGACGGCCTCCGCCGTCCGCCAAGGTCAGAATGACCCCCTTAGTCTCCAGGGACGACATATGGCTATGTACAGTGATCAATCAAGTACTATTTGTTTTTGTAGTGTGTGTACATTCTATGCAACAGACCACTACTCCTCAATGGTGCAGGACTAAGGTAAGGAAGTGTTGGATCACTAGACTCAGCCATGTGTCAGGATAAATTATTATATTGGCATCTGCCACCTCAGTGTATGACGGGTGCTGGTGCCTCACTGCAATATGTAATGTGAAGGTGGTCATCATACATGTGACAGAACATACATTGTACTTTGGGTTCAGCTACAGATCAATACTTTTACTTGGTAAGTGGGGAAAGTCCATTGACATGATTTATGTGCCATCACTGTCATCAGTATTCCTTGTGCTGACATGTCAGCATGTGTCCCTTTCTCATTAGCAAAACATTTGTAAGCTGCTGTTTCATGCATGGTCTACCCGTGTTGTTGGGAGTATGTCTGTATTCCCTCACATATATGTGCCTGGTAACCTGTGTGTGGAATAAGCTATTTACAATGGAGGTACATTTCATGTTGTGCGCCATACAGGGTGCGTCACCATTGTTTATTGGCCAACACATTCCCTCATGTGTCACAGCATGTCATATGGCATGCACAACTACAGCAGCAATGAGGGACATGGCTGGCAGCCCTAGAGGTTTGAGTCAATGTGCATTTTCATGCCATTGATGTGGCAGCATGTTGCAAAGTCCACTGCACATGTGTAATGGGAAAGGTCTGTAACCAAACTGTTGGCATGCATCATGGAGTGACTTGCAGTTATACTGAAATCACATGTGTTTGGGGACAAGCATTCACCCACAGACAGACATTTGGGTCTGCATGACCATAATTGAGACAGTGATGCAGCTTCCAATTGGACAACATGCTGAGGGCCTTCAACAAGTACTTGCAAATCTCAGGGCTTCTCCAGCATCCAAGGGCCTAATGGTGTCTACTGATGTACTCAGAGTATGTCATTGTAAGAGTTGCCAGACATTAGTAGTGATTACCCTGGGGCTTGCTGATTCATTGTGTTTTTTAGGGACATCTCTCCCCGACATATTGCACATGATGTTTACAGTGTTTATTACCATGCCACATGTGTGGCCTATCTGAGCAACATTAATACTACCTCCATGACTATATGAAGTGTGCATTGTGGAACTGCTTCCAGTGTGACAAGAGTACTTCCATGTCACCTTCTGCAAGCTATTGTATTTTTGCCAGCAACATGACAGGATGTTGGAACATAATTTATTATTGTTGGGTCATTATGTATGTGACAAATAGATGTGTGCATGACCTTGTATGGGATCTGTGGGAATGAAGCTGGCATTGGTCTACTATTGTATGACAACAGTTAACTGAGTTCTGCTCCATGGGGAAAAGCTTTGAGAGTGATGAGGTCTCCTACTAGTTCAATGGTTACTGTGATTAAGCAACTTCAGCCATGTGATTCTAGTTGTCTGAGATTCTGATTTTCATGTGGGCAAAAGTTGACAGTTCAGATGGCATGCAAGCATATGGTATGGCACATGTATGGGCCACGTAGTGGAGTTTGTTGCAGGGGCCTACTTGACATCATGGTAATGTTTGCTAATCATAGCTGTTGTTCAAGTGTGATCATGGACATGCAATGTCCTTATTTCTGTTTTTGCAGCGTCAGCACCAGCAAGTGAAGGAGACAGGGTACCGCAGAGTGGGGACACATCTGGCCACGAACTCTTGGGTCAAGACACCACAGCCACCAAGGGAACCAGTGGTCCGGAGGGTGAGGGGAGTGCCACTGGGAGACCAGAACATCATTTTTATCCTCAGAATCTTCCTCCAGTGGACACTCCCTAGTGGTGGCAGACCCATCGGGGAAAGCCCCTGTACCATCTTTGTCCACCACCCCCAGATCTATCACTGCCATCCCTGTTGCTCCTCACCCAGTTTGCCATGCCAGCTCATCCAAGAGGATGGGCATCTCCTTTGCTGCAGGCATCTCTGCCCCAGCCCCAGTTACCCAGTGAGGAGGCTATTGACCTCCTGAGAAGTGTGGGTCAGGCAGCCATTGTGAATGCCATCCAGGGATTTGCAACCTAACTCCAGCAGACTAATACATTCCTGGAATGCAATGTCTGGACTACAGAGATCTTTTCAGGCTCTGACTTCCACACTGATGGCAGCCAGACAGCCCCACCATCCGTCCCCCCTCCAACTCCCTTTTCCCAATCCAAATTACCCTACCTACCCAAAAACACAGACTGATCCGCATGCACCTACCTCAACACATAAGAGCAGCTCACACAGAGACAAGTACCACAAAAAACACCAGCACGCAAGCAAACAACAGACACCCAGAGCCACAACATCCCAATACACCCCCGCAAGCCCCACTGGCCCACACACAACATCAAGCATACCCACAGGCACCTCTACAACAGTCAGTGACACACCCATCACACCCAGCATACCCAAAGACACCACCCCAGCAGATACAAAGACATCCAGACATCCACCACAACCTCCAGACCGGAGGACACCACCCAAACAGACACACAGACATCCACCACATCCAGCATACCCACAGATACCACTCCCACAGACACACACACATCTACCACTCCATCCCCTAGCACCTCTACCTCCCAGGCCCCCAAGACACACAAACGCACACACTCACCCACGCAAAGGACACCACCCAAGCACTAGCAGACCTCCCACATGCACACACCCTCGACATCCACACTAACACAGCAGACAACCACTCCCTCGACCTCCAAATCCCCATCCACTTCTGGTGACCACCCCTGTGTACCTAAGAACGTTTTTTTGTTTTACCTTGACCTTCCCCCTGTTCCTTCCACCCCATCCCAAACCCAAGAGGCTGTGAGCCACCTCCCAGCCCCTCCCTCCGACCCTCAAGTCCTACCGTCACACCTACCCCCCTGCAAGCACCCATACCCCTCCCCTCAAGAAGAAGCCCACCCCTCCCTAGAAGCAGTCCATCCCTTGCTTACCGAAGACCAAACCCCTCCCTCCCAAATCCAACCCCCCCAAAGATGCTCCCTGAGGTGCCTGCCTGAACACTTGATACCCCTTCCAGTGGAGGTTCCCTGGAAATTACGAGTCAAGTAACAGCACCGTAATGTGCCTGTGAACACTGCCCAATGGACTTGGTCTTTACACAATCTTGATTTAATAAACCCAAACAGTTTTGTTTTTTGGGTATACATGTGTCCTGCAATTCCTTTTCAACCTTTATGTTGTTCCTGAGTGACGTGTGTGCCTACAGTTGTGTGTGTTTCAGCCTGCTTACTGATCTATTTGTTATTTGCAGTATCTGACTTTGGGGGCAGTGCTGGTGCCCCTCAAGACAAGGGTATCTCTTGACTGTGTGGATATGTAGGTGTAAATGCAATGGTGGTGTCATGGCATTGTGTACCGTTTGGTAGGGTAAATGTTGTCCAATGGGAGCATGTATGTTGTTAAACCTGTCCCCTTTACATGGATTATGGATTCATCCAAAGTGTGGCAGTTGGTTGTGCAGGCATGGAGTGTGTTCAATTGGGCTTCCTTTGTTTGCATTTGTGTGTGCATGTGTCCATTTAGCTATGTGTATCTTGCAGTTACTTCATGAAAAGGGGTGTCACATGCAGTGGGAGGTGTATGTGCTTGTTTGGCTTGCACCTCCATATTGTGTAGATAGGCATGTCATTTGGGACTAGTATTGTTTGTCCCAGAGATACCTAAAGGGCTAGTTCCTGTGCAAATGTTGTTTTATCGACATGTGCAAAGTGATTTTTGTCCCACTGCAGCCTCCTTCCCTGAGTGTTCCTGATGGCCCCATCCCTATTTTGCAGGTATTGTTTGCATAGTGATCTTTGTATATTGGTCTCTCTGTCTATTGTGCATCCCATTGTTCTTACATTGTGTTGCAATGTAGGTGATGTGTGTGTCCATTGCAGGCCTGTTTACTCAGAGTGCTGTTTGTGGTCCATGCTACATCCTATGTGTGTTGAATTTGACAACAGTCTATGGCATGTTAGGAATGTGAGTATGTGAGTTGCATTTGTAGATATGATGTTGGTGTGTTGTTTGTGCTGTGTGGGACAATGCTGTGTACACTTCACTGTCCCTGTGACTGAAATGAGCAGACGTGTGTTTTTGTATAGTGTTGTGGTGCAGTGTGAGTGACCTGCCCAAAGGGGGGAGTATTGTGACTGTGCACGTGTCCTTCTTTGTTTCTGATTCCGATGCGGGACACACTGACAAGTGTACTTGGTGCCCCCAGCATGACCCCATATGATGTGGCTGACAGCAAGACGAACAATTGTTGAGCATAATGAAACAGGTAGATGGGTGTATTTACAGTTGTTTGTGCCCACGGTGCTGTGGATTTTGTGCTCCATCAATGATCAACAACAGCAGCAGGATGTGTGTGGGGGCCTCCATGGTGGCACCGGATGTGTGAGGCTGCCTGCAGGTGAGTGTCCCCCTTTATACTCTCTTTTGAGATGTGGTGGTTGGACTGCCACATACACCGCAACCTCATAATGTGTCTGGCAGAAACACAGGTTCCGCCCACCTGTTTGTGCTGCCTTGTGAACGTGGGAGCCTGGCGGTGCAAGCCGGACCGGGACGGTCTTTGCTCCACAGACCCGCATGACTCATAATACAGCAGTCTGACCGCCAGCCCGACGGCAGTCAAACCGCCGATGCTGCCATGGCAGTCCACAAACTGCCAAACTCTTAATGAGGCCCTTAGTCTATTAGATGAATGTCAGATTCTCTCAGTGAGGCAAGGCAGTTTGTTGTATCCAGGTAGGTGTCAGTAAAGTCAGATAGGTGTTGAGCAGGGTCCTCAGGTAGCAGCAGATTTTGGTGGGGAAAGCTCTGAGCAGGAAAAATCTAATTTCACGCTCAGGGCCATAGTTGTGTAAGTCATATTTGTTTGGCCCCAAATCCACAGTCAGAATTTCTACCTTGAGACTTAGGGCCAGATTTAGAGTTTGGCAGATATGGTTACTCCATCACAAACATGACGGATATACTGTTTATCATATCACGGTTCCATGCTATCCTGTGGAAATCATAATACAGCGGACAGGCTAGCCATCATGTTTGTGACGGAGTAACCCGTCTGCAAACTCAAAAATCAGGCCCTTCGTCACTGAACTAGACCTTGGATTACTCAAGCAGGACAATAGGGCGGGCCACATCTGAAAAGAGCTTCACTGAAATTAAGTTGTTGCTGCAGAAAAGCTCCAAGCAAACAAACCTGCATCTTTAGTCCAACACAGTCACGCCTTCAATGGATCAGCTCTGATGTTTGGTGTCAGTCGTCTGGTGACTGGAAGTCAGAATTTTTAAAAGTCCTAAAACTTTGCAGCGGTAATAAAAATTAAAATAATCTTTCAATGACTTTTGCAGCCATTTCGTCAAAAAGTAATGCATGTAACTTTAAAATCTGTATGTTGACATTTTCTAGGATTCAGTTAGAGCCCTGCGGGCGAAAATAGATTTTGGGCAGCTAGTCACTGGAGGAAAGTATCTGCTATAATTTTGCACGTGTTCCACTTTTAAATATCAGGCACCTTACCTTGCGGGAAACAAAGGGTACCTAGGGGTGACATTATTGTTTAAAAGCAGTGTTTTCTGCTTGTCAGTAAGGGTTATTTTGGCAGGTTTAAGAGTGTTGTTTTCCAAACCTTTTTATTGGTGATTTTAAGAGAAACCAACACAATAGTGTAGATAAAACCATCACACCATATTTTTGCATAATATCTGTCCAAAGCTCCCACTCATTCAGCAAAAGTGGGTTCTATGATGTTACAGTCTGGCTACACGTTGTAGACCTAAAGCCATATTCTAAGGATGGTTAAAAAAGTGCTGTAGTCCAGGGGTGTCATTTAACTTCCAGGCCCTGGTGTCAGGAATAAGGCCAGACACGGTCCAGGTCTCTCCCAAAACTCCGCTGCGTGACTCTGTGGCGCTTTATGTGCACCACTTGTCATCCCCTCTTGTTCCAAAGGTGACCATCAGCGTCGTCTGCCCTGTGGCAAAGCTCACAGAGCTGCAGGTTCAGGACATTGGTAGACAAGATGCACTTATCAGTGCTATTCTATGAAGGGACTACAATTCCCATGTTTTTAGAGGCAGCAGCCTTCTTGGGGTGTGGCAGGCCTATTAAGCCCAGCCACGCCCAAGCATGTTGCTCACTATTTTGAAGACTTTGATGCAGCCAGACCTCGTGGGGGTTTCTCTGGAGAAGAACAGAGTTCCTGAATGGCAGAGTGTTGTCTAACCAAGTATCCTTGTTTCCATGGTGCATCCAAAAACAAGTAGGTCATACTCGTAGCGGTAAGGCCATGCTGAATCCAAGTTTGGAGGAAGTCATTACTTCCAAAAGGTAAAGCGCATAACGAGCAAAGCGTTTCCGTTCACAGATGCAAATAGCTTTTGTGCACAGCAATTCAAAGTATTTTCGTTCACAGATATAAAGCGCTTTTGTGCACAGCAATTCAAAGCGTTTCCGTTCACAGATGTAAAGCACTCTTTTGTGCACAGCAATTTAAAGCATTTACGTTCACAGATGTAAAGCACTCTTTTGCACAGCAATTCAAAGTATATCAGTTCACAGATGTAAAGCGCTTTTGTGCACAGCAATTCAAAGCGTTTCCATTCACAGATGTAAAGCACTTTTTTGGACAACAATTCAAAGTGCTTCAGTTCACAGATATGAAGCGCTCTTGGCATGACAATTCAGGCGCTTCAGTTTAGAGATGTAAAGCGCTCTTGGCACAACAATTCAAAGCGTTTCAGTTCAAAGATGTAAAGCGCTCTTGGCATAGCAATTCAATCGCTCCAGTCCTCAGGTTTAAGGCGCTCTTGGCACGACAATCTAAGCGCTTCATTTCACAGGAGTAAAAGGTTCTTGGCACAACAATCTAAGTGATTCAGGCTACTTGAGTAAAAGCGCCTCCCGGAATTCTTTTTTTTTTAATATATATTTTTTATTAACATTTTACTTACAAACAGACATAATTTCAGTACCGTTTACATTACTTGTTTCTATGTTCATCCTTATTGCTTTGTCATACATTTTGGGTTATGCATCAATATCAGACTAGTTTTGGTAACAAATCATTCATGGTTGAGATACTTCTCATGAATATAGGCAGTGATTTTTCATAGTCATTTATGTAGTAGTTGCCTGTCTGATTCCATTCAGAACTATATACACGATGGTGGTATGCAGTGCTAGTAGGGTGCTGTGTAGGGTTGGGGAGGGTCCATTGACATTAGTTTATTCAGTTCTGAGTTAATCCTTAATTACTGAATCTATTAATGTAGGGGGCTAGGTCTCTACATGTGCATGCAATGTGCTGATGCCATTATGCTCACTCCTCCACCAGGTCCGTTATGCTGTGGTGCAGTCCGACTCTTTCTTCTTGTGCCTACTATGATGCTACTAGACCTCTCTTCCCTTCCCCTATCTACCCAGCTTGCCACTGTGTGCTCCTTGCTTCTGATTTCTATTCTAAGAAGGGGGGTCCATTGTCTCTCCATTGGTTCCCCTTTCCTGAATTTCCCGCTCCCATTTATCTAAGATTTCCTCCCAGTCAGGAGCAATGGGTTTCAGGCGCAGCCCCTTCATCTCCTCTCGCCTCAGTGCCTGAAATTCAGCTCTCACCCACCTCAAGACATCTCTTCTCCAGACCTCCAGAGGAGGGCTTTCAGAAGATTTCCATCTAATGGCAATCTGTCTCCTAAATAGTACCAGAGCCGGGTCTAAGAATCTTGTTCTTACCGATCCAGCCGCTGCTCCGGCATACAGTCCCATCAGACATGCCGCAGGGGATTGATCCAGTTCCCTTTCCAGCAGCGACCCCAGCTTGTCTAGCACCTCTCCCCAGGCATGTCGGATCACAGAACACCGCCACAGCATATGGTCCAGGTCCGTGTCTAGTTCCCTACACCTGGGGCATGCTCTAGTTTCGCCTCCGTAAATTATATTTAGTCTATGTGGGGTAAGGTACGTCCTGTGTAGGTAGTTGTATTGGATATAGCGCAGTCGTGTGTTTCACGATACCATCTTGGGGTAGGAGAGTGCTCTCCTCCAGGCCGAGTCCGTTAAGTCTTCCCCTAGAGTTTTTTCCCAACGTTCTCTTCACTCCTGTAACGGCTTCATGGAGCATTCTATTTGGGCCTTATATAGTTTAGCTACCAAGTGGGATTCATCACCCAGTGTTAGGAGGTAATGAAGAATCTTATGAACCTCAGGTTCTGGTTGACAGTGTCCCATAGGGATTTTATGCAGTGTGTTAGGTATTGATACAACAGAAACCTCCCACCGGAACATTTTTTTTATTAGTCATGTCTGCAAAAGTCCTCATTATCCCGTCCTGGAAGAAATCTCCAAATGTCTGTACCCCGGCCCGCGCCCAGACTCCCAGCCCGTGGCCAATCAATGTTTTATCTGGGGAGGTTTGCACCAGTACTGTTAACGGAAGGGCTGGTGAATAAGCTACTCCCACCCCTACTCGTCTTGTGCAGAGTTTCCAGCAAGTTGCCGCAACCTTCTTTAGGGCACTTTCCTACCCCAGTGCTCCATCTCGAGCAATCATGTATGCTAGTATCTTGCCTACATCCTGCACTCCAGTGTCGGTGCATCTATCCAGTTGGCCTCTTCCCCTTAGCCATCCTGCAGTCCACTGGAGTTGCCAGGCCAGGTAGTACAGTTCAAAGTCCGGCACTCCCAGACCCCCCATGAGTACTGGCCTAGTCAGGGTCGATAGGGATGTGCGCTTCCGGCCTCCATCCCACACCAGATCCCTGAGAAGTGTATTTAGTTTGTGAAACCATGTCGAAGGCACGAGCACCGGGAGGTTGTCAAAGAAATAGAGAAGGCGTGGGAGCATGATCATCTTAGAAAGGGACACCCTAGCTGATATGGTTAGTCTGAGTGATCTCCAGAATCTCACTGAGGAGCGGAGCGAGCGCAACGCCTTGCCCAAATTAAGTCTTTTAAGTCGTGAAACACCTGTACTCTGAGGTACTTGAAGGTGCGCGGAGCCCACACCATATCCCCGGGGCAAGAGGAGGGTCGCTCACTGCCCTCTACCATGGGAAAGACAAAGGTCTTACCGCGATTAAGGAGGAGTCCAGAGACAGCACCAAAGTCATCTAATATTCTCAATGCCCTTGGTAAACCAGTCTCGCCATCTCTCAGATAAATTAATACATCGTCCACGTAGAGTGAGATGATGTGTTCAGTTTGTCCCCACTCCACTCCGTGCCTCCTTCCCTCTATCCGGAACCGGGCCGCTAGTGGTTCGATTGCCAGGGCAAACAACAAAGGGGATAAAGGGCATCCTTGTCCAGTCCTCCTGTGTACAGGATACGTCTCTGAAATTATTTTACTTGTTCTCACTCGCGCCAGGGCGTTCGTGTATAGCACATCCACCCAACGCACCCAGCCCTCACCCATCCCCATCTGGAGCATGACGGAGCACAGGAAATCCCATTGTATCGAGTCAAAGGCTTTTTCAAAATCTATTGCCAACAGTGTCGACCCCTCTGGTTTTGCAGCTTGCGACATATGTAAAAGATTAAATAGGTGCCTCAAATTTAGGGAGGTGTTCGCGCTGGGATAAATCCATTTTGATCTTCATGTATTAAATTGGGGATGTGGCTGAGGAGTCTGTTGGCCAATAGTTTACTAAAAATTTTAAAGTCACAGTTTAACATTGACAGCGGTCGAAAGTCTGTCACTGAGAGCTCACCAGTGTTCCGTTTGGGCAGGGGGACCACTAAAGCTTCTCTCAATGTCCCCGGCAATGAACCCCGTTGGAGGGCCTCCGCATACGTTTCAACTAGCCTGGGAGCTAGCAGAGCGGAATGCTTCTTGTAGAAGTCCATAGAGAGACCATCCGTACCCGGGGTCTTCCCCGCCGCCAGATGTTCTATGGCATCTTTTACCTCTTCTAATGTCACTGGTCCCCCTAGGCTATCCCCGTCCTGTTCGGTTAGAGTGGCCAATGGTAATGCCCCCAGATAATCACTGAACCTTCCTATTTCCAGGTTCTCTGGTTGTCTGTACAGGTGGGTGTAGTACTCCCTTAAGGCTCCATTGACCTCACTTGGTGTATGTTTCTGTAGTCCCTTTGCATCTTTAACGCTCACTATAGGCATCCCCTCTCCACCAGGTCTCACCAACCATGCTAGCATCCTCCCCGATCTTCCCTCCTCCGCTTCTATTGGGGTTAGGTACCTTTGTGTGTTGTGGCATCTTAACTGTTCCTCAGTCCTTCACTTCTCTGAGTCTATCGCATTCTAAGTCAGTTCTGCTCTCTTTCTTTTCTTCTTTGTGGATGGTTTTCTCTAAACCTATTAGCTCTCGCTCGAGAGAGCGCGTAATCCCAACAGTCTGGCTCATGCAATGCCATCTTACCGCTACCTTTAGCGTTTCCCATTTCACTCCTCTAGTTGACGCTGAGTCAGAGTGGGTGGTGATATGATCTGTGAGAAAGGAATGCAATGTCTCCCTATATTCTTAGTCCTCCAGAGCGGCTTGGCCCAATCTCCATAATGGTATAGGGGGTCTGTCCCTAGTTGCTCACCATGCGCAAAGTAGTGGGTTATGATCAGACAGAGTGCGCCCCAGATATTCAGTGTGGCTCACGTTCTGTGCTATCGCTGCCGAGCAAATCACCCTGTCAATTCTGGTGTGTAACTGATATAAGTGTGAGAAGTAGGAGTAGTCCCTTTCTTGCGGATGCTGCACTCGCCATACATCCACCAAACCCCAGACCCGGGCCATTCCTCCAAGTGTTTAGCTATCTTATGCGTTGTTGCTCCAGCCAGTGGTGGGGTGGAGCAGTCCAGTTCAGTATCCAATACACAGTTAAAATCCCCTGCTAGTAGCAGCTCCCCCCCCTCTGTCGCGTAAGGTGACTCGATAGGCGCTGCATGAAGGGTATCTGGTCTTGGTTGTGCGCATACATACTGCTAATGGTAATTGTAACTCCATGTAATATACCTCTCACAACCACAAACCTGCCTTCCTGGTCTATGTCCACAGCTTTGGCCTCAAATGGGACCCCTTCTCTTACCCATATCAGTGCTCCCCTAGCGTAGGCCGAGTATTTAGTAGCAAATATCTGTCCCCTCCATCTACGCCGGAGTTTGTCTACTTCGGAGGTGGTAAGGTGAGTCTCCTGCAGCATGGCAATGTGCACCCCGCCGTTTCAAGTACGATAACACTCTATACCTTTTAGAGGGCGATCACATTCCCCTAATATTCCAGGTCAGAAAGTAGTATTCAGCCATACTAGATTAATTAGGATGAAACTGAGTTCTGTCGTGCCCCTATGTGTCCCCTCCTCCACTTCTCGTTGTAGATAACTGTGTACTACGTTCATAGTGTTTTCATCACCATCAAAAAAGTGCAAACATAAACCCCAACTCCCGGACCCCGGGGCACCTCTCAAAATGTAGGTTGCCCATAACACATTGCAAAAACGAAGCAATAACAGCAAGTTAATTAAAGTTCTCGCCATCCTGTCTTGTGGCCGAGAAACTAGTGGGGGGGGGGGTGGATGCATGTCCGTTAGGGCCTCATTTGCATGACACTCCTCACCTCATGTTCAGGTTGTGGACCAATTAACCTAGCTCGTCCGCAGTCTGTGGGGTTACCCTTGGCGCATCACCTGGGCCAACGGAGCCCCCGACAGAGGACACGGATGCACGATCCGAGTCTCCACTACCACTATCAATCGATGGAGTGCCTCCACAAACTGAGGCTGCCGCATTCAATGTGTCCATCCTGGCCAGTGCCTTTTGGGCTGTGGTTGGTCTTGTCTGTGATCTGTTTCTGTTTCACTGTTTCTTCTGACCCCTTCGACCCTGCGGGCCATGCGCTCGCTCTGGACACGTGGTCCCTCCGCCATTCCCTTCGATTCCAGCCACTCCCATGCCTCCTCAGGTGTCTGAAAAAACATGGTTTTGCCGTCCAGGGTTACCCTTAGCTTGGCCGGAAAGAGAAGAGAGTATTGGATCCCAGCTTCTCGGAGTGTCCTCTTCACCGACGTGTAAGAGGCCCGTTTCATCTGCACTTCCATAGTGAAATCGGGAAACAGCGTTATCATGGCATTTTCGACTTTGAATGGTCCAGTCTCTCTGGCCCTTTGGAGTAGGGTATCTCTATCCCTGTAGTGCATTAATTTGGTTATCACCACCCTTGGTGGCCTTCCTGGTGGCAGTGGGCGCAAGGGGACTCTGTGTGTTCGCTCCAGGGAGAAGAAGGGTGAAAGAAGCTCCGGAGCCACGACCGAGCGCAGCCATTCCTCAAGGAACTCTACCATATTTGGTTTCTCGACGCCCTCAGGAAGACCCTCGATCCGTTTATTATTTCTGCGGCTTCTCCCTTCTGCATCTTCTACCCTACGTTCTAGTTGTTGCACTCGTTCCGTTAGGTGTAGGACTGTGGCGGCGAGGTTATCTGGTTTTGGCGCGAGCTCTGTCAATGTAGTTTCAGTGTCTTTCACTCTGTCCGCTAATTTGTGGTGGTCGACTCTCAGCAAACCCAGTTCGACCACTACCTGGTTGAGGGCATGTCTCAGAGTGGTTTTTGTGTCTTCTATTGCACCTAGTATTCTGTCAAGGGTGGTCTGTACCGTGGATTGTGCGGGGTCCTCCATCTTCTCTTTGTCGTAGTCTCTGGTGGTGTTACGGCCCTGATTTTTGCCTCTTGCCCTGTGCCTGGTGGTCATACGGGACATGTAGATCGTACTTCAATTGTCAGATAGGTGGGAGATTACTCAGTGCCTCATCCCTAGGTTTATAAGATCACCTCCAGCTGTTCTCCACGGTATTGATAATGCGATTCTTTGCAATGGCTCTGACTAGGGGTGCACCAATCATCAGCACAAATCAGGCGCCGTACCGTTACTGTCTTTCTTTGATGCAGTGGCAGAAATGCCCCTCAGGAGATTGTGACACCAAGCCAGTCGTCTTCCACTAATAGGCGCTGTCTATGTGTAGGACCCCAGCTGTCGTGGCGCTGTATGATATTGCGCTCTGCCCCACGCCAGGTTAGGATTGTGCGTTCACTTCCGCGGGCCTCTATCTCTCGCCAACGGGCGCGTTCTGACTCACCACCACGGCCCAGGGCTGGGCGCTAATTTGCCACTCCGTGTGCACTCCGTGGCTGTAGTCCGCTTGCCTCAAGGTTATAGGTCTAGTCCGATTTTCCCTCTGTGCCGCTGCATCGGCTCTGCCCCCGCATCCCGGTCCGTCCTCTTCACTATAGGCCTCCGGCCTGAGCGCCCCTCAGGAGGGCGTGACAACAAACCAGTCGTCTTCTGAGGTTTGCCTATGTGTGTGACCCCAGTAGTTGTGGCGTTGTATGGTACTGCTCTCTGCCCCTAGGCCAGGCACCTCCACTCCACACCATCCAGGCAAGGCCTTGTTCCAGTCGGAATTGTGCTCTTGTGCGCTCAGTTTCCGCGGGCCTCCATCTTCCACCTACGGGTGCAGTCTAACTCACCACCGCGGCCCAGGAGAGGCTGCCAATCTGCCATACTGTGTGCACTCCCCTGGATCCCCCTACGGCCGTGGTCTGCTTGCCTCTGAGATCTGGGTCTAGTCAGATTCTCCCTCGTTGCCGCTGCGTCTGCTCAGCCCCAGCAGCCCAGTCTGTCCTCTCCAGTATAGGTTCCCTCAGGCCGGGTCGCAACATCCGTCCGGTAGTGCCTCCAAGGGTCTCGTTTTAAACCACCAAAATGCAGCTATTGAGGTACCTCCGCGGCTCCGCCGGTATCCAATGGCAAGATTAGGCCCTGTCGCCGGCGCCCCACACAGCGCCACTGCTCCACTACCCACCTCGGTGCCGCTCTTCCTAGGTCAGTCGTGCACACTCGGGATCACCACTATAAGCCCGGAGTCTCCTCCAGCGCGCCGGTCCAAGTTGGCACTCCGCCGCGGGTGCCGGCCCCTCGCCCCGTTCCTCTCACTGCGCCCGCGGGTTAAGACAGCCGGGAGGCAGGGCCCCAGGTCGCCGCTGCCGCGGAAGCACTCCGATCGCCATGGGCCAGGGGAAGCACTCCAGCCAGCCCGGCAGGCATGCTCATGACAGAAGCCCTCTGGGAGCGCGAGCCACTCCTCGCCTCAGCGTCCTACGTCCGCGGCACAGCAAGGCGCCGCCGCGCCTCGCGGGCCCGTCCGGGCTAGGCCTCCAGCCACACCCAGGCTCACTCCTGAAGTTGTCTCCAAGTTCCCAGGCGCTACCCGGCCGCTCCTCGCCGGTGCCTAAGTATCCCTCTGCACGGCCAGGTCTACTGACTCAAAGTGGGAGTAGATTCAAGCAGGATTCTGTTAGGCCCCGACAGAGCCTCGGGATTATGCGTCCGCCATGTTGGTGTGGTTGGCCACGCCCGCACCTCCTGGTATTATTAAGTAAAGCGCTTCAAGGTCAATGAGTAAAACTTTTTGGCATTTATTGTTGTGAATGTGAAAGTATTTCTGGAGATAAGCAAATCATAGTTTTCATTGTTCTTTGAAAAGCTTAAGATGTGAATAGCATTTTTAATTCTTTGAGATTTTCTAAGTCATGATCAAAGGTTTATGTTGTGAATACACAGATGTTACAGGATTGATATTCTGTGTATAATCATAGTTCAAAGTTCTTGCCATCTCTTGATTCTGAGGTCGTAGTTTACTCTTGTTCCATGTATCAAAGAAGGGGCTTTGCCCTCATTTCAAAGGAGGTCTCCATTTAATATCTCGGAGACGCATTTAGTCAAGGGTCTAATGATGAGTTAGATTTCTATCAATGAGTAAATGCATATTTGTTCTAACTTTTACTTTTCAGATCTCTCTCCCTGCTGTTTCCTACCCTAATTCCCTTCCCTCCGACTGGCTTCATCATAACTCTGTGCTATAATAGCTTCCTGAGTTGGTGACGCCGGAAGGTGGGCCTTTTGTTCAGTGACGTGCAGATCCTGAGGAAAGGACACTGTGACACCTGGGTCCATTGTCTACACCATATTCTAGGGACTTTCAGGCAATGAAACTATGTCAGCTATGTCAGTCATGGATAAGACAATTTAATCATGTCTAAACGGGAAGCTCAGGCACTTTACTCCTAGCAGTTATACTAGTTCTGAGAGTTCTATGTCCAGCAAACATAGGGTGCTCCAGAGAAAGGCTAAAAATACTGTATTGACCATGCAGAAAAATCACATTTGCTACAGCGTTCATTTTCAGATGTTTCCTGATCTAGTGCTGAGGTTTCTGTCTATTTTCCAGGCTGTTATCTGCATAGTTATAGGGGTTTGTGTAATAAGACTTGATGAGGGCTGGCTGTGGACTGACACAAGTGTTGAATAGAAGCTGCAAATGACTGCCCTTAAGAAATATCTTAGCCATGATTTTTGCCTTTTTATGGACAATTTGCATATTCTATTGTGGTACTGAAGGTGTGTTTTATTAATTAATTTTATGTTGTTTTCATTGGCATAGCACCCTGATTTCTACTTTAGTTTCTTAATAAGTTCATCGAGCCATGAGGCCTTCAGTCTGTGTTTCAGACATGCAAACATCATAAGGGGTATCATTAGTTTAAAGCCTTAGGAAAGCTAGTTGTAGGGCTGTTTTGCTTTCATTATGAGGTTGCCAAAGAGATGGCAGTTGAGTTCTAAAGGTTTGAGTTTGTACCACTGTCTGCAGGTAAGTAGTCACTGTAGGTGGTCACTGTTGCTTTAGTAGTTGTTCTCAAAGGGAAGTTCACAAGAAAGGAGAAGAGGTGGTGGTCTTTCCAGATTATGGGAAGGTTCGTGATCGCCAATCAGAAATTGTAACCAATTGTACTTAGCAGTCTTCTCCATGCATTTTTTATTTGACAACTGATTAAAAAAACTTCTCTCAGAGTTGTATGCATTAGTGAAATTAAAATTTGAAAAAAAGGTCTTTTTATGCTACAAAATGGAAAAAAATCAGCTTTTTTGATGCTTTATTGAAAGCATCAGGCGTGGTTCCTCCGCTAGGGCAGAGGACCGTTGCCTCCCCCACCCCCCAGCAGTAGCACCTGCAAACGTCTTACTAAAAAAACGAAAGTAAACTACGTTTATCATCATTTTTTTAGTAAAAGGGGCGGAACCACGGGCTGTGATGAGCACTGAGGGGGAGTGTGCCCATGTATGTTAGGCCAGCCGTCTTGGGCCGGCCAAACACACATGTGCAGTAGGCTCTCTCCAGCCCAACACTGTTGCTGGGCTGGAGAGAGCAGGCACAGGCTCCCAGATTACAATGTAATTGGTCAAAGGTCACATAACACCCGAAGAATTGCAATTATATTAAGGTTGTGTTCCTTTGTATCACTAGATGGATTCTCTAGTGTCTAGTATTGCCTATAATGCCCATTAGGTTGATGTTGTAGCACTCATACTCTGTAGTGTATGCAGAGAATGGTTATCACCGTTCTCGAATGCCTCGTGCTGGTAATTCGAGAACGGCAACAGTTGTGTGACGGTTGTTGAGGCATACGGGACAACTGTGCTGTCTTCCTGTATAATCTGTGCTTAGAATAAATAAAGCACGTTTTACCAACTTCTACTTTGTTGGACGGAATTCTTACAATTGGCGACGAGCAGCGAACCAATTCTCTCACCCGGCGCGTCAAGATCGCACCAGCAACCAGCGACCAGGAGCGTCTTTTCCTCAGTATTCCCCGATGTTCCGGTGAGTCAGAGGCCACGCAGCACCGCAGGGACAAAGGATCGTCTGGGAATTGGGCAGCGGCACTGTGTTGTATGTGCGCTGCATATCTGCTGATCGGCCCGCTTTCATCTGCATGACGTGGCTGTGCAAACACGTCAGTCTGACGTGTACCGGCAGCCATCTTAGTTGAGTCATTTTTCCTCTGCATGACGAGGAAGTGGAAACACATCACCCAGACATGTAACTGGCAAACGGCAGCCATTTTAGCTTGGGAATCGGCACTGCAGCCATTTTGGAACTGGTTAATAGGAGAATTAAAACATTTATATGTACCAAGCAGCCATTTTTATTTGAAAATTGACTTTTGAGTGACCTAAACACGCCATTTGACTTATCCTTGCCAATATTGATCACAAAAAAAAAAAAAGATATTACATAGGGAATTCGTAATGTAACATTAATAAAGTGTTACTTTTACATAATTGGAAAATTTCAAGTAGGAAGACAGTGCAGACACAATGGCTTCGACCAACCCATGGAACTTGTCACCTCCTCAACCATTTATTACTGTTTCTGGCACACTTATATTAAAATGGGAGGAGTGGTGTGAATATTTCAAAAATTATATCTCTGCCATTGAGGAAGAAGAGGAGCTTTCTGCTGAGAAAAAGTATAGGATCCTCCTACATTGTTTAGGACCAGGAGGGTTGAAGATTTTCAAAAACATTAATAAGAAACCCAGGCAAGCGGGTGAAGGCGACCTGTATAAGAATGCGCTTGAAGACTTAGATAGCTATTATAGACCTAGAGTTGGCGTAGCTGTGGATCGCTACACGTTTTTTCATCGGAAACAAGGGAAAGAGGAACCCGTAGAGGATTATGTGTCTGCCTTAAAGAAGTTAGCAATTAATTGCAGATTCGGTGAACTACATGACGAGCTAATTCATGACCAGATTGTTCTGCAATCGTCTAACTCGAACAACCAAGACAATTTGTGGGCCAAAGGAGAAAGCTCTTTGCAAGAAGTCATTGATTTTGTAAAAAGGGCAGAATTGACTGGAAGGTATGCGAAGGAGGTTTTAAATGAAAATAGAAGTGATAATTGCAAGAGCGAAAGGGAAAAAACCCACCAGAGAATTTAAAAAGAAAGGCACAGGGAAAACAGGAGCTGAACAGAAAAATTATAAGTCAGACGATAAAAGGAAGTGTTATAGATGTGGCAGTTATGACTACTTGGCGAATGATAAATGGTGTCCGGCAAGGAAGCAGAAGTGTTCCAAATGTGGAATTGTGGGTCATTTTCAAAAAGTGTGCCAGAGGAAAAATGGGAATTGTGGTAAAGTGTTGGAACTTGAAGACACTAACTCTTCAGATGAAGATGATTTGAACATGTGTATCTTATGTGTAAATTCATCTGACAAAGACACCATTTTGTGCTTGAAGCAACAAGAGAAAAATAGAATGAAAAAAACAAGTTGTGAGATTGTGTTGGGAGGAGTGACTATACACGTTGTAGTAGATTCAGGGTCTCCATATACTATTATTAATCAAAATGTGTGGGAAAGGAATCTCATACATATTGTGGGTGAGGAGTTATGCTTGCCAGATATAACAATTAAGACATTCACTGGTGAAATCATTGAATTGTTAGGTTTCAAGAAGTTGAAATTCCAGTACAAAGACAGACAAATGACAGGAACATTGTATATTGCAGTTACAGGTCCTTCCGTTTTGGGATGGATTGACCAGAGAAAATTGGGCATAATATTGGATCCTAACAATCCCGAGCCAGTACAGTCTGTACAAACAGGGTTAGGAGTTGGTCCACTAGTTCTACAGAGATTTCCTAACGTATTCACAGGAAAGATTGGGAAAATGAAAGGCTTTATGCATCTCATTCATTTAAAAAAGGATGTGGTGCCACAGGTGCATAAAGTAAGACATATTCCCATTCCTTTAAAGGAAGAAGTCAAAGTGCAATTGCATAAACTGCAGGAGGAGAAAATTATAGAACCCATAGAATCATCCGAGTGGGTGGCCCCATTACTCGTAGTGAAGAAAGGCAATGGGAATTTACGATTATGCATCGACCTGAGAGATCTTAATAAGAACATACTAGTTGATCAGTTCCCCTTACCACACATTAATGAAATGTTGTCACGCACTACAGGAATGAAATGGTTTTCCTCCATTGATTTGAAAGCGGCCTATCACCAGGTATGGTTACATCCTAGTAGTAGGGACTTGACTGCTTTCGTCACACCCTTCGGGTGTTACAGATTTCGGAGGGTACTATTTGGTTTGGCGTCAACAGCAGCCATGTTCCAGAGATTGATGAGTACAATTCTTGCGGGAATCTATAATACAATGGTCTTTCAAGATGATATTCTTATAATGGGGAGGTCAAGGGATGATCACGATCAGACCTTGTTAAAAGTACTAAATGTGTTGGACAAAAAGGGTTTGACGGCAGAATTTAGTAAATGCAAATTTGCATGTGACCACGTCAACTATTTGGGGCATGTAGTATCTGCTCAAGGAATTAAACCAAAGGAGGAGTTATTGTCTGCAATAAGCAAGGCACCAAATCCTCAGAACAAGGATGAGGTCCGTGCTTTTCTAGGTTTGGTAGAATTCTACTCCAAATTTGTCCGTTATTTTTCTATGAAAACGAATAATTTAAGACAATTGCTTAAAGCAAGAAACAAGTTTCTGTGGACAGAGGCATGTCAAAATGCTTTTGACATGTTGAAAAATGATATTTACAATGCACCACCATTGCAAGGTTTTGATTTAAGTCTTAGATGTGTTATTACAACTGATGCCAGTTGCAAGGAAATTGGGGCAGTTCTTACCCAAATCGATCAGAAAGGCTATGAAGATACGATTGCCTTTGCCTCACGTTCATTAACTCCAACTGAAGAGAAGTATTCAGTTATTGAGTGTGAAGCACTCGCATGTGTATTGGCACTGGAACACTTTAGACAGTATGTGTGGGATACCACAATAATCTTAAAATGTGACCACAAACCACTTGTGAAAGGTTTAACCACGAAGGGGTTGTATAAGGCTTCTCCTAGGCTAGCGAGAATGTCTGTACGCTTGTTTGACTACAACTATGTGGTGCAATACTTACCTGGAGTAATGAACACAGTTGCAGACTTCTTAAGTCGCATGCCCTTGCCAGCCAAGGATACTGATGAAGATGCGAAAGAAGACATGTGGGTGACTATTGTGGATGATGGTATATGCAAGGGTATTACGCGAGATGAATGGAATACAGAACAGGACTTAGAGGAGGTAATGCAAGAATTAGGTGTCATGATTACTAAAGGGTGGCCGTTATAGAAAATGGTTAACAAGAATTTGCTATCCTTCTGGGAAGTAAGGGATGAATTATCCACGGAAGAAGGTTATTTCTTAGAAATGGGAAGGTAATACCTCCTATCACCTTAAGGAAGAAAATTCTCAAGGTTTGCCATGAAGGCCACCTAGGCATCGGTAAGACCAAGAATATAGTGAAGCATTGGTACTGGTGGCCGGTACTAGATAAGGAGGTAGAAAGAATGGTGAGAGATTGCCATGTTTGTGAGAATGCTGACAAGACGCAAGTGATGTTAAGACAGCCGTTACATCCTATTCCTTCTCCCAACATGTCCTGGGAAAGAGTAGGTATTGATGTAATGTGGCCCATAGGTGAAGGTGATGAACAGACCTTCCTTCTAGTACTTGTGGATCACTTTTCAAAGTGTCCGGAGCTAGGAATTGTAAGGAAAGCATATGTAAGTAGTATCATCAAATTTTGGGATAAACTTTTTGTAAGAGAGGGTTTATCAAAATGTATTGTGTCTGACAATGCGGCACAATTCACGTCATCAGCTTTCCAAGATTATGTGAGGAGGAACGTAGTTAAATATCATACCACTTCGATTTACCATCCTGCGGGTAACGGTGCTGTTGAAAGGTTCAACCGCGTACTCAAAGGAATGATTCAATTATCTAATTGCAATCATTTCTTTTGGAAAACATAATTATGGAAAACCTTGTGGGCTTTAAGGATTACCGCATGTGATAGTACAAACGCAAGTCCGTTTGAACTCATGAGGAGTAGAACTCCCATGTCAAAGGATAATGTTGGTTGGCTTAAAGCTGCCAAAAGGTTGGAATGGTTTCCTGAGGAAGTGAGGACAAATATTGAGAAAGCTCAGGGCAAATATAAGAAGTATTATGATGACATCCACAAGTGTAAGGAGTTTAAGTTATGTGTTGGCGATGTTGTAAGAGTCAAGAGCAAGAAACACACAGTTAAAGGTCAAAGTAGATTTTCTTCTCCCTTGAGAGTAATTGCAGTTTACAACAATTCAGTGAGACTCAGTGATGGTAAGTTATGGCACGTATCTGCATTGTCAATTTGTAAAGGCACCAGAGTTGACTTGGGAAAAGAGAATAGTATTCTGAAGAGTTATAAGTGGAAAGAGTGGTTAGAAGGAAAGGATGAGAGGAGAGAAGAACATGATTATCAATGTCAACATAGAGTTGATTCGGGGAGCACTGGTGATTGTTACCCATTGGGTGACCTATGGTCATATAACGGTGCTTGTGGCTCTAGTAGCTTGGAAGTAACCCCCAGTAGGAGTGGTAGGTGGAATAGATCTGGCAGGAAAATTGTGAAACCAAAGAAGTTCGATGACTATTATTCTTAGAAACACTCTTAGAGACAACTTATTTGGAATGTGTTCAACTGTTTGTTATTAGAAACATTTTATGTTTATGTTGTTTTTTTATATTGTTTTCCATTGTAAAGAGAGAAGATATGTAGTGTATGCAGAGAATGGTTATCACTGTTCTTGAATGCCTCGTGCTGGTAATGCCGCATGTTCTGGTTATGTTTACAGAGAGGCATTCGGGAAAGGCAACAGTTGTGTGACTTTTGTTGAGGCGTACAGGAGAACTGCGCTGTCTTCCTGTATAATCTGTGCTTAGAATAAATAAAGCACGTTTTACCAACTTCTACCGTGTTGGACGGAATTCTTACAGCTTCATCTGTGTCTGACACCACCAGTTGACACATTGTAGTCTCAAACTAAAACTCCCAGGGCATCATGGACATTTGAAATGTGGTTCCTATAAAGACATCCTATCCTTGGGTATACCTTTCTAAGACCCACATAGTCAGGTGGGATGGGGTAGATTAAAAAGTGAGAAGTCCCAGGCAAGAACACAGGGAGAATGGAAAGGCAAAGGAGCTGGATTCATCAGAAGGAGGGGCAATATTAGAATGCCTCACAGGTTTAGAGGGAAAAGAGACATGAGTCATACATGTGGAGGTGTCAATATCATCAAGGCCATGGAGAAGCAATATGGGTCAGCTTCCGGAGTGTAAAGTCAAAGGCAGGGAGTGCCATGCAATGAAGGCACAGTCATCCTGGCATCTGCAACGCTTTGAGGGGCATATTTATGAGCCTCTGGCGCCACTGGAGCATCACTTTACGTGACACTCCAGTGGCGCTAACCTCTGCCCTATATTTACAAGGAGGTGTTACGCCACTTTTTGTGGCATTACACCTCCTTGTAAATATGGGCCCCTCCGATGCAGTTATCTGTGTCAGAGGGGACTGCAATGGGTGTTGCTGTGGGCGTGCCAGAGCAACACCCATTGCATTTTGATGCTGCCTCAGATTTACAAGATTTTGTAAACCAGAGGGAGCGCCAAAATCTACACAAGTCACAACGAGGAGGAATGCTTTTTCTTTTCCTCCTCGTTTTTTGCTTTTTCTATATGTGTTGCATTCTGCACCAGGCATAGAAAGAACCAAATGCCAGAAATGATTGCTTCTGTGTGGGAAGATGTCCCTTCATGCACATAACAAATCATTTGAAAATGACACTTTGGCACTTCTGTACGTGCTGTATTCTGCAGCACACATAGAAGTGCCAAAGCGCCATTAATGAGAGACACCTTTCCTGCACATTATCAATCACATCCCTCATCGCAAACATCTTTGCATGATGGTGCAAGAAAGCCGGCATTGGCGCTGGCAGCTAAATTTAGCGCCAGTGCAGGGGACAACACAGGGGTGCACCTTAGTCACTTAAAGAAGGCGCATCCCTGCATTTTCCCCTAAAGATGGGCCTCAGTGTCTTCTTGATGAGCTACGATTCCGCATCCTCTTGAGCTTCTTGCACCAAGTCTCCTGTTCTCTTCAGATTCCAGTTCAAGTACCAAACATGGTTACGTACTTCCCCCTCAGGTTAGTGCACACTAATCTATAGGTTAGCACATGTGTATAATTTAAAGGCTGATTCCTATGAAGGCCTGAGCACGTTTTCGGACATTTAACATATTTGAGTATTAATCCGCTCAAAGCCCACCGCTATGGACTCTTTCATTGCAGCGCTCTGAACGTTATTGTACCAGAACTGAAAGTTTCCCACTGTATTTCTTGACAAGTTGCATCTATATTCGACTTTGATTCTGAACCCTACATGTTCTGGAGTGCCAGAAAATCTAAATTATTTCCTGTGTTTTCTGCTCTTTCTCGTGATTTGTATGACAAAGGCATTAAGTGCACTTACAGTGTAAACAATTGATAATGCATTCTAATTTAGGAACATATGAGTAACATTGTCTCTTGTTGTTTCTAGTGTACACACCTCCTTTGAGGATAACAAGGTCCAGGGAGCCCTGATCCTACTAGGCACTGCGCGACAGCAGAGCAGGCCCTTCATTGATGCAAGTTCATCTTTTCTTGTTTTATTCCGTCCCCCTTTCCCCTCTGGGGCAATTTTTGGAACCAGACATTTGTTACTTGTTTCACTAAGATGCCCCAGCTGAGACTGAAGGTCCAGCATTGTCCCTGCTGGTGGAGCCAGGTAAGTGCATGACAGAATGCCAAGCTTCACACTTTTACCACTCAGACGATATGGACAACTAATTAGATGTTGACAAGTTAGCTCAGGCATTATCTGATGTACAAGGTCAAGGCCAAACCTTTATGAAAAAAAATCTGTTGCTTATGGAAGAGTTAATTAGATATTGCCTCCGCCATTAACCCTGGCTAAGTGATGCAGGGGCTGGGGCAACTCTTAAAGACATGCAGCCTGTTCTACAACCAACAGACTTTGGCAAAATCAGTACACCGTCCATTGGTAATAATAATCCTGTGCATGTCACTGTACCTACTCCCACCCCGGTGCCCCTGGCCCAACCAGAAAGATTTTTTGTGAATAATAATAAATGTTATGCCTTTTGGAGTCAGTGCCTATTGCAATTTTTGGTTAAACCCAGAGCCTTTCCATCTGAAATAGCGAAGATAGACTTTATTATATCCTATCTTAGGGGTCTATTCCACTCATTGAAAATAATGATCCTATCTTACATGATTTTGTAAGATGTGAAGAGGCGGTTCATTGCCTCTTTGCCAAACACACCTTTGGTCAGGCTACTGGTAATTAGTTATTGAACTTACGCCAGGGTAGTAAGGACCTTCTGGCTTATAATATGACCTTTTGTAGACTGGTTCCCGAAACCCAAAGGCCAGAAAAGAAACAAACCTCCCTCTTTTAAAGAGGTCTGAGAGATGATTTAAAAGACTCTTTAGCACACTATTGTAAATCTCCCATTAGACTATTCTGTGTTTATTGATTTATAGGTTAACTGAGCGTAAAGAAGAACACCCTTGAGGGGAACCTAGACTATTAGTGATACATCCTGAGCATAGAGAGATAGAGACCAAGAATCAGGGTAACACAGAACCCATGTAGATGGGAGTTTACATGGTCAATTAACTGCAGAAGAAAAAGACTGAAGAAAAAAGTTAATTGTATGTTTGTATTGTGGTAAGGCTGGGCACTTTGCATGTGTGTGTACTGTTAAACCTAAAGTGATTCGAAAGAATGTTGCTGTAATGTCTGTTTTGATGCAGGAAAACTAGAGAGCCCGGCAGACAGAGGGGTCAACCAGTCGAGTAAGGTCCTAGTGCAGATCCTCCAATTTCTGGCAAACACTTCACATAAAGTCCCACAACATTTTGCAATATTTGTTAGCTCAATACTTTCCAATCAACAGAGAAAGGTATTACCTGTGCTCTAGCTACAGGAAATTTTTTTGTTTTGATCTAGCTTTCGCTAGGTCTTTTCATATACCTCATGTTAAGAAAAAAGAACCGGAACTGGTTAGAGCTGTAGATGGCTCCAAGCTTTCTTGTGGAATGATGACTCATGAAACTGTTCCTATTACCCTAGTAAATGAGAATTGGCATAGAGAGACCTTGATCCCATAGCACCCACCTTTGGTGGTATATTGGGGTTCCTCCGGCTTCACCTTCACAATCCCCTCATTGATTGATCCTGTTATCTTGTCACCCTGGGTTCCCATTTTTGTTTAAACCATTGTTATGAAGAGCCACCCGGGAAGTTTTATCTCCATTGACGTGCACAGCACTAAAACAAGAATGCACAACTCAAATTCCTGTAGAATATCAGGACTTTTGTGATTGTTTTGATGAACAGAAGGATACACAATTACCTCCCCTTAGAGAATATGTTTGTTGCATAGATTTAATAACAGGCGCAGCACTTCCTTGAAGTGGCTTCTACGGTGTCTCGGAACCAGAGACAAAGGGGGTCATTCTGACCCTGGCCGGCGGCGGAATCCACTGGCCTGGCTGGAACCGCCAGAATATCGCTGCGCGGTCAAAAGACCGCCGCGGGTATTCTGGGTTTCCCGCTGGGCTGGCGGCCGACCGCCAGAAGGCCGCCCGCCAGCCCAGCGGGAAACACCCTTCCATGAGGATGCCGGCTCCGAATGGAGCCGGCGGAGTGGAAGGGGTGCGACGGGTGCAGTTGCACTCATCGCGATTTTCAGTGTCTGCATGGCAGACACTGAAAATCATGGTGGGGCCCTGTTACGGGGGCCCCTGCAGTGCCCATGCCATTGGCATGGGCACTGCGCGGGCCCCCAGGGGCCCCACGACACCCCATACCGCCATCCTGTTCCTGGCGGCCAAAACCACCAGGAACAGGATGGCGGTATGGGGGTCGGAATCCCCATGGCGGCGCAGCAAGCTGCGCCGCCATGGAGGATTCCCCAGGGCAGCGGAAAACCGGCGGTACACCGCCGGTTTTCCATTTCTGACCGCGGCTGTACCGCTGCGGTCAGAATGCCCAAGGGAGCACCGCCAGCCTGTTGGCGGTGCTCCCGCGGTCGTTGGCTCAGAATGACCCCCAAAGTACCTGAAAAAATACTTGGATAAGTCAATAGATCCGGGATTCATCCAACATTCCACCTCCCCTCCCTCTTCACCACTCTTTTTCGTACTAAAAAATAATGGTGAGTTAATGATGTGCATAGGCTTTAGGGCCTTGGATAAGGTTATGGTTAAAAACAGCTATCTATTCCCCCTGAATCCTGTCTTGCTCGATCAGGTTCAGAGGTCCACTGTGTACACTAATCTAGATCTGCAAGGTACATACAACCTCATCCATGCAAAAGAAGCTGATGAGTGGAAAACAGCCTTCCGAACCAAAGTCGGGTTATTCGAGTATACAGGCATGCCATTTGGGTTATGTAATACCCATGCAGCATTCCAATATTTTATAAACGAGGTTTTGAAGATCTACTGGATATTTGTATAGTTGTATACATCAATGACATCCTCATTTATTCTCAAAACATGACGGGACACATAGACCACGTTAGAATGTTGCTAGAATGACTCAGAGAACATGATCTTTTTTCTTAAACTGGACAAATGTACCTTTCACATTCAATCTGTTGAATTTCTGGAATATTTTCCCCCCTCAAAAGACGTTACCATGTACCAGAAAAAGGTGCAGGCAATACGGGATAGGCCAGTACCAACCGCTGTCAAAGCGGTACAAAGTTATATGGGATTTTCAAACTTTTTTAGTCGCTTTATCACCCATTTCTCTAACATAGTAAGCACAATTACCAGACTTTCATGAAAAAGGGTGCCTTTTGTCAGGTCCAATGTGGCCAATGATGCATTCAAATCACTCAAGGAAAGATTCACCATGACTCCAGTACTCATATATCCAGATCCGAACTTATTGTACTTTGTAGAGGCAGACACTTCTCAGGTTGCTGTAAGTGACATTCTGTCACAACAGGACAGCACCACAGGACGTATGCATCCAGTAGCATTCTTTACTAAAATGTTGTTGCCAGCTGAACAGAACTATACATTTGCTGAAGGAGAACTATTGGCAATTAAATTATGTTTCCAAACTGAACAACTGCAGATAAAAGAACAATTGTTTGGTGATGTCAACAGTATAAACAGGATTTGTGCAATCACTCAAAGTGAAGAGAGCCAATAGGCAAAGTAGGCTGACACTCTGCCCCATGCAGTATGCTGTGGTCTGTGTTAGCAAAATGTGAATGACAGTTCAACAAACCAGTGGACAAAGACCACTGACCAAAAGTTAATCTGTGCATAACATTTTATGGGGAAATCAATAGTCAAGCGTGGCAGCTAAAGCTGCTTCCAAGGCCAGACCTAAACAGTGCTGGTGAGACTACAAGAGAAAGCATCCAAAGACTTAAATGTTGAAAATCGCACAAAACAACTATTGTGGAAACAAAGTAATGGAAGTCATTTGTCTTGTGCAATGCAGCACAGACATGTTACCACGCTGCTAAATTCGCAGGCGTACAATGCTCAAACCTAATGTGCCCTTTTCACAGATCCAAGCCTTCCGTGATATATTTGTGCAGGCAAATGGATGTTTAATGTGAAGTGCTGCTGAACGCGGCCCTTAATAAGCAAGCTCTGCCCTTTTAGAATAAGCGGTCACAGAAAGCAATATTATGGCAGCAAAGAGGAAAATGAAAATGCTGCCCTAGAATCGAGAAACGCTTTTTTCACTCCTAACAATATCGCTCGATTTCATGTTTACTCCAGCTGGGTCTTTGTGGGACACACACTTATGTGAGGTTCCGGAAATTGCAGAAGTGTTTTAGGGCTGTTGGGGAAGAAAAGGATAATGGGTGCAAGAAAAAGGACTGTACTGGTTATTAAAATGAAAATAGAACTGCGGGGAAAAAGGCATAGTGCCTTAATATGTTTGATCGTTTCAAACCAGCCTTCTTATTTTGACATAAATAGATGCGGCAGAATCATAACACCGGCAAAAGTGCAAAGAATCTAAAGTCGATGTAACAACACATCAAAATAGAAAGTATTCCGATAAAATCTAACTTGAGGGCTGCTTTTAAAAGTAAGTTCCATCACACATCTCAGGCAGTGCAACAGGCGCCTTCAGACGCCAAGTATGGAGCACAGTGGTGTGGCGCAAAATAATGGGCCCTTCCTGCGGAATATTACGTGGGGAGCACTTAGGCCCATATTTATACTTTTTGGTGCAAAACTGTGCGAATGCAGTTTTGCATCAAAAAGTTTACCGTCAGCTTGCGTCATTCCAAAGTGCCAGCAAGGTGCCAAATTGATGGATTGCCGCAAGCCGGTGCTGAGCTAAAATGACATTAGTCGGGTGGGGGTGGCGGTAGGGATGAAGGGGGTTTAGGCTAGTTAGAGGCAAAAAAATGCAGTTAGCCAGCCTAGCGTCATTTCCTGATGCACAACCATCCATAACCATTGACTCCTGACTTAGCAAAGACAGGAGTCATGCCCACCACCCCAATGGCCAGGACAGGGACCAGTGTCCCCTGGGCATGGCCATTGCTCCCAGTGCCATGCAGGTGGCCCCATGTCATGCCCCCCAATGGCACTTAGAATTGTTTTGTCAAAATACTGATCCTAAGTACCAATACTTACCCTACTTGCCTGGGAGGGGGTCCCCCATACTCTGGTGTGGGTGGGGGTGTTACTGGGGTTTGGGGTGGGCACCTGTGGGCCCATTCGATGGTGTTTTGCCAAGGAAATGGGTCCGCAGGTACCTTAACACCTGGTCTGACCCAGGTGTTAAATAATGGCGCTAAGCATGCTTAGCGCCATTATTTAGGCCCGCCTCCCACCCATGTTCCATGTTTGCATGGGATTAGAGTCATTTCTTGGACGGGAACGCCTACCTTGCATCTCATTGAAGCAAGGTGGGTTCACAGATCCAAAAAATGACGTTAACTCTCATATTTTGACGCTAGATGGGTGTAGCTTCAAAATATAAATATGGAGTTCAGTTTGTGCCATTTCTGCGTAAACAAACGATGCACAAACGGTGCAAACAGAGTATAAATATGCCCCTTAGTCTCCAATATCCTGTAGATATTCATTGACTTTGGGCTTAGTGTGGGGCCAATGAATGGTTGAGCCCCTTGAATTGGTGTCCTGTCTCCCCGCTCTGCAGGGCCTGTGTTGCCAGCGGGTGAAACCACAAGGGATCAGCCACCAAAGGCACTCTTTAAGTTGGATGGTTTCAAGGGTTTGTTCTGGTAAACATTTACCATTCGAATTTAGCCATTTTTATTATATTTTACATTCCACCCATTAATGACACAAATGCATTATGTATCATATGTTTAGTAGGAGTTAAGAAAAGTTATATGATTGAGAGGACTTTAGCAGGAAAAGAGGGACTACCAGCTTGGTTCCTCCATCTGGATGGTTTTGCATGGATGAGGAGTTGTTTGAAGAGGAGGATCTCCAGTTTCCTCAGAAAGAGTAGTAGTGAGAGATCCCGCCAAATACAGGTGGAGGGGTAGTTCGAGATCTTTAGAGGGCAACAAGAGAAGGGTTGGGACAATATTTATACTTGCTTTGCGCTGAATTAGCGTAATTTCTTTTTACGCTAATTTAGCACAAACTTAACTGCACATTTATATTTTGATGCTAGACCCATCTAGCGTCAAAATATTGGAGTTAACATCAGTTTTTGGATGTGTGAAACCACCTTGCGTCAATGAGATGCAAGGAAGGTGTTCCTGTCTAAAAAATGACTCTAAGCCCCTAGCGCCATATTTATCCACCCCGGCAAAAATGCTGTACGAGTAGGAGGCTGACCCAAAAAATGACATTAACTCCGATTTGCGTCAAATTTTAACGCCTGGGTCAGACCACGTATTAAAATGAGGCCCACACACCACTACTCAAAGAAATCTCAAAGAAGCAACATTACCAACCCACAGGACAAGATGGAAGTGCTACTGCTCCAGCATGCGAGAAGGCACAAAGGACACCAACAACAACAGCAACCACAACCACCACAACGGGGCCTACAAAGGCAACACAGAAGGCTGGAAAGGATATTCTGAAACAGGACAACCCTCCTTGGCCTCAGGGAACAAGACATCATAAGGACATACAGACTCAACCGGCAAGCCATACTACACCTGCTGCACCACATTGGGCCACAGATCACAGCCAGCCTGCAGACCCCACAAAATATACCACCTGTGACAAAGCTGCTAGCTGTTCTGCTCATGCTGGCAAGTAACTCATTGCAAACAACGGGTGCCCTGGTTGCTGGTGTGTCACAGCCGTCATTCTTGGTGTTCCTGCCAAAGGTGTTAGACGCAATTATCTTTATGACATCCCGCCACATCAGCTTACCCAACACCCAGCAAATGCAGGAGGAGATAAAACGGGGGTACTACCAATTTGATGGCTTCCCACATGTGCTCGGTGCAATTGACTGCACCCTTGTCCAACTTGTTCCACCTGCAGCAACAGAGCATTTATACTGGAATCGCAAACACACGCATTCCATAAATGTGCCGGCCATAGTGGACCACCGGAGACTATCCACAAACATTTTGGCCAGGTATCCTGGGAGTGTCCATGACGCCTACATATTCAGACACAGCAGGATCAACGAACACTTCCAGGATGGCCAATATGGAAATAGCCTACTTGTGGTAAGTCAACAAAGCTAGCAATTTACACGCAGCACACCAACCCTGTAGGACACACAAGACATACACCACTTTAAAAACATATGGCCAGGGTAACACAGATGTGTAGGTAACAATACATGTGCATCATTCTGCAGTGCAGCACAATAAATGCACGCCACAAACACCTGCACCCACATGTACGTAACACACCCACAACGTGATAGGCACACTACGTGAAGGACAGGTGCAGATATGTACCCTTTGCAAACACAAACCACTACAAGTTCCCACAGGTTGCCTACTATGTACACTTCACACACACAGTACACCAAACAAACAATAGCACAGCAGTGTCAATGGCATACACCATGCTCATGTAACGTAAGTCACACATAGGCACAGATCCCTCAAATCATGCCGTGCAAGTCTCTGCCAGAACAAACATCAAATGCCAGACAGCTGGTGCCAATACCAACTACAACTCATCATACCTGACTTACCCATAGTGTGCACATACATCTGCCTGATGCATTGGGTCACACACATAGGAATACAACATTAACGGCCATCATATACCATGTGGCAGATTTGTGAGTACACCTTCTGTAGTGCCACCTCACATGCACCACTCACTTACCCACAGTACCATCATGTCTGTACTGTAAAAAATAAATGTCCCACCATCGGGTGGAGTAACTATAAGACAGTGCAGATCATGGATGCCATAGTGGGACCCTGTAGGAATATTTAGGATATCACTGACCTTACATGCACTGTGCTAAGGGACACATTTGCTAAGTAGCTGAGCTCCATCCCATAGCCTGCACTGTGCATGTGTTGACAGTATAAATGCTGATCCATGTTTTGGAAGATAGGAGAGACACTGATAGTGATGTTGATCATCCTGAAACAATGGGATACACACACCTGGACACCTGATGGCTAGCACAAACATCAGCTGCCACTCAGGATCACTAAGGGCCCCCAATGCCAATGTCATGGCCTGCACTGTATGTACAACTCTGTGGCTGACCATTCATTTGTGACTTGGAGCCACATTGTGAATCAGCCACCCTCCCACGCAGCACTTAGTGAGGAAAGGGCATGCAATGTGTGTTGCTGCAGGTCTGTCACCACGTGATACCTAGCATGATGATGCTGATTCAGATGTAGGTGTCACCTAAAACCTGAGGAAGTGCCAACATCAAACACCACCCCAGGGGTGCCGTTTGCAGGATGCAATAAGGAAATAGACTATGATATGACCTCATATGAGTGTGCCACCTATGCATGCTGCATACTGCTGCGCACACAATTGACCATCAAAACAGTAAGGGCCATATTTATACTTTTCGACGCACAACTGCGCCAACGCAGTTGTGCGTCGAAAAAGTTAACGCCGGCTAACGCCATTCTGAAGCGCCATGCGGGCGTCGTATTTATTCAATGACATTAGCCGGCGTTAGCCGGAGGCGCTGCCTGGTGTGCGTCAAAAAAAATGACGTACACCAGGCAGCGCCGGCGTAGGGGAATATAGAGCTTGGGCACCAAAAAATGGGGCAAGTCAGGCTGAGGCAAAATTATCGCCTCAACCCGATTTGCGCCATTTTTTTCGACACCCAACCCCCATTGAAATGACTCCTGTCTTAGCAAAGACAGGAGTCATGCCCCCTTGCCCAATGGCCATGCCCAGGGGACTTCTGTCCCCTGGGCATGGTCATTGGGCATAGTGGCATGTAGGGGGGCACAAATCAGGCCCCCCTATGCCACAAAAAAAAAAAAAAAAAATACTTACCTGAACTTACCTTTTGTTCCCTGGGATGGGTCCCTCCATCCTTGGGCATCCTCCTGGGGTAGGCAAGGGTGACAGGGGGTGTCCCTGGGGGCATGGGAGGGCACCTCTGGGCTCCTTCCGAGCTCACAGGTCCCTTAACGCCTGCCCTGACCAGGCGCTAAAAAACTGCGCAAAAGCGGCTGGACGTCATTTTTTTGGACCCGCCCACTCCCGGGCGTGATTTTTGCCCGGGAGTGTAAATACGGCGCACATGCCTCGGAGTCAATTTTTTAGACGGGAACGCCTACCTTGCATATCATTAACGCAAAGTAGGTGTCCACGGTAAAAAATGACGCAAACTCCATGGACTTTGGCGCTAGACGCGTCTAACACCAAAGTATAAATATGGAGTTAGTTTTGCGTCGAAATTGTGTCAAAAAAAACGACGCAATTCCGGCACAAACAGAGTATAAATATGCCCCTAAATGTATAGGGAGGTGTCCCTTCCTGCACAGATACATCCACCTCCACAGGGCAGCTAGCCAAGCACCCTGGTACAAGGTTGGTAGTGTTGATGAATGGCTGCATGTTAGGCGCCGGCGCAGGGGACAACAAAGAGTTGCCTAGTAACATGTCACACATGGTGCATTTCTGCGTAGTCAAAATGTTGCAGCACAGTACTGCCAATGTTGGAGCTGTTTTGTGCATTGTCACTTACTCATTAAAATGGGCCTAAGTTTTGCACTTCATCTGTAAAGACACATGTCAAAATGGCTGGGATGTCCAGGCTCTGCAGGGCTACCACGTTGTCACCACATCTGACCCCATTGTGTTGTGAGGATATGTCGTGCCCCCTCTAGTGATAGCACAGTGATACAAAGGTGTACTACGCAACACATAGTACACACATACTGAGCATCAGTTATGATTCCAAGTTATAAGTCCTAGGTCCGTGAGCCAATACCCAAGATTGTCATGTTCAACAACACAGTGCTAATAAAACTTTGCACAAGGCCAGGAACTCACACCATACCACAAACACGTATGAGTCACAACCAACTCAATATAACAACTGCCATGCTACATGGCAAACCTGTTGCAAGCCTTAACCACAACTTACACCTTTTATCTTTTGCAGAAGATCAGGGTTATGGCATACAGTGGTGGGTGATGACCCCATTTGCCAACCTAAGCACAGTAGCAGAGCGTGAATACAATGAGGGACACCGTAAAAATATGCAATATCGTAGAAAGGACATTTGGCATACTGAAAACAAGATTTAGGTACCTGGACCTCACAGGAGGCAGCCTCCTATATGCCCCATACATTGTGTGCAAAAATCATCCTGACACGTGCTATCCTGCACAACATATGTGTGCGGATGAATATTCCTATGTATGACCAGGTTGATGACCTGCCTGAGGAGGAGGATGGTGGTGATCATATGGAGGGGGAACAGCACAACACAGCTGCTGGGGTACACCGGGGACAGCACATAGTTGAGAACGTTTATTCTTAAGAACTAATTAATTCACCTTGTCAATTTTGTACATAAACACTTCACTTATACAACCAATCCTGCTTTGGTCTCTCCAATCTTCACTACATATACCATAGGAATGTGAGTCTAACCTCAGGGAGTATGTTACAAATACAAATCTGACAAGTACTGTTCCAACATCATTTGTGATGTGTAAGATTGTACTGCCACTATCACACACATCACTAACAGCCTCATCACTGGTATGTGGCAACTGAAGGACACAATCTATGGACCACAACATATTTTGTGCATCCACATTGCCAACTTGCTAATCAATAGGTCATCACACACAACTACATCATGTCCAAATAGAATGTGTGCAAGGGGCCCACACATGAGTTAGTGGATGTCAAAAAATAACTTTTGTCATGTGGGAACAGAACACAGTCACAACTCAGTGTGAGAGTTGCAATGGCTGCATGGAACATGTGTGACAAGTGGGGGGGACATCATTGGTAACTATGCATATGCGTCATATATTTTGGTAACTATGGTCATCATGATTTGCCCAGGGATAACAACCAGTGGAAGAATTTGAGGATGCTCAGTCTATCCATGGTGATCTGTCCTGCCATGGGGCGCAATCCTGACACAGGATACACATGACCTCACACATTGTACGGACAGTTCTGTGGAATGCACATCAGTATGGATGGGAACATATGCAGTTAGGGCTGTAGGTCCACCACACAAAACCAACAATGATTGGTAAATGCAACGCGTTTAATCAAACTTTTGTGCTCAAAACATATTCTGGGTGGAATGTAGTCAGAGTGTGTCATGCACACTATGTACCAAAGATGTACACATGTGAGACAAATATGCAGGCTTCACACACATCTCCATAAACTCCAAATCTATATACGTATGCAGATTTAAATATTATGCTCTGTATGACAACATCACACATCAGATATGAAAACACAATACACAATCACAAATCAGAATTGCATTGTACTGAATGCAACAATGTGCATGTTGTTGACTCTGTAACACACACATTGGTGGAATAGACCAATCACACCCTTACCACATTGTTGCATGGACTACCACATGTGGCGATACCCAATATGCCACACTGCAGCACACCTCATGTCATATGTATGTTGATTCAGGGTGAATCTAAGGACAATTAAAAAAAACACGCACTCAGGAAATGAGTCAAAATATATGATGCATATGCATCCAAAACATCCACAAACGCAAAGAAGATGACACATGGGCCCTTAACGTGAATTCCACCTTCGCACTCCTCCCAATACTGCCTTCAGAGAAATTGACCCATAACCATCATGCGTCAATATAAACAACGCACATGCGTTATGTGTTTAAAAAACCTATATATACAAATGTCAAATGCATCAAATAAACACATGCATAACTGAAAAACGTAACGCACGGGGACAGGAAGTGATGTAATAGGAAATCCTGTGTACAAGCATGGTACAGTGGGTGTAGTTTCACTTTCTCTTCACAGTCTGTGCCTTTGTGACTGGTTGTATTTTGGAGCTGGTGGTTGAGTCTAGATTGTGTATTTAAGTTTGTGGTGTCCCTCCTGTCATGTCCTGTTATATATTGTGTGCATTTTGTTCCAGTAGTTGTGGTTTTGTGTGGTCTTTGTCAATATTTGTATTTGTACTGTGGGGTGTCTATCCAGGGAAGGCATTCATTTGGGATAGTTGGGATAAGTTAGTGGGGTTAAGTTTCTGTTTATTTTTTTTGTTCTTGGTATTTGGGGTTAACTTTGACCATATTCAACATGTCTGGTAGGGGAGGTTGATGAGGACGTCAGAGGATGAGCTAGGTGGATTTGTGTGGCTGGTATCCCATTACCTGCCTATTATGCATGAGATGGGTGGTCGGGTCATCCAGGGATACCGGACAGATGCCAGGCAGCTGCGGTGGGGCAAGGTGCTCCACCACCTGAAGGGAGTATACAACACCATCAGACATGAGCACCAGCTTAAACATCGCTGGGCAGATCTAGTGGCCAGGAAGTAGGATCTGCTCGATCACCTTGGGATTGACATTGGCAGCCCTGTTGGTGAGTCTCCTATTGGCATACTATTGACTGTTCACTGCTCTTGAATGACAGCAGCAGATGAGTTGAAGTGCTGCATGCAATGCTTGTGGACAGGTTGTATTTAACCAGAATGAAGTGTATTTGCACCAGTCCAGCCCTGGAGTTCACATGTCCAACGATGATACCAATGGAGGTCAGATGTCTGAGAAGTCCTGCACAACCATCATGAAGACACACATTTCAGAGGCCATAGCGACACCTGTGCCCCGGCATAGTGCCATGTATGAAATGCCAAGGCACCACCAGCCTGCCATATTTTCCCTGGATTGTGTCAACAAAGTGGCGCAGTGCATGCATAGCACAACTTTGTCAACATTTCAAGCACATGACCTCTGCCCCGCCATTATGTTAGCAAAGGAGGATTACCCACCTTAGGGGGAAATGCCTATAGGGCATTTGATACCATTAGACAACTTTGCCAGATCAGTCATGGATTAATCAATGCATGATCATTGCAGACTTGAAATTGAGCGGCGTCTATCACAAAGTGCCTCTGGATACCACTTGCAGGACATGCTTGAGTACCAGAGTCATAAGTCTTACAAAGCAGCAGTGTAGTGTCATGTTTTTTTACACAACTCCCCCTCACACCATGTTGTTCCATCTTCTATAGATGGCCCACATATGGGTGTTGCTGAGTGTAGCACTACATGAGTCTCAGGCCCAGTGTTACTGTTCAGATGTGTGGCTCTAACTTACCTGAGTGTCTGTGCCATTGTGTGATCATAGTAGTGTGTCTGTTACACTGTTTTCCAAAAGGATAACTAGCTCACTCCGCTCCACTAGTTCACACTGAAATTTGTTGTCCACTTGGAGTGACTATGATTTGACATTAAGCATGGATTACCATTCATGTCTTACAGGTGGACCTGCCCCCTATACTACTGGGAAAGTGGTGCAATTTGAGGACCCAGATGTATCCAGTAAGTGTGACAATGTGTGTCCTGTGAAGTAATCTGAGGTTTGGTGTGAGTGAGTCATGTGTGTTGAATACAATGCCAGATGTGATAAGCTGTCCAATTATCAGATATCAAAGTAGGCTGGATGTTGACATTACAGCCCATTTAAAGGAACCCCATGCACCACCAGAGTGTCACATCTTGTGTGGCTTGTGGTGCACAATGGCCAGTATTGTGTACACAAGGTGGTGACAAGCCACATGTAGGTCCATATGTGACTAAGAATGACAGAGTGCAACACTGTGAGAATACTGGCAGTGACTCACGCCATCATTCTCACAACACAGGGATGTACCATATTGAACCCAATTTGATGCATACCTGTATTGTCATGAAGATGGAGGACTGGGCTGGCAATTTCCCCCCAGCATTGTGCTCCGTCTTTTGCACTCCATGTATGTTACACTTATGTGTAATGTAATTGGCTTGCATGCAGGTCCATGCCAAATGTGTGCTGGCATCGAAATGGGTGTGAAAGGAATAGTAGTGACAGATCTGGTATTGATGGCTGTCTACACCCGGACACGTGAATGTAGATGTAATAGACCTATGGATACCAGCTTCCTAGTTGTCAGCCCTCCTAACATATGATCCACTCATTGACTCCATGTATGAGTTGGCAGGCTTTGGTGGATGACCAGGACAGTTGAGATGACGGATTGCATGGCCATCCCCCCTTAGGCTCAGGGGGAGATGAATACCAAATTTGTAGGTAGATGTGATGCTCACAGTGTAGGTGACAGTCATATTGATCAGGCTTTCATGTGTACCTATCAGCTCTGACCCCTCATGGTTACCAACAGCATCCCATCCTCCCAATAACATGTCCAAGTTTCTGGTGATGTATGGTTGTAAATAGAATCAGATGATAAGGAAGTTTGGGCCTGATCTATGTAAAGTTAGCGCTGCCTTTGCATTATTCTTTTTTACGCAAAAGCAATGCACACTTCCAAATGTTTGGTTTATTTTCTCGGTTTGCGTCGCCTTAGTGTCATAAATATGATGCTAAGGCAGCGTTGTCGTTACATTTATCAGGGCCATTGTCTTTTCTGGATTGCGAGTTGGAGTGCATGTGTATTTCGATTGAGCAGTGTAAGCTTCTAATCTGTACAGACTCCACACAGTGCCGACACTGATGGTTTCCTTGTCTCCATTTAATAGCTGCCAATATGACCAATAATGAGGCGCATGCATTTTAAAAGAGGGCACTGAGGTACTGCCATATCTTGGCAGTGGAATCTGGGTTCTGAAAAAATGGCTTGCCGCTACCATGCAGAGAGAGCAACAGGGGAATGGCGGGCATTCCCCGAAGGGGTACCCACACTGACTAAGAATGCACAGCAGGCACCTAGCTCCTCAGCAGTGCAAAGGGGCACAGCTGGAACCACACCCACAACATTGGCTGCAACTACAACAACAACAGTGCAACAGCCCACACCACCTGCTGCCATGGACACGCAATTGCTGCATGATCTGCAGGGGGATGTTTCCCTGGTCCTAAAATGTTCGGACAGTTTAGAGAAGGAGGTGGCCGCTAACTCCAAGAGGCTAAAATTCATCAAGAAAAAACTCAAGAAGGCCAAACTTTGAGTCTTCTCTGAATTTCCACCTCCAAGTTCTGTCCCCTCCCTTCTGATTTTAATTTGTGTTTTACTGTGGGTTTTTTAAGTGGTTAGTGTTAGGTTAGTGTAGGTATGTACTTCAGATAGGATAAGTGGATTTGGGGGGGTGGGTTGTTTACTTATCACGTGTTAATTGGTGGATGGGGGTCATGTTGGGGTATCTATGTATTTTCTATTTTAAAAAAATACCAAAAATATATATTTGTTTAGAGTTAGTAGGTATGTTTGTAGTATTAGTATATATTGTCCTGCAATTGTCTTGTAACTTTAGGGGTGTGGGAGGCCAATGTTTAGGGTGTGGTGTTAAATGTGTTAGTTACGTTTAGCATAGGTTAGTAAGCTTTAGTTGTTGGTTAAGTATAGTTAGAATAGGTTAGTATAGGCTAGGGTAGGTGATTGTTTTTAGTTTAGGTACATTTTAATAAACATTTTTGCGTACTCCTTTAAATTTTGTGTTATACAGGGAGTGCAGAATTATTAGGCAAGTTGTATTTCTGAGGATTAATTTTATTATTGAACAACAACCATGTTCTCAATGAACCCAAAAAACTCATTAATATCAAAGCTGAATATTTTTGGAAGTAGTTTTTAGTTTGTTTTTAGTTTTAGCTCTGTTAGGGGGATATCTGTGTGTGCAGGTGACTATTACTGTGCATAATTATTAGGCAACTTAACAAAAAACAAATATATACCCATTTCAATTAATTATTATTTCCAGTGAAACCAATATAACATCTCAACATTCACAAATATACATTTCTGACATTCAAAAACAAAACAAAAACAAATCAGTGACCAATATAGCCACCTTTCTTTGCAAGGACACTCAAAAGCCTGCCATCCATGGATTCTGTCAGTGTTTTGATCTGTTTACCATCAACATTGCGTGCAGCAGCAACCACAGCCTCCCAGACACTGTTCAGAGAGGTGTACTGTTTTCCCTCCTTGTAAATCTCACATTTGATGATGGACCACAGGTTCTCAATGGGGTTCAGATCAGGTGAACAAGGAGGCCATGTCATTAGATTTCCTTCTTTTATACCCTTTCTTGCCAGCCACGCTGTGGAGTACTTGGACGCGTGTGATGGAGCATTGTCCTGCATGAAAATCATGTTTTTCTTGAAGGATGCAGACTTCTTCCTGTACCACTGCTTGAAGAAGGTGTCTTCCAGGAACTGGCAGTAGGACTGGGAGTTGAGCTTGACTCCATCCTCAACCCGAAAAGGCCCCACAAGCTCATCTTTGATGATACCAGCCCAAACCAGTACTCCACCTCCACCTTGCTGGCGTCTGAGTCGGACTGGAGCTCTCTGCCCTTTACCAATCCAGCCACGGGCCCATCCATCTGGCCCATCAAGACTCACTCTCATTTCATCAGTCCATAAAACCTTGGAAAAATCAGTCTTGAGATATTTCTTGGCCCAATCTTGACGTTTCAGCTTGTGTGTCTTGTTCAGTGGTGGTCGTCTTTCAGCCTTTCTTACCTTGGCCATGTCTCTGAGTATTGCACACCTTGTGCTTTTGGGCACTCCAGTGATGTTGCAGCTCTGAAATATGGCCAAACTGGTGGCAAGTGGCATCGTGGCAGCTGCACGCTTGACTTTTCTCAGTTCATGGGCAGTTATTTTGCGCCTTGGTTTTTCCACACGCTTCTTGCGACCCTGTTGACTATTTTGAATGAAACGCTTGATTGTTCGATGATCACGCTTCAGAAGCTTTGCAATTTTAAGAGTGCTGCATCCCTCTGCAAGATATCTCACTATTTTTGACTTTTCTGAGCCTGTCAAGTCCTTCTTTTGACCCATTTTGCCAAAGGAAAGGAAGTTGCCTAATAATTATGCACACCTGATATAGGGTGTTGATGTCATTAGACCACACCCCTTCTCATTACAGAGATGCACATCACCTAATATGCTTAATTGGTAGTAGGCTTTCGAGCCTATACAGCTTGGAGTAAGACAACATGCATAAAGAGGATGATGTGGTCAAAATACTCATTTGCCTAATAATTCTGCACTCCCTGTATGCTTGTGTTTCAGGGTATTCCCATGAGTGCACAGTGGGAAAGTAGCCTCTTTCTAGCATTGTTAACCCCATTTTTGGCCTGTTAGTCAGTGTTTGTCAGTGTGTTTTTACTATGTCACTAGGATCCTTCTAGTCAGGACCCCAGTGCTCATAGGCTGTGGCCTACTTGTCAGTCTGTTTCACTGTTTTTGTCAGTATGCTTAACTGTGTCACTGAAGTCCTACTAACCAGAACTCCAGTGCTTATGCTCTCTCTGATTCCAAATTTGTACTTACATACTGGTAACCCAGTATTCCACTCCAAATTGGTATACTGCACCCCCACTTATAAGTCCCTAGTATATGGTACCTAGGTACCCCTGCCATTGGGGTTACAGGAGATCCTTATGGGGTGCAGCATTTCTTTTGTCACCCATAAGGAGCTCATATAAGCCCGTCTTCAGGACTGCCATTGCAGCCTTAGTGAAATAGTGTAAGCACTATTTCACAGCCATTTTCACTGCACCAGTCACTCATAACTCACCTATATGTCTAGCCTTCAGACCCTGAAGGCTAGGTGCATAGTACCTGTGTGTGAGGGCACCCCTGCACTAGCAGAGGTGCCCCCATGTCATATGGGCCCATTTTCCCAGACTTCATGAGTGTGGGGATGCTATTTTACGCGTGCACCACACATAGGTCAATACCGATATGTAGCTTCACAATGGTAACTCCGAATATGGCCATGTAAGGTGTCTAACAACTGGGAATTGTACCCCAATACTGATTCCAGTATTGGTTTTACAATCCCATTCGCTCTGGGGGCTCCACCATGAACGCCACTCCTGCCAACCCAGCCTTCTGAGGTTTTCACTGCAGCCCCAGCTGCTGCCACCTCACAGACAGGTTTCTGCTCTCCTGGGACTTGAGCAGCTCAACCCCAGAAAGGCAGAACAATGCATTTCCTTTAGGAGAGGGGTGTTACACCCTCTCCCTTTGGAAATAGGTGTTACAGGCCTGGGAGGTGAGCCTCTGAAAAAGCTTTGAAGGGCACAGATGGTGCCCTCCTTGCATAATACAGTCTACACCAGTTCTGGGACCCCCAGTCCCAGCTCTGGTGCAAAACTGGACAATGGAAAGGGGAGTGACCACTCCCCTGTCCATCACCACCCCAGGGGTGGTGCCAAGAGCTCCTCCAGAGTGTGCCTGGGTTCTGTCATCCTGTTTTCAGGATGGTCAGGGAACTCTGGGAGCATCCTGAGTGACCAGTGCCAGCAGGTGACAACAGAGACCACTCCTAATAGGTGCTTACCTGGTAAGGTGACCAATTCCCCTCTCAGGGCTATTTAAGGCCTCTCCTGTGGGTGTTTCCTCAGATTCAGATTGCAAGACTCCAGCAGGACTCCTCTGCATCCTTTGTTTCACCTTCTACTATCGGATCAACTGCATAACTGCTCCAGGAACTCTACAACTTACAAGAAAGTATCCAAGGTGACTACTGCAACTCTGTAACTCCAGCTCCTACCAGCAACTACAATAGTTTCCACGTCGTGCATCCTTCGAGGACTGCCTGTCTTCAGCCAGTAGAATTGAAGGAATCTCCCGTGGAGTGATGGAGTCACTTCCCTGCTTCAGCAGGCAACTCTCTGCAACAATGACCAGTACTCTGGGTCCCCTCTCCTGATGACGAGCATGGATCCTGGAACACAGGTGGTGGACTAAAGTGACCCCAACTGTCCAAAGGTCCAGCTATCCAAATTTGGTGGAGGTAAGAGCTTGCCTCTGTGTGCCAGACAGTACCCCTGTGCACTGCATGTTTTGCAGCTCCTGGGGCTTCTGTGCACTTTTCCAAGAATTCCTTTGTGCACAACCTAGCCTAGGTCCCTAGCACTCTATCCTGCAATGCTCAGCTCCCTGAGTTGTCCTCCGTCAGTGTGGGATCCCTTTGTGTAGTGCTGTGATGACCGCCATTTGCAACTCCTTTGTCTCCATGCTGTTGGACTCCTGTGTGCGCTGCCTGGTCTTCTGAGGGCTCTCTGAGTTTCTGAGAACCCCCTCTGTTTCCCCCTCCTGGGTAGAAGCCACCAGGTCCGTCCTGGTCCCGGGCACTGGCATTTTCGGCTAACCGTGAGTTTTGCATTTACCAAGGCTTGTTGGCAGAATCCAGCGACGCAAACCAGACTGCATTCATCCATCCGGTGTGGTACATCTTCTGCACCAACCAGGAACCCGCACCTGTCTTCTTTGGTGCCATACTGACTTTGTCTTCTCACCAGTGGTTCTTCTTTTGCACCTTCACCCGGTTTAGCAGGGGCTCCTGTTCTCCCTGGGCTCTTCAGTGCTTCTTGAACTTTGTCCTCTTCTTCCCCAGTTCTTCAGGCCCAGGAATCCATCATTGGTGTCTTGCAGTCTCTTCTGGTTCTTTCATTATCTTCTATCACGACTTCTAGTGTGTTTTAGGAAACTTGCTGTGTTTTACTCTTGATTTCCTGGACTCTGTGGTGGGGTATTTCACTTACCTTTGCTGTTTTCTTACACTCCCAGTGCCCCTCTACACACTACACTTGCATAGGTGGGAAACCGACTTTCGCATTCCTCTATTTTAGTATATGGTTTGTGTGTCCCCTAGGCCCATTGCAACCTATTGTGATTTTTACTATTTGCACTGTTTTCCTATGGTGTACTTATCTGCTTCTGGTTAATAGTGGACATATTGTGCAATTTACTTACCTCCTAAGGGAGTATAGTCTCCAAAGTATTTTTGGCCTTGTGTCACTAAAATAAAGTACTTTTATTTTTTGTAACACTGAGTATTGTCTTTCATGTGTGTGAGTACTGTGTGACTACAGTGGTATTGCAAGAGCATTGCATGTCTCTCAGTTCAGCCTTGGCTGCTCTGTCTATAGCTACCCCTAGACAGCCTGGCTTCTAGACACTGACTACATTTCACTAATAAGGGATAACTGGACCTGATATAAGGTGTAAGTACCTTTGGTACTCAGCACAAACCAGGCCAGCCTCAAACAATTGTGTGTTGGCCTAGGGATTTTGTCCTGTCTCCGAATACCTCTCTTGCCATGTGTATCACCTATTGACAACTGAGCTGTCACATTGGCAGCAACAACTCATCTACTTGTCCATGCATCTTCCATCCAGTGTACCCACCACTCATGGTGAATAAGTTTACTTCGTATTGGACAGGTAGGTGTGGTACTTCAGCTGTCAGTGTTGGGGTCCTGTGTAGGAATTGTGGAACATCTGACAGCAGGCTAAATTTGAACTCTGTCCTGCTAAACTGGCAGGTGGCAATCTCTAATAAGGTTAGGTACCTCTATATCACACCAATCTGTACTACTGGTACTCTCAGCTGACGATATTGCCCTAGAACTGTTTAACAGCCATTTCTGCCATATGTAGTGAGTGAAGCATATATGTGTTCTTCATTTGTGATATACTCAGTGAATTGCTTGCAGGGGATAAGACCAGCATTACCATTCCCGTTGTTGGGACCTTGTGTGTAGGTATGTGCCCCCACAGTCCTGCACTCTTGTACTGACACTCTGTGACTAATGACATGGTTACACACATCACAATTACTTTGCGTAGTAGATGGATCACAATTCACAAAGACATGCTGTTTGTGTTGGAGGTGTTTATTTACAAGTGTTGTAGTGCGATATTTACAATGTCCAGGTCAGTGACCCCATTTGTGAAATCCATACAATTGTGACACAACACTAGTCCAGGGTTGAGGGACATGTCATGGAAAATGCTTGGGTGAAGTGTTGTTAAGTGCAGAGGAACAATAATTGCCAATTGGTAAGTGGGAGACAAAAACAGTCCATAGTGTGTGGGTGAAGAGTGCACATATCCAACTGTGCTAACACTGGCATGATCTTAAGCACAGGACAAAGGTAAACATCGCCCACGTGGCATAGGCTGGTGCTACCAGGTACTCTTCTGAGTAAAGGTGATCTGTTCCACATCTTCATCATCCGATGTGTGTGGTGTCCCCTCTGCCCTTGAGGGGGGGGGCCGTGGGGAGGCAAAGGGGGCCACACACACTTCAGTAGTTCAAGATGTGGAATCCCAATTCCTGGCAGCTGCCATTTGTGGAACAACATATGGCATCACTGCAGCAAGGAGGAGTTGCTGATTCTTCAGGATAGCAGCAGCATCCCAGTGGTAGGCAGCCATGTCTGCCCTAAGGGAGGCCAGGTCCCGCTGCATGTAGTACATCTTGTTCTCAAGCATGCTGCTGCCAGTTTGTGAGGGCAGTTGTTGTGGCCTCTCCCTCAAGGCAGCAGCTATGTCCCTCAAACACTGCTGGACTCCATGCAGTGGGGAGCGTGTGCCTTGTTTGGCTGCTGTATGTTCATTGGCCATCATGAGGCACGTGCGCATTGCCTCTAGGCTGGCTGCCACAGTCTTCATCCCCACCCGTACCTGATTTGCCAGCTCCCACTGGACTCCCACCACTGTCCTCTCAAAGGTGGTCCCTTTGTCCCCGGAGTCCTGAGCTGTGCAGGTGCTGTCAGGTTGTACTATTGGGGTGGTTAGTGAGGCATCTGGTATGGCTGCTACATTTTTTGTCCTCCTTGCAACTGGAGGTGGTGTCTGGAGGAATACCAGGACTTATTGGAGGGTCTCTTGGTTGTCAGCTGGTCATCCAGGTCATTGGGGAACTCCAGGACAGGCAGGTCAGCAGGAGAGCCATCATCCTCTGCAAAGAGATGGTATAAATTCAATCTTTCAGTGTTGTGGCAGTTGACATGTCACATCACTGACTTGCTATTGGAGGTATGTTCCCGCTTTTCCACCAGCCTTTGCATGGCAGTGAAACCCCCATGCAAAGGTTGGTGGTGATGTGGTGTGGTGTGCCTCTTGATGCTCCTGCACAGCCTGTGCACCTTGCATGGGCAGTGCAGGGGGCCCCATGCCCAGGCCATTGTGCACTTTTCACTGCCTGATTTGCAGAGCTAAGAGCAGCTGTCCCGTCACACGCAATGCACCGCCAGACTGACTCTATTTGGTCCATCAACAATGTAGTGGTAACTGTCCCACAGAGCTACCATGAGGATACAGATTTGCACCTGCCATCCCAGTGTGTTACTCATACTGCCAACCGCAAAGAGTACACTGCACTGGCAGTCTTACCAACACCAGACTGGACCATGCACCTTCCCCGCCCGTCAGTGTGATATTGTACACCATCATGTTCACAGACATACAGCATGTGTTGTATTTGTGTGGTTCTTTCCACATTCCTATGTGTCTCACATGGTTGTGTCAGAGTAGTTGTGGGGTCAGCCTGTATTTGTTGTGACCTACAGATTGCAGTCTGTAGTACATATTTTCTCTAGTGACACATTTCTGATCAGTGTCACAATGTGTGGCTCCACACTGCATCAGTTTAGTTACACTGGGTAGTGGCATGTTTCCTGTGATGCAGGACAACCCTGCTATTTCCCCAGCGTCTGCCTAGATTAATTTTCCCTGCACCCATAGTGGCATCCTTACTGCATGATGGAGTTGTGGCTACCTTATGGGGATGTGTTGTTTATGTGTGGGTGTCGGTGCTTCCTACACATGTCTGGGTACTGTTGGGAAAGGTTTAAATATATTGTGTGCTGTAAGATGCAGCACACATGTGTTTTGGCAATGAGACAAGGACGTTGCAAGGTGTTTCTGCAAGGGACACCACCATGACGTAACCCCAGGAATGGTATTGACTGACTTCCTAGTCTCTGATGTCTTGGTCATGTTGGTAGGGTTTGTTTGACTATATGTAAGGGATGTTGTGATGACACAACCAGGGGTTGAGTCATCACACATGACTTCCATCCTCTGTTCTGCATATGTACATGTAGGTATTTAACCCTGGTGGTTAACATATGTCCAGGTTGTGTATGTGTTGTGGGGCATATGTTCATATGTTGCTTACGTTTGAATGTTGCAACTTGCTTCATGTGCAATATGTCCCCCTGCACTCCTTTGACATGGATTGAGTGTGTCCTATCTACCTCTCCCTTCTTGCACTTGACAATTTTGCATCATTTTCCCCCAAGCAACTCACCCTGCATTTGTGGTGTTTCCTGGTAGTCTGTGCTGTCCTGTCCTGTCCTGTAATACCAGCAACCAGCTCCTTCGGGATGACTGCTGCAACCATCTCCTCCATCTTGTTCAGGTCCTCTTGTGGTGCAGGACTTCCAACTCCAGTTTGCAGTGCTTCCTTTCTGTTCCTTGCCATTTTCTCTCTTGTCCTTCTCTTGCAATCATGCCAGCGTTTTTTGCACTCAGCACAGTTCTCCTCACCTCTGCCACACTGCTGATCTGTCAACTGTCTGCTGCCAGATTGCCTCTCTCCTTCCAATTGGCAATTTGGAGGTGACGAATAGTTGTTGCTGGTGCTTTGTCACCTCTCTCACAAGAATTTCATGCTCCTCCGCACTGAAACGACCCTTGCGGTTTTTCTTTTTCCTCTCCTGGGACTTCTGTGTGTCCTCCTGGCTGATTCCTGGTTGTCTGGGGTCTCTCCTGGCTTTCTGGGTCCATTTTGCCTCTCCTTTGCACTGTTTTCTGCTTTAGCGTCTGAATTTTAAGTTAATGGTGGTAAAAATGGTGCATTTCCATTTTGCGACTTGTTTACGTGTCGTAAAACAGGTTAGAATTGTTTTTCCGGCGTTAACGTCATTTTGCCTTATGACAAGGTGCAATGGTTAAAGTGAGAAATTTTGACTCTAACCAGTTTTTAGCACCAACCAGCATCATAGTATAAATATGATGCCCGGATGGTATTCAAAAATGGCACTAGCCAGCGCTAAACTTTTTGACGCAAAACTGCATTTGTGAAGTATTGCGTCAAAAAGTATATTTATGGGACTTGGTGTCTTTTCATTCCCTGCTTGCTACTATTGCAATCTTGCTTGCTACATATGACGGTGTGCTCTGCTGTAGGTGACGGAGCAGACTCTGAGGCTGGTGCAGACTGGTAAAGAGTTCTTTGAGAGTGGATAACATTCTGCAAGTGTGTGTTCTAAAGGCGGTGATCCATTGAGTAGCAGCAAGTAAGGGGATCTACAGTGGAACTCTGGCAGATGGGGAGCATACTGTTTCGAGGTCAGGTAGGCCCAGTGATTTTATGGCTGTTTCGAAGTCTGCTTCAACAAAAACATTTTTTCTTCATGGAGCTCGATGAGATGGTGCCATAAAGTGTGTGTCTTGTTTGAGTCATGTAAAAATGAAACGAGTCATGTCTAAAAAACATTCATGCAAAAAGAACAAGTGATGGACGGAATGCTGAACAATGTCAAACATTTTCCCCCAGTACAGAAATCTAGCCCTAAATTCATCATTTTTGTGTTACCCATGTCATTCCAGTTTGGACCCAGCCATACGCAAATCAGTCTTGACCCTGTTTCCCGTGGGAACAATCCAGCCCAAGCTGCCAGGCCAGATCTTCTCAGGACTGGAAATAAGCATTCTGGTACCAGTTTCGGTATATCACCCCTTGTCAGCCAGCCTAGCTTGAGTCCAGTGGGGCATGGGGAACACAGGACCCACATCTGGATTCAAGCTAGCTTGGCTGATGAAAGGTGACATGCTGAAACTGGTCCCAGGATGCTTGTTTCCTGTCCAGAGAGGACCTGGCCTGGCATTTCAGGCTGGACTGTTCCCACGGGGCACATGGTCAACACTGATTCGCATGGCTGGGTCTAAACTGCAGTGGGATGATGAGCAAAAGAACAATGGATTAAACCCAGATCTGTGACTGGGGGTGAGTTGTTGAAAAGTTTCAGCACTCAGTCCATCATTCTTTTGTGTTGCTAAAGTTGCCCTATGTGTAACGGGTATGCCCAGATGTGAGTCTCTTGTTCATTGTGCCTTTGGATTTAAGGTAGCTTGGCTGATGAAAGGTGATACCCTGAAACTGGTCCCTGGATGCTTGTTTCCAGTCCAGACAGGACCTGGCCTGACAGTTAGGGCTGGCGAGCAAAAGAATGATGGATTAAATCCAAATCAGTGATGTGGGTGAGTGGTTGAAAAGTTAATTATCCTTTTGTGTTGCAAAAGACATTCGTGCACATGTTTCTCTTTGTTGTTGCTTGTGATTTTAGTGGTAACTCTGTCTTCTAGGGGTTGGGCTTCAAGTATATTTAGGCCCTCATTCCAACATTGGTGGTATGGACCACCTACCGCCACAGCGATAGCCACCAACATACCGCGGCCGTGGCTACCAGCCGTCTACCAGTATCATGACCACCAATGGTATTCCCCCAGAATGCTGACAGAACAACGCCGACGGTCATGGTGGCGGACAGCAGTAAGGTGGCGCTGCTGACAGCAGCACCACCACGCCAGCAAAACACCGCCGACCGTATCATGAGCAATGATACAGCCTGCAGTGTTTTGCTGGTGGACGCTGCTGCTGACAGCAGCACCGCGGACCGTCTCCAGCCGGAGGACCCCCTGCAAGCAGGTAAGTAGGGTTCTCCGACCAGAGGCGGGTGTGGGGGGGTGTTGTATGTATGTGGGGAGTGTTGTGTGTATGTGGGGGGTGTTGTGTGTATGTTGGTGTGTGTATGTATTGGTATGCGTGCATGCAGGTGTGAGTCCAATAGGATGCATGCATGAATGAGTGATTGTGAGTGTTGTGTGTTGTGAATGCATGTGTGTGACAAGGTATGTTGGTGTGTGTTGCCGTGTGTTGCGGTGTGCAGGTATGTATGTGTGCATGCATGGGTGGTGGTGGGTATGCGTGTGTGCATGTGTGTATTTGGGTGCGCGTGTGGGTGTGTATATGTGAGGGGGCAGGGGGTGGGGGTGACCCCTATCAGTGCCAGGGAAAGGATTCCCTGGCACTGCTAGTGCCTACTGCCATGGTTTTCATGGCAGTAAGTTTGGCATGAAAACCATGGCGGTAGGCCGGGTTGTAATCCCGAGGGTGGGATTGTGGCGGCCGCTGGGCTGGAGACCAAAGTCTCCAGGCCCGCAGCTGTTACCACCCTGGTGGTCGATGTGTTAAAGTGGCGGTTTTGGATGGAGGTAGCCGCCATGGTCCAAATCCCATTTTGTTTCCCGCCGGCCTGTTGGCGGTATTACCGATGCTTTAACACCGACCACCAGGGTTGTAATGAGGACCTTAGTTTCATGTCTAAATGAAGGTGAGGCACATTTTTGGTGGGTGATATAATTCCCCAAAGTGATCTTAGGTACAGTTGTGCCTTGTTCACATACTGATGAGTTGTTGGGCAGGGTGACTACCAGGGATTCCAAAAAGAGGTTGAAGATTACTGGAGTTATGATGCCTACGGTACTATGCAAGTCACTGAGAATATTTTTTATCTGGATGGTTTTGGATGGAGGTAACCGCCATGGTCCAAATCCCATTTTGTTTACCGCCGGCCTGTTGGCGATATTACTGCCGCTTTCACACCGACCACCAGGGTTGTAATGAGGGCCTTAGTTTCATGTCTAAATGAAGGTGAGGCATGTTTTTGGTGGGTGATATAATTCCCCAAAGTAATCCTAGGTACAGTTGTGCCTTGTTCACATACTGATGAGTTGCTGGGCAGGGTGACTACCAGGGATTCCAAAAAGAGGTTGAAGATTACTGGAGTTACGATGCCTAGGGTACTTTGCAAGTCACTGAGAATATTTTTTAGCTGGATGGTTTTGGATGGAGGTAACCGCCATGGTCCAAATCCCATTTTGTTTACCCCCGGCCTTTTGGTGATATTACTGCCGCTTTAACACCGACCACCAGGGTTGTAATGAGGGCCTTAGTTTCATGTCTAAATGAAGGTGAGGCATGTTTTTGGTGGGTGATATAATTCCCCAAAGTAATCTTAGTTGCAGTTGTGCCTTGTTCACATACTGATGAGTTGCTGGGCAGGGTGACTACCAGGGATTCCAAAAAGAGGTTGAAGATTACTGGAGTTACGATGCCTTGGGTACTATGCAAGTCACTGAGAATATTTTTTATCTGAAGGTGCTCATCTTGATTAGCTGGAAAGTGCTTTGTAAAAGAGAACAACTGGGACGGGAGACACAGATTACTGTTGTCAGTGATTTGCACTAGACCAGTGGCTACTTGAATGGTGACTGTCTTAATGCTTTCTAGTTTGGCCTCAATCCCGGATGTTGTTTAATTTTTTGTACAGCATTGAGTAGTTACTGCTTTTCCAAAGATATTACTCAAGAATAATACACATGTGTTGAACTGGAAGATTGTCATTTGACTGGAGTCCAAGTTATATTTCTTGTTGAGGGTCAGAATTTGTCCAATCGATAGGAAGTTTTGAATGATTCCTTGGGTGAGGCGAGGGATGTGTTGGTGATGTTGAGGTGTGTTGAGGTGTGCTTTGAGGGCATTACGACATGTGGCCTTCACCATTGTTGTTCGAATGGTATTGCAGAAAGGACCTTCAGGGCTGCAATGTCTTCATGCAGCTGCAATCAAAGACACTGTGGCCCTCCTTACAACATTGGCAGTAAATTCCGCTTACCGCCATGCAGAAAACCGCCAACACACCACCGCGGCTGCGGAATTCCGCCACAGCCATTACAACCCACAGCTCGGAATCCGCCAAACTCTAGACACCCACACAAGTCCGTCACATCAAAGGTCAGTGATAAACTAGTGATAACAAAACCTCCACCGTCACACCAACAGGAATACGCCCACACTATCACGACCCACGAATCCACGAGGCGGTCTTTCAACCGCAGTAAACCATTGGCGATACACACCGCCGCGCTCAAAATACACACACATTTACAAAACACTGCCACATTGGACAATTCCAAATACACACACCTGATACACATACACAAACCACTCCCACACACCCAATACAATATAAAACACCCGCCCACATCACCCACAAACCCTTACTACCAAAAGTTTTGATGAAGGCCAGAGAGACAGCACAGCAAAGACAACACCAGCATACAGAGGCACACAATACCATCACACATACACATCCACGCACAAAACACCACACACACCTAAACATCATCCCACACATCACAACACACACCACATCACCCACACCACCCCATGGCACCGCAAAGACATCCCAGGCTTTCTGAGGAGGAGCTCAGGGTCATGGTAGAGGAAATCATCTGGGTAGAGCCACAGCTATTCGGATCACAGGTGCAGCACACCACTATAGCTGGGAAGATGGAGCTATGGCGTAGAATTGTGGACAGGGTCAACGCAGTGGGACAGCACCAAAGAACACGGGATGACATCAGGAAGAGGTGGAACGACCTACAGGGGAAGGTGCGTTCCGTGGTCTCAAGACACCACACAGCGGTTCAGAGGACTGGCGGCGGACCCCCATCTCCTCCCCCACAACTAACAACATGGGAGGAGCAGGTCTTGGCTATACAGCATCCTGAAGGCCTTGCAGGAGTAGCAGGAGGAATGGACTCTGGTAAGTCAAATCTTAACTATTACATCCCCCACCCTACCTGCATGCTATCACACACCCCCACCCTCGCCCTCACCCCCATCACTCCAACACCTCACATATGCCCCACTATCACAAACCACACATCCCAACACCAAGCCCTGCATGCAACAACAAAGCATGGACACCCATCACCAATGCATGTCCACTACACATACCCACACAGACCCCTAAACAATTAGCACACAAGGTCTTACACAGGAATGCAAGCACTGGGGTACAGGGTCACCCACCCATTGCACACACAGATGCAATAATCATGCCTTTACACCCCTGCAGGACCCCTACCCAACGTCACCGGACAGGGGGTTCCAGACATGTCCACTCCACCCACAGAAGAGGCCCACAGTGATGACAGCAGCTCTGTCCAACTGGATCTAGATGACCGCCCGGCCCATCTGGGACCTCGGGACAGTTGGTTCCCCTCACACTGGCACAAGCCACCACAGAGCCTCCCCCTTCAGGAAACACCAGCACAGCACCCACCCAGCAGGCCCATACCTCTGTCCCCAGGACACGTCAAGCAGCAGTGTGTCCACCACTACAGGGAACCCAGGCTAACCCACAAACCCAAGAACAGCAGGGATCTGGGAGCAGTGGTAGTAGGCACACGGTTCAGGGGACAGAGGCCCAGGAACACAGGGGAACTGGGAGGGCTGCTGTGTGACAGGGGGAAGGGAATGCCCAGGGAACCCACTCTCCACAAGGCCCTCTCCAACATCATGGGAGCCTTCCATCCTTCCCAGGAGACAATGGCAACAGTACTGGCCAAGTTTCAGGAGACCCAGCGGCTGCAGGAGAAACAGTATTTGGGGTTCAGGAAGGAACTCAAATTCTTCAATACCACCGTGGGCACCATTGTAGGGGTGCTGAAGGAACTCGTGAACACCAGGAGTGACACTGTGGCACAACAAGGGGCCCCTGACACTAGCCTGGATGATGAACTGCCCACCACCTCCGATGGCGCTAGTGGACAGGAGGCACTGCCACAGGACCACGACACCAGCACCCCACCCACTGCAGATGGAGAACTACCCCGCAAGCGGTCCCTGAGATCCAGGACAAAGACAGAGAACAATGCCAAGACCCCCGCCAAGAAATGAGACCAACCTGATTGTCATCCTTCTGTCCCACTTTGTCACCCTGTCCATCCTTAAACTGCCCCAGCTCCACTTCCTATGCCCCTTTGGACAATGCACCTGTGAGACTAATAGACTCGACTCTGCCATGGACATTCCTCCACCATCACCCCTGACCATTTTACAACCCCCCCACTATTTAGCACTTAAATAAACACCCTTAAATCACAAAACAATCTGGAGTCAGTCTGTGCTTTCACAAATGTGTATTTGCAATAACTGAGGGAAATAGCAATGTCCATTTTATTGTCAACATATCTATGTCACACAGCTCTAGTCCATGAGGAAACATAGCAGAGGTCACACAGTGGGACCCACATCTGTGAAATCGAAAGGGAAAGTGACAAATCAGGGTCCATACACTGGGTGAAAGTGACAGACAGATGAGAGGTAGAACAAGTGTATCAGATGTAGGAGGCAGTGATGTCTTCTTACCTGTGTCTCACTGGAAGTATTGATGAATCACCGTGTTTCTGTTCTCTATGTCCTCTTCTTCTGTCCACAGGCTCCACAGCCGCAACAACACCTCCTTCAGGACCATCCTCCTGCAGAAAAGGCACCTGTTGTCGCAAAGCCAAGTTGTGCAGCATACAGCAGGCCACGATGATCTGGCACACCTTCTTTGGTGAGTAGAATAGGGAACCACCTGTCATATGGAGGTACCTGAACCTGGCCTTCAGGAGGCCGAAGGTCCTCTCTATAACCCTCCTAATTCGCCCATGTGCCTCATTGCAGCGTTCCTCTGCCCTTGTCCTGGGATTCCTCGCAGGGGTCAGTAGCTATGACAGGTTGGGGTAGCCAGAGTCACCTGCAAATTTCGAGGGACAACTGTTAGACACACACTAATCCTTAGGGGCAACCCGAGACCCAGACAAATATTCACACTGTATAGGGTCCATGTCCTCACCTAATAGCCACACACGAGGCCTCTGGAGTTGCCCCATCACATAAGGGATGCTGCTATTCCTCAGAATGTAAGCGTCATGCACTGAGCCAGGAAACTTGGCATTCACATGGGAGATGTACTGGTCGGCCAAACACACCATCTGCACATTCATAGAATGGTAACTATTCTGGTTTCTGTACACCTGTTCACTCCTTCGGGAGGACCAAGGCCACATGTGTCCCATCAATGGCACCTATGATGTTGGAGATATGTCCCAAAGCATAGAAGTCACCTTTCACTGTAGGCAAATCCTCCACCACGATGTAGCTGCGCATGTGTTTCAGCAGGGCAGACAACACTCTGGACAACACGTTGGAGAACATAGGCTGGGACATCCCTGATGCTATGGCCACTGTCGTTTGAAAAGACCCACTTGCCAGGAAATGGAGTAAGGACAGGACCTGCACTAGAGGGGGGATCCCTGTGGAATGGCGGAAAGCTGACATCAGGTCTGGCTCCAAATGGGCACACAGTTAATGGATTGTGGCACGGTCAAGTCTGTAGGTGACAATTACATGCTGCTCTTCCATTGTTGACAAGTCCACCAGCGGTCTGTACACCGGAATATGCCGCCATCTCCTCACCTGCCCCAGCGGATGTGCTCTATGGATAAGAACAGCGAGCAGAGGGTCAGCCAACACTGAGGTACGAAAACACAACTTTATTCCACACATTTGTCAATCCGCTTTGTGCCTGTCTTAGTGTGTATGCAAGACCTACATATGTGTGACGCATTTAACATTAATGCCATGTGGCCCCCTGAAATGGCGGCTGCCTGACCTGTAAGGTGGGACAATGGGATATGAGGTAACTGCGCTGGCGTTGTACACCGTCGCAGCAGGCGGTCAAAGACCACAGCACAATCCTGCATTGGTTAACATTGGACCCTATGGGTCCCAGGAGGCAATGACGATGTACGCCAGCGGTGACGGTAAGCACGGCCGTGGACGTGACCGCCATTTTCTGTCTGTTCACTCACTTGATACCTGATCTTCAACAGGAGAGGACCTACACTGCAAGTGCTGCTGTTACCTCAGTCTGGAAGCGACGATGGCTACAGTGTCTGGGGAAAGGGCCCCTGCCTTCACTTCGGAGGAGTTGGACAAACTAGTGGATGGGGTCCTCCCCAGTACATGCTACTCTACGGTCCTCCAGACAAACAGGTGAGTACACTGTGAGCATGCGGTATGGGCAATGCCTGTTTGGAGTGGTGTGGATGGGAGATGGGAGGGGGAATGAGGCGTTCATGAAACAACGGTGAGTGCGTCAGGGCAAGGGTAGGAACGTGGGCCAATGACTGTGAGGGTCCGGACACTTATATTTTCTCATTTTCCCCTGTACTATTCCTCTAGGTCAGCTCCCACCAGAAGAAGGATATTTGGCGTGCCATCGCCAAGGAAGTCCGGACCCTGGGGTCCACCACAGACGGAGCACCCACTGCCGTAAAAGATGGTAGGACATTCGCCGCTTGAGCAAGAAGAAGGCGGAGGCCCAGCTGGGGATGGCCTCCCAATGTGGGAGGGGTGCCCGTCGCACCATGACCCCCCTGATGTTCCGGATCCTGGCGGTGGCGTATCCGGAGTTTGATGGGCGCTTGAGGGCATCACAGCAGCCACAAGGGAGTGAGTACATTCTCATTCAGCTGATTCAGCGTGCATGGGTGGTGTCTGGTTGGGGGGAGGTGGGCAGTGGGTTACCCTAGGCCAGGGCGAGTTTTGCAGGCAAGGACCGTTTGTGAGGCAGGCTCAGTGGCACCCCATCCCCACCACTGGTAAGAGCCATCTACCCCTAGTCAGGCTCCTGTGACTTCCATGTGTACAGCAATCGGGCATAGGCCTTGTACCCCATGTCCCTTTGATTAATTAGGGAACTCTGAGTGCATGGCGTAGTGCAGAGGGCTGCTGTGTCTGTAGTGTCCGCCAACGTTAGCGGTATTGCATGCACTGAACATGGCTTTCTACTTTCTTCCCCCCCCCCCCACATTTTGTGGTCTCCCTGTTCTTGTGTGCATTAGCATCATCAGGCGGAGGAGCAGTGCCATCGGAGCAGGAGGGAGCTGCAACCCACATGGCCCTTGAGCGCGAGACTACGGACTCCGAATTCACCAGTGGGACCGAGGGCAAAGGGAGCTCCAAGGCAGGGACAGGAGCTAAGACCGGCGACACCGACTCCTCCTCTGATGGGAGCTCCCTTGCGGTGGCAGGCCCCTCTGTGCCCATCGCATCCACAGGTACAGTCACTACCCCCCCTACCAGAACCGCCCTCCCAGCAGCCCCTCAGTGTGTGTCCCGTGGCCTCTCACCCAGGAGGGTGAGCATCTCCTTCGCCCCAGGCACCTCAGCCCCTGCCCCTGTCAGCCCTGCTGCCCTCAGTGAGGAGGCCATTGACCTCCTCAGATCCCTCACTGTTGGGCAGTCTACCATTCTGAATGCCATCCAGGGTGGAGAGAGGCAGTTGCAACAGACAAATGCATACCTGGATGGCATTCATTCTGGTCAGGCAGCCCAACAGCAAGCTTTTCAGACTCTGGCCTCAGCAATGATGGCAGCCATTGTCCCTGTGTCCAGCCTCCCCCTCTAGCTTCCTCCACCCAGACCCAATCCCCAGTACCTCAGCCTATCCCAAGCACACAATCAGACCAGCATGCACACACCTCAACACACCAGGGTAGGTCTGGCAAACATAAGCACCACACATCCCACAGGCACTCACACAGGCATCATACCCATGCACACATACCAACATCCAGTGCTTCCACTGTGTTCCCCTCCTTCACGTCTCCCTCCTCCCTCCCTCCCTGTCACATCTCCACTCACACCTGCATGCACTACATCTTCAGCCACTATGTCCATCACCAGCACGCCCATCACCACACACCGCTCACGTGCACTCACCACCCCCACTACCATTCACACATCCCCTGTGTCCTCTACCAGTGTGTCTGTGAGCCCTCCTCCCAAACTACACAAATACAGTCACACACCCACCCAACAGCCATCCACCTCACGACAGCCTCCAGCCCATGCACCTTCACCCAAAGTCAGCAAACGTACACCTCCTACAACCACTACCTCTTCCTCCACTCCCAAACCCCCTCAATCTACCCGTCCCAGTGTGTTTAAAAAACATTTCCTGTCAAACCTTGACCTATTCCCTACACCTCCCCCACCCCTTCCGTCCCCTAGGGCCCGCCTGTCTAGGTCCCAACCCAGCACCTCAGCCACCACATCACCGGGAACACCGGTGCCAGCAGTAACCGGCTTCTGGAGTGAGCCAAGCAGAAGGGCAGCCAGTGTGCCAAGGAGCCAGGCCAAGGACATTCCCCCACTTCAAAAACTAAAGAAGTTTGCCACAGCCCAGAGGGAGAAGGCCAAAACACCTGCCACCAAGGGCTCTCCCAGGACTACAGTTGTGAGTGGCAAGACAGCTGCGCCACCATCCAAGGTGGGGAAGGGCCAGAGGAAGAAAAGGAAGTCGCCGCCAACCTGCACGGCGGACAAGACCGCCACCGCCACATGCACCGCCGCCACGGGCACCGCTGCCCAGGACACTGCCACCAGCAGCACGCTCACTGAGCCACCCACCAGCACCGCTGCCCAGGACACTGCCGCCAGCAGCACGCTCACTGAGCCAGCACCGCCGCCCAGGACACCGCCGCCAGCACACGCTCACTGAGCCACCCACCAGCACCGCTGGCCAGGACACCGCCGCCAGCAGCACGCTCATTGAGCCTCCCACCAGCACCGCCGCCCAGGACACCACCGCCAGCAACATGCTCACTGAGCCACCCACCAGCACCGCTGCCCAGGTCACCACCGCCAGCAGCACGCTTACTGAGCCTCCCACCAGCACCGCTGCCCAATGAGCGCCGCAAGCACCGCCGCCACTGAGGCCGCTGCCAGCACCGCCAGCAGCCACACCACATCCTGTGCCAGTGGCACCAATGCAGACATGGCTGCCATCCCCAGTGATCAGTCGTACGTGGCTGGTGGTCAGTTCCAGGGGCCTGGACAGCTTCCATGTTGGCCCACCGTCAGTGGAGAATGACATCCACTACCTCAGTCCTTGGCAGGATGAAGCACTCTGGGCACAAAGCCTCCTCCAGAACCAGTGGAGAATGACATCCACTACCTCAGTCCTTGGCAGGATGAAGCACTCTGGGCACCAAGCCCCATCCAGAACCAGTGGAGAATGACATCCTCTACCTCAGTCCTTGGCAGGATGAAGCACTCTGGGCACAAAGCTCCCTCCAGAACCAGTGGAGATTGTTATCCACTTGAGAGACTGTGGCTTTGCACACCCCAGGATAAAGCAGTGGGCAATCCACCCACTGGAGAGACTTGAGAGACTGTGGCTTTGCACTACCCAGGATAAAGCAGTGGGCAAACCACCCACTGTAGAGACTTGAGAGACTGTGGCTTTGCACTCCCTAGGATAAAGCAGTGGGCAAACCACCCACTGGAGAAACTTGAGAGACTGTGGCTTTGCACTCCCCAGGATAAAGCAGTGGGCAAACCACCCACTGTAGAGACTTGAGAGACTGTGGCTTTGCACTCCCCAGGATAAAGCAGCGGGCAAACCACCCACTGGAGAGACTTGAGAGACTGTGGCTTTGCACTCCCCAGGATACCCCAATGGGCATGGAGCCCTCTCGTGGAGCTGGCGTCGTGCACTCATCCGGCTGAGGTGCCCCCCCTTCCCCCTGAGGTGCCTGTTATATTTCGATCTGATGCCCCAGCAGTGTTCTCTCCGTTTGGATCAGGTATCTTGTGTGGGCCTCGCCCATGTATTTTGGGCCCAGTGGTCCACGGACCATGGAGGTGCAGTACATGGACTTGAAATCATACATATTTCTTAATAGTGTATATATATATATATATATATATTTTTGACTAAAGGATTTTTACTCATTACAATTGTTCAACTCATTTCCTTTTGTCCTTGCGTTCTTCCAGGGGGGTTGGGGGGTGTAAATGTAATGTTTCAACATGTATTTGTGTGTATAGTGTTGTGGGTGAGAGTGGGGGTGGGGGTGTTGCGTGTGTGTCACACTCTTTTCCCTCCCCCCTCCCCCCTTCCCTGTGTCGTAGGTGCAGTACTCACCGTGGTGGTCCCCGCCGCCGGTCTTGCTTCTGGTAGAGGAGCAGGAAGAGAATGGCAGGTAGAATTTGGAGTTCCGGCTCCATGGCATCATGGTTCCTCGTGGGGTGTGTAGAGGTGAGCGTTTTCCCTTCCAAGTCCTGTTTCCGCTGTGTTTTTGTTTGAGTTGAATCCGCTCTGGAAAAGGTGGCTGATTGGCCTCTCATAATGGTGTGGGCAGTACATTGTCTTCTGCTTGTCTGGATAGCTTGAATCCAGTGGCACAGTGAGCCCGGGACCCACGTCTGGGCATACCCGGCGCACTTAGGGCGGCAAAAGCAAAGTAAAACACAAACGCTGTAGCATAGCGTAACTGGATGGACGGAATGCAGAACCAATCAAACGTTCACCCCCAGTCACAGATCTGGGTTTAATCCATCCATTATTTTGCTCACCATGCCACCCCAGTTTGAACCCAGCCATATGCAAATCAGTCTTGACCCTGTTCCTCATGGGAACAGTCCAGCCCGAACTGCCAGGCTAGGTTCTCCCTGGACCGGAAACAAGCATCCTGGGACCGGTTTCAGGGTTTCACCCCTCATCAGCCAGGCTAGCTTGAATCCAGTGGCACAGTGAGCCCAGGACCCACATCTGGGCATACCCGGCGCACTTAGGGCAGCAAAAGCAAAGCAAAACACAAACGCTGTGGGATATCCTCTTGGGTAGGACGGAAGGGCAGGATGTCAAGGCAGATTGTTGCACGATCAGTCAGTTAAGGATGCAATGGTGTGTAGCAGGTGAAATTGGTGCTGGCTACACCGTTTAAGTTCAGAATTTTTTACTTAGTATGATTTAGGTTCTCCCATGTTCTTGATTGTTTTGTTTTCTGGTATCTGAAGTTGTAGAAGAAAATGTTGCCGCCATTGTTGGTTAGCACGGGTTGATGAGATCGCAAAAGTCTGGGTTTGGAGAGGGCCAGTGATAAGTCAGGTGGAAGGTGTGTGTTTGGGCTGTGCAGAGAGGAAAGTGTCAGCAAAGGAGCTTGAAGGAGCTGAAGAGTGGTTTGCAAAGGAGTGTGCAGTGGCCATGTTGATCTATGGATGACAGCAACACATTGGACCTGATTGCAACTTTGGCGGATAGGATACTCCGTCACAAGGACGGATATCCTGCCCGCTGTATTACAAGTTCCATTATATCCTATGGAACTTGTAAAACTGCAGACAGGATATCTGTCACATTTATGATGGAGTATTCCATCCACCAATGTTGTAATCAGGCACATTGCCTTTTTTGTTGGTTTAGTCAATTAGGGGTGCAGAGTAGCAGTTCCAAGGTGGAGACCACATTGAAATGTGATCTTCAAGCCCACAAACTCCAAAGATTCTTAGGGGCAGATTTACGAAAAATGACTCACAACTGGGCGAGGGCAGTTGTACGTCAAAAATGTTAACATGAGCTACCATCATTCCCTAGCGCCATCAGTGCGACATATTAAAAAAATTAAGCACTATGGCGCAAAAAAATGCTTAATGTAAAAAAGAAAATGACAATAACCATTGTGACATGAAAATATTACGCTAATGCTGCAAAAGTGGTGCTAGACTGTTTGTTTGGTGCAAAATGGGTTTGCACCATACTTAACTGCATTAGCATAAAAAAAATGCACGAGCAAAAAAAAGAACATTTGGGAAGACAAGATGGAGAATGCTGGCCAGAACAGACCACAGGGAGACCCAGGTACCAGCCAGGAGGGTCCAGCAAAGTCCCAGAAGAAGAGGAAGCAAAAGTGTCGCTTTAGTGAGGAGGAGAATGACATCCTAGTCAGAGAGGTGACGGATCACCAACACCAGCTCTTTGTCACCTCCAAATTGCCAATAGGTAGGAGAGAGGCCATACAGTAGGCAATAGCAGACAATGTTAACAGCCTGGCAGAGGTTAGGACGACTGTCACAGATTGCAAAAAGCTCTGGCATGACTGCAAGCACAGGACTAAGGAGAAATTGGCCAAGAACCAAAAGGCAACACTGCAGCTGGAGGTGGAAGTCCCACACCACAAGAAGACCTGGATGAGCTGAAGGAGATGGTCGCAGTGATCATCCCGGAGGAGCTGGTCACTGGAATCGCAGGACGGCGCAGACTACCAAGAACTACCACAAATGCAGGGTAAGTTGCAGGGGGACTGTCTGGAATCTGACAAATGGCAGAAGGGGGAGGCACATAGGACACACTCAATGCATGCTAAAGGGTTTCGTTGGGACACTGACAAGACCATGTCCACTCACCTGAATTCCAGGTTCCGTGTGAGCGAAGAGAATAAAACCCTCGTCCCTAAACACTGGTTCACAAAGGAGCGTCACTGTTGTTCTAATAAAGTTGCCTCGGGGTTTGGCGCAGGAATTTCTAAGACCAAAAACAAAAGAGCTACAAATATCACAGAGTCTTTCAGCAAAATAAAAATAATTATCATTTGATTGAGCAACCACGGAGCCTTTCAGCAGAATCACAGCAATCATTAGCACTTGAATGTTCAACTATTAAACACACTTTTGTAACTCACAACAAAATTGTTATAAAATCAAACTTATGAATTTTTCTTTTGTTATTAGTTTTCACACAATAGACTCACTCCAAAAATAATCAGAATAAACGTCTAATTTTGCATAGATATCGAGTGATGCTTTCAGGAGTTCACATCACTTAACTTCAATGCTGCCTTTAAAAATCCTTCTCAAGCTGTCCTTGGAAAATAGTCTTGTATTACTAGTTTCTCAGCATCGACAAATGTTTTTCATAGTGCACCAAAAGATCACTAACCTTGAGAAGGTTGAAAACAAGAGGGGGATTACTCACAAACCGACTTCTCCTGGAATATTTTTGATTATTTGAGGAGGATGGAATACTGTTCGTAAACTCTCCAGCCACTGTGAAAGTAATCCGCTACAGAGAGGAAAGCTCAGATGAAGCAAAACTTGCTTCTATCAATATAAACAAACATGCAATGTAGTTTTCCTCACAAGGTACAGGGAAGTGCTGTGCTGTAAACACATGCATGGCATGTTTAATCGTTCTTCAGACATGCTGATTTATTTTGTGAGGGTGCAGCAAGAAGCATGCATGGGTGAATGTGAGTCCTAGCAGTACCTCCTCCAAAGGCCTTTGCACTGGCTGTGGTTTGGAGGGATAATGTGCAGGAAAGGAACGAACTGTAAGGCGTGGACATGGGCAGCTGGTTCCCACAACTGCTGTTCGGGTGGGTAACCTTTCCAGTCTATTAGATAAGGGAGACGTCCTTGTCGTCATGAGACATGAAATATTGGATGCATTTTATGTTCACTAGGAAGGTTCAGTGTCACAGCTGCAGAGTTGATAACTTTGGTGATGGTGAAGGGACATATGAACCGAGGCTGTAGTTTACAAACCCCTGGTATGGATAAATAACAGGCGCCTAGCCGTACTTGATCACCTTCTACATATGTTGGTGCAGATGTACGGTGTTTGTCTGCTTGTTCTTTCATCTTTTCCTTGGTGTCAATTAGGATTTTTTGGGTCTTATTCCAGATGTTTTGTAATTCAGATAAATGTGCATGTGCTGCAGGTACCTTTTGGGATGGTAGGAATGGTATGCACCTGGGACGATAGCCTAGATTACAATAAAAAGGTAACATTTTATGAGCTGAATAAATGATGTTGTTCTATGCAAATTCAGCCATGGGAAGTGCTTGCAACCAGCTGCTAGTTAAGGTGATAATTAAACAACGTAGGAACTGTTCCATGGTTTGGTTAGCTCTCTCTGTTTGACCATCAGTTTGTGAATAATGTGCAGAGGATAACCGATGGTCAATACGAAGAGAAGAACATAGTTCCTGCCAAAATTTAGACACAAATTGTGTGCCTTGATCAGAGATAATTACAGTTGGCAGGCCATGATGCCGGACATTATGCATTATAAAAGGTTTAACTAGTTCTTTAGCAGTTTGGATTTTAGTGAGAGGAATGAAATGGGACATTTTTTAGAATAAATCCACTACCACTAGTATACATGCATTCCCCTTATCCTTTGGTAAATCGGTTACAAAATCCATACTAATAGTATGCCATGGAGCTGGCGGTGCTGGTAGAGGAATCAGTTTTCCTACGGGGGTGGTGTGTGAGGATTTGTTATAAGCACATACAGGACATGTTGGTATAAACTCATTTACGTCTGCATCTAGGGAATCCCACCAGAAACGTTGTGTGCACTATTCCTTAGTCTTATGCTCTCCCAGATGTCCACTCAAGGAGGACGAATGACACCATTGAATAACCAGCCCTCTCAGATTCTTAGGGATAAACAAAGCCTGATCATGATAAAATAGATTGTAAGAAATTGATTTAATTGGATGTGCTAATCATTGTTCCATATTTTCCTTCTGCAATTCTTGTTTTAATTTATCCAGAAATGGGAGCTCGTCCGAAGAACTACCTATATTTTTTTCTGGGTGAATCAGCGCTATGTGATTGTGTTGTGGTGTTTTGGAGGTGTGACAGGGCGTCAGCCTTAAATTTATGTGTACCGGGCCTATCAGTAATTATGAAATCAAATTCATTAAAGAAGGAAACCCATCTGATTTGTCATGGGGTAAAAGCTTTTGCAGATCTAAAAAAACGTACGTTCTTCTGATCTGAATAAATAGTGATGGGAAAATGTGCTCCCCACAAATGATGCCTCCATTCTTGAAAGGCCAGTTATATTGCTAGAAGTTCTAGAAGTTCTCTTTCAGCTACTGAATAGTTTTGTTCTGCTGGTAAAAGATTTTTAGAGAAGAAGGCTATTGGATGTATATTCCCGGGTTTCAAAATCTCACTGAGAAAGGATTCCACCTTCTGCCACTTGTGAAGCATCTGCTTCTACATAGTAAGATAGAGAGGGGTCAGGATGCCTCAATATGAGTTCAATAGCAAAACTCCCTTTAAATGAGTCAAAAGCTTGTTGTGCTTCAGGAGTCCACTTAAAAGATACTCCTTTTTGTAACAATAGAGTAAGTGGGGCCACAGTGTCAGAAAAGTGGGAGACAAACCTTCAATAAAAGTTAGCAAAGCCAAGTATAATCTGGATTTCTTTTACGCTTGTGGGTTGTGGCCATTGTAAAATAGCATCAATCTTTTTTTAATCCATTTGGACCCCTTGTTTTGACAAAACAAACCCTAGAAATTCCACTTGAGGAACATGAAATTTACATTTTTCTAATGTGGCATTCAAATTATGTTCACGTAATTTGCATTACACAGCGGAAATGGACAAAATTGAGAATTTAGGCCCTGATTTATACTTTTTGGTGGAAAACTGCACTATCGCAGGTTTGCACCAAAAAGTTCAACACCGGCTTGCACCATTTCTGTGCACCAGCTGGGCACCATATGCATGGAATGGTGCAAGCCGGTGCAAAGAGTAGGCTACCATAAAAAATAAATGACGTTAGTCGGGTGGGGCTGGCAGTATGGAAGAAGTGGGTTTTGCACCAAAAAAATGACGTTAGGCAGATCAGAGAAAAAAAAATGACTCTAACCTGCCTAGAGTCATTTTCTAATGCAAAACCATCCATACCACATAACTCCTGTCTTATGTTATGTTAGAAAAGACAGGAGTCATGCCCACCACCCTAATGGCCAGCACAGGGGACCAGGGTCCCCTAGGCATGGCCATGGCACCCAGTGCCATGTAGGGGGGGCATTTCAGGGCCCCTAATGGCACTTAAAAAAAAATACATACCTGTACTTACCTATACTTACCTCAGATGGGGTCCCCCATCCACTGCTGTCCTTCTTGTGTGGGTGGGGTAGGAGTCCCCTAACGCCTGCCCTGACCCAGGTGTTAAAAACGTGGTGCAAAGCAAGACATGCACGATTTTTTGACCCCTTCTCTCTCCTGTGCCTGATTTTGGCATGTCGGGATAATTATGGCGCTAAGGCCACAGAGTCATTTTTTGCACGGAAATGCCTACTTCGCATCTCATTGACGCAAAATAGGTTTCCACTCCATGTCCAAAAAATTACTCTAACTCCATAAATTTGGAGCTAGATGGGTCCATCACCAAAGTTTAAATATGGAGTTAGTTTTGCACCGAATTTGTGTTAAAAAAAATGACAGAAATTTGGCGCAAAACATGTATAAATATGCCCCTTAGTGTCACAGTCCTGATATCCCAATCTATCCTTGGGTTATGTCATTGAAGCCAGAGTACTCCTAAGATAACTCCAAAAGTAGGAGTGTCAATTAAATCAAAGCTAATAGATTCAGAGTGACCATTGTCACAGACTATTGTAATAGGTTCGGAAAAATAAGTTATTAATCCTGAGGATAATTCAGAACCATCGACGGCCTGAATGGGCTCAGGTACTTGTTTGGGGAGAAAAGTGATCCCTAATCTTTTGGGTAATGAAATATCCCAAAAATTACCTGTTGCCCCAGAACCAAGAAGAATAGATTGGACTTTTCTTAATTAGGTTTGGAAAAATCATGGTTACTGTTATTAGGAAATGGAGGTCTAAGAGTATATCTGGAACCCTTTGAGGTATTTTGTCTTTCGCCCAAAGGATAGACCTAACTTTTCCTTGGGCTATATAGTTTTTCCGAATTTTCACTGGAAAGGTTTACTGAAGCTACTCTCTTTTTGGGTATTGGTGCCTTGATCCTGGGTCTCACAGGACATTCTTGTGCAAAATGACCTGCTTTGCCACAACAGAGACATCATTTCAAAGAACGTCTCCTATCTTTTTTTTCTATGGATAATGGAGAACGGATACCCCCTATTTGCATTGGTTCACTACTTTCCTGATTCTTAGGCCCTCATTACAACCCTGGCGGTAAATCCCGCTTTCCGACGTGCTGAAGACCGCCAACATACCGTTGCGGTAGTGGAATTCCGCTACAGGTATTACGACCCGCATCTCAGAATCTGCCACAATACAGACACCCATACAAGTCCGCCACACCAAAGGTCAGTGATAAACTGGCGATACCAAAACCGACACCGTCATGCCAACAAGAATACGCCCACACTATCACGACCCATGAATCAACGCAGCGGTCTTTCAACCGCGGTAATTCATTGGCGGTACACACCGCTGCGCTCAAAATACACACACACTTACAAAGCACAACCACATTGGACAATTCAAAATACACACACCTGATACACATATACACACCACACCCACACACTCACAATACTATAAAACACACACCCACATTACCAAAAAACCCTTACAAACTAAAATTTTGAAGAAGGCCAGAGATTAGCAAACACAACACCAGCATCCACAGACACACAACACCATCACTTATACAACATCCACGCACCTCAAACAACACACACCAATACATCCCCCCCATACATCACAACAGACAGCACCTCACACATCACCCACACCACATCATGGCACCTCAAACACACCCCAGGTTTTCAGAGGAGGAGCTCAGAGTCATGGTGGAGGAAATCATCCAGGTAGAGCCACAGCTTTTCGGATCACAGGTGCAGCACACTCCATTGCGAGGAAGATAGACCATGGCGGAGAATCGTCGACAGGGTCAATGCAGTGGCACAGCATCCAAGAACACGGGATAACATCAGTAAGAGGTGGAACGACCTAGGGGGGAAGGTGTGTTCAGTGGTTTCAAGACACCAGATTGCTGTACAGAGGACTGGTGGTGGACCCACACCTCCTCCCCCACAACTAACAACATGGGAGTAGCAAGTCTTGGCAATACTGCATCCTGAGGGCCTCAAAGGAGTAGCAGGAGGACTGGACTCTGGTAAGGCAAATCTCTATTACTATATCCCCCACACCTTACCTGCATGCCATCACATACCCCCATCCTTACCCTCACTCCCATCACTCCATCATCTCACATATGTCTCACTATCACAACCCACACATCTCAATACCAAGGCCCTGCATGCAACACCTATGCATGGACCATGTCACCAAAGCATGTCCATTACAGATACCCAAACAGACCCCAAAACAACTATCACAAAAGGGCAAACACAAATATGCAAGCACAGGCGTAGAGGGTGCCTCACCCAATGCACAAGATGGCACACACAGACACTAAAACTATGCATTTACACCACAGCAGGACCCATACCCAATATCACTGGACAGGAGGTGCCAGGCATATCCAGTCCCCCCACAGAAGAGGCCCACAGTGATGACAGCAGCTCTGCATGCCTGGATCAAGATGACCAGCCCGGCCCATCAGGGACCTCGGGACAGTCAGTTCCCCTGACACAGTCCCAAACCACCACTGAACCTCCCCCCTCAGGAAACACCACCACAGTACCTACCCTGCTGGGCCATCCCTCTGTCCCCAGGACACGTCAATCAGCAGTGTGTCCACCACTACAGGGAACCAAGGCAAACCCACCAACCCAAGAAAATCAGGGACCTGGGGTCAGTGGCAGTGGGCACACGGTTCAGGGGACAGAGGCACAGGATAACAGGGAAGCTGAAAGGACTGCTGTGCGACAGGGGGAGGACAGGCCCAGGGAACCGACACTCCACGAGGCACTCTCCAACATCATGGGAGCTTACCACCATTCCCAGGAGACCATGGGCACGGTACTGGCCAATTTTCAGGATACCCAGCGGCTGCTGGAGGGACACTACCTGGGGATCAGGGAGGACTTGAAGTCCATTAACACCACCCTGGTTGCCATTGCAGGGGTTCTGGCAGACCTTGTGGACACCATGAGGGACACAGTGGCACACCAATGGGCCCCTGACACTAGCCTGGAAGATGAACAGCCCTCCACCTCCACCTGCGCTAGTGGACAGGAGGCACTGCCACAGGACCAACAGGCCACCAGCACCCCACCCCCTGCAGAAGGAGAACCACCCCGCAAATGGTCCCCGAGATCCAGGAACAAGACAGAGAACATTGCCAAGACCCCTGCCAGGAAATAAGACCCTCCTGAATGTCACCCTTCTGTCCCACTTTGTCACCTTGTCCACCTTAAACTGCCAGAGCTCCACCTCCTATACCCATTGGACAATGTACCTGTGAGACCAAGAGACTGGACTCTGCCTTGAACATTCCTCCACCATCATCCCAGCCCATTTCACACACCCCTCCACTTATTTGCACAGAAATAAACACCGTTGAATCACCAACAAATCTGGAGTCAGTCTGTGCTTTCACAAATGTGTAATTGCAAAATCTCTGGAATACAGCAATGTCAATATACTTGTTCACATACCAATGTTACACAGCTATAGGCCAGGAGTAAACATGGCAGAGGGCACAAATTGGGACCCAGATCTGTGAAATGGAAAGCCAAAGTGACACCTCAGTGTCCATACACAGAGGTAAAAAGGCAGACTTATGCTAGGTCCTACAACAGTATGAGATGTGGGGAGCAGTTCCATCTTCTTACCAGTGTCTCACTAGAAGTATTGCATGATGATGTTGTTTCGGTTGTCTACATTGTCTTCTTCTGCCTCCTCATGTAGTAGTTCACCCATGTGCCTTATTGTAGCATTCCTCTGCCCTTGTCCTGAGATTCCTCACTGGGGTCAGTAGCCATGACAGGTTGGGGTAACCAGAGTCACCTGCAAATATCGAGGGACAACTGTTAGACATCCTCCAAACATTAGGGAATCTTCCATACCCAGGCGGCAAATGAAACTATGTGGGAACTTTAGGCTCACCTATTAGCCACACACGGTGCCTCTGGAGTTGCCCCATCACATAAGGGATGCTGCTATTCCTCATAATGTAAGCGTCATGCACTCAGCCACAATACTTCACATGGGAGATGTACTGGTCTGCCAAATACACCATCTGCACATTCATTGAATGGTAGCTCTTCCGGTTTCTGTACACCTGTTCATTCCTGCAGAGGGGACAAGTGCCACATGTGTACCATCAATGGCACCAATGATGTTGGGGATATGTCCCAGGGCATAGAAGTCACCTTTCACTGTGGGCAAGTCCTCCACGTGAGGGAAAACGATGTAGATGTGCATATGTTTCAGCAGGGCAGACAACACTCTGGACAACTCTGGACAACACGTTAGAGAACATTGGCTGGGACATCCCTGATGCCATGGCACTGTTGCTTGAAAAGACCCACTTGCCAGGAAATGGAGTCTAGACCTGCACTAGCGGGGGTATTCCTGTGGGTTGGCGGATAGCTGACACCAGGTCAGGCTCCAACTGGGCACACAGTTCCCGGATTGTTGCACGATCAAGTCTGTAAGTGATAATGATGTGTCTATCTTCCATTCTCGACAGGTCCACCAGGGGTCTGTACACCGGAAGATGCCGCCATCTCATCACCTGCCCCAGCGGACGTGCCCTATGGAGGAGAACGGTGACCAGAGGGTCATATAACACTTAGGTATCACAAGGTGTAGGAGGCTGGACTGGCTTGTAGTGAGTACCAAGGGGTACTTGCACCTTGCACCAGGCCCAGTTATCCCTTATTAGTGTATAGGGTGTCTAGCAGCATAGGCTGATAGATAATGGTAGCTTAGCAGAGCAGCTTAGGCTGAACTAGGAGACGAGTGAAGCTCCTACAGTACCACTTAGTGTCATATGCACAATATCATAAGAAAACACAATACACAGTTATACTAAAAATAAAGGTACTTTATTTTTATGACAATATGCCAAAGTATCTTAGAGTGTACCCTCAGTGAGAGGATAGGAAATATACACAAGATATATGTACACAATACCAAAAATATGCAGTATAGTCTTAGAAAACAGTGCAAACAATGTATAGTTACAATAGGATGCAATGGGGACACATAGGGATAGGGGCAACACAAACCATATACTCCATAAGTGGAATGCGAACCACGAATGGACCCCAAACCTATGTGACCTTGTAGAGGGTCGCTGGGACTATTAGAAAATAGTAAGGGTTAGAAAAATAGCCCACCCCAAGACCCTGAAAAGTGAGTGCAAAGTGCACTAAAGTTCCCCAAAGGACATAGAAGTCGTGAAAGGGGAATTCTGCAGGAAAGACACAAACCAGAAATGCAACAATGATGGATTTCCAGTCGAGGGTACCTGTGGAACAAGGGGACCAAGTCCAAAAGTCACAAGCAAGTCGGAGATGGGCAGATGCCCAGGAAATGCCAGCTGTGGGTGCAAAGAAGCTTCTACTGGACAGAAGAAGCTTAGGTTTCTGCAGGAACGACAAGGGCTAGAGACTTCCCCTTTCGAGGACGGATCCCTCACGCTGTGGAGAGTTGTGCAGAAGTTTTTTCCCGCCGAAAGACCACCAACAAGCCTTGCTAGCTGCAAATCATGTGGTAAGCATTTTTGGATGCTACTGTGGCCCAGGAGGGACCAGGATGTCGCAAATTGCGTCAGGAGACAGAGGGGACGTCGAGCAAGAGAAGGAGCCCTCTCAGCAGCAGGTATCACCCAGAAAAGTGCCAGAAACAGGCACTACGAGGATGCATGAAACGGTGCTCACCCGAAGTCGCACAAAGGAGTCCCACGTCGCCGGAGAACAACTTAGGAGGTCGTGCAATGCAGGTTATAGTGCTGTGGACCGAGGCTGGACTGTGCACTAAGGATTTCCGCCGGAAGTGCACGGAGGCCGGAGTAGCTGCAAAAGTCGCGGTTCCCAGCAATGCAGTCTGGCGTGGGGAGGCAAGGACTTACCTCCACCAAACATGGACTGAAGAGTCACTGGACTGTGGGAGTCACTTGGACAGAGTTGCTGGATTCAAGGGACCTCGCTCGTCGTGCTGAGAGGAGACCCAAGGTACCGGTGATGCAGTTCTTTGGTGCCTGCGGTTGCAGGGGGAAGATTCCGTCGACCCACGGGAGATTTCTTCGAAGCTTCTAGTGCAGAGAGGAGGCAGACTACCCCCACAGCATGCACCACCAGGAAAACAGTCGAAAAGGTGGCAGGATCAGCGTTACAGAGTTGCAATAGTCGTCTTTGCTACTATGTTGCAGTTTTGCAGGCTTCCAGCGTGGTCAGCAGTCGATTCCTTGGCAGAAGGTGAGAGAGAGATGCAGAGGAACTCGGATGAGCTCTTTCATTCGTTATCTAAAGTTTCCCCAGAGACAGAGACCCTAAATAGCCAAAAAAGAGGGTTTGGCTACCTAAGAGAGAGGATAGGCTAGCAACACCTGAAGGAGCCTATCAGAAGGAGTCTCTGACGTCACCTGGTGCCACTGGCCACTCAGAGCAGTCCAGTGTGCCAGCAGCACCTCTGTTTCCAAGATGGCAGAGGTCTGGAGCACACTGGAGGAGCTCTGGGCACCTCCCAGGGGAGGTACAGGTCAGGGGAGTGGTCACTCCCCTTTCCTTTGTCCAGTTTCGCGCCAGAGCAGGGCTAAGGGGTCCCTGAACCGGTGTAGACTGGCTTATGCAGAAATGGGCACCAAATGTGCCCATGAAAGCATTTCCAGAGGCTGGGGCTGGGGGAGGCTACTCCTCCCCTGCCTTCACACCATTTTCCAAAGGGAGAGGGTGTAACACCCTCTCTCAGAGGAAGTCCTTTGTTCTGCCATCCTGGGCCAGGCCTGGCTGGACCCCAGGAGGGCAGAAGCCTGTCTGAGGGGTTGGCAGCAGCAGCAGCTGCAGTGAAACCCCAGGAAAGGCAGTTTGGCAGTACCAGGGTCTGTGCTACAGACCACTGGGATCATGGGATTGTGCCAACTATGCCAGGATGGCATAGAGGGGGCAATTCCATGATCATAGACATGTTACATGGCCATATTCGGAGTTACCATTGTGAAGCTATATATAGGTAGTGACCTATATGTAGTGCACGCGTGTAATGGTGTCCCCGCACTCACAAAGTCCGGGGAATTGGCCCTGAACAATGTGGGGGCACCTTGGCTAGTGCCAGGGTGCCCTCACACTAAGTAACTTTGCACCTAACCTTTACCAGGTAAAGGTTAGACATATAGGTGACTTATAAGTTACTTAAGTGCAGTGTAAAATGGCTGTGAAATAACGTGTGCGTTATTTCACTCAGGCTGCAGTGGCAGGCCTGTGTAAGAATTGTCAGAGCTCCCTATGGGTGGCAAAAGAAATGCTGCAGCCCATAGGGATCTCCTGGAACCCCAATACCCTGGGTACCTCAGTACCATATACTAGGGAATTATAAGGGTGTTCCAGTAAGCCAATGTAAATTGGTAAAATTGGTCTCTAGCCTGTTAGTGACAATTTGCAAAGAAATGAGAGAGCATAACCACTGAGGTTCTGGTTAGCAGAGCCTCAGTGAGACAGTTAGTCACTACACAGGTAACACATTCAGGCAGACTTATGAGCACTGGGGCCCTGGCTGGCAGGGTCCCAGTGACACATACAACTAAAACAACATATATACAGTGAAAAATGGGGGTAACATGCCAGGCAAGATGGTACTTTCCTACACACCCCCCCCCAAACGAAGGACAATAAGACTAGCCATGACCTGATGAGTCTTCATTGTCTAAGTGGAAATATCTGGAGAGTCCATCTGCATTGGAGTGGCTACTCCCAGGTCTATGTTCCACTGTATAGTCCATTCCCTGTAAGGATATGGACCACCTCAATAATTTAGGATTTTCACCTTTCATTTGTTTTAGCCAAAGTAGAGGTTTGTGGTCTGTCTGAACAATGAAGTGAGTGCCAAACAGGTATGGCCTCAACTTCTTCAGAGCCCAGACCACAGCAAAGGCCTCCCTCTCTATGGCAGACCAACGCTTTTCTCTAGGGGTCAACCTCCTACTAATAAAAGCAACAGGTTGATCCTGGCCCTCAGAATTAAGTTGTGACAGGACTGCCCCTACTCCTAATTCAGATGCATCAGTTTGGACATAGAATTTTTTAGAGTGACAAGGGCTTTTCAGGACAGGTGCAGAGCACATGGCCTGCTTCAGCTCCTCAAAAGCTTTCTGACAGTTTGCTGTCCATAATACCTTTTTAGGCATCTTTTTGGATGTGAGGTCATTAAGAGGGGCTGCAATGGAGCCATAGTTCTTAATGAACCTCCTATAATACCCAGTGAGGCCTAGGAAGGCTCTCACCTGAGTCTGAGTAGTAGGGGGAATCCAATCTATAATAGTTTGGATTTTCCCCTGAAGTGGTGCAATCTGTTCCCCACCAACAAGGTGTCCCAGATAAACCACCTTACCCTGCCCTATCTGGCACTTTGAAGCCTTGATAGTGAGGCCTGCCTTTTGCAGGGCCTCCAAAACTTTCCATAGGTGGACCAGGTGATCATCCCAGCTGGAGCTAAAGACAGCTATATCGTCCAAATATGCTGCACTAAAAGCTTCCAGCCCTTGCAGGACTGTGTTCACCAACCTCTGAAAAGTGGCAGGTGCATTTTTCAATCCAAAAGGCATTACTGTGAACTGGTAATGGCCTCCAATGGTTGAAAATGCAGTTTTAGGTTTAGCATCTTCTGATAATTTGATCTGCCAATACCCTGCAGTCAAATCAAAAGTGCTTAGATACTTGGCAGATGCCAGTGTATCTATGAGCTCATCTGCCCTGGGTATAGGGTGAGCATCAGTTTTGGTTACCTGGTTGAGACCTCTGTAGTCTACACAAAACCGCATTTCCTTCTTTCCATCCTTGGAATAAAGTTTTGGTACAAGTACCACAGGAGAAGCCCATGGACTTTCAGAGTGCTCAACCACTCCCAGTTCTAACATTTTCTGCACCTCTTGCTTTATGCAGTCCCTGACATGGTCAGGCTGCCTATAGATCTTACTTTTGACAGGCAAGCTGTCTCCAGTATCTATAGTGTGCTCACACCAAGAAGTGGTACCTGGCACAGTAGAGAAGAGTTCAGAAAACTGACCCAGGAGATTTATGCAATGGTCTTTCTGCTCAGCAGTAAGACAATCAGCCAAAACTACACCTTCCACTAGAGCATCTTGTTCTGTGGAAGAGAAGAGATCAGGTAGAGGATCACTGTCCTCTTCCTGTCCCTCATCAGTTGCCATGAGCAGGGTGAGATCAGCCCTGTCATAGTAGGGTTTCAGGCGATTGACATGGAGCACCCTAAGGGGACTCCTGGCAGTGCCTAAGTCAACTAAATAGGTGACTTCACCCTTTTTCTCAACAATTGTGTGGGGTCCACTCCATTTATCTTGGAGTGCTCTTGGGGCCACAGGCTCCAAGACCCACACTTTCTGCCCTGGTTTGTACTGAACCAAAACAGCCTTCTGGTCATGCCATTGCTTTTGGAGCTCTTGGCTGGCCTGAAGGTTTGTACTGGCCTTTTTCATATACTCAGCCATCCTTGAGCTGAAGCCAAGTACATAATCCACAATATCTTGTTTTGGAGCTTTTAAAGGTTGTTCCCAACCCTCCTTGACAAGTGTTAGTGGACCCCTAACAGGGTGTCCAAAGAGGAGTTCAAAGGGGCTGAAGCCCACTCCTTTCTGGGGTACCTCCCTGTAGGCAAAAAGGAGGCATGGTAACAGGATATCCCATATCCTGCGGAGTTTTTCAGGGAGACCCATAATCATGCCTTTGAGAGTTTTGTTAAATCTCTCCACCAGTCCATTTGTTTGTGGATGATAGGGTGTAGTGAACTTGTATGTCACACCACACTCCTTCCACATGGCCTTTAAGTATGCAGACATGAAATTGCTTCCTCTGTCTGATACTACTTCCTTTGGGAAGCCCACCCTGGAAAATATTCCCAGGAGGGCCTTTGCCACTGCAGGTGCTGTAGTGGTCCTTAAAGGAATTGCTTCAGGATATCTTGTGGCATGGTCCACTACCACCAAGATAAACCTATTGCCTGAAGCAGTAGGAGGGTCAAGGGGGCCAACTATGTCAACCCCTACCCTTTCAAAGGGAACCCCAACCACAGGCAGTGGAATAAGGGGTGCCTTTGGAGTGCCACCTGTCTTGCCACTGGCTTGACAGGTTTCACAGGACTTACAAAATTATTTTGTGTCCTCAGACATCCTAGGCCAATGAAACAAGGGAACAAGCCTGTCCCAAGTTTTCATTTGTCCCAGATGTCCAGCTAGGGGAATGTCGTGGGCTAGAGTTAGGAGGAACTTCCTGTACTCCTGAGGAATCACTAACCTCCTGGCAGTTCCAGGTTTAGGATCCCTTGCTTCAGTGTACAAGAGGTTGTCCTCCCAGTAAACTCTGTGAGAGTCACTGACATCCCCATTAGCTTGTTTGACAGCTTGCTGTCTTAGACCCTCTAGTGTGGGACAGGTTTGCTGTGCCACACTCAGCTCCTCCCTGGCAGGCCCCCCTTCACCCAAAAGCTCAGTAGTGTCTGCTACCAGCTCCTCTGGTGTAGGTTCTGCACAGGGTGGAAATTCTTCTTCCTCAGAAGTAGAATCCACTGTAGAGGGAGGGATAGTAGGAAGTGCTTTACTTCTACTAGCCCTAGCTTTAGGGAGCACTTGGTCCATTGTTCCAGGATCCAAGCTTCCCTGTCCTTTTTGCTTTTTGGCCTGAGCCCTGGTTAAAGCAAAAATATGCCCTGGGATGCCCAGCATTGCTGCATGGGCCTCCAACTCCACATCTGACCAAGCTGATGTCTCCAAATCATTTCCTAGTAGACAGTCTACAGGTAAATCTGTGGCTACCACAACTTTCTTTGGACCAGTAACCCCCCCCCAGTTGAGATTTACAACAGCCATGGGGTGGCTAAGTGTGTTGTTGTGAGCATCGGTTACTTGGTACTGGTGACCAAGTAGGTGTTGTTCAGGGTGGACCCGTTTCTCTATGACCATAGTCACACTGGCTCCAGTGTCCCTGTAGGCCTGAACCTCAACACCATTTATTAGGGGTAGCTGCTTGTACTTATCCATATTAAGGGGACAAGCAACTAAGGTGGTTAAATCAATAGCCCCCTCAGAGACTAATATAGCCTCTGTGGTCTCCCTAACAAGACCAACCCCAACTAAGTTACCAATAGTGAGCCCAGCTACTCCCTTGGATTGGCTATTAGTAGGTTTGCTCCCACCACCACTGCTATTAGTAGGGACACTAGGTGTAGCAGTAGGGGTTGTAGTGGTAGGAGGCTTGGTGCTTTTCTTTGGACAACTGGGATCTGTTGTCCAATGGCCTTTTATTTTACATAAATAGCACCATGGTTTCTTTTCTTCGTTTTGATTAGAAGAGGATTTAGGCCCACCACCCCCACCAGAGTGTTTTTGTGGGCCTGATGAAGACTCATTTTTAGATTTGTCCCCACCCTTGTCAGAAGACTTACCATCCTTCTTCTTGCCATCTTTGTCACCCCCTGTATGAACTTTTCTGTTCACCCTTGTTCTGACCCATTTGTCTGCCTTCTTTCCCAATTCTTGGGGAGAGGTCAGATCAGAGTCCACCAAGTACTGGTGCAACAAATCAGACACACAATTATTAAGAATATGCTCTCTCGGGATCAAGTTATACAGGCTGTCATAATTAGTAATTTTACTGCCCTGTAACCACCCCTCCAAGGCCTTCACTGAATGGTCAATGAAATCAACCCAGTCTTGTGAAGACTCCTTTTTGGTCTCTCTGAACTTTATCCTGTATTGTTCAGTGGTTAAGCCATAACCATCCAGGAGTGCATTCTTAAGAACTGTAAAATTATTGGCATCACTTTCTTTCACAGTAAGGAGCCTATCCCTACCTTTTCCACTAAATGATAGCCATAGGATAGCAGCCCACTGCCTTTGAGGGACATCCTGTACAACACAGTACCTCTCAAGTGCAGCAAACCACTTGTTAATGTCATCCCCCTCCTTATAAGGGGGAACTATCTTATGCAGATTCCTGGAATCATGCTCTTTTGCAGGATGACTATGGGGAATACTGCTGCTGCCACCATGGGTTTCTAAAACCAACTTCTGTCTTTCCTTCTCTAGTTCTAAAGACTGTCTATCGAAATCCAGCTGTTGCTTTTTAAGCTTCAGTCTGGTTTGTTCCACCCTCAACTTATTGAGTTCCCTCTCTAACAATCTGTCATCAGGGTTGGTGGGAGGGACATTCCTAGACACAGAAGTATGATGGGAATGAACAGAAGGAGACCTGTCCCTTACAGAGGGCACCCTAACAGCTTGGCTGACAGTGTAATGTGAGAGCACATCATCTGTATGATGTGACTCCACCTCAGTACCAACTGTGCTAGACTGTCTAGTAATGGGCAGGCTAAGAAGTTTCTTTCCTGAATCTTTTCCTGGGGGAGTCCCTGGATCAGATTGGGAACCATTAGCTACTCTCTCAACAGATGGGGCACTTTTAGCCTTATCTTGTTCTCTAAGCATGTTAAGTAACAATTCCAAGGAAGGATTCTTCCCTACACTCAAACCTCTCTCTATGCAGAGACTCCTTGCTCCTTTCCAGCTAAGGTGATCATATGCAAGTTTGGACAGATCAACATTTTGGCCTGTGCCAGACATTTTTAGAGAGAGTTAAAGTGATAGAAAAAGAGAAAAAAGTTTTCAGAACTTTTAGAAAGACAGAAACAAAACTTTTTAGAAAGTTTAGAAGTACTTTTCAGCACTTAGAAAAGAGTGAAAAGAGGAAATGCAAAACTTTTTAGCTATGTGTACACACACTGAACTTGTTTTGTATATTTTTCTCTTATGAAAAGTACAATGACAAGAGTGGTAAGTAGTCTCAAAGCACTTATCCCACCGCTGCACAACCAATGTAGGAGGCTGGACTGGCTTGTAGTGAGTACCAAGGGGTACTTGCACCTTGCACCAGGCCCAGTTATCCCTTATTAGTGTATAGGGTGTCTAGCAGCATAGGCTGATAGATAATGGTAGCTTAGCAGAGCAGCTTAGGCTGAACTAGGAGACGAGTGAAGCTCCTACAGTACCACTTAGTGTCATATGCACAATATCATAAGAAAACACAATACACAGTTATACTAAAAATAAAGGTACTTTATTTTTATGACAATATGCCAAAGTATCTTAGAGTGTACCCTCAGTGAGAGGATAGGAAATATACACAAGATATATGTACACAATACCAAAAATATGCAGTATAGTCTTAGAAAACAGTGCAAACAATGTATAGTTACAATAGAATGCAATGGGGACACATAGGGATAGGGGCAACACAAACCATATACTCCAAAAGTGGAATGCGAACCACAAATGGACCCCAAACCTATGTGACCTTGTAGAGGGTCGCTGGGACTATTAGAAAATAGTAAGGGTTAGAAAAATAGCCCACCCCAAGACCCTGAAAAGTGAGTGCAAAGTGCACTAAAGTTCCCCAAAGCACATAGAAGTCGTGAAAGGGGAATTCTGCAGGAAAGACACAAACCAGAAATGCAACAACGATGGATTTCCAGTTGAGGGTACCTGTGGAACAAGGGGACCAAGTCCAAAAGTCACAAGCAAGTCGGAGATGGGCAGATGCCCAGGAAATGCCAGCTGTGGGTGCAAAGAAGCTTCTACTGGACAGAAGAAGCTTAGGTTTCTGCAGGAACGACAAGGGCTAGAGACTTCTCCTTTGGAGGACGGATTTCTCATGCCGTGGAGAGTCGTGCAGAAGTGTTTTCCCGCCAAAAGACCGCCAACAAGCCTTGCTAGCTGCAAATCGTGTGATAAGCATTTTTGGATGCTGCTGTGGCCCAGGAGGGACCAGGATGTCGCAAATTGCGTCAGGAGACAGAGGGGATGTCGAGCAAGACAAAGAGCCCTCTCAGCAGCAGGTAGCACCCGGAGAAGTGCCAGAAACAGGCACTACAAGGATGCATGAAACGGTGCTCACCCGAAGTCGCACAAAGGAGTCCCATGTCGCCGGAGAACAACTTAGGAGGTCGTGCAATGCAGGTTAGAGTGCTGTGGACCAAGGCTGGACTGTGCACAAAGGATTTCCGCCGAAGTGCACGGAGGCCGGAGTAGCTGCAAAAGTCGCGGTTCCCAGCAACGCAGTCTGGCGTGGGGAGGCAAGGACTTACCTCCACCAAACTTGGACTGAAGAGTCACTGGACTGTGGGAGTCACTTGGACAGAGTTGCTGGATTCAAGGGACCTCGCTCGTCGTGCTGAGAGGAGACCCAAGGTACCGGTGATGTAGTTCTTTGGTGCCTGCGGTTGCAGGGGGAAGATTCCGTCGATCCACAGGAGATTTCTTCGAAGCTTCTAGTGCAGAGAGGAGGCAGACTACCCCCACAGCATGCACCACCAGGAAAACAGTCGAGAAGGCGGCAGGATCAGCGTTACAGAGTTGCAGTAGTCGTCTTTGCTACTATGTTGCAGTTTTGCAGGCTTCCAGCGCGGTCAGCAGTCGATTCCTTGGCAGAAGGTGAAGAGAGAGATGCAGAGGAACTCGGATGAGCTCTTGCATTCGTTATCTAAAGTTTCCCCAGAGACAGAGACCCTAAATAGCCAAAAAAGAGGGTTTGGCTACCTAGGAGAGAGGATAGGCTAGCAACACCCGAAGGAGCCTATCAGAAGGAGTCTCTGACGTCACCTGGTGGCACTGGCCACTCAGAGCAGTCCAGTGTGCCAGCAGCACCTCTGTTTCCAAGATGGCAGAGGTCTGGAGCACACTGGAGGAGCTCTGGGCACCTCCCAGGGGAGGTACAGGTCAGGGGAGTGGTCACTCCCCTTTCCTTTGTCCAGTTTCGCGCCAGAGCAGGGCTAAGGGGTCCCTGAACCGGTGTAGACTGGCTTATGCAGAAATGGGCACCAAATGTGCCCATGAAAGCATTTCCAGAGGCTGGGGGAGGCTACTCCTCCCCTGCCTTCACACCATTTTCCAAAGGGAGAGGGTGTAACACCCTCTCTAAGAGGAAGTCCTTTGTTCTGCCATCCTGGGCCAGGCCTGGCTGGACCCCAGGAGGGCAGAAGCCTGTCTGAGGGGTTGGCAGCAGCAGCAGCTGCAGTGAAACCCCAGGAAAGGCAGTTTGGCAGTACCAGGGTCTGTGCTACAGACCACTGGGATCATGGGATTGTGCCAACTATGCCAGGATGGCATAGAGGGGGCAATTCCATGATCATAGACATGTTACATGGCCATATTCGGAGTTACCATTGTGAAGCTACATATAGGTAGTGACCTATATGTAGTGCACACGTGTAATGGTGTCCCCGCACTCACAAAGTCCGGGGAATTGGCCCTGAACAATGTGGGGGCACCTTGGCTAGTGCCAGGGTGCCCTCACACTAAGTAACTTTGCACCTAACCTTTACCAGGTAAAGGTTAGACATATAGGTGACTTATAAGTTACTTAAGTGCAGTGTAAAATGGCTGTGAAATAACGTGTGCGTTATTTCACTCAGGCTGCAGTGGCAGGCCTGTGTAAGAATTGTCAGAGCTCCCTATGGGTGGCAAAAGAAATGCTGCAGCCCATAGGGATCTCCTGGAACCCCAATACCCTGGGTACCTCAGTACCATATACTAGGGAATTATAAGGGTGTTCCAGTAAGCCAATGTAAATTGGTAAAATTGGTCACTAGCCTGTTAGTGACAATTTGCAAAGAAATGAGAGAGCATAACCACTGAGGTTCTGGTTAGCAGAGCCTCAGTGAGACAGTTAGTCACTACACAGGTAACACATTCAGGCACACTTATGAGCACTGGGGCCCTGGCTGGCAGGGTCCCAGTGACACATACAACTAAAACAACATATATACAGTGAAAAATGGGGGTAACATGCCAGGCAAGATGGTACTTTCCTACACAAGGCTGTTTAGCAAAAACGTTAAATTTTCGCTATGTGCCTTTGTCTGCCCGTATTCCTGGCCTAAATAGGTGTGACACAGTTATTTGGCCTGCCAGGTGGCCCCCTGAAATGGCGGCCACCTGACCTGTAAGGTGGGACAAGGGGAAATGAGGTAACTGCGCTGGCGTGTACACCGTCGCGATAGGCGGTCGAAGACCGCTGCGCAATTCAGCATTGGTTAACATTGGGCCTTATGGGTTCCAGGAGCCAATGACGATGTACGCCGGCGATGACAGTACTAGTGACCGACATTTTTCTATCTGTTCCCTCACTTGATACCTGACCTTCAACAGGATAGAACCTACTCCGCAAGTGCTGCTGTAACCTGTGTCTGGAAGCGACAATGGCTACAGTGTCTGGGGAAAGGGCCCCTGCCTTCACTTCAGAGGAGTTGGAGTAACTAGTGGATGAGGTCCTCCCCAGTACACGCAACTGTACAGTCCTCCAGACAAACAGGTGAGTACACTGTGAGCATGGTGGATGGCACATGATTGTATGGAGTGTCGTGGATGGATGAGGTAGGGGGGACAGGCCAGCATGTGAGGATAATGTGTGTGTGTATTTATGTCTTGGCCAGGGTGGGAGGTTTGTAGGCAATGTGTGAGAAGAACTGTATGGGAGAGCAACATCCATTATAACTTCACTTTTCCTCTAGGTCAGCGCCTACCAGAAGAAGGGTGTTTGGCGTGCCATCGCCAAGGGAGTGCGGACCCTGGGGGTCTTCCATAGACGGAGCACCCACTGCCGGAAAAGATGGGAGGATCTGCGCCGCTGAAGCAAGAAGACGGCGGAGGCCCAGCTGGGGATGGCCTTCCAATGTGGAAGGGGTGCCTGTCACACCATGACCCCCCTGATGTACCGGATCCTGGCGGTGGCATATCCGGAGTTGGATAGGTGCTTGAGGGCATCACAGCAGCCACAAGGTGGTGAGTACATTCTCATTCAGCTGATTCAGCGCGCATGTGAGGTGTCTGGGTGGTTGAGGTGGGCAGTGGGTTACCCTAGGCCAGGGCGATCTTGGTAGGCAAGGTCTCTTGTGAGGCAGGCTATGTGGCACCCCAACCCCACTAGTGGTTAGAGCAATCTACACCTATTCAGGCTCCTGTAACTTCCAGGTGTGCAGCAATTGGGCTTAGGCATCGTACCCCATGGGCATGTGATTAATCTAGGAACTATAAGTGCGTGGCGTAGTGCAGAGGGCTGCTCACTGTCTGTTGTGTCCGCAAACGGTAGTGGTGTTGCATGCACTGAACATGGTTTTCTTCTGTCTGCCCCCCCTTTTTGTGGTCTCCCTGTTCTTGTGTGCAATAGCATCATCAGGCGGAGGAGCATTGGCACTGGAGCAGGAGGGAGCTGCATCCCACTTGGCCCTGGAGGGTGAAGCAACGGAGTCTGAAGGCACCAGTGGGACGGAGGGTGAGGGGAGCTCCACGGCGGTGACGTGAGCAGAGACCAGCGACAGCGACTCCTCCTCTGATGGGAGCTCCCTTGCAGTGGTGGGCCCCTATGTGCCCACCGCATCGACAGGCACAGCTGCCACCCCCCCTACCAGCACCGCCCTCCCAGCAGCCCCCCAGCATCTGTCCCGTGCCCGCTCACGCAGGAGGGTGGGCATCTCCTTTGCCCCAGGCACCTCAGGCCCTTCCCCAGTCAGCCCTGCTGCCCTCAGTGAGGAGGCTATTGACCTCCTGAGATCCCTCACTGTTGGACTGTCTACCATTCTGAATGCCATCCAGGGAGAGGCATTTGCAACAAACAAATGCATACCTGGAGGGCGTTCATTCTGGCCAGGCAGCCCAACAGAGAGTATTTCAGGCTCTGGCCTCAGCACTGATGGCAGCCATTGTCCCTGTGTCCAGCCTCCTCCCTCCAACCTCCTCCACCCAGACCCAATCCCCAGCACCTCAGCTTATCCCAAGCACACCATCAGACCAGCATGCACACACATCAACACACAAGAGTGGCTCAGGCAAACATAAGCACCACACATCCCACAGCCACTCACACAAGCACCATACCCATGCACATATACCAACATCCACTTCCTCCACTGTGTCCCCCTCCTCCACGTCTCCCTCCTCCCTCCCAGTCTTGTCTCCACTCACACCTGCATGCACTACATCCTCAGCCACTACCTCCATCACCAGCACGCCCATCACCACACACCACACACCGCTCACGTGCACTCACCACCCCACTACCATTCACACATCCCCAGTGTCCTCTCCCAGTGTGTCTGTGAGCCCTCCTCCCAAAGTACACAAACGCAGGCATACACCCACCCAACAGCCATCCACCTCACAACAGCCTCCAGCCCATGCACCGTCACCCAAATTCAGCAGACGTACACCTCCTACAACCACTACCTCTTCCACCACTCCCAAACCACCTCCATCTACCCGTCCCAGTGTGTCTAAAAACCTTTTCCTATCAAACCTTGACCACTTCCTTTCACTTCCCCCCCGTCCTTCCCCTAGGGCCCGGCTTTCCAGGTCCTAGCTCAGCACCTCAGCCACCACATCCCCAGGCACAGTGGTTCCAGCAACTGCGGGGTCATGGAGTGCGCCAACCATCAGGGCTGCCAGTGTGCCACATAGCGAGAGCAAGGACATTCCGCCACCTGCCAAGGTGAAAAAGGTGCCCACATCCCTGAGGAAGAAGCTGAAAACACCAGCCACCAAGGGGTGAGCGAAAACAAAAGGGGATAGTTGCAAGACAACTGCGCCACCATCAAAGGTGTGGAAGGGCCAAAAACTGAAGGGCAGGTCAGGAGAGGGCATGGTGGCACAGACTGAGGGACCAGTGTCACATCTTCTGTCCACGTCTACGTACGGCGGCGAACACCGCCACCTGCACCGCCTCCAGCATGCCACAGCGGCTGCAACAGTTCCCAGCCTCTTCCCTGGTGGGCAGTCGTCCGAGGCTGCAGGAGACATCCTGCTTTCTCCCTCAGCAGGTGCTGACACATGCCCACCACCACAGACCCCGCCGCCGGCAGCGCCGCCACAGACCCTGCCGCCAGCACCGCCGCCACAGACCCCGCCGCAAGCACTGCCGCCACAGACCCCGCAGACAGCACTGCCGCCACAGACCCCACAGCCAGGACCGCCGCCACAGACCCCGCAGCCAGCCCCGCCACGACAGACACCGCTGCCAGCACTGCCACGGCAAACACCGCCGCAAGCAGCGCCACGACAGACACCGCCGCAAGCACCGCTAGCGTTCCGGCGACGTCCTTGGACAGTGGCACCACTGCTGACGTGCCTACCATCCCCAGTGGTCAGTCGTCCGAGGCTGCTGGTGAGTTCCAGGACCCTGGGCAGCTTCCATGAAGCATGACTGTCATCACTGTTGTCACCTGCACGTGGAATGCAAAGCTGCAGCAGTGTGGGGTATGCAGCTGCCTCCATGGTGTATCATGCTACCTGTACCTCGGGAATCTCGTGGCACAGACACCCAGGTGAGGGAATTGTACCGGCCACACTGCACGTGGAGCACTCTGGGCACCAGGCCCCCTCCAGAACCAGTGGAGAGATACTTCCACTACCTCAGTCCTTGGCAGGATGAAGCACTCTGGGCACAAAACCCCCTCCAGAACCATTGGAGAGATACATCCACTACCTCAGTCCTTGGCAGGATGAAGCACTCTGGGCACAAAGCCCCCTCCAGAACCAGTGGAGAGATACATCTACTACCTCAGTCCTTGGCAGGATGAAGCACTCTGGGCACAAAGCCCCCTCCAGAACCAGTGGAGAGATACATCCACTACCTCAGTCCCTGGCAGGATGAAGCACTCTGGGCACAAAGCCCCCTCCAGAACCAGTGGAGAAAGGCATCCACTTGAGAGACTTTGGCTTTGCACTCCCCAGGATAAAGCAGTGGACAAACCATCCACTGGAGAGACTTGAAAGACTGTGGCTTTGCACTCCCCAGGATAAAGCAGTGGGCAACCCACCCACTTGGAGAGACTTGAGAGACTTTGGCTTTGCACTCCCCAGGATAAAGCAGTGGGCAAGCCACCCACTGGAGAGACTTAAGAGACTGCGGCTTTGCACTCCACAGGATAAAGCAGTGGGCAACCCACCCACTGGAGAGACTTGAGAGACTGTGGCTTTGCGCTCCCCATGATACATCAATGGGCATGAAGCCCCCTCGTGCAGCAGTGGCGTCGTGCATTCATCTGGCTGAGGTGCCCCTCCTCCCCCTGAGGTGCCTGTTTCATTTCGATCTGATGGCCCAGCAGTGTTCTCTCAGTTTCCAGTCAGGTATCATGTGTGGGCTTCGCCCATGCATTTTGGGCCCATTGGTCCACAGACAATGATTGGTGCACTATCCGGACTTGTGTAGCTGGTGTACATAATTGTGTTTACTGGATTTTGAACTTTGATAATGATATTTCACATGATTACATTTGTTCAAATCAATTCCTTTTGTCCTTGCGTTCTTCCAGGGGGAGGGTGGGTGTTTGTGTACTGTTGCTGCATGTATTTGTGTGTATGGTGTTGTGGGTGGGGGTGGGGGGTGTTGCGTGTTGCGTGTGTGTGTCACTCTATTTTCTCTCCCCCTCCCCTGTGTTGTAGGTGCAGTACTCACCGTGGTTGTCGCCGCCGTCGTTGGTTCTCCTGATAGAAGAGAAGGAAGACCAGCAACGGCAGTATCTGCAATTCGGGCTCCATGGTGTCCTGGTTCCTCGTGGGGTGTGGTGAGGTGAGTGTTTTCCCTTCTGTGTACTGTTTCCACCGTGTTTTTGTTCGCGTTGGTTCCGCCCCGGAAAAGGTGGCAGATAGGCATCTTGTGATAGGGTGGGCAGTACATTGTCTCCCGCCTGTCTGTTGGCGGTTACCGCCGCGCTGTTTGTTTGTACCGCCATTGTGGTCGGAGTGTTAAAGTGGCTGTCTATGTTGGCGATTTCCAGCACAGTCGTAATCCCAATTTTTGTTTCTCGACGGCCTGTTTGCGGTATTATCGTCGCTTTAACACCGACCGCCAGGGTTGTAATGAGGGCTTAATCGTCTTAGGGAGTCCAGGTTGGTGTGCTTCATATGCACCTCACACCATTTTCTTACCCACAATGTCTTGCAAACCTTCAACTTTGCCTGAAATCATGCATTCTCTATATATTTCTTTGATGGAAACTTCCCGGATCTGCAGGAATCCACATAATTCCTACCACCCAGCATTGTCCTATCTGTACTGATAAAAACTATGCCCCATATGTGTATGTGCCCAAGGCAGAATCAGCCTAAAAATGTATGGAAAACACTGCCCTTTTAGACCTGCTTTGGTTCCCCCTCTACATGATTTTGTCCCTTTCCTGTCGCAGGCACTTGGCCCACCTACACAAGAGACTTTTCATTTTTCTTGGGAGACCAAGGGGAAGGCTGGGTGGTGGGAAACTTGTGGCTCCTCTCAGATTCAGAACTTTCTATCACAGAAATATGAGGAAAATGTGTTTTTTTACACAAATTTTGAGGTTAACAGAACCTGGTGAGAGTGCACAGGTCATGCCATCCTGCATTCCCCTAGGTAGCTAGTTTTAAAAAATGTATAGGGTTTGCTAGGTTTCCCTAGGTGCCAGCGGAGCTAGAGCCCAAAATCCACAGCTAGGCCCTTTACAAAAACGTGTCTGTTTTCAGGGAAAGATGTTATGTTTTCACGTTGTGTTTTGGGGCGTTTCTTGTCGTGTACACTAGGCCTACCCACAAAGTGAAGTACCATTTTTCTAAGGAGACTTGGGGGAATGATGGGAGGAAGGAAGTTTGTGGCTTCTCTCAGGCTCCACAACTTTACTTCACCGACATCTGAGGAAAATATTTCTTTAGACTGAATTTTATGTTTGCAAAGGATTCTGGGTGACAGAATCTGGTGAGAGCCACACAAGTTGCCCGATCCTAGATTTCTCTAGGTGTCTAGTTTAAAAAAATGTACAGGTTTTCTAGGTTTTCCTAGGTGTCAGCTGAGCTAGTGTCCAAAATCCACCTCTAGGCACTTCAAAAAACGCATCAGATTTCAGTGGAAATATGTGATGTGTCCACGTTGCGTTTTGGGGCATTTCCTTTTGCGGGCACTAGGCCTTTTATTGGAAGACCTTAAGGAACACAGACTAGCAGAACAAGTGTTATTACCAATTGTCTTTCCTTGCATTTGTGCCTTCCAAATGAAAGACAGTACGTAGGAAAGAAATACTTTTGAGAAATGCCCTGTAATTCAGATACTAGTATGGGTACCCCCGGATTTTTAGAAGTGCAAATAATTACTGCTTCTAAACTCCATATCGGAAATACATAGGTTTCCTTTATACCTATTTTTCACTCTTTGTATTTTACCAAATGAATTGCTGTATTCTCGGTACACAATGACAACTCATTGCAAGGTGCAGCTCATTTGTTGTCTCTGGATACCTTGGGTTCTTGCACTATATATCCACACAACAAGTTGGGTCCAGGGGATGTAACGGTATATTGCTTCTGAAAATCTGCCAGGAATGACAGTTTTTTTAACTCAATTTCAATAGTTTTTTTAGTTTTTTATTTCAAGTGTATAGAACAACCTTGAAGGATCTACACAAATGACCCCTTGCTGAATTTAGAATGTTGTCTTCTTTCCAGAAAGGTATGGATGCCCGGGATCCACCATTGGTTTCACACCCATGTCTTTCATTAACTGGATGGAGGTTGAAAGTACAAAAAGTAGGAAAAGTAGGGTATGTCCCAGGAAAATGCAAAACTGTGTTGAAAAATGTGGCTTTCTGATTCCAGTCTGCCGGTTCCTCAAAGCTAAAAAGATGGTGATTTTAGCACCACAAACCCCTTGTTCATGCTATTTTCAGGGAAAACATAGATGCTTTCTTCTGCAGCATTTTTTCCCATTTTTCACAAAAAAAAACAATTTTACCTTTATTTTGGTTAAGTTCTTGGCCTCCACCAGGGGAATCCCCAAGCCCTGGGTACCTTTAGAATTCCGTGGATGTTGGAAAAATTGTTGAAAATTTAGCATGGATAGCTTATGTGGACAAAAAAGTTCTGGGGATCTAAGCGCCGCCAGCAGGGGGATTCAACAAGCCCTTGGTACCTTTACAATTCCCTGCATGTTGGAAAAATTGTTGAAAATTTGGCGAGGAGAGCATTGTCCGCCTCTTTGGTTTCCCAGAATGCATAGCAGGCCGGACATCCAGGCCTTCCTCCAGAAAATACTCCCCCCCTTACCAGTCTAACCTTTGATCCTCTGTTGGAATTCCAAGGGGCACATCGCCTGGTACCGAAAAGACCGTATGGAACGTCCCGCCCCAAACAATCATTGCTTGCCTTATGTGCCACACTGAGGTCGGACAGCTACTCACGCTCGCTCCCATGGTCTGTTCCGTCACAAAGACTATGAGATCCGCATCGCTGTAAACTTCTCAAAATAGACCAACGAATGTCACAAGGCATTGCTATCACTTCAGCCTCGTCTTCACCAACTGGAAGTTAAATATGGCCTATTTGAACCAGCATGCATGTAGATCACCAAAGATGGGCAGTCAAAAGGCTTCTACGATCCGGAAGACCTGGGTCTCTTTCTGAACGGGCTGACGGCCACAGCTATGGATCTGAACCCATTGATCGTACTCCGCCCTACTTGAGGATCCTCTGGGCACACTGTCTTCATATAACTCAGCGGATTGCCATAACAGCGGTGATGTCACGTCCAGACATAGAGACAGAGACCTGGAGAGACTGTGGAGACCCCACAACAACAGAGATCAGGCGCTTTTAGCTGCAGCGCACCATACGCAACAACCAGACAGGGGCAAGTCCTGCTCTCCTCTGAAGCCCATCAGCTCACCCAACTGAACTTTTGGCAGCCAAGCAGATCTGATGTGAACTGGAGAAGGTGAAGGGGCCGTAAGTACCATACTGTAAGGAGGCATGCATCCTGCTGCATATCCGTATAAACTATGGGTCAAACTGAGCAGACTAAACTCATAATAACGGGTGAATGTAGCTATACTTGCTCTCACTGTATGTTGTACTGTTTTATCACTACATCATACCCTAATATTTTCCCCCGTTTATTGTTCTCTACACCCTCACTCACCGCCCTCCTCACTTGTCTCTCTAGGGTGGGTATGTGCCGGGATAAGGGCGAGTCTACGTCAGTTTCAAGTTATGTTCATTGTGATTTTGTTGCTATATATGCATCCTAAAACTGAATGATACCATACAGCTAAGGATGTCCCACTATTTCTACTACTGTTGATGTTGCACCAACAAGGCACCCTGGACTACCAGCATCCACTTTTAATAGTACCGCCTCTCAAGGAGCAGACACTGGTATAACGGTCACTGTCCGCGCACGCACACCTCCCGTCCTCCCTCCCATCCCCATGGGTGAGCTGGGGGTACGGGCCTCTACTTTTGGCATGGGCACTCTTTATCCTCCAGGTGCCCAAGGGCCTTTCAATACTGTGCCCCGCCTTGCTTGGTTGTTTGTGGTTGTTTGTCTTTTGGTTCTCTCACACACCCTTCTTTTCCCCCCGCCAACCTCTCGCACCCTTCCTCACCTCCACTTGCTCTCTTGGTGCCTCCCAGTCTCCTGCGGGGCCTCCCCCGTAGGCACGCTGTCTTCAAAGGCTCAAACCCACCACAGTTCTGAATATCTGGGGGTTTGTTCTCCACTAGAACTGGTTCCCTCTGTCCCATCAAACAGCTCTTTCTTTGTCACGCTGTTTCTCTCCCTATCCCCTCCACACTTCCTTCTTCCTTCCTCTCAATACGGATCTTCTCCCTCGTTCTCCTCAACCGCCTATCCCTTAGGCACTTCGCTCTCTACTCTCCATCCTCTAACTCATCCTGTCTTCTTAGGACCTGGCGCCCACATCCCTCCCTCTCCCCCCCCCACCGACTTGAAACCCCTTCTTTTGACTTCATAGTACCCCCCCATCACTCCCTACTCCCCATTTATTGGCGTTATAGCAAGCAAAACTACTACCCCCACCTGACTGCTTTGTGTTATATCCTGGAATTTCAATGGATTGACCCACTATGTGAAGTGGAAAAAAGTATTCTCCCACCTCCAATCCAAAAAGGCGGACATGGCTCTCCTCGAGGATATTCACCTGGATGACGTGAAATCTGACAATCTGTGCTGAGAAAGTGATTTTTATCAGCTGTCTGCCACCGCAGGTCGCAGGTGGTGGAACGCCCAGAAAATGCAGAGTAGCGATCCTACTGCCTGAACCCTTCCCGTATCTGTTGTTTGCACATGGTGTGACCTTGAAGGGAGGTATGTGTTGGTTAAATTGAAGACTGGGAGCCACTAGCTTTGTGTAGGTTCAGTATATGCGTCCACAGGTTCCAGACGCGTATTCCTTCTCTGGCTCACCCGCCTCCTTACAGAGGTTAGGGCTACACGCTATCTCATAGGAGGTGACTGGAACCTCACACAAGATGCAGTGATGGACAGGACAGGCCCCATTGACATTTACAACAATGCAGATAGAGAGATAATGACAGATGTGATAGGCGACCAAGGTCTAGAAGATTTCTGGAGACTAATCCATCCAGCAGAAAAGGAATATACTTTTCTCTCACCAGTGCATGCGACCCAATAAAGAATAGACTATTTCCTTGTGGCACAAACATTAGTGGCACAGAAATAGGATGTGCAGATACTACAGCCCTCTCCGATCACTCACCGGTTACAATTTCTGCGAACCTAGGTTTCACCTCCTCAGGAAGCAAGCCCTGGCATTTCGCCGCACACGCTGCCGTACACCCCAGGGCAAAACACAGTGGCAAAACACAGCTATGATTGCATGTATCCCCGTACCTGTGAGACAATCAGCGCTCAGTCCCTTCCAACAGACTTAATTGGGGAAAGGAGAAGGGGCTCTTGTGAGGGCAAATGATGCGGGACGCAGCGTTAGCCAATAGACAAAGAGCAGCTCACCTGACAGAGTTGGAAAGTGCCATTATATCTCTCACCCAGTTGTATAACAACAAACCCTCACCATTGGTGCGCAGACGCCTTAAGAACGTGCTGATGGCCCTTAATTAACTATATACCTCCCAGGCCGAATATGCGTTGCAACGCTTGCAGGGACGACACTATGAACAGGGGGGAAGGCGGTCAGCCTCTTAGCGGCCAGCTTCACCAGCGAGAAGCAGCACAGGCTATTCCTGCCATACATTCTGAGACAGGTGAGATCCTCACTCTCCCACAAGATATAGTCCGAAATTTTGCGAACTACTGTCAGAACCTATACACACCGGAAGCGGGGGCCAGCCCTACCCAATTAGAGTCCTATCTAGGCAGTGCCCATCTTCCGTGCTTGACAGATGAAGAAAGGGCCTTACTAGGCAGGGAGATCAGTAAGATCGAAATCACACAGGCTATATCTAATCTCCCATACCATAAATCACCAGGAGTAGACGGCTTCCCTGTGGAGTTTGACAAATGGACCAGCCAAGAGACAGTGGATCTCTTCTATGATGCCTTCTGGGAGGCCAGACGCAAGGGGTCACTGGGCTCTATATCCAACAGAGCAGTGATAACGGTCCTCCCTAAGCCCGGACGGGACCCTTTTCTTTGCTGCAGTTACTGCCCTATATCCCTTTTAAATAGTGATGTCAAAATTTTCGCCAGTGACCTGGCATCCCGTCTACGAAAAGTCCTCTCAGCCTGAATACACCCCATGCAAGTGGGATTTGTTCCGGGATGTATCTACAGGAATCCTCTCCGCCTCCTTTCCCATGTCTTATGGGAAGCTAAGGACAGGTCGGAGAAATTCCTAGTACTATCCCTCGATGCTGAAAAAGCGTTTGACCGTATCAAGTGGGACTACTTGTTCGCAACTCTATGGAAATTTGGATCGGGTGACCCTTTCACACCCTTGGTCCTATGATTGTCCCACGGTGCAGGTTAGTTGCGGTGGCTTCATATCCGATCCTTTCCCGATCCGCAGAGGAACGAGACAGGGATACCTATTCTCACCTCTCCTGTTCCTCTTAGCAATGGAACCGCTGCCGGCCACCATTCGCCAATTTCAGCTCATCACCAGGATCTGCATACAGGGGGTAGAGGCCAAGCTATTCTTAATATGCAGACGATATTCTACTTACCCTAACAAACCTATATGCTCCATCTCAGCCTTACTAGAAAGCATCAACGGATTTGCGTCTATATCTGGGTACCAGGTGAACTGGGACAAGATGCGAAGCAGTACCCCTTTCCACTAGCACCACAATGAATGAAATCCACGGTTTCCCCTTTCGCTGGATGCCATCCCATCTTAAATATCTAGGGATCCTTGTTAATCGGGGACTGGATCGCATGGTGATGGATAATCTGGACCCCATTATGGCGCGTATGTCCCACAATTTTGAGAAATGGGCCTATTTAGGACTTTCTATGTGGGGCAGAGTCCAGGTGGTGAGAATGGTGACAATGCTGCACTTCACCTACCTGCTGGGCATGTTGCTCATGTAAGTACCCCTATCGACCCTTAGACAGCTTGATGCAAAGACCCGAGCTTTTGTGTTGGGCTCCTTACCTCCCCGCCTGTTGCCTGCTAAACTCATGGCCCGTTGCTCATGTTGAGGTATAGGACTCTCATCAGTGGAACAATACACTCTAGCTCTCCACCTATCTCAACTGGCACCTTTGGTACCTAAAGTACCGGACCCGCCACAAATGGTCCTTGTAGAACATAAGATGCTCGCCAGCCAGGGCGGTCTCAGCTCCCTATACAGAACATGTACCTCTAGACTCAGCCCCAACAATGGGTTGACAGGGGCGATGCATGCGGCCTGCTGCCAGGCACATCGTCTTCTCGGTTTCCACCACTATTGCCACTAAGGGCCCCCATATGGGATAATGAATGCATATGCATGGGTGGGGATACCATCCATCGGGCACAATAGAAAGCAGCTGGCATTGAGCACCTAGAACAGCTTATTGTCAATGGTGAACTCAAATCATTTGAGATATTAAGTGAAGAATATGGCCTACAACCAGACCAAGCGTGGAGGTACTTACAACTTCAGCGCATTATGGGAGTCCATCGCTGGAATCTCCAAGCCTCTCCTGTTGTTTCCTATCTAGTGACATTGGGCAGATTTAAGGGTGTGATGTCAGGTCTCTATGAAGTGCTTGCACATCACCCATACTCACAGCCCCTCCTGGACAACTTACTCTCCAGGTGGCAACTCTGCCTCCGAACGGAAATCGAGGAGGCCCACTGGACTGACATCATCACGGCACTGGAAAGGGGAACCCGGGAAGTTCACCTGAAGTTCTGTCTCTTTAAAGTACTTTATGACTGGTACTGGACCCCAGTGAAATTGCGCAGAATAGGTCTCCTACCTCACGCAAACTGCTGGAGATGCGCAGAGACGTGGCTGATCTGACCCATATCCTTTGTGACTGTTCCTCAATACAGCCCTTGTGGGAGGAGGTGGGAACTACCCTTGGTGGCTCTATCAACATCAGACAGCTGCTCTACCCTTCTCTTATCCTTCTTCACAACCTAAGGGACCTTCCAGACCGCAGCGCTGACTGCTACACGACAGCTAAGATATGCATCCTCCGTCACAGGAGATCTATATCTCCACCTACCCCAGAGGAGTGGCTAGTGCTGATAATATGAACGGCTGTCCATGAACGTATCATCTATAACCTACAAGGTCAGTCCACCTTGTTCACTCAGATTTGGGAGCCTTTCCTCCCTGGGGAACCATTGAACGCTCCATTGAACATTTCGGTACTCCCACCGTAGTCCTGCCTGCTATTGTCCATACTAAGACTGCTCACACTACTATACCATGACCATTTCCCCAAGCACCCCTCACCTCCCCCCTCTCTCCTGCTGAATCATTTGCTGATTGGTAAGATTACAGGTTTTCCTTGCTACACCAGTTTCCACTTCCCCTTACCCCCCTCTTTCTCCCCCTCCTTCTCCCCCCTCAAACACCATCTGGCGCTGGGTGCAACCCCACACCTCCTACCCCTATAATGTGAATGAGCAACTGAAATAATATGAAATATGACACTACTACATTATGGCAGGCACACACGCACAGTGGTATATGAATCATGTATGTCTAGCATTTGGGGAGACATGAATTTAGATTGGTGTAGGACTAGAGTATAACTACTATGACCAAGGCAGAGGCAGGTTGAAACCTATTTGTGGTATTTCAAAGTTATGTCATTAGAATTCATGTGCACTAGCAACCAGGGGTATGAGTTGTTTGTTATGCCTATGTCAATGCAGAACTATGCACAAAAAGTACATTGAGGAAACCTTGCTCCCACACAACACATACAAATATATACTGGAAGATGAAGGATCACAATAAAACAGCAGATGGTCAGGACAAATATCCAAATCCTAGCAGATAAAGTGAGAGACAAACAAATTAAATATCCCATAGAAATAAGTGATTCAAACAGATGGGCTCACCAAATAAAAGTATATTTCTACTACAATGTTTTGGCTTTTGCTTTCCTCAGGTGGTGCAAGTTTATTTGCTAGGTGAATGCACAGCTGACACTTCAGCTTGTAACATAATTTGTTACTGATGTTATTTGTAAAAAGTACTCACATGTGATGCACATTTTAGAATCAAAGAAATAAACCGTTGCATCTGTTACAACTTACTTGAGATCAGCTTTCATAATACAAGACTGTAAATTGGGATCTCTGCGGTAAGCAATGACTGGTTGTTTTGGATAAACCTTTAGTAATTCCTCACCAGCGTTTATGAAGGTTTTTTTCTGTTATGTTTTTGTAGTTAATGATTTTGCTGTTTCCATTTTCCACAATTGTTTTTGGCACCAAGAGGTAGTCTGTGTAAGCTTTCAATAATGATTTTAATTTAAGTTATTTTTCCCAGTCTGTCTGACACAATATTACAGCCCCTGAGACCAAGGATGGCCCCAGATATTAATGCTAATTTTTCCATTTTGTTAAAGTACTGCATATCCCCATTTTACCTGTTGTTTTTCTAAATACTTTGGGCCCTATTATAAGTTTAGTGGTTCTAGGACCACAAAACCTGTGGTGGTGGTCAGACCGCCACACTCCTGGTGAACCGACTGCCAGATTACAACCCTGGTGGTCAGACCAGTAGGGGACCACCGCTACTGCCAGGATCGAGGCAGTAGGAGTTATGGTCAGTCAAAGCGGTACCTAGTTCAGCACCGCCGTGCTGATCATGAGTTCTCTTTCTGCCAGCCTTTTCATGGCATGGGCCGTGCAAGGGCCCCCCAGCTAGCACCCTCGAATGTGCACTGTCTGCTATGCCAAACAATGGGCATTCTGAGGGTGCTGTTGTGCCACGGCATTGGCCTTTTCTCCCTGATGGGAGCTGAGGCCAATGTCATGGCACTGTTTCCAATGGTTTGACCAGCAGAAACATCATAATTTGATGTTCTCACTGGTCAGCCCAATGGAAACATCATAAGACGACTCAGGGAGGCCACCAGTATGAAGGCAGCCTCCTCCCCGAGCTTTTGGTGGTTGGATCATTCCGACCACCAAAGTTGTAATGAGACCCAATTTGATTTTGCAGTGTCTCTGTTGCTTTCCCAGTACCTCATGGGTCTAGATAGTAATGCTGCCTTTATTATTTACATTTCGGTATTTTTTCATAATGGATGTATGTCTTCTGTGTTTTGCTGTGCTCCAGGAAGGGGCCTCCATTTTGTCACTGCTCACAAGGCTTAATATGATATTTATATAGGTGTTTATTTGGGTATTTATTTATTACTAAGCCAGCCCTTTTCCTTCTCTTTGCCTCTGTAGGTATGGTTGAGGAGATCAGGCTTAATTGATACAAAACGTACCTCTGTATTGTTTTCAGCAATAAGCCATAACAAACAAACATACAAAAGTAAAATTGTATGTTGGTAGGAAGACGTTCAGGGCAGCATGTGGAGCCCACATTATCTTCTGTTAGCTCGCTCTTTGTCCTTCTCCTGCTTCCGTTTCGAAGTTTGGATTGTGGCAAGCTGTGAGCAGAGCAGTATTGAGGATGTATCAGGATTGAGCCGTTTTGCATCTCTGCTATATTCTTGCCATATTCTTGTGTGCGGGGGCTTCGTTAGTGGCTGTGAAGCATGGAAAAGCTTGTTGCTGGTTGCAGCTGTGTGTGTTGGCCTCAGCATTCGAGGTTGGATGATTGAATGACTCGATTGATTGACGTGGATGGTCCTTTGCTCCCCTCGGAACTGTCCACTGAGAATTTTCTTTGGTGGGGTCAGACATCAGAGACCCAGAGGAATTTCCACAGGCTCCTTGATGCACATGGGGATAATCTGAAGCTCTAAGGTGAGTGACTATCTGCTGCAAGGAATTTGAACGTAAGGTCATTCCCTTGGCCTTACATCTACCAGAACGAGCTCCTGCCTCTGCAATCAGCATGCCCTTCATTGGCCTCACAGAATTATTTTATTGGACTTACTTAGGTATTGAAAAATACAACAGCTGTATTCCAGTGGGGCTGCAGGAGGCACAGGACTACCCAGTCAGAAGGTGAAAAAGCAAGGTACTCAGGGCTGAATGCCAGTGGATTCATCAGAGAAAAGCTCCCTATTGAGAGCAGATTTCCAGAAGACAGTGCTCGTGATCTTAATTGCCGGGGTTGGTATAGGGTGACCACCCAATTGTAACTTTCACAGACAGTGCGTAATTTTGGCTTTTTGTCCGTTGTCCATGAAAAAGTCTTTCACGCATGCCATTTGTCCATAATTTCAATGATTTTGGGTGACAGCAAATGATGTGCCTGTTTCCCCCTTCAATGGTGGCCCAGGAAGTTGTGTGGACAGCCTAAGAAGCTACCTACGATTGGCTTGAAAGCCATCAGCCAATCTTAGTGCTCGCTTCTCCGCTGCAGGACTTTTCTTCTTGGCCTGATGCTTCAGGGCCAGTGAGAACAACTTTAGGCAACCCAGCCAGGTTTCATTAGGATGTGCAGAGCATGTCTTTTCCTGCTTTGTTTATGGTGTCCTGCACCTTTGAAAGAGCGCGGTTGTGTGCCAGCAGACCCTCTTAGTCCTAGAAGAACCGACAAACCAAGTTAGCCACGAACTCCATTACCCTCTGCAATCACCTTCTCAAAGGGTAAGTTGCATCAAAGTGCTTCATTTCATGTCGCTTCATTTTACGTGTGTTTATTTCTAATGTATTAAAGTTTGCCTACAGTGTTGTTTCACTCTCCCCTGGAGTACTTGTTCCATCACTCTTTTTAACTTTATCCCTCCCTCTCTCCCTCACTCTTAAGCCTCCTTGCTCTGTCTCACAGTCTCTGTCTCTCCTGGTTCTCACTGCCTTCTACCCTTCAAACTCTGTTTTTCTCTCCTCGCTGACCTAACTCTGTTTTGTTTATCTTTCTCTATCCCATGCTCTTATGACTTTTAGCTCTATCTCCTAATCTCTGTCTCTCCTGGTTCCCACTTTATCCTCCCCTTCAAACTCTGTCTCACTCTCCTCGCAGAGCTAACTCTGTTTTGCAGAGAGGCTTGCCATTATGACCCTAAATAATTTTTAAATACATTGTTTTAAATACAGTTTTCCTTTAAGTTATTTTACAATTTGGGTGATGTGTGAGAGTATATTAAAGATATTCTGTAGAGAAATGCTGTGTTTATGTTTCTTGCAACATCCATAAAAGGTTTCTTTTAAATCAAAACAGGAAATCATAGCGCTTTTTTACATTTAAGGAATGCAGCACAGCAGCTTGCACTATTGTGAAACGTCTACAAAAGTTGACAAAACCTACATATCTCTTGCATTAAAAAACGCAGCATTATCAAAGCCAGTAGATTTCACCTATGCAAAATCTATTTGACTTGTCAGTGTGATTTTTAGACAGGTTGCATAAAATGGTGACCTGCTGGGCAGCATGGCTTAAAGTAAAAAAAAAAAAAGCACTACAATGCAATCAACACTCTTAAGGACATGCTGCTCAGCAGCTTGCGCTTTTGTGTAACATGTCTAAAGAACATTCAGAAAACCAATACGTTTTGCAGAGGTGAAACCTATTGACTTTGCCATTGCTTGTTGAAATGACTAAACATAAAGCAGGCTATGAATCTACCTTTCCTTAACTGCATGATAATGAGTTCTCACTCATTATGTCCATTGTGTGTTCATGTTGCACTTTTCATACGGTCGCCATGCCACCAGTTTTTTTTTGCCTGGTGATTCCTCATGGTAATTTTGCCTATAGCGTTGCCAGACCACTCTCATATGGTTGGTGGAATGACCAGGCTGATGTTGAGGTTTGCTGTCTCATGGCCCACTGTGTGTTCAAGTTGCGGAATGATGATTCATGGTTTGATTTGGGCTGGTAAATTATGGTTCTCTGTGCTACTTTATGATTGTTCATGGTGTGAATTGGCTTCTGTTAGTCGTAGTGTGCTGTCTGAAATGTGACCAGGCTACTGTACGATGGTTGACAGTGTGATTTGGCTGCTATCGCATGTCAACTGCTGTCACTATGACCATTTTGTATGGGTGGGCTGCAGCTTGATGTTCTTTTTTCCAAGTCTAGTGTATTAGGGTAGCCTTTGGGTAGCTTGGTGTAAAGTCATATGGTCAATACAAAAATAGATTCTGATGTGAGGTCTTTAAGCCCACCAGTGTTTGGGAGAGACTCATGAAGGAGCATGTGAATTAACAGTTGATAGGATACGTAGTCTTTGGCTAGTATGACATGAAAAAACATAAGATCTGGATACTGCAATAAATAGTGGAATGGTTCAGATGGCACATGATAGAATGGAAGAATGCTCGTAGGTGTGTCATTATTTTTCAAAAAGTTAATGTTGTATAGGACTTTACTGTCTTCTCCATCTGAGGACCTCCAACCTTCAGTGGAGTATGAATATGCATAGAAATTCACCACTCACTTTCTTGCCGATTGTGGATTATGCCCTTAACAGAGAAGGCCCACGTTCTGATTCACCTGTAGGCCCCCCTCAAGACAAGACAATATCATTTGTTTATGTACAGAGGCATTTAAACTTGGTCACATGCTTCCCTCCAGAAAGTCCCGCTCCACCCCTGCGACCTGGTACTTAATTCACTCAGTCACAATGAAGAAAATGCAACAAATCCATGTAAGGGTGCCTTTGACCTTTGCCCTTTCTACATCAAAGAAATGGGTGTTGACAGTGGCAAAATGTCCCTCTTTAACAGAATTATGGTATGATAAGCAAAAGAACACCATGTACCTCCTGTACAGCATCACCCACTTAACACTCTAAAGGCCACATGTACGAACCTTTGGAATTGCGATCTCCTAATTGTAATTCCATCCGAATCACAATGAGTAAATCACAATTAAAAAAATATACCAAACTCCACTGAATTTCTTTTGCAATTCCCAGTGGGTCGCAAATAGACCTATCTCATTAACATTAATGAGGTGGGTTGCAATTTGCGATCAACAGGGAATCGCAAAAATCACAAGGATTGTGGCCCGCTGGGGTCAGCAGACCATCATGTCTGTGATTGCTTTTAAATAAAGCAAGTTTTTTTTTTAAATGGGATGTGTTTAAAAAGCAAAAAATGAAATGTTTCAGTTTCATTTTTTAAGAGTAGTCAGTGGTCCGGGGGACCACTGCCTGCACTTAAAAAATGTTTTCGCAAGCATTTATAAAGAGGAATGGGTCCCTTAGGGACCGCTTCCCATTTGTGAATGGGTTAGCATCAATTTGAAAATGGTGTTAACTGCTATTGTTTTGCGACCACATTCACGGTCACAGAAAAATCATACATATCACTGCGACTTTTATTTAGGAAGGGACGCCATTGGCACATCCCTTCCTAATTGCGACTCGCAAACCCTTTCTGTGATTCGGTAAATAGATCACAAAATAGCAAAATAGCATTTCTAGATAGCAAAATGCTTTTTTTCTGTGCGCAAATGGCCCGAATCTGCAAATCAGGCCGTTTGCGCATAGAAAAAAAGCTTTGTATATCTGGCCCTAAATGTACAAACTTCACTCCCTTTCACAGCCAGGATAGAACCAAGTGCACAAAGTCTAGCAAACTATCACACATACATACCAGCCTCATCATGAGTTTGAGTTGAGAAGGTGAAAGGGCAATAAAGATGCCTTTGAGATTTTCTTTCAGCTTGACACCAGTGCTTTGTGTTCAAGAATAGAATTCAACTCTCAGGCTGTGTTTTATAACAATTTTTGCTTAGTCCCTTAACATGTTAATTGGTGTTTCCTATTCTGTCTTTGAATGCAAAGTTAATGAACTTTGTAAAGTGGACTAATTGACAATCTTGCTGCTGTTGTGGTAGTGAAGGCTTGTGAAAACAAATGATGTAAGCTGTCAGTTTTCTTTTAACACAACCACTTTTAAATGCCTGTAATTGAACTGTGCAAATGTTTCAAAACATTTCAGCACTTGCTTGCAATTGCAAAGTTTGCTGGAAATAGAAGTTTTAATAAGATTAAAACAATCAAGACACTCTGGTGGTCATTACAACCCTGGCGGACGGTGTTAATGCGGCGGTAAGACCGCCAACAGGCCGGCGGTAAAAAATTTGGAATTACAACCGTGGCGGAAACCGCCAACAAAGACAGCCACTTTAACGCTCCGACCGCCACGGCAGTACAAACAAACAGCACGGGGGTCACCGCCAACAGACAGACGGGAGACAATGTACCGCCCACACTATTATGACAGGCCAATCTGCCACCTTTTCCAGGGCGGATTCACCGCAGATAAAAACACGGCAGAAACAGGCATTTCGAAAGGAAAACGCTCACCACTACACACTCCACGAGGAACGACAACACCATGGAGCCGGAACTCCATATTCTTCCTGCACTAGTCTTCCTGCTCCGGTACCAGAAACACCAACGCAGGCGGCGAAGACCACAGTGAGTACTGCACCTACGACACAGGGGAGGGGGGAGGCAAAAAACAGGGACACGCAACACGCAACACCCCCACCCCCACCCTCACCCACTACAACACACACACCAATGCATATCCAAACATTACAGTAACACCCCCAACCCCCCTGGAAGAAAGCAAAGACAAAAGGAAATGAGTGTAACCATTGTAATATATCAAAATAGAGTAAGCAAATATATACACTATTAACAAAATACACACCACGAATAGTAGTCCAGGTATTGCATCATTCATAGTCCGTGGACCACTGGGCCCAAAATGCATGGGCGAGGCCCACACAAGATACCCGAACATGACGGAGAGAACACTGCAGGGGCATCAGATAGAAATACAACAGGCACCTCAGGGGGAAGGGAAGGGAAGGGGTGGCAACTCAGCCGGATGAGTGCACAACGCCAGATCCACGAGGGGGCTCCATGCCCATTGATGTATCCTGGGGAGTGCAAAGCCACAGTCTCTCAAGTCTATACAGTGGGTGGTTTGCCCACTGTAACATCCTGGGGAGTGCAAAGACACAGTCTCTCAAGTCTATACAGTGGGTGGGTTGCCCACTGTTCCATCCTGGGGAGTGCAAAGTCACAGTCTCTTAAGTCTCTACAGCTGGTGGTTTGCCCACTGTAACATCCTGGGGAGTGCAAAGGCACAGTCTCTCAAGTCTCTATAGTGGGTGGCTTGCCCACTGTTCCATCCTGGGGAGTGCAAAGCCACAGTCTCTCAAGTCTATACAGTGGGTGGTTTGCCCACTGTTCCATCCTGGGGAGTGCAAAACCACAGTCTCTCAAGTAGATAACAGCCTCCACTGGTTCTGGAGTGGGACTAGTGCCCAGACTGGATTAGTCTCCCCGTGGAAGTTCCTGTCCCGTCACTGTCCCACCTGCACATGGGATGACGATGCTTGATGTGGCAGCCTTTTCATTCTTCCCCGGTGTATGCCCTTTTCAGCGGTGCTTTGCCATGGCGGTTCTGGACTGTTCAGCAGTGCTTTGCCATGGCGGTCTCTGGACTGTTCAGCAGTGCTTTGCCATGGCGGTTCTGGACTGTTCAGCGGTGCTTTGCCATGGCGGTCTCTGGACTGTTCAGCGGTGCTTTGCCATGGCGGTTCTGGACTGTTCAGCGGTGCTTTGCCATGGCGGTTCTGGACTGTTCAGCTGTGCTTTGCCATGGCGGTTCTGGACTGTTCAGCGGTGCTTTGCCATGGCAGTCTCTGGACTGTTCAGCGGTGCTTTGCCATGGCGGTCTCTGGACTGTTTAGCGGTGCTTTGCCATGGCAGTCTCTGGTCTGTTCAGCGGTGCTTTGCCATGGTGGTCTCTGGACTGTTCAGCGGTGCTTTGCCATGGCGGTTCTGGACTGTTCAGCAGTGCTTTGCCATGGCGGTCTCTGGACTGTTCAGCGGTGCTTTGCCATGGCGGTTCTGGACTGTTCAGCGGTGCTTTGCCATGGCGGTTCTGCAGTGTTCAGCGGTGCTTTGCCATGGCGGTCTTTGCCCTGTTCAGCAGTGCTTTTCCATGGCGGTCTCTGGACTGTTCAGCGGTGCTTTGCCATGGCGGTCTCTGGACTGTTCAGCGCTGCTTTGCCTTGGCGGTTCTGGACTGGGCATTGGTGTGTGGCATGACGTTCTCTGGACTGGGCATTGGTGTGTGGCATGACGTTCCCTCATTGCCCAGCGGGGCTGTGGCAGCCGGGGCCCTCCTGGACACTGACTCCGGCGGTGGTCTCCTGACCAGTGACGATACTTGGGCCCTCCTGCGCACTGACTCCAGCGGTGGTCTCCTGATCAGTGACGATACTTGGGCCCTCCTGGGCACTGACTCCGGCGGTGGTCTCCAGACCAGTGACGATACTTGGGCCCTCCTGGGCAATGACTCCGGCAGTGGTCTCCTAACCAGTGTCGATACTTGGGCCCTCCTGGGCACTGACTCCGGCGGTGGCGGTGGTCTCCTGATCAGTGACAATACTTGGGCCCTCCTGGGCAATGACTCCGGCGGTGGTCTCCTGACCAGTGACGATACTTGGGCCCTCCTGGGCACTGACTCCGGCGGTGGCGGTGGTCTCCTGACCAGTGACGATACTTGGGCCCTCCTGGGCAATGACTCAGGCGGTGGCGGTGGTCTCCTGACCAGTGACGATACTTGGGCCCTCCTGGGCACTGACTCCGGCGGTGGTCTCCTGACCAGTGACGATACTTGGGCCCTCCTGGGCACTGACTCCGGCGGTGGTCTCCTGAACAGTGAAGATACTTGGGCCCTCCTGGACACTGACTCCGGCGGTGGCGGTGGTCTCCTGACCAGTGACGATACTTGGGCCCTCCTGGGCAATGACTCCGGCGGTGGTCTCCTGACCAGTGACGATACTTGGGCCCTCCTGGGCACTGACTCTGGTGGTGGTCTCCTGACCAGTGACAATGGTTCTGGCGGTGGCGTCCCGACCGCCGGGAAGGATTCCGCCCTTCTCCGCCGTGCTGCTCACACTAGGCTGTGCAGACTTCCTCTGGCCCCTCCCCACCTTTGGAGGAGTCACAGCTGACTCTGCAATCCCCCTGGTATCCCTGTGAGCTGTTATGCCTCCAGGAGTCTTCACAGGGTCCCGTCGGCCACTTTCCAATTTCAGAGCCTTTACAGGGGGTGGGCTGTCAGTGCCTTGGCTCTGGGTCACACTGCCTGCCCTGGTGGCCGGTGCACTCCACACACCTTGAACAGGCACCACTGGTATTGGAGGCTTTTTGGCTGAGGCGCTACGACGGGACTGATGAATTGGAGGGGGGGGGCAAAAAGGTCAACTTTACACAGGGACAGTTTCTGACGAACACTGGGGTGGGTAGTTGGAGGGGGTTTGGGAGTGGAGGAAGAGGAGGTGGTTGTAGGAGGTGTCACTTTAGGTGTTTTGGGTGCAGGTGCAGGTACTGGAGGCTGTCGTGAGGTGGATGGATGTTGGGTGTGTGGGTGCCCGCGTTTGTGTACTTTGGGAGGGGGCGTCACAGGCACACTGGGAGAGGACACAGGGGACGTGTAAATGGGAGTGGAGGTGGTGAGTGCAGGTGAGCGGGGTGTGGTGCTGGGTGTACGGCTACGAGTCCTAGTGCCTGTAGATGTAGTGCATGCAGGTGAGAGTGTAGACGACACTGGGAGGGAGGAGGGAGACGACGAGGAGGGGGACACAGTGAAGGCAGTGGATGTTGCATTGTCTGCACGTGGGTGATGCTTGCGTGTGTGCCTGTGGGTTGTGTGGTGCCTCTGTTTGCCTGAGCTACTTTTGTGTGTTGAGGTGTGTGCATGCTGGTCTGTAGGTGTGCTTGGGATAGGCTGGGGTACAGGGGATTGGGTCTGGGTGGAGGAGGTTGGAGGGGGGAGGCTAGACACAGGGACAATGGCTGCCATCAGTGCTGAGGCCAGAGATTGCAGGGTTCGCTGAAGGACAGCCTGACCAGAATGAATGCCCTCCAGGAATGCATTACCGTGTTGCAACTCCCTTTCTACACCCTGGATGGCATTCACAATGGTAGACTGCCTAACAGTGAGTGACCTGAGGAGGTCAATGGCCTCCTCACTGAGGGCAGCAGGGGTGACTGGGGCAGGGCCTGAGGTGCCTGGGGCGAAGGTGATGCCCACCCTCCTGGGTGAGGGGGCACGGGGCGAACGCTGAGGGGCTGCTGGGAGGGCGGTGCTGGTAGTGGAGGTGGCGGCTGTACCTGTAGAAGTGGGACGCACAGATGGTGTCGCCACCACAAGGGAGCTCCCATCGGCGGATGAGTCCGTGTCGCTGGTTGGTGATCCGGTGGCCGACGTGAAGCTCCCCTCGCCCTCCATCCCACTGGTGCATTCTGAGTCCGAGGTGTGGCCCTCCATGGCCATGTGGGATGCAGCTCCCTCGTGCTCCGGTGCCACTGTACCTCCGCCTGATGATGCTGAGGAACAAAAGAACAGGGAGAGCACAAAAAGGGGGGGGGGAAGACAGAAGAAAGACAGGTTGAGTGCATGGCATACCGCGACCGTTGGCAGACAATACAGACACAACAGCACCCTGCACTACGCCGTGTTCCTGGCCTCTACAGATGCAATTCCTGGGATCTGGCCTACATAGCTAAGGTGGACATCTGCACACATGGATGCCACAGGGGCATCTATACCTGTACTTGGCACTCTACTGCGTTGGGTAGGGTGCCACATGGCCTGCATTACAGAGGGGCCTAGTCTACCTATTTCTGCCTGGCCTAGGTACACCCATAGGCCTCCTCCCCCACCCAGACCCCTCCACTGCACGCAAAGTCCGCAGAATGAAATTTTACTCACCCCCTTGTGTCTGCTGTGATGCCCTCAAGCGCCCATCCAACTCAGGGTAGGCCACCACCAGGATCCTGAACATCAGGGGGGTCATGGGGTGATGGGCACCCCTCCCACGTTGGGAGGCCATCCCCAGCTGAGCCTCCGCCGTCTTCTTGATCCAGCGGCAAATGTCCTCCCATCGTTTACGGCAGTGGGTGCCCCATCTCTGGTGGACCCCCAGGGTCCGGACGTCCTTGGCGATGGCACGCCAAATGTCCTTCTTCTGGTGGGCGCTGACCTACATGACATGCAAAAGGGAAGAAGAGAAGTCATTAACAACCGCACCGTCAATGTGCATGGCCCCCCTCCCTACCCTAGCCATGTGGCACATTCATTCACATGCATTAATGTTCCCTGATCTCTGCCCCCTTCCCTCTTCCAACCAGCCCTCTCCACCCAGGCCTAGCCCATACAACGTGCTCCCTGTGTACTAACATGTTGGTCTGGAGGACCGTAGAGTAGCGTGTACTGGGGGAGGACCCGTCTACTAGTTTCTCCAACTCCTGAGCAGTGAAGGCAGGGGCCCTTTCCCCAGACGCAGCAGCCATCGTCGCTTCCAGACCGAGGTCACAGCAGCACTTGCAGTGTAGGTTCTCTCCTGTCGAAGATCAGGTATCTAGTGATTGAACAGATAGAAAATGGCGGTGACGTCCGCGCCGGTGCGTATCATCACCGCCGGCGCACTTCCTCATTGGCTCCTGGGACCCATAGGGTCTAATGTTAACCAATGCAGCATTGCGCCGTGGTCTACGACCGCCTGCCGCGACGGTGTGCAACGCCAACGCAGTTACCCCACAATCCCATTGTCCCAGTTTAGAGGTCAGGCAGCCGCCATTTCAGGGGCCCACATGGCTCCTTTTACTTCTGCGTCACACATAGCTAGGCCTACACTCAGCACACATACAGGAAGGGTTTTGTGTTTGGTGTCGTGTTCTGTGTAACTGTGGGTACATACCTGGAAAACAGTTGACTCGATCCTCGCTGTTGTCCTTCCTAGGCGCCGGCAGCTGGGACATTTGAGAAGATGGCGGAATCCTCCGGTGTACCGATCGCTGGTGGACCTGTTGACAATGGAAGAGCGACATTTAATCGTCACCTACAGGTTTGACCGTGTCACAATCCAGGAACTATGTACTCAGTTGGAGCCAGACCTGATGTCACCAATCCGCCATCCCACTGGAATCCCCCCCTGACGTGCAGGTGCTGTCAATGCTCCATTTCCTTGCTAGTGGGTCTTTCAGACAACAGTGGCCATGGCATCAGGGATGTCCCAGCCTATGTTTTCCAACGTGCTGTCCAGAGTGTTGTGTGCCCTGCTGAAACACGCAAGGAGATACATCATTTTCCCTGAGGTTGAAGATTTGGCTGCAGTGAAAGATGACTTCTATGCCCTTGGACATATCCCCAACGTCATAAGTGCTATTGATGGGACCCATGTAGCTCTGGTCCCCCCCCACAGGAGTGAACAGGTGTACAGGAACCGTAAGAGTTATCATTCCATGAATGTACAGATGGTCTGTTTGGCAGACCAGTACATCTCGCAGGTAAATGCTATGTTCCCTGGCTCAGTGCATGACGCCTACATCCTGCGGAATAGCAGCATCCCTGATATGATGGGTCAACTCCAGAGGCACCGTGTGTGGCTATTAGGGGACTCTGGTTACCCCAACCTGTCCTGGCTATTGACCCCAGTGAGGAATCCCAGGACCAGGGCAGAGGAACACTACAATGAGGCCCATGGGCGGACTAGGAGGGTGATCAAACGCACCTTCGGCCTCCTGAAGGCCAGGTTCAGGTGCCTCCATATGATAGGTGATTCCCTATTCTACTCACCGAAGAAGGTGTGCCAGATCATCATCGCCTGCTCGATGCTTCACAATCTTGCTTTGCGACGCCAGGTGCCTTTTCTGCAGGAGGATGGTCCAGATGACGGTGTTGTGGCAGCTGTGGAGCCTGTGGAGCCTGTGGACAGTGATGAGGAGGAAGCTGAGGAAGAAGACAACGACAACAGGGAGTCAGTCATACCGCAATATTTCCAGTGACACACAGGTGAGAACATTTTCATTTTTAACATTACATTCACTTTCACACGTCTTACTCTATCCTGTGTGTAATTTACTGGGATTATTTGGTAACTGAGTGGTTCCTTTCCATTACGGTTTCACAGGTGTGGTTACCAACGTTTGTCAACTGCATGCATCCTTCAAGGACTTGTGATTTGTGACATTGGTATGTTGCCTTAACAACTAAAAAAGCATTTTGACACTGTCATTGATAATACATTTTACAAAATCATAGACTGACTCCAGAATGTTTTGTGGTTCAAGGCTGTTTATTTAAGTGCTCAAAAATGGAGGGGAGTAGTTAAATGGTGATGGGTGATGGTGGAGGAATGTCCATGGCAGAGTCCAGTCTATTAGTCTCACAGGTGCACTGCCCATCTGGGCATAGGAAGTGGAGCTGGGGCAGTTAAAGTATGGACAGGGTAACAAAGTGGGACGGTGGGGGGTCAATCAGGGTGGTCTCATTTCCTGGCGGGGGTATTGCCATCTTGCTCTGTCCTGTTCCTGGATCTCAGGGACCGCTTGCGTGGTGGTTCTCTGTCTGCAGGGGGTGGGGTGCTGGTGTGGTGGTACTGTGGCGGGGCATCCTGTCCACTAGCGCCGGCGGAGGTGGTGGGCAGTTCATCGTCCTGGCTAGTGTCAGGGGCCCCTTGGAGTGCCACGGTGTCCCTCAAGGTCTGCTGTATGTCCTTCAGCACCCCTACGATGGTGCCCAATGTGGAGCTGATGGTCCTGAGCTCCTCCCTGAAGCCCAAATACTGTTCCTCCTGAAACTTGACCAGGACCATCGCCATCGTCTCCTGGGAGTGGTAGTATGCTCCCATGATGGAGGATAGGGCCTCGTGGAGAGTGGGTTCCCTTGGCCTGTCCGCACCCTGTCGCACAGCAGCCCTCCCAGTTCCCCTGTGTTCCTGTGCCTCTGTCCCCTGGACTGTGTGCCCACTACCACTGCCCCCAGGTCCCTGTTGTTGTTGGGGTGGTGGGTTATCCTGGGTTCCCTGTAGTGGTGGACACACAGCTGATTGACCTGTCCTGGGTACGGAGGTTTGGGCCCGCTGGTTGGGTGCTGTGCTGGTATTACCAGAGGGTGGAAGGTCAGTGTTGGGCTGTGCCTGTGCAAGGGGAACCGACTGTCCCGAGGCCCACGATGGTCCGGGCTGGTCATCAGGCTCCAGTAGGGCAGAGCTGCTATCGTCACTGTGGGCCTCTTCTGTGGGTGGAGTGGAGATGTCTGGACCCTCCGGTGTGGTGACAGTCCTTCGTGATCCTGCAGGGGCATAAGAGCATGATTATTGCATGTGTGTGTGTCATGGTGTGCAATGGGTGGGTTTTGTGTACCCCAGTGCTAGCATTCCTGTGTGGGGGCTTGTGTGATGATGGTTAGGGGGTTGTTCTGGGTATGTGCAGTGAGCATGCTTTGGTTAGTGGTGACCATGCTTAGTTGTATCATGCAGGGCTTGGTGTTGGGATGTGTGGTTTGTGTTATAAGTATATTAGTGAGGAGTTTGAGTGATGGGTGAGGGGGTGAGGGTGGGTGTGTGTGATAGCATGCAGGTAGGGTGGGGGATATGATAGTTAAGATTTGACTTACCAGTGTCCATTCCTCCACCGACTCCTCCGAGGCCCTGTGGATGCATGATGGTCAAGACTTGCTCCTCCCATGTTGTTAGTTGTGGGGGAGGAGCTGGGGGTCTGCCGCCAGTCCGCTGTACCGCAATGTTGTGCCTGGAGACCGCTGAACGCACCTTCCCCCATAGGTAGTTCCACCTCTTCCTGATGTCGTCCCGATTTCTTGGGTGTTGTCCCACTGCGTTGACCCTGTCGACTATTCTGCGCCATAGCTCCATCTTCCTGGCTATGGAGGTGTGCTGCACCTGTGAGCCAAATAGCTGTGGCTCTACCCGTACGATTTCCTCCACCATGACCCTGAGCTCCTCTTCGGAAAAGCGGAGGTGTCTTTGGCGTGCCATGGGGTGGTGTGTGTGATGTGTGAGGTGGTGTATGTGGTGATGAGTGTAGTGATGTGTAGTGGTGTGTGGTGTTTTGTGCGTGGATGTTGTGTGGGTGATGGTGTTGTGTGCCTCTGTGTGGTGGGATTGTCTAATCAGCGCTGTCTCTCTGGCCTTCTTTCAGACTTTTTGTCATAGGGGTTTGTGGGTGATGTGGGTGTGTGTTTTAGATTGTGTTGGGTGTGTGGGAGTGGTGTTTGTATGTGTATCAGGTGTGTGTATTTTGAATTGTCCAATGTGGCGGTGTTTTGGAGATGTGTGTGTATTTTGAGTGCGGCGGTGTATACCGCCAATGGAATACTGCGGTTGAAAGACCGCCGCGTGGATTCGTGGGTCGTGATAGCATGGGCGTGTTTCTGTTGGCCTGGAGGTGTAGGTTTTGTTTTAGCCATTTTAACACTGACCTTTGGTGTGGCGGACTTGTGTGGGTGACTGAATTTCGGCGGATTCCGAAATGTGGGTCATTATAGCTGTGGCGGAATTCCGCGGGCGTGGTAGTGTATTGGCGGTCTTCTGCACGGCGGTATGCGGCTTTTACCACCAATGTTGTAATGACCCCCATAGACTTCAAGAAGAAGCACATATTCAACCCTAAATTCATAGGTCCTTACGCTGTCTTTCAGCAAATCAATCCTGTGACCTATAAACTGTAATTGCCAAAATCATTATGGATTTATCCAGTGATCCACACTTCCCTCTTGAAAAAGGCTGTCCAGAAGGTCCGCCCTCATCCAGCTCCAGTTCTAGTACAGGGGGAAGTAGAATACGAAGTCAAGAAGGTGTTGGATTCCAAACTGAGAGGGCGTAATCTATGGTACTTAATCTCATGTAAAGGTTACGGCCCTGAAAGTAACTCATGGATTTCTGCATCTGATATTCATGCTCCGGTACTTGTGAGGCGTTTTCATCGTCTCAATCCAGACAAACCAGGCCCTAGAGCATGCCTGGGAGAGGGGAGTACTGTCAACATCAGGGCAGTCCGCGCTCTACAGGCAACTAGAATGCAAAAACCCAGCACTCTCAAGATAACGTAATTCATGGATTGTGCTCATATGCTGTTGCTTAACCTTTTGCATTGCAGAGTTTAATCCTAAAGACTTATGTTCAAGGTGCATATAAATACTGTTCATTTGCAATGTACTGCTGCAGGCTTTCAGAGTGTGTCAGGGTGTGGTCCCTTTCCAGAACCTTCTAGAAGCTTTCCCTGCAGCATGCCTGGGTGTGGTTTGTGGGCTGGGTCAAGACTCTCTATAAGGGAGCCAGCCCAGCTCCACGTGCTCAGTATCCAGAGGTCCCGGTACAGAGCAGCAGCAACTTCCTGACCTCCTGATCCGGAGGCCTACTTTGATCTTCCAGGTCTCGCCCTTCCACTTTGCTCAGTGATTCTTGATCAGGGCGGTAAGACAGAGGTCGGGCTGGGCCCCCGATTCCGTTCACAAAGGAGTTTGAGTTCTTGGGCCTAATTAGCATGATAAAACTATTTTGCTCTCGTGCGTGTGAATGTGCGCTGATGTTTAATAGTATTTTACATGCTGGCATTCGAATCGGCAAGACTCGCGATTCATTTCTCGTGCTTAATTCATGTTATTCATTGTACGCTACCATTTCTTGGCATTCATATGGTGGTATTCGAATCGGCAAGACGCGCGATTCATTTCTTGTGATTAATTCATGATATTCAGTGTGCTCTACCATTTCTTGGCATTCACATGGTAGTCTTCGAATCGGAAAGACGCGTAATTCATTTCTTGTACTAAATTCATGATATTCAGTGTATGCTACCATTTCTTGGCATTCACATGGTGGCCTTCGAATCGGCAAGACGCGTGATTCATTTCTTGTGATTAGTTCATGATATTTAGTGTGTGCTACCATTTCTTGGCATTCACATGGTGGCCTTCGAATAGGCAAGACGCGCGATTAATTTCTTGTGCTTAGTTCATGATATTCGGTGTGCGCTACCATTTCTTGGCATTCACATGGTGGCCTTCGAATCGTCAAGACGCGCGATTCATTTCTTGTGTTTAATTCATGATATTCATTGTGTGTTACCATTTCATGGCATTTCCGTTGTGACATTCGAATCAGCAGAACACGCAATTCATTTATTGTGTTAAAATCACGAAGTTCATTGTGCGCTACCACTTCATGTCATTTACTTGATGGTCTTTGAATCGGCAAGACGCGCAATTCATTTCTCGTGTCTAATTCATGTTACTCCTTGTGCACAATCATTTCATGGCAGTTACAAACCTTTGTGGAAATCTGTAATGTGTGCAATTCATGTTCCTGCATTTTAAGAAAACTAAAGTGTTTTAAAATTCTAGATGTTATATTGTATGTGCATAACAAGTCTCTCAAGTACAATTCATATGGTGTTATAGATATCATTCAGAGTATTTCCTTGTCCTCATGCCAAAGTCTATGCTTGAATTTGAAAGCGTAAATTCTAGAAAATTCAGATGTTTCTAATTCATGTGGAACATTTCATTGAGTGGTTCATTAGAATGTTGTATTAATCTTTCTTGATTCCCTCACAGGTATTCAAACATTTTTGAAGCCTTGTCATTTAAGTCCATGCTTAGGTTATTCATGTTTCCTGTATGTCAATGCTTAGAGTCATAGCCTAGTAGTGATTAGTATGATATAATCTTGATATTGTATGTTCTAACCTTTTTGCTTCCTACAGGTCTCCTTCCCAGCTGTTCCCTACCTAATCCCGTTTTCCCCACTTGGACACTCTTAGACTCTGTGAAATTCTAATCAGAGTACTGGAGCTGTCTTCCGTGGGATGAACCTGCAAGTCAGGCCGGATCGCGGATGAGGCAAGCTGGCAAGAGCTGCTGCGGCGGGTCGGTCCCTTTATGGAGCTTTTTCCAAAAAGTTCTCCAATCTTCTCCAAACTTCGGGATCTTCTTCCAGAAGGTCTTTTAAGGTTCTTTTGGAGTCCATAACTCACCCCAAGGTTCCAGAAGCTCTGAGTTGCTCCTTGAGAATGCAGAGTACAACTCCCAGAATGCGCTTGGCTCAAACTCCAAATTGGCCACTGGACAGTTTCTTTAGGATCTGAGACAGGGGACTCTGGTTAGCAAATTTCTACTTGTAGCAAATGGGGAGTCCCTCCTGGAACCACTTGAAGCCAGGCAAAGTCCTTCTTGTGGTGAAGCCCAAATGTGCAGCTGGTGCAGTCCTTCAGAGTGCAGTGTCCAGGTGCAGGTCAGGGGTCCAGCAGGGCAGTCCTTCTTCTTCTGATTGTCTTCCTTGTAGGGATCTAAGGTGCGGGTACAGCTCTGCCATATGTATCCTTGCTCCAATGGGTGAAAAACAGTGGGGTCCTGGTTCTCCAATCAGATGCAGGCTCCTTCCCCCTGTGATGACAACTTCCTGGGAAGTGTGACAAAAATCAATCCCAGGGAGCAACATTCTTCAAAAATCCATTATGGCTGAAACTGATTTTTGGAGATTACATCTGGCTGAGCCCACCCACTGGTGTGGCTAAAAATCGTAAACACACCCTCTCCTAATCTAATCAAAAGGGTTCCTAATTATCTGGGGTTGCAGGATGTGAGGGAGGTGCTGGGTTCCTCCAAATGTCCTTCCCTGCCTTTGAAGATAGGTTTGGCAGCCCTCCCTCTTCCTGCTTCCTCATCTGCTGAGGCAGTTCTCCTCCCCCCGGCACATCGTTTGTGTTCAGACCAGGCCACTTCACACCTCATCAAGGCAGCCTGGCCAGAGGATGACCAATCAGAAAAGAGTACTACAGAGCTGAAGTTGCCATTTTTTTAGGTAGAGTTTAAAACTCATTACCCGAACTAGTTACATTAATTCCTACAATTGTGAGTTGCAGTGTTTATTATAACAATTAATTTGATACTAAACCTGAAGGATCTGACACTTCAGGGGAATTTGTTAATTAAAATGAAGTCTCCCGTTTGAGCCTGCAGAGGCCATTCAGTACATTGAGGGAAAAACACATTTGGCTAGTTTACCTCACTAGGGCCTATAAAACAATTTTTATAAGGTCCCTGCTTACAGTTATGTGGCACCCTAGCCTAGGGGCACACAGGGCACACCGTAGGGGTGACTTATGTAAAAATAAGGTTAAGACTTTGGAAGTACTTTTAATTGCAAAGTCAAATTTGCATATAACTTTACTTTAAAAGCAGCCAGCAAGGCAGGCCAGTCTTCAAAATGGCACTGCACACCTCAACAGTGTACCTATGGGGGCACTACCTATGCTGGGGTCCCTAAACCTACATTCCCTATCATATACTAGGGACTTAAAGGTAGGTTAATACTGCCAATTATAATTAGCCTAATTTGCATACCCACTTTACACAGAGCAAGGGCCCTGGGACCGGTAAGCAGTACCCAGGTCACAGCCAAGATTCAGTAACAAATAGTATCTGTCCAAAATGTTTGGGGGTATCCAGGGAAAAATGCAGGACTTTCCTACATTGGGCAAAAGAAGAATGTTCTTAGCTTTGTGAACTGACATGTATGTGACTCAGCCATTTAAAACAGGACTTGTGAACATGATTTCTTGTCTTGTCTTTTGCATCCATGCAGGTCAATGCCCATCAGAAGAAAGGGATTTGGAGAGTCTTCACCAAGAAGGTGTATACTCTGGGAGTCCACAGCCAGTGGCCATTGTTGCAAGAGGTGGGAGGTCCTGAGACCCTGGACCCAGAAGATCGCAGAGGACCAGGTGGGGCTGTTCTTCGAAAGTGGGTGGGTGCCCGTTGGACAATGACTCCCTCAATGGGCCACATTTTGATTGTGGCCTACCCAGAGCTTGATGGACGTTTGAGGGCAGCCATAAAGGGGTGGGTACACAGCAAATTCCTACATGTCCCATTGCCAGGTGATTGAGTGAGGTACTGACTGCTCCCTCAGACAATGATTTGCCATGTATCACACAGTAGATGGGAGATTGTTTGTGTTGACATGTCATGCGTATCAAACTAATATGCCTTGCCTTTTTGACCTGGGACTTAGTATAAAACTGGGGTGAATCCTCAAACCACTTGCTCTCCATGGACCGCAAACAGCTGTGTACAGTGATCATTCATTTACTGTTTGTTATTGTAGTGGGTGTAATTTATAACCTACAGATCACTACCCCTAAATGTCACAGGCCAAAGGTGAGTAGGTTATGGATCACTGTCCTCTGCCATATGTCTTGGTATATGTGTATGAAGACATCTGCCACCCAGAAGCTAGTTATCTTCAGTATATGATGGATGTTGGTGCCTCAAAGCAGTTTGTGATGTGTAGGTGTCCATCATACATGTGACATGGCTTACATGGCTAATTGTTTGCAGATGTAGCAATTTACTTACCCTTTGTCAGTAGGGAATGTCCATTGACATGAATTATGTCCCATGACTGTTGCCAATATTCCTTGTGCCTACAAGTCAGAATCTGTCCTTTTTTCTTTAGGAAACATTCTTAATCTGCTATTTCATGCATGCCCTACCCATGTTAGTGGGATGATGTCTGTATTTCCTCACATATAAGGGCATGGAAAGGTGTTTGTGGAATAGTACAGTTACAATGGTGGTACATTTAATGTTGTGCCACAGACAGGAGTGTGTCACCATTGTTTGTTGTCTGGCAGATACCTTCATGGGTACAGGCATTCCTCCACAGACAGGCTCCAGGGCTGGCATGCCCAAGATGTGGATGGAGAGGTTGCTCCTCATTGGACAACAAGTTGAGGTGCTTCTATAAGTCATTTGAAGTTCTGTGTCTCTCAACTTGCAAAGGACAAATGGTAACTACAGATACACTAAGTTAATGTCATTGTAATGGGTGTCAGATGTTAGTGGTGACTATCCTGGGGCTTACTGATTCATAGTTTTGGGTATTCTGGACACATCTTTCCCTGACATATTGAACATGATGTCAATAGTGTTCCTTTCAGTGGCACATGTGAGGTGTATCTGAGTAACACTTTTGCAGTCCACATAGCAGAATTTCATGGCATCGTTTCTATTTATTGGTACATTATGTGTGCAAAATAGATCTGTGCAAGACCTTGTGTGTGAAATTTGGGAATAGACTTTACAATGGGATACCATTATTTGCCAAAAGTTAACTTAGGCCTGCTCCATGTGGCACAGCTTTGAGGATGTAGAGGTCTCCTAGTTGTTGTATGGTTATTGTAGCTGCAAGACTTCAGCCATGCAATTGTAGTTGTCTGAGAGCCTGATTTTCCAGTGGGTAACTTTAGTAAATTCAGATGGCATGAATGCATATGTTTGACACATGTATGTTCCACTTAGGTGTAAGTTTTTGCTGGGGCCTACTTGACTTGTTGGTATTATATGTCAATCAGAGATGTGATTGAAGTGTTACAATGGACATGGTATGACCCTATTTCTCCTTCTTTTTGCTGCATCAGCACAGGCAAGTGAAGCAGATGGGGCAGAGCCAGGTGGGGAAGCATCTGGCCACGGGACCTCGGGTCAAGACACCACCAACACAGAGAGACCTAGTGGCTTGGAGGGTGAGGGGAATTCCCAAGGAGGGACTGGGGCATCATCATCCTCGGAGTCCTCCTCCAGTGGACACTCCCTAGTGGTGGCGGCCCCATTGGGGAATCCCCCGTACCATTCTTGTCTGCCACTCCCTTTCTATCACCACTCTCCCTGTTGCACCCCAACAACTTAGCCATGCCCACTCACTCAAGAGAGTGGGCGTCTCCTTTGTCAGAGACACTTCTGCCCCAGCCTCTGTAACCCCTGCTGCCCTCAGTGAGGAGGCTATTGACCTCCTGAGAAGTATCTCTGTGGGTCAGACAACCATCATGAATGTCATCCAGGGATTGGCTTGTCACCTACAACGGACTAATGCATTCCTGGAAGGCATTCATGGTGGCATGGCTGGTCTACAGAGGTCTTTTAAGGCTCTGGCCTTCACACTGACAGCGGCTAGTCACCCCCACCTTCCGTCCCCTCTCCAATTCCCTCTTCCCAGTCCAAATCCCCCCTTCCCATACCTACCCAAAGCACACAAACAGATCTGCAAGCATCCACCTCAACAGACAAACAGAGTTCACAAAAGCACCACAAGACACACCGCCATGCACACATACAACATCCACCCACAGACACAGAAACACTCACAACTTCCCCTGACACCCTAACGATCCCCAGCATCACACAGATGACATCAAGCATATCTACAGACACTACCACAACAGTCACTGACACAGTTAGCACACCTATCCTACCTGCAGGCACAACACAAGCAGGCCCGCAGACATCCACCACAAGCACCACACCTGCAGACACCATAACTACAGATATATATACATCCACCACATCTACCATACCTGCAGTCACCACCTCAACAGACACCCACCCACCACGGCACCCCCCCAAACACCTCCAACCCACACACAAGCATACCTCCCATAAGCACACACCCACGACATCCACACCTACACATCAGACAACCACTCACTCAACCTCCAAATCCCAACCCTCTTCTGATGACCATCCTGTGTGTCCCGAAAACACTTTGTTTGGCCTTAACCTTTGTCCTGTTCCCCCTCTCCCCATCCTAGACCCAGAAGGACCCCACCCAGCTCCCACGCTGTCCATTCCACCTCCAAGGCCCCCTTGCCCCCCCACAAGTAGCCCACCCCTCCCAAGAAGACCACCCTTCCCAAGCCCAAACCCTTCCTTCCAAATCCGACCCCGCGGGATAAGCCCTGAGGTGCCTGCCTGCCCCCTTGATGCCCCTTCCTGTGGAGGTACCCTTATAGTTAGGATTCAAGTGTTGTTGGCACAATACTGTTCTATTATGGACCATGATATGGACTGGCCAATGGCCATAATTCATTTGTTCATAATAAACCGAAACAGTTGTTGTTTTTTTAGGTACAACTTTGTCCTTCAATTCCTTTTCTGGCTTTACGTTGTTCCTAGGTGACTTTGGTTGTATGCCTCCAGTTGTGTGTGTTTGGGCCTTCTTGCTGCTCCATGTGCTGTTAGTAGTATGTGGGTTTTGTGCAATGCTGTTGTCCCCCAAGATAAGGGTATATGTTGTGTGTATAGGTATATGTGTAGATGCAATGGTGGGGCCATGGCATTGTGTGCTGTTTGGTATGGTAAGTATTTTGTTTTCTCTTGTCCAATGTGTGCAGGTATGGTGTTAGACTTGTACCCCGTTATGGTGTGTGTGTACACATGTGATGTGTGTCATCTTGAGTTTTGTTTGTGCAGACATGGATTGTGTTCAATTCTGCTAGCTGTGTTTGCATTTGCCTGTGCATGTCCATTTCACTGTGTGTCCCTTGCAGATAGTTCTTGTAGAGTTGTGTCCCATGCAGTAGGAGTTGTGTGTGCTTTTTTTACTTGCCCTTCACCATTGTGCATATGTGCATGACTATGGGTTTTAGTATTGTTTGTCCGTGATACCCATAGAGGGCCATTTCATGTGAAGAAAGTGTTATATGTCCCAGTGCGGTCTATTTCTCTGAGTGACCCTTATGGCCCCACCTCAATTGTGCAGGTATAGTTGTTATGTTGGTCCTGGTCTATTTGTGTCTCTATATTTTGTGCATGCCATTGTGCTTCCATTGTGCTGTGATGTGTGTGTCCATTACAGGGTTGTTTACTGGTTGTGTTGTTTTTGTTCCATGCCACATCATTACATATGTGTGTTGTATGTGAGGACAGTCCCTGGCCAGCAGTGAATGTGAGAGTTGATTTGTGTGTGTGCTGTACGTGTATTGTTGTTGATATGTAAGACAATGTTATGCAGCCTTCAGTCTCCCTGTGCCTGTGCTGTGTGGTTTGTATGTATTTGTGCAGTGTTGCAGTGCTTTATGAGTGTGCTGCCCAAAGTGTGTGTATTGTGACTGTATATGTGTCTATATTGCTGTATGTTTGTCAGTTTGTGTTGTTTGCAATGTGTACCTGCTGAACCTGACGTACCCCATGTGAGAAAGTAGCCTCTTTCTAGCCTTGTTACCCCCACTTTTGGCCTGTTTGTGAGTGTATGTCAGGTGTGTTCACTGTCTCACTGGGATCCTGCTAGCCAGGGCCCAGTGCTCATAGTGAAAACCCTATGTTTCCAGTATGTTTGTTATGTGTCACTGGGACCCTGCTAGCCAGGACCCCAGTGCTCATAAGTTTGTGACCTATATGTATGTGTTCCCTGTGTGACGCCTAACTGTCTCACTGAGGCTCTGCTAACCAGAACCTTAGTGGTTATGCTCTCTCTTTACAAATTGTCACTAACAGGCTAGTGACCAATTTCACCAATTTACATTGGCATACTGGAACACCCTTATAATTCCCTAGTATTTGGTACTGAGGTACCCAGGGTATTGGGGTTCCAGGAGATCCCTATGGGCTGCAGCATTTCTTTTGCCACCCACAGGGAGCTCTGACAATTCTTACACAGGCCTGCCACTGCAGCCTGATTGAAATAACGTCCACGTTATTTCACAGCCATTTACCACTGCACTTAAGTAACTTATAAGTCACCTATATGTCTAACCTTTACCTGGTAAAGGTTGGGTGCTAAGTTACTTAGTGTGTGGGCACCCTGGCACTAGCCAAGGTGCTCCCACATTGTTCAGGGCAAATTCCCCGGACTTTGTGAGTGCGGGGACACCATTACACGCGTGCACTACACATAGGTCACTACCTATGTGTAGCTTCACAATGGTAACTCCGAACATGGCCATGTAACATGTCTAAGATCATGGAATTGCCCCCCAATGCCATCCTGGTATTGGTGAGACAATCCCATGATTCCCCGGGTCTCTAGCACAGACCCGGGTACTGCCAAACTGCCTTTTCAGGGGTTTCACTGCATCTGCTGCTGCTGCCAACCCCTCAGACAGGTTTCTGCCCTCCTGGGGTCCAGCCAGGCTTGGCCCAGGAAGGCAGAACAAAGGACTTCCTCAGAGAGAGGGTGTTACACCCTCTCCCTTTGGAAAAAGGTGTTAAGGCAGGGGAGGAGTAGCCTCCCCCAGCCTCTGGAAATGCTTTCATGGGCACAGATGGTGCCCATGAAAGCATAAGCCAGTCTACACCGGTTCAGGGATCCCTCAGCCCTGCTCTGGCACGAAACTGGACAAAGGAAAGGGGAGTGACCACTCCCCTGACCTGCACCTCCCCTGGGAGGTGCCCCGAGCTCCTCCAATGTGCTCCAGACCTCTGCCATCTTGGAAACAGAGGTGCTGCTGGCACACTGGACTGCTCTGAGTGGGCAGGGCCAGCAGGTGACGTCAGAGACTCCTTCTGATAGGCTCCTTCAGGTGTTGCTAGCCTATCCTCTCTCCTAAGTAGCCAAACCTCCTTTTCTGGCTATTTAGGGTCTCTGCTTTGGGGAATTCCTTAGATAATGAATGCAACAGTTCCTCTGCATCTCTCTCTTCACCTTCTGCCAAGGAATCGACTGTTGACCGCGCCGTAAGCCTGCAAAACTGCAACAAAGTAGCAAAGACGACTACTGCGACCTTGTAACGCTGATCCTGCCGCCTTCTCGACTGTTTTCCTGGTGGTGCATGCTGTGGGGGTAGTCTGCCTCCTCTCTGCACTAGAAGCTCCGAAGAAATCTCCAGTGGGCCGACGGAATCTTCCCCCTGCAACCGCAGGCACCAAAGAACTGCATCACCGGTCCTCTGGGTCTCCTCTCAGCACGACGAGCGAGGTCCCTTGAACTCAGCAACTCTGTCCAAGTGACTCCCACAGTCCAGTGACTCTTCAGTCCATGTTTGGTGGAGGTAAGTCCTTGCCTCCCCACGCTAGACTGCATTGCTGGGAACTGCGTGTTTTGCAGCTACTCCGGCTCCTGTGCATTCACCGAGGATTTCCTTTGTGCACAGCCAAGCCTGGGTCCCCGGCACTATAACCTGCATTGCACGACCTCCTGAGTTGTCCTCCGGCTTCGTGGGACCCTCTTGTGCAACTTCGGGTGAGCTCTGGTTCACTCCACTTTGTAGTGCCTGTTCCGGCACTTCTGCGGGTGCTGCTTGCTTCTGAGGGGGCTCCTTCTCTTGCTGGGCGCCCCCTCTGTCTCCTCACGCAATTGGCGACATCCTGGTCCCTCCTGGGCCACAGCAGCATCCAAAAACCCTAAGCGTGACCCTTGCAGCTAGCAAGGCTTGTTTGCGGTCTTTCTTCACGAAAACACTTCTGCACAACTCTTCACGATGTGGGACATCCATCCTCCAAAGAGGAAGTTTCTAGCCCTTGTCGTTCCTGCAGAATCCTCAGCTTCTACGATCCGGTGGCAGCTTCTTTGCACCCACAGCTGGCATTTCCTGGGCATCTGCCCACTCCCGACTTGATCGTGACTTTTGGACTTGGTCCACTTGTTCCACAGGTACTCTCGTCAGGAAATCCATTGTTGTTGCATTGCTGGTGTTGTTGTTTCTGGCAGAATTCCCCTATCACGACTTCTGTGCTCTTTGGGGAACTTAGGTGCACTTTGCACCCACTTTTCAGGGTCTTGGGGTGGGCTATTTTTCTAACCCTCACTGTTTTCTTACAGTCCCAGCGACCCTCTACGAGCTCACATAGGTTTAGGGTCCATTCGTGGTTCGCATTCCACTTCTAGAGTATATGGTTTGTGTTGCCCCTATCCCTATGTTCTCCCATTGCATTCTATTGTGACTATACATTGTTTGCACTGTTTTCTATTGCTATTACTGCATATTTTGGTATTGTGTACATATATCTTGTGTATATATGCTATCCTCATACTGAGGGTACTCACTGAGATACTTTTGGCATATTGTCATAAAAATAAAGTACCTTTATTTTTAGTATATCTGTGTATTGTGTTTTCTTATGATATTGTGCATATGACACTAGTGGTACTGTAGGAGGTTCACTCGTCTCCTAGTTCAGCCTAAGCTGCTCTGCTAAGCTACCTTTTCTATCAGCCTAAGCTGCTAGACACCCCTCTACACTAATAAGGGATACCTGGGCCTAGTGTAAGTACCCCTTGGTACTCACTACAAGCCAGTCCAGCCTCCTACACCCCACCTTTGATGTGTTCACCGGTGACACAAGCTGTTTTTATGGTTGGTGATGCAGGTAGGTGTGTTTACTTATGGTTGTTTGTGTCCATGGAAATGTTGATTTTGATGTCTTCTGATTATCAGCAGCAGTGGCATGATGTTTATCAATGCTCAATGGCAGCTTCGAACGTGTAAGACTGCCTGCAGGTGAGTTTCTCTCTTTTTTCTGTCCTATTCAACCTTTTGATACGTGGTGGTTAGACCTTCATAGTCACATTGGAGGTGTGCAACCTCATAATAAGTCAGGCGGAAACACTGTACTCACTGGCCTCTTTGTGCTTCCTCTGCACTGTGGTGGTCTGTGCTGCCTGGCAGTGCTGGTGGACTGCTGGTGGTCTTCTGTTGGTATGACTGCCAAACTCATAGTACAGCGGTCACATCTGGCAGACCGATGATGGTTAGACCATCACCACCAACATGGCAGTCTCGGGACCGCCAAACTCATAATGAGGCCCTTAGTCCACCATGGAAATCAGGAAGGTAAAGGGGTTTTTCAAGGTTGGCGATTTTATGATCAGCCAAAAGTGGAAAATGGGAGATTATATTATACCATGAGGAAGAGTTCTGCCCACGTGTGTTTAGTTTCATGCTTCTTGACAGCAAATTTTTTGAGACGAAGAATGACACATAAACAGTGATGTAGCTCCTTGTTAAAAACAAAATTACAGGGGTTGGGAATTGGTAAAGGGAGCTACTAAGAATAACAACTCACCATTCAGTGACTCCTGAATTTTTAGATATAACCTATAGAATGACAAGCTGTAAAATAACCGCTATGTGAATGGCAAGTCATCTCTAAGATTGGTTATAAATCCCCAGGGGTAGCCAATTTTAAAATAATGTATTTATTGTCAAGATAGTTATCATATTATACCTCACACACTCATCATATTATGTTTCAGGCAAATAGAAAACTTAGGGGGGTTACTTACATATTTTGTTTACATGTTCAGCACTTTATGAATTTTGGTGTAAGATATTCCAAGAGCTAAGTAAAAGTATTCAGGTGATAACTGAATCAGATGTATACTTGGCACTATTCGATATTCATATGATACTAGTAATTTGAACGAACATGTTCAATATTTTATTTATATTGCCATGTCTGTTGCCCGGTCGCTGATTCTGCTAATACTGGAAATAAACAAAATGTTAAAACCTTTGATTGATATGTGAAAGTGATGGAAATTTGAATTTTTCGGAGAATGCCTATGCACGGCGGTCCAGGAGCTCATCTTGGTTTTTGGCAATTTGGAAAGTTGTTGATTATTATGAGCAGAACGCACGTTGCTGAGTAGTAGTGATAGGAAAGCAGCAAAAGTCATGGTCAAGAGGTACTTTAGATTAAAAAATGTGTTGTTTTTGAGGAGGTGACGAGAAGTTCTCCAATGTGTTCTATGGTTTAATGCCTTCCCGAAACAGTGGTTATGCTTTGGTAGAGTCTATCAAGCAAGTTTTCTCTTGTGATAGGTACTTTATATTTAAGAAGACATTTGTCCTGTATGTAAATTAGACGATCAAAGTGGCCATTTTATAGCTACTTACCACTCTTAGCAATGTAATTAATTAATAGAAGGGGGGATATAGCCATGATTTGTTTGTCAAGGATGTATGAACGATTTAACTGCAAAGCCCTCTCACACTCTAATCAATGAGAAAGAAGTTACAATTGTGAGGTGCTCAGTAGTTTAAATTCAAGAAATGATCAGGTAAAATAACGTCTAGGAGGCATAAAGGTGCTAGTACTTTTGTAACATTTCAAGCAGTTTTTACTTATTGCGATAAATACTTTGACAGAGGATGATATTTTTTAAGAATGTCGTTTACAGCACTTAACTATTAATTACCACTTTAATTAATAGTAAGTTGAACTTATGTTTCTGCAATACACTGTTACAATTTAATTCATAAGATGGAAGTTATGCCTTTGGTATGCTCTGTACTCTAATTTCAAGACACATTTGGTTCGTAACAAAGTGAAAGTTATTTAGTGCAAAATGAGGCTGAGAAAAACTTGCATACGAGAGAGGCAACCCCTAGTGATACCGCTTTTTTGGTCATTGTGTAAAATAACGGAGAAATAGGAATCCATACCATATTCCTCAAATTCATGTCCCAGGGCCAAAGTCTGGATTGGCTTTCACATGATAATCCACACAGCCCAGATACGATTTGCTACATACATATACATTAAGCGTTCATCAGTTCTATAAAAAGTGAAAGTGTGTTGATGCAAGTTCTCACAGAGAAAAGCTTGACTAAATGCAATAACCAATTATGCATGGGGGTTTTATTTTACCACAGACTTCAAAGTCACAATTACAAGGCACACCTGGTGCTTGGTTGCTGTTAAACTTTGACAAATTCACTCTAGTATGGAAAACACCTAATTCAATTGTGAAATATAGGGTACACTGTGCTTTAGGTAAATGCAATTGAGGTAGCTCTCTGGCCCATTGTTTGTGTTCTGAGTCCATCTTGTGCCCTTTGTGCTGTGGTTCTTACTTGCCAGTCTCATGTCACCCTTCCCTTGTGGTGCGTCGCTGTACTGAGTACTCCAAATCATGTTTTTCTTGCAGCGCCTTCCAATCTTGAGCACTCCAAGATTCCCCTCCCAGGAAGCCTGAACCATTGACCCCCCTATTCTACTGCTATGCAAGCTCAGTCTACTGTGCACCTGCACATGTCTATTTAAGAACGTTACATTTCCACTGTGAACCATTGAATTGTTCCATCATGTACTTCGGGTTCTGTTGCCTGCAACAAATGATCTTCCTCGGGTTCATTGAAATATTCCACACTGTCATGTGTGACATGTGTCTTTCTGGAACACTCTTTGCTTCCTGTATAAATACCCGCCCTGAACCTGCATTGGCGCTTGGCCTCATTCCTGTCTTGTGCAAGCAACATCCCTGCACTCACCTCCTGTATTCCCTGGAACTCCTAGTGCTCTAATCTTTCAAGCCTTCTTGATGATTCTGGCATCCAGGCATCTGTGATACTTTCAGTGTCTTCCTTTATGAGCTATGATTCCATTTCTTCGTAAGCTTCTAACACCGAGTCGTCTTCAGATTCCAGTTCAAGTACTGTCAAGGCTATGTCCTTCTTCTCAGGTTAGTGTACACTAATCCATAGGTTAGCAATAATCCAAAGATTTATTTCCTTTGAAGGTATGAGTATATTTTTCAGATTTTGGTAACTGCTTGAGTATTGACCCCCAGGAGACCCAGAGCTCTGAACTCTCTATTGTACAAGAACTGACAATTTGCTATTGTGTTTATTGACAAGTTGTATCCAGCATTTCCTAAGAATATTCTAGAGTTCAATGTTGTATTTGGGTTTGATTGGAAGTCTGTGTGTTTCAGACTCCAAGAAAATCACCAGTTTATTTTTTAGACGGTTTCTGCTCTTTCTCATGCAATATTTACTATAAGATCTGTAAGTGTACAAATGGTGTAAAACAATTGATAGATCATTTTGAATTGGGAACCTATGGGTAACACTGACTCTTGTTGTTTTTAGTGTATCATACCAACATTGAGGATAACGAAGACCTGGGAGTCCCGATCCTACTAGGCAGTTTTTCTTTTCTTTCTTTTTATCACATTCCCCCCTCTCACCCTGGAGGCGACTGGTGAACAAGACTTGATTTTACCTTGGTTCCGTCCCTACCTCGAATAGGATTAGAGCTCTGGCATTGTCTCAGCGGTTGGAACCAGGGGAGTGCATGACAGTTTGCTGTACAAGAAGACAATTGAATTTAACTGTGAGGTTTCTTCTAAAGCAATAGATAGTTTGAGGTGAGGGATCAATACATGTCCTTTGGTAACAGCAACAGGATTAATTGTTGGCGGTAAGTCCATAGATCTTTATTCCCCAAATCCCATAAGATCTTTTTCACATAGAGTGCCAATGGATTACTAGAGAGCTTAGAGTCCTTGGATACTTCAAATATAGATCTTGAGTAAACTTCTTCAAAAACAATTTCCATTCAGACAAAATCAATTAATTACAGGGCGTTAGACAATGATGCCTGAAATAGTTCAGATGCCTACTTCCAAGAACAAAAGGACTAGACCCAGTTTTACCAATGCTCTTAAAAATAGTTTTCTAATTATTGGAGTTACTTTGTTTTGCTATAGCCCCAAAGTTTAGTTCAGTAATTTGCAGGTGCAACTACTTTCTGTCTGTATTTCAAAGATATTGCACTCAAAGATTATCTGTCGATTTTATTTCTAAGATACAGTATTGGATTGGGTATTCGCTTGAGGGTAACTGAAGCCTTGTCACTGTGATCACGCCAATTCATTTTCTGGTTGAAGCATATGCCTAAATAGTCATAGTTCAATGCACTCTCAACAGTTAGATCTCCAACCAAGGGCTGCTTGGGGGGAGGCTGAGGTAACACTGACATCATCTTTCTTTTCACAGAATTGATTTGAAGATATATGATTTTGTAGCATCTCTCAAACGTAGCTAGAAACCTATGCATTTCTTTTTGCATCCATGATAATATGATTGTGTCATAAGCAAAAAGTAAGATCATTATCTTTTTGTTTTACAGCTTGGGGACATCGTGGTTCTCTTTATCCAGTAACAGGAGTGAGACAAGAACTCCAACCTGATGAACACATGATGGGACTGAAAACAAAAAGATCAACTTTTTATTCACTCTTTTTACCACCTATTTAGCAGAGCACATCCAAAGACTTTTTCACAACATCTAGAAGAGAAATAGACTAATACCTACTTGGTGATAACTCACTGCCCTGTTTGTGCAAGAATATTATTACTGCAGATCGTCAGGAGGAAGAAATGGAGTTCGAGGCCAGCAATGAGTTAAAAACTTTAGGCAGAACTTCTGTCCACAGCTTTAGGTCCGCTCGTAACATGTCTGCATGCTCAAAATTGGATCTTTGAGCTTTAGTGAGCTTCTGACCTGCTATTGGTCGCTCTATTTCGGGTAGAAGAAATGTTAAGCATGCTATTGGAGCTCTTTCCATTATGTTTTCATTTCTATATACATGACCATGTGTCAATTCACTTGTTGGATTTTCAATGTCATACAAATTCTAGAAACGCTGACCAACACATTTACGCCAATGTGAGGTTCTTGCTTATTTACGACTCCTCTGTTTGCCCTATCGGCCAGAACCTTATGATGTCTTTCATTGTGGCTGCCTTACTCAGGTCCCCTCAGAGGGCTTGAAGAGATGCATGTTTTGTTTCCCTGATTAGGGTTTTATATTCCCTCCTTAGAGACTTAACATACTCTTCTTTAGATGGTGTTCTATGAGAAACACCTTGTGTATTAGATAGCAATTGTTTCCTTACTCTACAGGCTTTACCAAAACGTTAATTGCTTCTTTGCAAATTTCTGACTTCCAAGTGCTGACCAAAACACAGGAAGTTGTTTTATTATTGTATTCTAGGTGTCCTGAATGGTTTTAGTTTCTTTAATTTGAGAGGTGCAGATAACAGTAACTTGTTCTGTCCGGTTATAAAACATCAAGCTGCCTTCCTTTAGGAATTGTTCCAAGTTCCATTTCATTGCCCTTCTGTTAATGGAAGGTTCAGTTTCTAGAACATATGCAGCATTGTATGTAGGCTTGAGATTTATTTCAGACAAAAAAAATTGTGACTCATGATTGCTGTTCAAACACTGATAAATCCTCATTTCAGGAACAATATCCCAGGATTTGACGTTATGTAAAAATAATATACCCTGAAGAAACTCCTAGTACATCTTAAAGATGACGCTGCTGGGCTGTCAGAGATAGTATGACTAATAAGAAAACTTGGACATTAGTTAGACAGCAGTGTTATGAAGAGCTTCCCTTTTCTTGTTTTATATAACCTTATGCAATTCAATAGTTATGGTGCTGGGACTCCACAGCTCGCTTCTTCTTTGATAAAATGTTCTCTACTATGTCCATTGATAGAAGGCCATTTGCTTGGTAGGTGGCTCTTTCCACACTGAAGTGATATTTTCTGGTTGATAGGGGTCTACCAAAGAATTTAAGATAATGTTGGTGTTGATTGCGTCTAATAGAGAGTTGGCAGGACTTTTATCTGTTGCAGCCCCAGGTGACATGACTCATTAGGTGGCTCAACCTCACTTATTGGTAAATGCTCCTATGAGGGCAATCATTATTGTGTACACTGGCCATCCTGGGTGCCATTAACTACCATCTGTTTGATTATCTTAGGTGATATTAACTTTCCACAGGTCCTTCTACATCTCCTCATTCTATTGGTTTTATTTTTTATCTTAATTTAATCTGAGTGGGGCCAACATGACTTGTGTGTCATTGTTAGCATCACTTTGATCCCTTGGTAGGGACATGGGGCACAACTGCTGATAACTTCCACCATTCTCTGTGGTTTGTTTGAATAATTTCCTCAGGCAGAAAACTTGATCATCTAATGACCCAGGGTTTTAACGTGTTCCAATTCCTTTATTTTCAGTCACTACTTTTTTGCCCTTCTTCCTCTGTCCATCATTAGAAGGATTGTTGAAACACTTTGAGGCTACATTCATGTTTGAGTTATTCAAGGTGTTCCCAGTGGATGCTGCACTTTCAGAACTCTCCTTGCTGGTTGTGCTTTGTGTTTTAGGAGACTTCATAGGTTGGTGCTGCCTTGGCCGTCAATATCTCTCCCAAAAGTAGTCCCAGCATCGAAATGTGCACTCTTTGAGATATTGGAGATTTAGGGGCATATTTATACTCCGTTTGCGCCGAATTAGCGTCATTTTTTTCGACGCAAATTCGGCGCAAAACTAACGCCATATTTATACTTTGGCGTTAGACGCGTCTAGCGCCAAAGTATGAGTAAAGAGCGTAATTTTTTTGCGTGAACGCCTTCCTTGCGTTAATGAGATGCAAGGAAGGCGTTCCCGTCAAAAAAAATGACGGCGACGTAAATGCATCGTATTTATACTCCCGGGCAAAAATCACGCTCGGGAGGTGGCGGGTCAAAAAACCCCGCATTTGCGCCACTATTTAACGCCTGGGTCAGGGTAGGCGTTAAGGGGCCTGTGGGCTCAAAATGAGCCCACAGGTGCCCTCCCCTGCCCCCAGGGACCCTCCCTGCCACCCCTGCCCACCCCAGGAGGACACCCAAGGATGGAGAGACCCACCCCAGGGACATTCAGGTAAGTTCAGGTAAGTATAATTTTTTATATTTTTTAATTTTTTTTGTGTGGCATAGGGGGGCCTTATTTGTGCCCCCCTACATGCCACTATGCCCAATGACCATGCCCAGGGGACATAAGTCCCCTGGGCATGGCCATTGGGCAAGGGGGCATGACTCCTGTCTTTACTAAGACAGGAGTCATTTAAATGGCGTCTGGGCGTCGAAAATAATGGCGCAAATGGGGTTGAGGCGATTTTTTTGCCTCAACCTGACTTGCCCCATTTTAAGACGCCCTAACGCCATTTTCCCCCTACGCCGGCGCTGCCTGGTCTACGTGGTTTTTTTCCACGCACACCAGGCAGCGCCGGTCTGCTTGCGCCGGCTAACGCCATTCCATAAATACGGCGCCCGCATGGCGCTTCAGAATGGCGTTAGACGGCGCTAAATTTTTTGACGCTAAACTGCGTTAGCGCAGTTTAGCGTCAAAAAGTATAAATATGGGCCTTAGGGGCATATTTATACTCCGTTTGCGCCGAATTAGCGTCGTTTTTTTCGACGCAAATTCGGCGCAAAACTAACGCCATATTTATACTTTGGCGTTAGACGCGTCTAGCGCCAAAGTATGAGTAAAGAGCGTCATTTTTTGCGTGAACGCCTTCCTTGCGTTAATGAGATGCAAGGAAGGCGTTCCCGTCTAAAAAAATGACGGCGACGCAAATGCGTCGTATTTATGCTCCCGGGCAAAAATCACGCCCGGGAGGTGGCGGGTCAAAAAACCCCGCATTTGCGCCACTATTTAACGCCTGGGTCAGGGTAGGCGTTAAGGGGCCTGTGGGCTCAAAATGAGCCCACAGGTGCCCTCCCCTGCCCCCAGGGACCCCCCCTGCCACCCCTGCCCACCCCAGGAGGACACCCAAGGATGGAGGGACCCACCCCAGGGACATTCAGGTAAGTTCAGGTAAGTATAATTTTTCATATTTTGTAAATTTTTTTGTGTGGCATAGGGGGGCCTTATTTGTGCCCCCCTACATGCCACTATGCCCAATGACCATGCCCAGGGGACATAAGTCCCCTGGGCATGGCCATTGGGCAAGGGGGCATGACTCCTGCCTTTATTAAGACAGGAGTCATTTAAATGGCGTCTGGGCGTCGAAAATAATGGCGCAAATCGGGTTGAGGCGATTTTTTTGTCTCAACCTGACTTGCCCCATTTTAAGACGCCCTAACGCCATTTTCCCCCTACGCCGGCGCTGCCTGGTCTACGTGGTTTTTTTCCACGCACACCAGGCAGCGCCGGTCTGCTTGCGCCGGCTAACGCCATTCCATAAATACGGCGCCCGCATGGCGCTTCAGAATGGCGTTAGACGGCACTAAATTTTTTGACGCTAAACTGCGTTAGCGCAGTTTAGCGTCAAAAAGTATAAATATGGGCCTTAATTTGTCAGATTAGTTTTACATCCTTGGCCTACAGTAACACTCCAGTAGTTTTCCCTAAGATGGTATTTGCACCTTGGGCTATGGACCAAACACTGCTAATTCTGCTTCATAGCTCAATTGATATTGCATGGAGCTATCTACCTGCATTGTTGCATCAGTCATAGATGCTCTCTTAGTTAGCGCTTCTATGACTAGGTTCAGTAAGTCAGTATTGGGGTCAGTGCTGAATACGGAGTTGTCTAACGGTGATAGCACTGAGCCCAATATCCTTTTGAGGGCCTGAAGTGATCTGGATATTATGGTGTCCTGGTCTGCTGGACTGAAGAGACTGTGAGCCAGTATGCCACTTGTGGAAACTTGTGTTTGCCAGCTACAGAATAGTATACAACTTTACTTAATAGATCACTATCCTAGATTAAGCTTTTGGGCTTTCGACTCGGTTTCCTGGATTGTTTTGTATTTATCCTAACCCTGGTAAGTAAGACAGATACATCTGGAAGGGTATAGTCCGATAGCAAAGCCCTGCATGGGCTTACTTGGACTTCAGCGAAAGGTTAGTAGACGGAAAACTGCAGAGTTAAGGCTGCACACCGCACTTGGGCCCCCTTCACTGGGGCTCAGCCTCCACCAGGTCACACATTACCCTGCATAATCACCATTACAGTTGGCACTTAAGAATTGGCTCCCCAAAGACCTATATCTTCAACATGAGCAGCAGTTGGAGGGAAGACCGTTAGCAGAGTCCCCTATAAACTAGAGGCATGAGCACACCCTCCCATTCCGCAACACAACATAACAACAGCAAAGATTTAGAGGCTACTCTATCATACCTCTTGGGATGCTCATATCTGGTGCTAACAAAGACTTCTGTGATTGCTTTTAGGTCTCGTGATATGGCCAATTGATACAGCTAGTCACGTTGATGACAGAGTAGTCTGTCTGCCAAACTCTGAATTAGGTCCTACCTATAGGCATTATGAGGACTTAATCATGCCTTTCTGACTTTACAATATCCAGGTCACCTTCCAGCACTTTATAAATATTGTCTTCAGAGACCTTTTAAATAGCAAGATCAAAATCATCGTAGTGATTTATTTGTATGACATTTTGTTGTCCTAAGACACTTTACAACATCAACATGTCAGAGAAGTTCTCAGGGGCTCATGTGACATTCACTCTGTGCCAAGGCTAAGAAATGCATTTTTGAGGCTAACCATTTGTCTTTACTGGGTTCCTTCAATCCTGAACAGGGAAAATAATTGGATGCCTCCAAAATGAAAACAGTCATAGATTTAATATTTTTACATTTTTAAATGTAATTTTTTTAAACATTTTTTATACACTGTATGGGCTGTTTACAAATGTAAAAAAATGTTATTTATATTTAAATTTTGAATATAACATGTAAAATATTGTTATTATTTTTTGTTTACAAATTAAAAAATATTGTATTATTTGATAACGTATACATTTCTTTTTAAAATGCTGTACTTACATTTTGTTAAAGTCCTAAACATAAATTAAAATCATGGTGTATGTTTTCTTAAATATTTAATCATTTTCTTATCAATAGTGTGTGTTATTTTTTGGTTTAGTGTTTAAATTGTATTTTAGATTTTTACTTTTTTCTTGTAGTTACAAAGTTATTTGGTATTGCGTTTGATTGTTTTCAATTTATGGAGATATACCTTTGCTTCATTATGAGCTGGTTGCAGATTTTAGTATATATTCTAATGATTTTGTAGTGCTATTGATTGCGTAAAATCTCTTGTTTTTGTAGTGGGCACTGTAAAACTGACCCCTTAACTGCCCAACACTTTTCCCAAGATGTTGAAGTTGGAGTGGTAGAGGTTATTATGATCTCTTTAGCGTCCAAATTCCCCAAGATGGTTTAATTTGCAGTGACAATAGTAAATCTTACACGTTTACAGCCCATCACATTCCCCAAAATGATTTAAGGTCTGATTACGACTTTTTTTGGTAGGGATAGCCGACCGCCAAAGTTACAGGGAGGAGGCTGCCGTCATACTGGCAGCCTCCCCTCCAGTTGTATTAAGGTGTTGCCACTGGGCTGAACAGCAGAAACATCGTATTACAACATTTCCACTGGTCAGACCGGGGGAAACAGTGCCGCTGCATTGGCCTCGCCATGGCACAACAGCACCCTCGGAATCTGCACTGTCTACAGAGGAGACAGTGTGCATTCTGAGGTGGTGGCAGGGGTCTCCCTGGACATGGGCAGTGCAGGGGCCCTCCTGTGGTCCCAAGCACTGGCTTACTGCCAGCCCTTTCTTGGCAGGGACCTTGCAATGAAGGCTGGTGGAAAAAGGACTTGTGATCAGCATTGTGGCGCCGCCATAGCTGACCATGACTCCGACCACCACCACCCCATCGGGATCCAAGATCCTGGTGGTGGCGACAGTCCCCTGGCGGTGTGACTGCAAGGGTCATAATCTAGTAGTTGGACTGCCAGGAGTGCGGCGGTCTGACCACCACCAAAGGTAAAAACAACAAGTGATGGACGGAATGCTGAACATTGTCAAACACTCACCCCCAGTCATAGATCTGGGTTTAATCCATCGTTCTTTTGCTCACCATGCCACCCCAGTTTGGACCCAGCCATATGCAAATCAGTCTTGACCCTGTTCCTCATGGGAACAGTCCAGACCGAACTGCCAAGCCAGGTCCTTACTGGACCGGAAACAAGCATCCTGGGACCGGTTTCGGGGTTTCACCCCTCATCAGCCAGGCTAGCTTGAATCCAGTGGCATGGGAAGCACGGGACCCATGTCTGGGCATACCCTTCCCACTTAGGGCGACAAAGCAAAAACAACAAGTGATGGACGGAATGCTGAACATTGTCAAACACTCACCCCCAGTCATAGATCTGGGTTTAATCCATCGTTCTTTTGCTCACCATGCCACCCCAGTTTGGACCCAGCCATATGCAAATCAGTCTTGACCCTGTTCCTCATGGGAACATTCCAGACCAAACTGCCAAGCCAGGTCCTCACTGGACCGGAAACAAGCATCCTGGGACCGGTTTCGGGGTTTCACCCCTCATCAGCCAGGCTAGCTTGAATCCAGTGGCATGGGAAGCACGGGACCCACGTCTGGGCATACCCTTCCCACTTAGGGCGACAAAGCAAAAACAACAAGTGATGGACGGAATGCTGAACATTGTCAAACACTCACCCCCAGTCATAGATCTGGGTTTAATCCATCGTTCTTTTGCTCACCATGCCACCCCAGTTTGGACCCAGCCATATGCAAATCAGTCTTGACCCTGTTCCTCATGAGAACAGTCCAGACCGAACTGCCAAGCCAGGTCCTCACTGGACCGGAAACAAGCATCCTGGGACCGGTTTCGGGGTTTCACCCCTCATCAGCCAGGCTAGCTTGAATCCAGTGGCATGGGAAGCACGGGACCCACGTCTGGGCATACCCTTTCCACTTAGGGCGACAAAGCAAAAACAACAAGTGATGGACGGAATGCTGAACATTGTCAAACACTCACCCCCAGTCATAGATCTGGGTTTAATCCATCGTTCTTTTGCTCACCATGCCACCCCAGTTTGGACCCAGCCATATGCAAATCAGTCTTAACCCTGTTCCTCATGGGAACAGTCCAGACCGAACTGCCAAGCCAGGTCCTCACTGGACCGGAAACAAGCATCCTGGGACCGGTTTCGGGGTTTCACCCCTCATCAGCCAGGCTAGCTTGAATCCAGTGGCATGGGAAGCACGGGACCCACGTCTGGGCATACCCTTACCACTTAGGGCGACAAAGCAAAAACAACAAGTGATGGACGGAATGCTGAACATTGTCAAACACTCACCCCCAGTCATAGATCTGGGTTTAATCCATCGTTCTTTTGCTCACCATGCCACCCCAGTTTGGACCCAGCCATATGCAAATCAGTCTTGACCCTGTTCCTCATGGGAACAGTCCAGACCGAACTGCCAAGCCAGGTCCTCACTGGACCGGAAACAAGCATCCTGGGACCGGTTTCAGGGTTTCACCCCTCATCAGCCAGGCTAGCTTAAATCCAGTGGCATGGGAAGCACGGGACCCACGTCTGGGCATACCCTTCCCACTTAGGGCGACAAAGCAAAAACAACAAGTGATGGACGGAATGCTGAACATTGTCAAACACTCACCCCCAGTCATAGATCTGGGTTTAATCCATCGTTCTTTTGCTCACCATGCCACCCCAGTTTGGACCCAGCCATATGCAAATCAGTCTTGACCCTGTTCCTCATGGGAACAGTCCAGACCGAACTGCCAAGCCAGGTCCTCACTGGACCGGAAACAAGCATCCTGGGACCGGTTTCGGGGTTTCACCCCTCATCAGCCAGGCTAGCTTGAATCCAGTGGCATGGGAAGCACGGGACCCACGTCTGGGCATACCCTTCCCACTTAGGGCGACAAAGCAAAAACAACAAGTGATGGACGGAATGCTGAACATTGTCAAACACTCACCCCCAGTCATAGATCTGGGTTTAATCCATCATTCTTTTGCTCACCATGCCACCCCAGTTTGGACCCAGCCATATGCAAATCAGTCTTAACCCCGTTCCTCATGGGAACAGTCTAGACCGAACTGCCAAGCCAGGTCCTCACTGGACCGGAAACAAGCAGACTGGGACCGGTCTCGGGGTTTCACCCCTCATCAGCCAGGCTAGCTTGAATCCAGTGGCATGGGAAGCACGGGACCCACGTCTGGGCATACCCTTCCCACTTAGGGCGACAAAGCAAAAACAACAAGTGATGGACGGAATGCTGAACATTGTCAAACACTCACCCCCAATCATAGATCTGGGTTTAATCCATCACTCTTTTGCTCACCATGCCACCCCAGTTTGGACCCAGCCATATGCAAATCAGTCTTGACCCTGATCCTCATGGGAACAGTCCAGACCAAACTGCCAAGCCAGGTCCTCACTGGACCGGAAACAAGCATTCTGGGACCTGTTTCGGGGTTTCACCCCTCATTAGCCAGGCTAGCTTGAATCCAGTGGCATGGGAAGCACGGGACCCACGTCTGGGCATACCCTTCCCACTTAGGGCGACAAAGCAAAAACAACAAGTGATGGACGGAATGCTGAACATTGTCAAACACTCACCCCCAGTCATAGATCTGGGTTTAATCCATCGTTCTTTTGCTCACCATGCCACCCCAGTTTGGACCCAGCCATATGCAAATGAGTCTTGACCCTGTTCCTCATGGGAACAGTCCAGACCGAACTGCCAAGCCAGGTCCTCACTGGACCAGAAACAAGCATCCTGAGACCGGTTTCGGGGTTTCACCCCTCATCAGCCAGGCTAGCTTGAATCCAGTGGCATGGGAAGCACGGGACCCACGTCTGGGCATACCCTTCCCACTTAGGGCGACAAAGCAAAAACAACAAGTGATGGACGGAATGCTGAACATTGTCAAACACTCACCCCCAGTCATAGATCTGGGTTTAATCCATCGTTCTTTTGCTCACCATGCCACCCCAGTTTGGACCCAGCCATATACAAATCAGTCTTGACCCTGTTCAAGTGTTGAATGCTTGACAATGTTCAGCATTCCGTCCATCACTTGTTGTGTTTGCTTTGTCGCCCTAAGTGGGAAGGGTATGCCCATACGTGGGTCCCGTGCTTCCCATGCCACTGGATTCAAGCTAGCCTGTCTGATGAGGGGTGAAACCCCGAAACCGGTCCCAGGATGCTTGTTTCCAGTCCAGGGAAGACCTGGCCTAGCAGTTCGGGCTGGACTGTTCCCATGGGGAACAGGGTCAAGACTGATTTGCATATGGCTGGGTCCAAACTGGAATGACATGGGCAGCAAAAAAATGATGGATTTAGGCCCAGATCACTGTACTGAGGGTGAATGCTTGACAATGTTCAGCATTCCGTCCATCACTTGTTGTGTTTGCTTTGTCGCCCTAAGTGGGAAGGGTATGCCCAGACGTGGGTCCCGTGCTTCCCATGCCACTGGATTCAAGCTAGCCTGTCTGATGAGGGGTGAAACCCCGAAACCAGTCCCAGGATGCTTGTTTCTAGTCCAGGGAAGACCTGGCCTAGCAGTTCGGGCTGGACTGTTCCCATGGGGAACAGGGTCAAGACTGATTTGCACATGGCTGGGTCCAAACTGGAATGGCATGGGCAGCAAAAAAATGATGGATTTAGGCCCAGATCACTGTACTGGGGGTGAATGCTTGACAATGTTCAGCATTCCGTCCATCACTTGTTGTGTTTGCTTTGTCGCCCTAAGTGGGAAGGGTATGCCCAGACGTGGGTCCAGTGCTTCCCATGACACTGGATTCAAGCTAGCCTGTCTGATGAGGGGTGAAACCCCGAAACCGGTCCCAGGATGCTTGTTTCCAGTCCAGGGAAGACCTGGCTTAGCAGTTTGGGCTGGACTGTTCCCATGGGGAACAGGGTCAAGACTGATTTGCATATGGCTGGGTCCAAACTGGAATGGCATGGGCAGCAAAAAAATGATGGATTTAGGCCCAGATCACTGTACTGGGGGTGAATGCTTGACAATGTTCAGCATTCCGTCCATCACTTGTTGTGCTTGCTTTGTCGCCCTAAGTGGGAAGGGTATGCCCAGACGTGGGTCCCGTGCTTCCCATGCCACTGGATTCAAGCTAGCCTGTCTGATGAGGGGTGAAACCCCGAAACCGGTCCCAGGATGTTTGTTTCCAGTCCAGGGAAGACCTGGCCTAGCAGTTCGGGCTGGACTGTTCCCATGGGGAACAGGGTCAAGACTGATTTGCATATGGCTGTGTCCAAACTGGAATGGCATGGGCAGCAAAAAAATGATGGATTTAGGCCCAGATCACTGTACTGGGGGTGAATGTTTGACAATGTTCAGCATTCCGTCCATCACTTGTTGTGTTTGCTTTGTCGCCCTAAGTGGGAAGGGTATGCCCAGACGTGGGTCCCGTGCTTCCCATGCCACTGGATTCAAGCTAGCCTGTCTGATGAGGGGTGAAACCCCGAAACCGGTCCCAGGATGCTTGTTTCCAGTCCAGGGAAGACCTGGCCTAGCAGTTCGGGCTGGACTGTTCCCATGGGGAACAGGGTCAAGACTGATTTGCATTTGGCTGGGTCCAAACTGGAATGGCATGGGCAGCAAAAAAATGATGGATTTAGTCCCAGATCACTGTACTGGGGGTGAATGCTTGACAATGTTCAGCATTCCGTCCATCACTTGTTGTGTTTGCTTGGTCGCTCTAAGTGGGAAGGGTATGCCCAGACGTGGGTCCAGTGCTTCCCATGCCACTGGATTCAAGCTAGCCTGTCTGATGAGGGGTGAAACCCCGAAACCAGTCCCACGATGCTTGTTTCCAGTCCAGGGAAGACCTGGCTTAGCAGTTCGGGCTGGACTGTTCCCATGGGGAACAGGGTCAAGACTGATTTGCATATGGCTGGGTCCAAACTGGAATGGCATGGGCAGCAAAAAAATGATGGATTTAGGCCCAGATCACTGTACTGGGGGTGAATGCTTGACAATGTTCAGCATTCCGTCCATCACTTGTTGTGTTTGCTTTGTCGCCCTAAGTGGGAAGGGTATGCCCAGACGTGGGTCCAGTGCTTCCCATGCCACTGGATTCAAGCTAGCCTGTCTGATGAGGGGTGAAACCCCGAAACCGGTCCCAGGGTGCTTGTTTCCAGTCCAGGGAAGACCTGGCCTAGCAGTTCGGGCTGGACTCTTCCCATGGGGAACAGGGTCAAGACTGATTTGCATATGGCTGGGTCCAAACTGGAATGGCATGGGCAGCAAAAAAATGATGTATTTAGGCCCAGATCACTGTACTGGGGGTGAATGCTTGACAATGTTCAGCATTCCATCCATCACTTGTTGTGTTTGCTTTGTCGCCCTAAGTGGGAAGGGTATGCCCAGACGTGGGTCCCGTGCTTCCCATGCCACTGGATTCAAGCTAGCCTGTCTGATGTGGGGTGAAACCCCAAAACCGGTCCCAGGATGCTTGTTTCCAGTCCAGGGAAGACCTGACCTAGCAGTTCGGGCTGGACTGTTCCCATGGGGAACAGGGTCAAGACTGATTTGCATATGGCTGGGTCCAAACTGGAATGGCATGGGCAGCAAAAAAATGATGGATTTAGGCCCAGATCACTGTACTGGGGGTGAATGCTTGACAATGTTCAGCATTCCGTCCATCACTTGTTTTGTTTGCTTTGTCGCCCTAAGTGGGAAGGGTATGCCCAGACGTGGGTCCCGTGCTTCCCATGCCACTGGATTCAAGCTAGCCTGTCTGATGAGGGGTGAAACCCCGAAACCGGTCCCAGGATGCTTGTTTCCAGTCCAGGGAAGACCTGGCCTAGCAGTTCGGGCTGGACTGTTCCCATGGGGAACAGGGTCAAGACTGATTTGCATATGGCTGGGTCCAAACTGGAATGGCATGGGCAGCAAAAAATGATGGATTTAGTCCCAGATCACTGTACTGGGGGTGAATGCTTGACCATGTTCAGCATTCCGTCCATCACTTGTTGTTTTTGCTTTGTCGCCCTAAGTGGGAAGGGTATGCCCAGACGTGGGTCCCGTGCTTCCCATGCCACTGGATTCAAGCTAGCCTGTCTGATGAGGGGTGAAACCCCGAAACCGGTCCCAGGATGCTTGTTTCCAGTCCAGGGAAGACCTGGCTTAGCAGTTCGGGCTGGACTGTTCCCATGGGGAACAGTGTCAAGACTGATTTGCATATGGCTGGGTCCAAACTGGAATGGCATGGGCAGCAAAAAAATGATGGATTTAGGCCCAGATCACTGTACTGGGGGTGAATGCTTGACAATATTCAGCATTCCGTCCATCACTTGTTGTGTTTGCTTTGTCGCCCTAAGTGGGAAGGGTATGCCCAGACGTGGGTCCTGTGCTTCCCATGCCACTGGATTCAAGCTAGCCTCTCTGATGAGGGGTGAAACCCCGAAACCGGTCCAAGGATGCTTGTTTCCAGTCCAGGGAAGACCTGGCCTAGCAGTTTGGGCTGGACTGTTCCCATGGGGAACAGGGTCAAGACTGATTTGCATATGGCTGGGTCCAAACTGGAATGGCATGGGCAGCAAAAAAATGATAGATTTAGGCCCAGATCACTGTACTGGGGGTGAATGCTTGACAATGTTCAGCATTCCGTCCATCACTTGTTGTGTTTGCTTTGTCGCCCTAAGTGGGAAGGGTATGCCCAGACGTGGGTCCCGTGCTTCCCATGCCACTGGATTCAAGGTAGCCTCTCTGATGAGGGGTGAAACCCCGAAACCGGTCCCAGGATGCTTGTTTCCAGTCCAGGGAAGACCTGGCCTAGCAGTTCGGTCTGGACTGTTCCCATGGGGAACAGGGTCAAGACTGATTTGCACATGGCTGGGTCCAAACTGGAATGGCATGGGCAGCAAAAAAATGATGGATTTAGGCCCAGATCACTGTACTGGGGGTGAATGCTTGACAATGTTCAGCATTCCGTCCATCACTTGTGTTTGCTTTGTCGCCCTAAGTGGGAAGGGTATGCCCAGACGTGGGTCCAGTGCTTCCCATGCCACTGGATTCAAGCTAGCCTGTCTGATGAGGGGTGAAACCCCGAAACCGGTCCCAGGATGCTTTTTTCCAGTCCAGGGAAGACCTGGCTTAGCAGTTCGGGCTGGACTGTTCCCATGGGGAACAGGGTCAAGACTGATTTGCATATGGCTGGGTCCAAACTGGAATGGCATGGGCAGCAAAAAAATGATGGATTTAGGCCCAGATCACTGTACTGGGGGTGAATGCTTGACAATATTCAGCATTCCGTCCATCACTTGTTGTGTTTGCTTTGTCGCCGTAAGTGGGAAGGGTATGCCCAGACGTGGGTCCCGTGCTTCCCATGCCACTGGATTCAAGCTAGCCTGTCTGATGAGGGGTGAGACCCCGAAACCGGTCCCAGGGTGCTTGTTTCCAGTCCAGGGAAGACCCGGCCTAGCAGTTCGGGCTGGACTGTTCCCATGGGGAACAGGGTCAAGACTGATTTGCATATGGCTGGGTCCAAACTGGAATGGCATGGGCAGCAAAAAAATGATGGATTTAGGCCCAGATCACTGTACTGGGGGTGAATGCTTGACAATGTTCAGCATTCCGTCCATCACTTGTTGTGTTTGCTTTGTCGCCCTAAGTGGGAAGGGTATGCCCAGACGTGGGTCCCGTGCTTCCCATGCCACTGGATTCAAGGTAGCCTCTCTGATGAGGGGTGAAACCCCGAAACCGGTCCCAGGATGCTTGTTTCCAGTCCAGGGAAGACCTGGCCTAGCAGTTCGGTCTGGACTGTTCCCATGGGGAACAGGGTCAAGACTGATTTGCACATGGCTGGGTCCAAACTGGAATGGCATGGGCAGCAAAAAAATGATGGATTTAGGCCCAGATCACTGTACTGGGGGTGAATGCTTGACAATGTTCAGCATTCCGTCCATCACTTGTGTTTGCTTTGTCGCCCTAAGTGGGAAGGGTATGCCCAGACGTGGGTCCAGTGCTTCCCATGCCACTGGATTCAAGCTAGCCTGTCTGATGAGGGGTGAAACCCCGAAACCGGTCCCAGGATGCTTTTTTCCAGTCCAGGGAAGACCTGGCTTAGCAGTTCGGGCTGGACTGTTCCCATGGGGAACAGGGTCAAGACTGATTTGCATATGGCTGGGTCCAAACTGGAATGGCATGGGCAGCAAAAAAATGATGGATTTAGGCCCAGATCACTGTACTGGGGGTGAATGCTTGACAATATTCAGCATTCCGTCCATCACTTGTTGTGTTTGCTTTGTCGCCGTAAGTGGGAAGGGTATGCCCAGACGTGGGTCCCGTGCTTCCCATGCCACTGGATTCAAGCTAGCCTGTCTGATGAGGGGTGAGACCCCGAAACCGGTCCCAGGGTGCTTGTTTCCAGTCCAGGGAAGACCCGGCCTAGCAGTTCGGGCTGGACTGTTCCCATGGGGAACAGGGTCAAGACTGATTTGCATATGGCTGGGTCCAAACTGGAATGGCATGGGCAGCAAAAAAATGATGGATTTAGGCCCAGATCACTGTACTGGGGGTGAATGCTTGACAATGTTCAGCATTCTGTCCATCACTTGTTGTGTTTGCTTTGTCACCACCAAAGGTTTGGCAGTACTCAGACCACCAAATTCACAATTTGTCCCTTAGTTTGGAGTGGGAATAATACATTTTGGGGCATATTTATACTCCATTTGCGCCGAATTTGCGTCATTTTTTTAGACGCAAATTTGACGCAAAACTAACTCCATATTTATACTTTGGCGTTAGACGTGTCTAGCGCCAAAGATCTTGGAGTTAGCGTCATTTTTTAGCGTGGACACCTACCTTGCGTTAATGATATGCAAGGTAGGCGTTCCCGTCTTAAAAAATTACTGCGATGCATATGCGTCGTATTTATACTCCCGGGCAAAAATGACGCCCGGGAGTGGGCGGGACTAAAAAACCCGCATTTGCGGCGGATTTTAGCGCCTGGGTCAGGGCAGGCGTTAAGGGACCTGTGGGCTCAGAATGAGCCCAGAGGTGCCCTCCCAAGCCCCCAGGGACACCCCCTGCCACCCTTGCCAACCCCAGGAGGACACCCAAGGATGGAGGGACCCACCCCAGGGACATTAAGGTAAGTCCAGGTAAGTATTTTTTTTTGTTGTTGTTGTGGCGTAGGGGGGCCTGATTTGTGCCCCCCTACATGCCACTATGCCCAATGACCATGCCCAGGGGACAGAAGTCCCCTGGGCATGGCCATTGGGCAAGGGGGCATGACTCCTGTCTTTGCTAAGACAGGAGTCATTTCAATGGGGGATGGGCGTCGTAAAAAAATGGTGCAAATCGGGTTGTGGCAAATTTTTTGCCTCAGCCTGACTTGCACCATTTCTGGACGTCCATATGCCATTTTCCCCCTACGCCGGCGCTGCCTGGTGTACGTCGTTTTTTTTAACACACACCAGACAGCGCCGGCGGCTAACGCCGGCTAACGTCATTCAATAAATACGGCGCCCGCATGGTGCTTCAGAATGGCGTTAGCCGGCGCTAATTTTTTTGACACAAAACTGCATTGGCGCAGTTTTGCGTCAAAAAGTATAAATATGGGCCTTTATCCCTTTTCTGTCCACCACTGTCTCCAAGATGGTTAATTTGGATTGGGTATATTAGTTCGTACTGCTTTGCTGACCAGCACCTTCCTCAAGATGGTTTCATTTGGTGTGGGAAGATTAAACCTGATCCTTTCAGTGTTAATCGTTCCCTTGGATGGTATTGTTTGGAGTGAGAATAGTAAATCTGACCCTTTTGCTGTTCAATATCTACCAGAAAATTGTTTGGTTTGGAGTGAAAATAGTAATTTTTGCTCCTTTTTTGCCAAACACCTTGTCCAAGATGGTTTAGACTGGAGTGGGAATAGTACATTTTACATCCTTAGTGTCGATCACCTTCCCAAATATGGTTTTGGTTGTGAGTGGGCTAGAAAAGCTGACCCACTTAATGTCCATCACCTTGGACATCACCTTACCCAAAATGATTTTGATCCTCAATATGAGGTGGGTGGTCCTAGGACAGCCACACTCGCAATGATGGTCGGACCACCGCACTCCAAGTGGTCCAACCGCCCAATTACAACCCTGGCGGGTGGACCCACCAGGGGAGCCTAGTCCTCGCTGGGAACATGGTTCCTGACGGCATGATGGCAGTCACTCAGCCAGCAGTCCCACAGACTGCCAACCTCCTAATGAGGCCTTGTTTGGAATGGGAATAGTAAATCATACCCTTTTTCAGTCTAACACCATCCCCAAAATGGTTTAGTTTGGATTTGGAGTATATTATATTTCAATAATGTGTAAGTGTTTTTAGCAAATATATTCAGTAATTGTTTGCAGTAAGTATATTTTACTGTCCAATATCTACCCCAAGGTGGTTTAGTTTGGAGTGCAAATAGTAAATCTGGCTCCTTTAGTGACAAACATATTCTCCAAGATGGTATAGACTAGGGTGAGTTTAGGATATTGCACCTCCTTAGTGTCCAACATCTTCCCCAATATGATTTTAGTTTTGAGTGGGCATTGTAAAGCTGACCCATTTAGGGGCATATTTATACTCTGTTTGCACCGAATTAGTGTCATTTTTTTCTTCACTCTAATTCGGTGCAAAACTAACTCCATATTTATACTTTGGTGCTAGACCCATCTAGCACCAAGGCCCTGATTTAAACTTTTTTTGCACCGCATTAACGTCATTTTATGACGCAAAAGTGGCGCAAACTTACAAAATATTGGCCCTTATTTATACTTTTTGCTGCAAAACTGCACTAACTCAGTTTTGCACCAAAAAGTTTAGCACCGGCTTGCACCATTTCTGTGCACCAGCCGGGCACCATATTTATGGAATGGTGCAAGCCGGTGCAAAGGGTAGGCTAGAGTTAAAAAAAAATGACTTTAGTCTGGTGGGGCTGGCAGTATAGAAGAAGAGGGTTTAGCACAAAAAAATGGCTTTAGGCAGGTTAGAGTAAAAGAAAATGACTCTAACCAGATTAGCGTCATTTTATGGTGCTAAACCTACCATGCCACATGACTCTTGCCTTAGAAAAGGCAGGAGTCATGCCCACCACCCCAGTGGCCAGCACAGAGGTCAGGGGTCCCCTGGGCATGGCCATTGCACCCTGTGCCATGTATGGGTGCCCATTTCAGGGCCCCCTATGGCACTTTCAAAAATAAAATGCACTTACCTGTACTTACCTGGGATGGGGTCCCCCATCCTCGCAGCCCTCTAGTGTGGGTGGGGGGTGCCCCTAGGGCGTAGGGAGGGCACCTCTGGGCTTATTCCATGGTGTTCCACCATGGAAATAGGGCCACAGGTCCCCTAAAGCCTGACCTGACCCTGGTCTTAAAAAATGGGGCAAAGCAAGCTTTGCCCCATTTTTTGACCCCTCCTCCCTCCCTTGCACCATTTTTACATGGGAGTATAAATACTGTATGGTGTTAAGGCCATAGAGTCATTTTTTTGCACAGGAACGCCTCCTTGCATCTCATTAAGGCAAGGTAGGTTTCCACTTCCAAAAAATGACTTTAACTCCATAAATTTGGTGCTAGACGGGTCTAGCACCAAAGTATAAATATGGAGTTAGTTTTGCACTGAATTAGAGTAAAAATAAATTTACGCTAATTCAGTGCAAACAGAGTATAAATATGACCCTTAGCGTCAAAAAATGATGCTAATCTGGTCAGAATCATTTATTTTGACTCAAAACTGCCTAACGTCATTTTTTTTAAGCTAGCCTACCCTTTGCACCGGCTTGCACCATTCCATAAATATGGTGCCCAGCTGGTGCTAAAAAATGGTGCAAGCCGGTGCAAAACTTTTTGGGGCAAAACTGCCTTAGTGCAGTTTTGCACCAAAAAGTATAAATAAGGCCCTTAGGGTCTAACACCTTCCCCAAGATGGTTTAGTTTGGGGTGGGAGTGGTAAATCTTATCCTTTTACAGTCTGACACTTTTCCCAAGATAGTTTAGTTTGGAGTGGGAGTATATTATTTTTATATAATGTGTGAATATTTTCACTAAACAGATTATATTATAGGGTTTAAGTGATTTTAAGTTAGCTTATGCTTTGGGTACTGGGATATGTGCGGTATGCATGTATTTGTAGATGAATAAAGTATATAGTATTGCAATAGGTGTAGTTTATTGTGGAGTAGTTTTTGTTTTATAGGTGATAAAAATGACATCTTCCTTTTTATTATATATTGTATTAATATATATTGTTAATATTTGTTGTATACACCTTTTTATAGTTTATGTGATACATATCCATTTGTTATAGCAGAAATAAATACAACACACTATAACATATTACTTTTACAATCATGTATATACACTTTTGAATAACTATAAATGTTTTGTAGTGTAATTTCCATGTCACATACTGTTTTTTTAACAAATGTCACATATTTGTTTTTGTCACATATTATTTTTTTCACAAGTATACTGTATTTAAATATTTTTATAATGTTATTTACATATGTACTTTTAATTAGAACTATTGTTTTATAATATATGTTTTATAGTACTTCTTAATATAAATTTTACATACACATTGGTATTGATTTGTTGCATTTTTTATATATTTATATGTTTTAAACTTTTTGGAGAAATATATATATACATATTTTGCCTTTACTTTGATACTTTGATTAGAAAATAGTCTTCAATGTTTTTAAGTGACCATTTATTATCTCTACCTTTGCATGCAGTTTTGGTTCCTATTAGTCACTGTTCCTTACTGCTGCTCAAAAACTGAGGTAAGACTAATTGTAACTTATTTTTTAGGGTTTTTGAGGTAAGGCCAGTGTGGGCGGTGTTTTTACTGTATAGGTGCATGTTAGTGTCTAATGTTTGTTTTGATTGGTCTTAGTTAGCCTATTGGTCTACCTTATCGTAATACAGCAGGCCATACTATAGTTTGTGTAGTTTAGTTAGCTATAAACGTGAATTCAGTTATGTTGATGATGTTTGGAAAGTACTGTTGTAATTTTTGTAATGTGGTTTGGGTGTGTTTGCATATTTTTTTTTATTATAGGTTGATGAGTCTCATTCAGGATATTTCCTATATTGGGATTTTTTTTCTGTAAAATGACATTTTGTTGGTTACCTGTTAACCAATGTTATTTTTCACTCTTCCTTGAGTAGTTCACCGCACTGCAGCATTGAGCTAAAATCTGTGCTCAATGGAGAAGGTGGGTAAATACGATAAAACACAATCCTAGAAATTTACCTAGAAATCCAAAGGTTAAATTAACGTTATGATTAGGTAAGGTAATAGGAACTTACCTTACATTAAAAAAAAAAAGTTTCACTACAAAAAATACAAACGATAACTTTGACTTTGGTGGTCCCACCAAGGGATCGCCAAAGCTGCAGGGAGGATGCCACTGCCATGGCGGTCCCATGCCCTAACACAATGTTCCTGCAGGTCTGACCTGACCCCCCTATGGCCCCCAGCACACCTTCACTGCCAGCTGTTCCATGGTGGTGCAACTGCCATGGAAAGGCTGGCGGTGAAGGGAGTTGAATTCAGCTGTCCTGAGTTCAGCGCTGCCCTGGCTGAGTACATCTCTGACCACCATCATGCCATTGGGAACCATGTTCCTGTCGGGGATAGCAGTCCCCTGGTGGGTCTGCCTGCCAGGGTTGTAAGTGGGCTGTCGGACCACCGGGAGTGCAATGGTCCGACCGTCAATGCGAGTGTGTCGGGCCCAAGGCTGCCGCTCTCGTAATGAGGCCCTTATTCTGCAAAAAAAATAATACAGAAATTCACTAAAAAAACAAAGGTTAAAGTGACATTAGAGATAGGTATAGTAATAAGGTTTGAGCTTATGTTAATAAAACCCTAGCAATCCACTGAGAAAATGAAGGATTAAAGAAATGTTAAAAATAAATGATGAAATGATACAAAAACAAATGTTTAAAAAACTAAAATATTGAAATTGACAGTTATAGTTTAATGAGCTTACTATCAATTATATTAATTATTTTTCTATTTTTCTCTTTGGTTAGATATTAGAAACTGCTATCAATGAATAATTGCTATCAAATCTATTTTAAGTTCTAATCATATAGGACCTCATTACGAGTTTGGCGGTCATCCTTTTATGAGTTACATAGGCAGAACCGCCACGCAAAAATGGCCAGTAGTGCGGTGGTCTGTAAATAGGCAGTTCGACCCCCAGCACCATCAGCACTGCTACCTACCACTGAACAAATTACAAGCACACAGTTGCAGTGGTGGTCCCTTCTTGGCAGCCAGCCAATGGCATTCCTAACCACCTCAGATTGCGGTCAGCAAAGTAATGGACAACTGCACTTTGGATGATTTTAAAAACAACACAGCTGACACATATTGCCACAGTGGACACCTGCAAAGGACACTAGATAATACCCTTCACCGACCAAAATCCTTGGCATTTATACAGCAACACATAGCAGCCAGAGCGACTGTTTTTTTCCACGGAGAACAGATATTAGACACCCCTTTTTTCACCATCCCATACAACACCATGCACACACTTTCTTTTGTCCATTCACACCTTTTTGCACTTCCCCTGTTTAGTAAATCACTGTCACCGGTTTTGTTTTTCTTCCACCATGTCACATTCTAAAAATCCCAGTTTTTTAGAAGATGAGTTAAGACTCATGGTGGATGAAATCATAAGAGTAGAGTCACGATTGTTTGGAGCACAAGTCCAGCATACTCCTCTCAGTAGGAAAATCAAAATGTGGGACAGGATCGTTGACAGAGTGAATGCTGTAGGCACCGCACTTCACACAAAGGAGGACATCAGGAAGAGGTGGAATGACCTCAGGGGAAATGTTTGTTCCCTGGTCTCTGGGTACCAGCTGCAGGCCAAGAAGACTGGTGGTGGCCCTCCCAGTGCCCTATTACATCTCTTTCCCTGGGAGCAGAAGGTCTTGGCCATCCTACATCCTGACGGCTTGAATGGAATACCTAGGGAAGTGGAGTCTGGTAAGTCACAACACAAAAAATGTCACCAAAATGTCATGCATGGCCATAGCTCACCTTTTACCACTGTCTTGTTGATGTACCCCACCAACAATATCCCCAAATTTTGTATAGTGTGTGTAGTAGAGAGAGTTACCCGACTGCAGCTCCCAGAAGGCACTGTTTCTGTAACTCCAAACACCAGCACAGTGGTCACTTGTCCAAATACTCCTGTTCCTCAACTCTCAATTGAAGTGGACTCAGCTGGGGGGATACAATTTGTATAGTGTGTGTAGTAGAGAGAGTGACCTGACTGCAACTCCTAGGCGGAACTGTTACTCCAAATCCAAACACCAGACCAGGGTTTATTTGGCCAAATACTCATGTTTGGTAACTCACAAATGAAGTGTACTCACCTGGGAGATGACATTTGTATAGTGTGTGTAGTTCATGGCTGCCATGACTGCAACTTCCAGGTAGCACTGTTTCTGTACCTCCAAACACCAACACAGTGGTCACTTGCCCATATCCCCCTGTGTTAGAAACTGGGTCTCTAGTTGGCAGAGGTATAAACCCTTGTCCAACTAGGGACCACAATCCAAGTTAGGGTAAGTCACTACATAACCTAAACTGTCCTGTGCTCACCATCTGGTAGCATGGCACAGAGCAAGCAGGCTTAACTTAGAAGGCAATGTGCAAAGTATTTGTGGAATAACTCATACAGTAACACAGTGAAAACACCACAAAAAAGTGCTCCCCAACAGTTTAGGAAAATAGATAATATTTATCTAAATCAAAGAAGGCCAAAATGTCAAGAATCCAATGTACACAAGTAAAGTTATACATTTTGAAAGTTTAAATCCTATTATATGGCTTAGAAACACAATAGCTCCAACTGGGGCTATTACATTGTTGTAACGGAGTCATTCTCAACCGGCCAATGCCACTTGCAGTGGAGTACAGGCTGGTCACAGAGTTGCACGGACTCCAGGCACAGTACCTCTGGTAAATGAGAAAACAAAGTCATAGCACGGAGTCGGCAAGATGAGATGTCACTGGGGCTGGTGTGAGGTCAGTACATAGCTGCAGCCTGGGAGGTGAAGTGTCAGTTCATTACTGCTGCGCAGGGGAGGTGAGCTTTGGTTCTGTCCAGTTGCAGGGGAGGTGATGCAGCATCAGTGGCAAGGCGTCGGTTCCTTTTGGCTGGGCGGGGTCGCTAAGTCCAGCAGGTCAAGACACGATGTATTGACTTTGCAGTGTTGCAATAACACTGCAGGACTTCAACAGTGTTGCAGCGATATCAGGCTTATGTTGCAGGCTGCGGTTGTTGCATTTAGCGAGCATCACGGAGCAGGCAGCTGTGCGGCGCTGGTTCTGGAGTCGCTGAAGTCAGTGAACTAGCTAGGAGCTGGTAGATTAAGGTTTTGTTGGCCCTGAGACTTCAGAAGAGGAGGGAATCTTAATCCAAGCCCTTGGAGAGCACTTGTGGAGGAAAGCAAAGTCCTTCTAGCAGAGTAAGGGGGCAGCAGGCAGCAGGACAACAAGAAGGATAACTGTCCTTCTAGAAAAGCAGTCTAGATGAGTCCTTTGGGCAGCACAGAAGTCCCACTGACAGAGTCCAGTTGTAGATCTAGAAGTGTTTGATTTGGTGGGGTCAAAGACCCAATATATACTCAGAAGTGCTTTTGAAGTGGGGAATGTCAAAGAGTGATTTTGAAGTGCACAAGTTCCCTTTTCAACCCAGCCTATCTGACAGGATCACTAATGGGGGGGGGGGTTATCACTCCTTTGTGTGAGGGCAAGCCACTGGTCTTTGAAGTGTAAGTGAGAGCCTTTCCTACCCAGGGAAATCCATCTGTATTCAGATGAATGCAGATGCAGCTGAGTGTCCTGTGTTAATGGCTGTCTGAGTGGAATGCATAAGGTGAGCTGTCAACAGCACAAGACCAGACGTGGATTGGAGACAAGCTGTAAGCCACAGATGGCAGTAAGTTCAGGAAAATGCTTACTTTCTAAAAGTGGCATTTCTGAAATAGTAATATAAAATCCAACTTTACCAGTAAGTAGGATTTCTGACTACCATTCCAACCATTCCAAATATGACAAATCCACTTAAAAGTATATAAAGGAATTTCTAATGCTGCCCTATGAGGGGAGCATATTTCACAGTAGTGAAAAACAACTTTGGGAATTTTTCACTGCTAGGAAATGAAAAACCTATAAGTACATGCCCTGCCTTTTTTTTACATAGCCCCCTGCCCTATGGGTTACCTAGGGCCTACCTTAGGGGTGACTTATATGTAGAAAAAGGGCAGTTTAAGGCTTGGCAAGTAGTTTTAAATGAGAAGTCGAAACAGCAGTGAAACTGCACACACAGGCCTTGCAATGACAGGCCTGAGACACGGTTAAGAGGCTGCTTATGTGGGTGGTGCTATCAGTGCTGCAAGCTGACTAGTAGCATTTAAGTTACAGGCCCTGGGCACATCTAGTACACTAGGGACTTATAGGTAAATTAAATATGCCAATTGGGTATGAACTAATGTTACCAAGTTTAGGGGAGAAAGCACAAGCACTTTAGCACTGGTCAGCAGTGGTAAAGTGCGCAGAGTCCTAAAACCAGCTAAAATGAGATCAGAAAAATAGAAGCAGGACGGCAAAAAGTTGAGGAAAGACCATCTTAAGGCTGTCAGGTCTAAAACGTGTCCCTTTCCAGCTGAAAGTGGGGAGAGCTACCCAACCTCTTGGGGGCTCTCTTCACTAAGGCAGAAGAATCAGGAGAGACCATTAGCATTGGTCTGGTCAGTCCCTTGGCAATGCTCCACTGTAAAGTCCATTCCCTGTAGGGAGACAGACCACCGCAAGAGTTTAGGATTTTCACCCATCATCTGCATGTGCCATCTGAGGGGTCTGTGGTCTGTCTGAATCCGGAAGTGATTTCCAAACAGGTTTAGTCTCAACTTCTTCAGTGCCCAGGCCACAGAAAATGCTTCTCTTTAAATGGCACTCCACCTCTGTTCCCGTTGAAGTAACCTCCTGCTAATGAAGGCTACGGTTGGTCTAGGCCCTCCTCATTCAGCTGTGCTAAGACTGCCTCTATGGCATACTCTGAAGCATTTGTCTGCACAATTAATTATTTGGAGTAATCAAGATCCCTGAGCACAGGTGCTGTACATATGGCTTCCTTGAGAGAGTCAAAGGTTTTTTTGACAAGCCTCTGTCTAGTTCACCAACCTGGGCTGCTTCTTAGAATTCAGCTCAGTTAAGGGGGTAACAATGGTGCCATATCCCTTAATAAATCTTCTGAAACAGCCAGTGAGGCCTATGAAGGCTCTCACTTCTGTTTGGGTTTTAGGTGGTTGCCAGGCCATGATGGTTTCAATCTTGGCCTGGAAGGGCTGCACCTTGCCACCACATACCAGGTCTCACAAATACACCATGGAACTCCACCCAATCTGGCAGTTGCTGGCCTTGATTGTCAGGCTTACCTGTTGCAGGGCCTGATGCATCTCTTGGAGGTGTTGCAGATGTTCCTCCCAGCTGGCACTGTAGACGCCAAAATCATCTAAGTAGGCAGCACAGAAATCCTCCTTGACAACCAGGACCTTGTTAACCAACCGTTGGACGGTAGCAGGGGCATTCTTCAAGCCAAAGGGCATCACTCCAAATTCGTAATGCCCTCAGGGGTTGAGAATGCTGTTCTTTCTTTTGCTCCCTCAGTCAAGGCAATCTGGCAGTACTCTGGTGTTAAATCACAAGTACTGAGGAATTTGGCAATGCCTAGCCTGTCAACAAGATCATCAGCTGCTGGGTATGGGATGGGCATCAGTCTTGGTGACAGAATGGAGTCCTCTGTAGTCCCAAACCGAAGTTCTGGTTTGGCACCCGGTTGGGCAGCCTTTGTTACTAATACCACAGGGATGGACCAGGGACTGGAAGAGTTTTCAATCACCCTAAAGCTAGCATATTTGAGACTTCCTCCTTGATACTGGCTCTCACTCTATCTGACAACATATAAATTGTGTTCTTTACAGGGGGCCTAGCTCCCGTGTCAATATCATGGATGCCCAGGTGTGTGAGTCCAGGAGTGAGGGAGAACAGAGAGTAAACTGTCCCAGCAACTAGTAACAGTCGCCTTGCTGCTCTTGGATCAGGGTGGTAGAGGGGTTCACAACCTCTAGTGACCAATCATGTTCTTGTGTCGAGAGGAGGTCAGGGAGAGGCTCGCTCTCCTCCTCCACACCCTCATTAGTCACTAAGAGCATTCTCACTTTGGACCTCTCAAAGTGAGGCTTCAGTCCGTTTATGTGGAGCACACTCAGGGGATTCCTAGGAGTCTGGCGGGCCACTAGGTAAGTGGCCACCCCTTACACTCCTTGATCTCATATAGGCCAGTCCAGCGGTCCCAGAGAGCCCTGGGCTCTACTGGCTCCATGACCCATACTTTTTTGCCAGGTTGAAACTTCACCAGAGTGGCCTTCTGGTCATACCCGTGTTTCATTACCTCTTGACTGGCCTTAAGGTTGCTCTTGACCTTTTACCAGAAGTGGTGCATTGGGATTTGGAAGGCTGTAGCTGATGACATCCTGAGGTGGGTTTGTGGGAGCTTTTTCCCAACTCTTCTTGACAATACTTAGAGGCACTCTAACAGGGTAGCCATAGAGGAGTTCAAATGTTCAAATAGATTGAACACTACTCCTTCTATGGCAACACTCTGTAGGCAAAAAGAAGGCATGGCAAGAGGACATCCCACTTATGCCTCATGGCTTCATGGCCTCAGGTATGCCTGCAATCATGTTGAACCTCTCAACTAGTCCATTGGATTGAGGGTGATAGGGTGTGGTGAACTTGTAAGTTAAACCTCCCACATCCCACATGGACTTCATGTATACAGACATGAAGCTAGTGCCTCTGTCAGACACTAGTTCTTTGGGGAACCCCACACGGGCAATAATGCCCATCAAAGTTCTGGTCACCACAGGTGCAATCACTGTCCTCAGAGGGTTTGCCTCTGGGAAGTGTGTGGCCTGGTCCACCAAGATCAGGATGAACCTGTTGCCCAGGTCTGTGTTGGGGTCCAAATGACCAATACGGTCGATGTCCACCCTTTCAAAGGGGGTGCTAATGACAATCAGGAGAGCCTTCAGCTTTTTCCCTGACTTCCTTCTGGCCTGGCAGGTGGGACAGGACCTGCAGAATGTATCTGAGGCTGTCTTCATTCTGGGCCAATAGAAGTGGGTGGCAAACCTGGTGAAGATCTTGTCTTGCCCTAAATGTCCTGCCAGGGGTATGTCATGAGCCAAACCCAGTTAGACGTCCCAGTAACAATGGGGGAGCACAGCACACGTCCTGCCCCAGTACCCAGAGCCTTAGTCTCACTATCTAGAAGATTATTCTCCCAGTAAATCAGGTGATTCCCAGAGTCTTCTCCTACGGCATGGGCTGAGGCCTGTCGCCTCATGCCCTCAAAAGTGAGACACACTTTCTGAACTTTAAAGAATTTCTCCCTCCACCAATTGCCTATTAATGGTGGCCCTTGCCTACACATAGGAGTATTGGCAGGCATGTGGGCTTTTAGCACCATATCTGTATACCCCAGGGACACTAGGGTTACCTCTGTCTGCTCCCCAAAACTATTTGGGACTATCCCCTCCCGGATTGCTACATTAGCCAACCCGGGTGTCTTCCCACCAGTGGGGGGGTGTTGTACCCTCTTTGGACATTTGGAGTCACCCTTAGAGTGACCATACTTGCACAACTCTTTACATTGGGGTACAAATCTTCCTGTCTTGTGATCAAAGAACCCTTTTTATCCGAGGTTCCCACTGGGACTGTTTACCACCACTCCCTTGGGAATTGTTTTGGGGGCCTTTAAGGAACTCATTATTTTTAAGTTTTTCTCCCCCCTCCTTCTGCTGTTGGGAACCCTGACCACCTTTGTGGGTGTCCCCCATTTTGGACACTATGGTGCTAGCCCAGAGATCAACCTCCTCAGTAAGCTTCCTGGGATCAGTCAGCTAACTGTCAACTAGTTGCTGGCATAACTCTGTAGAACAAATATTGAGCATGTGCTCTCTCATGATTAACTTGTACAACCCAACATAATCACTGACTTTTCTGCCCCACAACCAGCCATTCAGTGCCTTACTGGAGTAATCAATGAAATCTACCTAGGATTGGTTGGGGAGCTTGTTACTGTCCCTGAATCTCTAGCGATACTTCGCAGAGGTCAGTCCAAATTTGGCAGTCAAAATGGCTTTCATGGGAGTGTACTTGGTCTGGTCCCCAGTCTCTACTGTTAGAAGTGTGTCCCTTGCAAGTGTTGGCATGAATTTCCACAAGTCCGCCCCCAGTGCTCTTCAGCAGCCCCATGAACCCTCAGTGCAACTTCATAAGCAGAAAACCACTTATCAATGTCATCTCCCGCCACATAACTAAACACCAAATCCTTGGGTATACAAACCTTCTTCTCTCTATCAGGTACTGTACGTATGCTGCCACCATCAGTGCTGGAATCTGCCTTCCTGGTCTTGAGTTCCAGCTCCTTTAGACTCAATTCATTAGCCAATAACAGTTTCTTTTCTGCTAGGATTCTTTTAGCCACAATGAGCATTTGCAGGCCATTGATGTGGCATCATGTAGGAAAGTGCACTGCACATATGCAATGGGAAAGGTTTGTAACCTGACTGTTGGCATGCATCATGGAGTGACTTGCCATCATGGTTAAATCACATGTGTTTGGGAACAACCATTCATCCACAGACATTTGGGTTTGCAGGACCAAAATGGAGACAGTGACTTAGCTTCCCATTGGGAAACATGTTGAGATCCTTCAACAAGTACTTGCAAATCTCTGTGCCTCTCCAACATACAAAGGAGTAATAGCGTCTACCGATGCAATCAGAGCATATCATTGTAATGGGTGCCAGACATTGGTGGCGATTTTTCTGGGGCTCGCTGATTCATTGTTTTGAGGGTTTTAGGGGCATATCTCCATATCAATTTGCACATTTTGTCTACAGTGTACATTTCCAAGCCAAATGTGTGGTATATCTGAGCAACATTAGAACTATCTTGATGACTCCATTGGGACAAACTCAACTTGCTGGAGTGTGCATTGTAGACATGTTTCCAGTGTGACATGAGTAAACACGTCACCTTCTCCAGGCTACTGTACTGTTGTCAGCAACATGGTATGCACTGGGAGCAACATTTCATATTGCTGTACTATTGTGTATGTGACAAATACATGTCTTCATGACCTTGTGTGGGATTTGTGGGAACGAACTTTGCATTGCCCAACTATTGTATGACAACAGGTAACTGAGGTATACTCCATGAGGCAAAGCATTGAAAGTGATGTGATTTCCTACTTGTTCAATGGTTACTGTGATTGCACAACTTCATCAATGCAATTGTAGTTGTCTGAGATCCTGATTTCCTGTAAGCAGCTGTTGACAGTTCAAATGGCATGCATACATATGGTATGGTACATGTAAGGGCCACTTCAGTGGAGTTTGTTGCTGGGGTCCACGTGGCATCATGGTAATGGTTGCTAATCAGTGCTAATGTTCAAGTGTGATCAGGATCATGTGGTGACCCTTTTTCTCTTTGTGTTTTCAGCATCAGCCCAGGCAAGTGAAGGAGACAGTGGGGAAGGATCTGGCCACGGTACCTCCAGTCCAGAAACCACTGACATGGACAGACCCAGTCGTCCGGAGGGTGAGGAAGTGCCACATCATCATCATCTGATTCAACATCCAGTGGTTACTCCATAGTGGTGGTGGATCCATCGGGACCAACTCATGTATCATCTTCATTTGCCATCCCAGTTCTATCACCACCCCCTGTTGCTCCCCACCCAGTTGGCTATGCCCTCTCACCCTAGAGGGTGGGCATCTCCGTTGCTGCAGGCACCTTTGCCCAGCCCCTGTTACCCCTGCTGCCCCGAGTGAGGAGACCTTTGACATCCTGAGAAGCATCTCTGTGGGTCTGACTGTCATTGCGAATGCCATCCAGGGGTTGTCCAGCCACCTTCAGCAGACCAATGCTTTCCTGGAAGGCATTCATTGTACCATGTCTGGCCGCTAGAGATCTTTTCAGGCTCTGGCTTCCTCACTGATGGTAGTCAGTCACCCCCCACATTACACCTCCTCCACTTCCCTCTTCTTAATCCAAATCCCCATTCCCCTACCTATCCCAAGCACAGAGCTCCCCCTGCATGCACCTACCTCAACACACAAAAGGAGCACACGTAAACACAAGCACCACAAAACACACCAGCACACAGGCACTCAACAGTCACCCACAGACACCATAACAGCCACCACTTCAGTAGATACCCCTACCATCCCCAATGATCCACGCACCACATCAAGCATACCCACAGACACCAAAACAACAGCTAGTGACACATCAACCACACCCACCATACCTGTAGACACCACCCTAACAGACACACCAACATCCACCCTATCCACCATACCTGCAGAGACCACCCCACCAGACACAAACACATTCACCACTCCCAGCAAACCTGACGACAATACCCCAAACAACCCACACACATCCACCACTCAAACACCCGGCACCCACCTCCCAGCACCCTAGACATGCAAACACCCACACTCACACAAGCAACAGACACCACCCAAATAGAAGCATAACTCCCACATGCACACACCCAAGACATCAACACCCACAGCCAGATGACCACTCCCAAATCCCCAACCCCTTCTGATGACCATTCCCTTGTTCCCAGAGAAAGTTTTCTTTTTGGGCTTGCTGTTTCCCCTGCCCCTTCCACCCCATCCCAAACCCAAGAGACCCCGCCCCACATCCTAACCCATCCCTTCCACATCCCAGACCTCCCCTGTCACAACAGCCCCCCTGCAAGCACCCATACCTCACATCCCAAGAAGTCCACCTCTCCTAAGGAGCAGTCCACCCCTCCCAAACCCCAAACCAAACCCACTCATCCCAAATCCGACCACCTGGCCCCCAAGGATGATCCCTGAGGTGCCTACCTGCTCAAATGATGCCTCTTGCTGTAGAGGTTCCGTGGCAGTAATAGGAGTCTAGTGTGGGCACAGTAATGTGCAATGACTATCTGATGACCTGGCCAATGGCATTGGCTCATAATCCATTAGTGTTTAATAAACTTAAATAGTTGTTTTCTTTAGGTACACGTTTGTCCTGCAATACCTTTTCAACCTTTATGTTGTTCCAGAGTACTTTGTGTTGTTTGCCTACAGTTGTGTGTGTTTCAGCCTGCTTCCTGGTTCATTTGCTGTTGTTTTTAATATCTAACTTTGTGGTCAGTACTGGTGTCATCCAGGACAAAGGTAGTTGATGACTGTTGAATATGTGTGTGTTATTGCAATTTTGGTGTCACTGTATTGTGTTATGTTTGGTATTGTAAGTATTTCATCTTGTGTAGTCTAGTATCAGCATATATGGTATTAGACTTATCCCCTTGATATGGATTGTATATTCGTCTCATGTGTGGCATCTTGGGTTTTCTTTGTGCATACATGAAGAGTGTTTAATTGTGCTACCTTTGTTTGCATTTGACTGAGCATGTGTCCATTTTGCTACTTAATCTAGAAGTATGTCCCATGCAGTTGCAGTTGTATTTGCTTTATTGAATTGCATTTCCACATTTTGCAGATACGGCTGTCACTTGGAATTAGTATTGTTTGTCCCAGAGATACATGTAGGACCAGTTGCTGTGCAAATGTTGTTTTAGGGCTGTGAGTAAAGTGTACCGTGTCCTAATGAAGCATCCTTCCCTGAGTGCTCCTGATGCCCCATCCCTATTGTGCAGGTATTGTTTGCATAGTGAGGTTTGGATATTTGCCTCTCTGACTATTTTGCGTTCTATTGTCCTTCTATGGTATTGCAATGTGGGTTATGTGGGTGTCTATTATAGGGCTGTTTAATGGGAGGGTTTTTTGAGTTCCATGACAGATCCATACATATGTGTGCTGAATCTGAGTACAGTCTATGGCATGTGATGAATGTAAGGGTGTCAGTCGTATTGGTAGATGTGATGTTGCTGTGTTGTTGGTGTTGTATGACACAATGTTGGGTACAGTTCACTCTCCCTGTGCCTGCGATGGTCAAATGTGTGCTTTGGTGTAGTGTTGAGGTGGAATGCGAGTGACCTGCCCAAAGGGGGAATTTAACCCCTTTGCTGCCAGGCCTTTTCCCCCTCAGGCAGCAAGCCTTTTTTGGGCTGTTTGCAGCAGTTCGAACTTAGGCCCTCATAACTTTTTGTGCACATAAGCTACCCATGCCAAATTTGCGTCCTTTTTTTCCAACATCCCAGGAATTCTAGGGGTACCCAGACTTTGTGGGGTTCTCCTGAAGGAGACCGAGAAATTAGCCAAAATACAGCAAACATTTTGTTTTTTTCTAACAAATGGGAAAAAAGGGCTGCAGAAGAAGGCTTGTGTTTTTTTTCCCCGAAAATGGCATCAACAAAGGATTTTTAGTGCTAAAATCACCACCTTCCCAGCTTTCCGGAACATGCAGACTTGAATCAGAAAACCACATTTTTCAACACAATTTTGGAATTTTACTGGGACATACCCCATTTTTACTATTTTTTGTGCATTGAGCCTCCTTCCAGTTAGAGACAGAAATGGGTGTGAAACCAATGCTGGATCCCAGAAAGCTAAACATTTCTGGAAAGTAGACAAGGTTCTGAATTCAGCAAGGGGTAATTTGTGTAGATCCTACAAGGGTTTCCTACAGAAAATAACAGCTGTAATAAACAAATATTGAAATTGAGGTAAAAAAACAGCCATTTTCTTCACGTTTTACTTTATAACTTTTTCCTGCGATGTCACATTTTTTAAAGCAATATACCGTTACGTCTGCTGGACTCTTCTGGTTGTGGGGATATATAGAGTTTGTAGGTTTATCAAGAACCCTAGGTACCCAGAGCCAATAAATGACCTGCACCTTGCAATGGGTTTTCATTCTATACCGGGTATTCAGCAATTCATTTGCTGAAATATAAAGAGTGAAACATAGGTATCAAGAAAACCTTTGTATTTCCAAAATGGGCACAGGATAGGATGTTGAGAAGCAGTGGTTAATTGCACATCTCTGAATTATGAGGTGCCCATACTGGCCTATGAATTACAGGGCATTTCTCAAATAGATGTGTTTTTTACACACTGTCTTACATTTGGAAGGACAAAATGTAAAGACAAGGGGAAAAACATTTGTTTTGCTATTCTGTGTTCCCCCAAGTCTCCTGATAAAAATGGTACCTCACTTGCGTGGGCAGGACTGATGCTCGCGAAAGGAAACGCAACATGGACACATCACATTTTTACATGGAAATATGACTTGTTTTTTGCAAAGTGTCTAACTGAGGATTTTGGCCTCTAGCTCTGTCGGCACCAAGGGAAACCTACCAAACCTGCACATTTTTTAAAACTAGACACCATGGGGAATCCAAGATGGGGTGACTTGTGGAGATCTCACCAGGTTCGGTTACTCAGAATCCTTTGCAAACCTCAAAAGTTGGCCCAAAAAACACTTTTTCCTCTCATTTCGGTGACAGAAGGTTCTGGAGTCTGAGAGGAGCCACAAATTTCCTTCCAGGCAGCGTTCCGCCAGGTCTCCCAATGAAAATGGTACCTCACTTGTGTGGGTACGCCTAGCGCCTGTGACAGGAAATGCCCCAAAACACAACATGGACACATCATATTTTCCCAAAGATAACAGAGCTGTTTTCTGCAAAGTGCCTAGCTGTGGATTTTGCCCTCTAGCTCATCTGGCACCTAGGCAAACCTACCAAACCTGCGCATTTTTTTAAAACTAGACACTTAGGGGAATCCAAGATGGGATGATTTGTGGGTCTCTCACCAGGTTCTGTTACTCAGAATCCTTTGAAAATCTCAAAAACACTTTTTTGCCACATTTTGGTGACAGAAAGTTCTGTAATATGAGAGGAGCCACAACTGTCCTTCCACCCAGCGTTCCCCCAAGTCTCCTGATAAAAATGGTACCTCACTTGTGTGAGTAGGCCTAGCGCCCACGACAGGAAATGCCCCAAAACACAACGTAGACACATCACATTTTCCCAAAGAAAACTGAGCTGTTTTTTTAAAAGTGCCTAGCTGTGGATTTTATCCTCTAGCTCAGCTGGCACCTTGGAAAACCTACCAAACCTGCACATCTTTTAAAACTAGACACCTAAGGGAATCCAAGATGGGGTAACTTGTGGGGCACTCACCAGGTTCTGTTACTCAGAATCCGTTGCAAACCTCAAAAGGAGGCCCAAAAAACACTTTTTCCTCTCATTTCGGTGACAGAAAGGTTCTAGAATCTGAGAGGAGAAGCAAATTTCCTACCACCCAGTATTCCCCCAAGTCTCCCGATAAAAACAGTACCTCACTTGTGTGAGTAAGCCTAGTGCCCTCAACAGGAAATACCTCAAAACACAACGTGGACACATCACATTTTCCCAAAGAAAACAGAGCTGTTTTTTGCAAAGTGCCTAGCTGTGGATTTTGCCCTCTAGCTCAGCCGGCACCTAGTCAAACCTACCAAATCTGATCATTTTTAAAAACTAGAACCCTAGGGGAATCCCAGATGGGATGACTTGTGGGGCTCTCACTAGGTTCTGTTTCCCAGAATCCTTTGCCAACCTTAAAATGTGGGCAAAAAAATACTTTTTCCTCACATTTCGGTGACAGAAAGTTCTGGAACATGAAAGAAGCCACAAATTTCCTTCCACCCAGCGTTCCCCCAAGTCTCCAGACACAAAGGGTACCTCACTTGTGTGGGTACGCTTAGCGCCCGCGACAAGGAAATGCCCCAAAACACAACATGGAAACATCACATTTTCCCAAAGAAAACAGAGCTGTTTTTTGCAAAGTGCCTAGCTGTGGATTTTGCCCTCTAGCTTAGCCGGCACCTAGGCAAACCTACCAAACCTGTGCATTTTGTTTAAAACTAGACACCTAGGGGAATCCAAGATGGGATGACTTGTGGGGTTCTCACTAGGTTCTGTTGCCCTGAATCCTTTGCAAACCTCAAAATTTGGCCAAAACAACACTTTTTCCTCACATTTCAGTGACAGAACGTTCTGGAATATGAGAGGAGCCACAAAGTTCCTTCCGCCCAGAGTTCCCCCAGGTCTCCCGATAAAAATGGTACCTTACTTGTGTGGGTAGGCCTAGCATCCGCTACAGGAAATGCCCCACATCACAATGTGGACACATCACATTTTCCCAAAGAAAACAGAGCTGTTTTTTGCAAAGTGCCTTGCTGTGGATTTTGGCCTATAGCTCAGTCGGCACCTAGGGAAACCTACCAAACCTGCACATTTCTTAAAGCTAGACACCATGGGGAATCCAAGATAGGGTGACTTGTGGGACTCTCACCAGGTTCTGTTACTCAGAATCATTTGCAAACCTCAAAATGTGGCCCAAAAAACACTTTTTCCTCTCATTTCAGTGACAGAAGGTTCAGTAATATGAGAGGAGCCACAAATTTCCTTCCACCCATTGTTTCCCCAAGTCTCCTGATAAAAATGGTACCTTACTTGTATGGGTAACCCTAGCACCCGCAACAGGAAATGCCCCAAAACACAACATGGACACATCACATTTTCCCAAAGAAAACAGAGCTGTTTTTTTAAAAGTGCCTAGCTGTGGATTTTGGCCTCAAGCTCAGCTGGCACCTAGGGAATCCTACCAAACCTGTGCATTTTTTAAAACTGGACCCCTAGGGGAATCCCAGGTGCAATGACTTGTGGGGCTCTCACCAGGTTCTGTTACCCAGAATCATTTGCAAACCTCAAAACGTGGCCAAAGTAAAACTTTTTCCTCACATAACGGTGACAGAAAGTTCTGGAATCTGAGAGGAGCCACAAATTTCCTTCCACCCACTGTTCTCCCAAGTCTCCCGATAAAAAGGGTACCCCACTTGTGTGGGTAGGCCTAGCACCCACAACAGAAAGGCCCCAAAACACAACGTGGACTCATCACATTTTCCCAAAGAAAACTGAGCTGTTGTTAGCAAAGTGCCTAGCTGTGGATTTTGGCCTCTAGCACAGCCGGCACACAGGGAAACCTACCAAACCTGCACATTTTTGAAAACTAGACACCTAGGGGAATCCAAGATGGGGTGACTTGTGGGGCTCTCATCAGGTTGTGTTTCCCAGAATCCTTTGCAAACCTCAAAATGTAGCCCAAAAACACTTTTTCCTCCTATTTCGGTGACAGAAAGTTCTGGAATCTGAGAGGAGCCAGAAATTCCTTCCACCCAACTTTCCCCCAAGTTCCACACATAAAACAAAAAAAACAAAAAAAAAAAAAAATGCATCCCTGGTGTCTAGGGGTTTTCTGCCCCCCCCCGGGGGCAGATCGCTGTCCCCAGAGAGGGCAGAAATGGCCTAAAAAACAATCGGCCCCCTGGGGAGCGGCTCTTGCCCAAGGGGCCGCTCCCCTCATGACAATTACAATACTAAAAAGAATTCCCTGGTGTCTAGTGGGCATTTCTGCGATCGGGAAGCAGAAATGCTGAGAGAGACATGAAAGAAGAAGAAAGGCCTTTCCTCTCCTTTCATGCCTTTCTCGTCCCCTCCAGTGATCGGAAGAGAAATGCAAAAGCATTTCTTTTCCAAACGGAGGGGAAGGCCTCTGATGAGGTCAGCATGCGCGATCGCGTGCTGATGTCATCAGATGCCACAGGGGTGAGTGGGGGGGTCAGAAGAGGAAGCGATTCACCTTTCAACCTTGACCTCGGGGGGTGGGAGGGCAGCCCACGGGGGGGAAGCGGTAGTGCTTCCCCCGAGGGCCGGCACATGGACGTAATGGTTACGTCCGTGGCGCCTGAGAGGCGCAGCCACGGACGTAACGATTAAGGGGTTAATGGCTGTGAAAGTGACATTTTCTGTGAATGACTGTGACTGTGTACACAATGAGTACTTGGTGCCTGTAGTATGACCCCCATATAATGTGGACGCCGGCATGATATGTTGATAAGCTTAATAACACAGGTAGGTGTGTGTACTTATGGTCAATTCACAACGTCGTGGATTTTGTGCACCTTCGATGTGCAGTGGCAGAACATGTGTGATGGGCTCCATGTCAGCACAGGACATGTAAGATTGCCTGCAGGTGAGTTGCTCCCTTTATACTCTCCGTTTCCCCCTGCTGAGACATGGTGGTTGGACAGCCACAGTCACATTGGTACATCAGAATGTGTCCAGTGGAAACAACCATGGCGGTGAACGGGCCACCAAACTCATAATGAGGCCCATAGTTTCTAATTGTAATTTACTTAATCATAAAATAAAATTAAATGAAATGTTTTTAAATTTCACAAAACACTTAATGGACAAAATACCAGTAATAAACCCAACGCCCCTTTCCCAAAACATATATTTTGTTAATAAAAAATGTATTAATGTTTTTCAATAATTTAAACTGTATTGCATACTGTCAACTCAATAGATTTATTAAATGTTTTAATAACATTACAGCCATTTCAAAACCACTAACTCAACAAAAAACGTTAACTACCTAATTTAACATCTAACTTAAAATATCTCACTCAAAATACCAAACAACCCACTATAGTTTTTAATATTAAATTAAATATTATTTCACACATTATTTAAAAACCTTACCATTTATCAGTTAAATAATTAAATTAATTAATTACTTAATGAATGAACCTATATAAATGTAAACAAAGGTTAACTTAAGAAACTTCACATCTAATTATCTTAAAAACCCAACAAAATGTTGGATTTTATCTTAATTTAATTAATATATAAATTAACAAATTATTGAAATGAATTAGTAACTTAATTTATTTTTAATTTTAAACATTGACATTTTGACATCTTTTTTTATAAAAACGTATACCCATCCTATTGTGCCAAAAGATCAATAACCCATTCAATTGTACCTTAATTGAAATTAAATGTTTAATAAAATGATTAATAAAGAAATTGATAAAGTGTTTACATATTAATTTTAAACATATGTTTTTATTCTTTTAATAGATTTTCCAACCCTGCTCCCTTAGAAAGCCAGCAGCTGATTATTATTTTCTTACTAAAAACAATAAGTTTATTAATAAAATAATAACAAACATCTGAGATGAGATACCAAACTGAAGTGATATGTTTCTCGTTTTTCTAACTGATCTCCTATGCTTCCTTCAATACCCCTTATTTCTTTTTTCATTTTTCTTGTTAACATTCTTTTCTAACATTATATAACATTCTATAACATTTCTTGTAAATATTTTGCACTTGCAAAAAACTTACATTTCGAAATCCTAATAACTCACTATATCAATTAAACTTAATTTCAGAATATCCATGTTTTGGTGATTTTCTTATTTCAGATATATAGTTACTCTGTACAAGTGCAGACGTCGTTTCCAAAAGGATACTGAGCTAAAGCTTACTCAAGTACATGGGTTGAGTTCTAAAACAGTCAGGTTTGATGTGTCAAGAGAGCACCCAAAAATGTATGGGGGTGTGTGAAAGATGTTTTTTCATAGGTAAAGATGAATGTCTTTATGGAAGATGTGCCGTTGCACAAGGTCGATGCCATTAGAAGTGCATGCATTATAAACCAACACAAACGATTCTGCAAACGGCAGCGCCTATGAAGAGGCGGAAACAGGAATAGCCAGAAGTGTTCCTGACCTCCACAGCTTTTCAGGTGTACTTTTAGAAAGATTTGGAAAGTTTTCCGAATTCCCCGAAGGCACAACCTGTACCCTCGAAAGGACGTACCTCTGCTGGTGCAAAACTGATTTTTGTTTCGAATCCAACCCTATGTTTCCTAATCTCCATTTAAAGTGTGTCCTGAAGTGGTTTAGGCAGGGAGTGCTATAATTCTGCTAATGGTGTAACACAGCACCAGGGCGAGTACCATTCATTTGAATAAAAGGAACTAACATCTTATTTATGTCAGTGAAAGGGACAATCTTTGATGGAAAACACATTTTGAAAGAAATATATACTGCATGCTTGTTTGAATCAATTGGGTTTTTGTTTAATAAAGCGCATAGTTTGAAATATATAAATATATAAACCATGCCGCCTTAAATACAAACATGATTGTTTTAAAATAGTACGTGAGTGCCACATGCTTTCGAGCCTGTTGCTAGCCATTTACAAACTGCTTCCCTCCGCTGAGTGAATTATTGACAGAATGGGATTTGTGCAAATTAGATTTTGTGAATTTCCAAAATTTTGCAGAGAGGCTGTTTAACAATATACTAATGCCCCAAGTGCTGCGTTTGTGATCTGATAATTCTTCTTTGTCCACTATAGCTAAAACAAGTTTCCACACAAGCTGAAACAGGTTTTCTTAATATCCTCAAGCAAAGTTGAAGAGGTGTCTTTGATTGAAGACCATTATGATATTTCAGTGGCTGTGGTCTGACCCCAGAGGTCACCGTCATTCATCATCGTGTTCTGTACTCTTACCAGAAACATCGTCTGCTACAGACAGTTGCAGAAAACCCAGACGCGCGTTAATGGGATGTTATTACCTTCCTACTAGCCCGAGGACAATAGAAAGGGAAGAGATCAATCCCATTCGTTATAAAACACAGCACGGACCCTCAATTTAGACCAATGGGAACCGAAAGCAAATGTGCCTTATTCTAGGCCGGTGTCTGTGATGTCAGAGACAAATCTATTCTCGGAGTTGTGCTTTGAATGTTCCTTTACTGGCAGTATTGCATTATTGGCATTCACATTGCAATTTGTAGGGGCCCAGCTGCCACTGATGGGGCAACATTACTTTGCTCCAGGGGTGTTAGCAGAAGTAATGTCCATGTTGATTGAGTACGACCCTATATGGGAAATTTTGTATAAGTCATGTGAGATGTGCTAGGATTCCATCATGGCAAATTTGGGATTGTGGCTGAATCTTTTTGCTGATGAGGTATTTCTGTACCCATGCGGGAGAGTTAAAAAAAAAAATTGGAGTCAGGTTTTTTATATTATTGTATCTTATGTGTCCAGTTATGCACCCAACTGGACACAAGAGATACACCAATATAAACAACCTGACTATGGGCCTCATTACGAGTTTGGCAGTTGGACCGCCAGACTGCCACAGTGGCGGCCCCCATGTTGGTGGTCACACAGACCGCCATATTATGAGTTAAACAGGCAGGGCCAACAAAAGTCAGACAAAAAAACAACCCTGCCTGGACTCAGGATGGCAGGAAATAGGTGGTCCAACTATCGGCGCTGCCAGCCCATCAACCAACCGCTGATAGTATTACAAGTCAAAAGTTACAATGGCGTTCCTGCTATGGCGATCTACCAATGGCGCTCTGACCCACAGCGGTTGATGATCACCACAGTGACACACTTCACCACATTGGGTGCATTTGAAAACAACACAGCTGACACACATTCCCACATTCAACACACCTGCAAAGCACAAAACAAAACACACCCCTTCACAAATCACAATCCATTACCTCTACAACCCACACACAGCAGGATAGAGCTCGCAAAAAGAAATTCCTAATCATAGATTAGGCACCCCTCCAGCTTTCACAACCACATATCCCACATCCTCAACACACACTCATCATATCCAGTTGCACCTCCTCACTCTATACACTCCCCATCACCTGTTCAGCACCCAGCTCCCATTAATATAGGTATTCGTCCAACACCACCATGTCACCCCAGAAAAATCTCAGTTTCACAGATGATGAGTTAAGAGTCATGGTGGATGAAATCATAAGAAAATAAGAGTAGAGACACATTTATTTGGAGCCCAAGTCCAGCAAACTACTATTCCAAGGAAAATGGAAATGTGTCAAAGGATAGTCAATGAGTGAATTCTGTAGGCACCTCCCTGGGCACAAGGGACGGCACTAGGAAGAGGTGGAACGACCTCAAGGGGATGGTCTGTTTCATGGCATCCATGCACAAGCTAGCGGTCCTGAAGACAGGAGGATGCCCCCCACCCCCTCCCCTATAGCCCACATCATGGAAGGAGAAGGTCTTGGCCATCCTGCATCCTGAGGGCTCGACAGGGGGAGTGGATTTGGGCAAGTCACGACAACAATATATCACCAAAATGTATTGCCATGCATGCCCACTGATCACCTTTTGCCACCATCACCAGCCCATTCACCACCTGTCCAAAGACTACTGTCTGTCATCTCACATGGGAACTGGACTCACCTGTGGGGACCCAGCTGTGTATACTGTGTGTAGCACAGAGAATGACAGCACCACAATTCACAACAGGAACTGTTCTAACCTTAAGAAAACCAGAACAGAGTATCACACTCAAAATTACGCTGTTCTACAAATACCTTGTGAATGCTACTGACCATAGAGGAGAGCAACTGTACAGAGTGAGTAGGACAGGCACTGACAGGACTGCCAAAGCCAGGGGGCAACAACACAGTAACCCCCCCAGCCAACACAGTGTTTCCTGCTACAAAGCACCCTTCTCCCTCTATTCACCCACAGAACTCTACTCACTTGCAATTGAGAGGACAACTGTACAGTGTGTAGGAGTAGGACAAGCACTGACAGGAATGCTAAGGCAAGGGGACAACAGTACTGTAACCCCCTCCCAGCCAATACAGAGTCCCCTACTACAAAACATCCTTCTCACTCTACTCTCCCATGGAACTCTACTCACCGGTGAAGAGGACAACTGTACAGTGCGTGTGATACAGTGAGTGAAATGGCTAGAACTCATAGGAGGATGTCTTACTCCCACTCCAAGCAGCAGTCCAGTGTATACCTGCAAAAATACTTCTAGTGAATTCAGACATGAAGGGCACACAGGTTGGGGAATTAAATCAAACAGCTGCATGTAGTACAGGGAGTCACATGAGCGCTAATGCCACGAGCTTCCGTCTAACCAATCCAATAAACTAGCTCACCCTGCATATTTCCAAATATTCTTGTTGGTATACTTGCAATGGTAGTCTACTCACCTCAGAGGATTAACAATGTAAACTGTGATTTGTGTCTTGAGTAATGTCATTATAAATCCCAGAAGGGCCTGGTCATGCAACCTCAAACGTCAGACCAGTGTCCAGATGACATTATGCCACTATCCGTGAACTCACTCATGAATTTAGCACACCTGGGAGCGACAAGGATATAAGTCATGGCACACCCTGTGATGTGGCAACACACCCAGATCCATCTTGAGCAGCTATGCCAAGATGAAAATAGTGTGGACAGGAAGGACAGCTCAAAATGTTTGAAAAGAACATCTAAGACAGATCTAACACCCATAGATGTGTCATCTGAATGGCACTGGCAGCAGTCAAATCCACAATGCACTGACCACGGGATCACAAATATCACATATCATCCAAGGTTCTGCCACTGCCTGCATAACAGACAACTAGGTCTCAAGACGACTCAAACAACATCCTGCCCAGCCATTGTTTTGCAACCAATGCTGGCAAGATATGAGTCCATGACCATCCCTATAAAAGCCAAAAAATCCAGACAGTCTGAGGCTAGTGTAATGAAATGGAATTGGTATGTAACTCCAAAGTCAGGTCAATACAAATGTTAGTATGTGTACCTGTCACATAAGGCAAATCTGTAAATCTAATGTGAACATGGCCCGAGCCCAATGTCACTGTCAACTATTTGAGGTAGATGTCACAATACAACCTGTAACATTGTATTTCTCACATCAACAGGTCGAGCAGACACTGCAAATACCGAATCCACTGGAGACTGCCACTACCCCCATGGCTGAAGCCCTCTTTGAGGACACAACTCCTGGACCAGTGGATGCTGAGAACTGTTCTGGCACATCCGGGTAACCTGGTAAAATGACACCTGTCAACCTCAGTCTGATCACATCGACTCTTCCCAGCCCGTGGCCTCCTCAGGTAGCCAATCAGCCCCAAACCTGTGTCCAGAGGATAGTCCCAAACATCTTGTGCCCCCCAGTCCAAGTTGCTGAGTCACAGCCAGCCAACTCTGACAATGAAGGACCTGGAACCAGTGGAAGGGGGCAGGCTGCAACTACGGGCTTAGGCATGTGGTGGTAGGGTGCTTTGGAGGGATGTGTGGTCCAGTGGCAAGAGGCTGCTGGTGATGCCCCTGGCCTGCACACTATCAGCCAGGTCTTTGGAGCCTACCAACATTCCCAAGGTGTGATGGGCCAAGTACTAACCTAACTCAGGAAAATCAAGGAACTGCAGAGGGACTTCCATTGGGAAATGTGTGAACAGTGGGAGGCCCACAGTAACAACATGGCCTCCCTAACAGGGGTGCTGCGGGCATCAACACTCCCCTGAGCTGGGAACGACAACAACACTCCATCCTTTCCTTTGGCACATCTATACCAGGCCCTTCATCTGTGCCAGCCACTAGAAGGGAGGCCCTGCCTGAGGAAGCACCCACCTCAGACACCCCTGCTTCTGTAGTTACAGAACCCCTGATCCGCAAGCAGGGACATCCACCCAAGACTCCAGGAGCTGCGGATGGTAAGCACCAACCACTTCCAGTAAGTGACCACTTCCTGATATTACTCCTTTGTGTGCCAACAATTCACTTTGTTGAATGCTCCTTAGCTCCTTAACAACTTTGCATTTTACATGGTAGTAGGACACTGGACTTTGGACTTCAAATGTTGTGTCATCTACTCTATTGATTACATACACCACAACTAATCCATTCACATTACTTCTTGTTTTAAGTACCACTATCATTTTATGTATATTTGTGAATAAACGCACCTACCACCAAAACACTGCCAACTACCTCTTATGTTAACTTTTGGAATTGTCGAATGGTAATCACATGTGAAGCACATGAGTAAGACATAAGAAGGTAATGGAAGGTGGGAGATGTTGCAAGTACTGTCTTGCTGAGGATGATTAGCAACACAATGTCACAAGTGTCTGGTCACACCAAGTGTTTTATTTGCATTGTACTGCACATAGGCTGTTAAAATGTCTGGACAGTCATACCCAGGAAGGTCAGAGTCATAATGAGTCAGGCCAGATGTCCCAAATGTACCGTCCCCCAGACCACACAGGAAAGGGCTTTGTTATACCCTTCCCCATAGATTTGGCTATCAGAGTAGTGGATGTTCTCACTAGCTGAGCCTTATCACATACCAAAACCAGGTCTGCCAACTTAACATACGCCATGGCACAGATAGAGGGCAGTACAACATTCCCTGACCCTAGGTCCTTCCCATTAGAATGAGCAAGTATCTGGTGGAATGTCACAAACCTGTGCCAGAGTTGTGGCAGGGACATACTAGCCTGCAGTGAGGAGACACATTGACAGCCACAAAAAGATCTTACAGGATAAATGTTGACACAGTGTGAAGGTATAATGCATGAATTCCACAGTATGACATGTTGCAACACATGATCACACACATAAGACCACTAGACCAACACACAACAGCAAATAAGAGTATTGTGTATTTGAGATTCCTACCCAGCCACTGTCCAGGCTGTTTGGGCATAGTACTGATACACCCCAAATCTGTGACCAACATTACATGGATCAATCCATGTCCACTTCACATGTCAGACCAGCACCCGCTACTTGCCAATGTCACAACTCTGAAATGCCCAAATGAGGATGGCATGGTGAAGACCCCTGAAAGAAGGAATAAAATACTTGGAATTCAGGCAGGTAAAAGCATACATATGACTTCATTATCATTTCAAATCTCAGTTGATCCACTGACAATGCAATGAGAATGATTCAAATATTATCGAGGTAGCCACATGTTAAAGTCTGACTTAGCTAGCAAAGCCTGTATGATGCATAGCATGAGATGCCCTGTCTCTCGGAAAAAGAGATACCCTACTCAGCACACCCTGACCCCTACAGTTCCCCATACAGTCACAGTAATCACATAACATCACATACTTACATTCAAGTGAAGTAGTGATTGATGAGATCTGCCCACTTGTCTCCACCTTCATACTCATCACTGTCATCCTCACTTTGCATTTCAGGTGGCTCACCCACTGGCACTGCTAGCCCCCTCTCGTCTGGAATAAATGGGATATTTCTCCTCACGGCAATGTTGTGGAGCATGCAGCAGGCCACAATGATTTTACACACTTTTTCCGGATGAGTAGAGGAGGGCTCCACCAGTCTTGTCCATACCATGAAATCTGGCTTTCAGGAGTCCAAAATCTTGCTCCACGACACGCCGTGTCTTTCCATGAGCTTCATTGAAGCGGACTTCCCCTGGCATAGTTGAGTTCCTCACTGGTGTCAACAACCATGGACGGTTTGGGTATGCTGAGTCACCTGTAAGGGAATGCGACATATGGGCACCCAGGAGTCCCATGCATTCTCTCTCTAATAGCAGACATTGCATACAAACACACATGGCATGTGTGATTTACCAACCAGCCAGGCCCTCTCTCGATACAGTTCTGTCATCAGCTGTAGAATAGAGCTATTCCTCATGATGAAAGCATCATGGACTGAACACAGATAATGGGCACAGACCTTGGAAATGTAGAGATCCCCCAAGGAAACAATTGGGGTGGAGTTATCTTAGTAAGTACATCATACACAAAATGTCATAAAGATGTACTCCGGACCCCCTTTTATGAAGTATGTATGTATGTCTTAGGTGGCCAAGAGATTAAGCATATTGGTGCCCAGAGCAGTAAGGCGACAGAGTAGAAGTTGTTGCTTGCACTGTAGCCGAACACATGGTTACTCTGTTCTATATAAGAAAAGTTGAAAGTTATGTATAAGGGAATTATATGTACTCCGACCATGTTGCAGAAAACATGCTGCTGCTACCAAATCAGTCGAGTTTCAAAGAGGTCTGTTAAAATAAATGGAGCACACTCCATGTCCATACAAATCAACATAACATTTTTTGTTAGGTCAATAAGACTCATAAAGTAGTCTTGATATAAAGCAATATGCAGGGACTCAACAAAAATCATTTTACAGGGTAGGGAGGGAACAGCTTATCTTTTAACAGCCCTGCAGATTAGAAATTGGTCAGCACTGCACAGAAAACAAGTTGAAATTATGCTCACTAAGGCATTGACGTCGGTGCTGGAGTAATTCTTTTTTTTAATCAGTTTCTGTTTTAAATGAAGGACAAATAAATTAGGCCAACTTACCAGTGTCCTTGATTCGATTTCTTAGGATGTACTCTAAAGACGGGAATTCCAGTGTAATGTTAAAGCCTTGAATTCCACAAGTTTTGGTGAATATGGCAGAATTAGCTTATTTCGTACCTATGACAATTATTAGGAAAATTATTACTACCAAATGTACCTTTTCAAGAGCTCAGATTAAGAGAGCGAACGAAGCAGTGTGTGGATGACAGATTCAGAAATCCCTATTAAACTTGAATTTCATTATCAAATACTTCACAACAAATCGCCACTTAAACACTGCTGTCATAGCCTAGGGTTCTCTATGCGTGCTCTTCTTCAAGTAAATATGTTGGAATTGAAGTGATTTCATTTGAGAGTCTCGATCTAGCATATAAGAAATGACTGCAAACCAAGGTGAATCGTGAAGGTAACTTTGGAAGACAGAATATCGAATTTATCTCGGAGAACATAGCAGAAAGCGAGACATCTCCGAAGCAGGAGCCTTCATGATGCTCAAATAATGGTCAGGAGGAACAAAGAACAAAATTAATGGGTCAAGACAGCAAACGTTCAGAGATAGTTGTAGATGAAAGTGTAACTGCAAGTTTCTCTTTGGATAATGTTCATCTATCCGGGTCACTCACCAGATAATGCGATTACGAAGGCAGAATTTAGACCACGTCACATAAAGTGAGCATTGGAAGTGATAATGTAACACATAGGGGGTCATTACAACATTGGCGGTAAAAGACGCTTACCACCGTGCAGAAGACCGCCAATACACCGCAGCGCCGCGGAATTCCGCCACAGCTATTATGACCCACATCTCGGAATCCTCCGAAATTCAGTCACCCACACAAGTCCGCCACACCAAAGGTCAGTGTTAAACTGGCGAAAACAAAACCTCCACCTCCACGGCAACAGAAACACGCCCATGCTATTACGACTCACTAATCCATGCGGCGGTCTTTCAACCGCGGTATTCCATTGGCGGTACACACCGCCGTGCTCAAAATACACACACATCTCCAAAACACAGCCACATTGGACAATTCACCCACATCACCCACAAACCCCTACGACCAAAAAATAGAGACGAAGGCCAGAGAGAGAGAGCACAGAATAGACAATCCCACCACACAGAGGCACACAACACCATCACCCACACAACATCCACGCACAAAACACCACACACCACTACACATCACCACACACATCAACACTCACACCGCCCCACACATCACACACACCACCCCATGTCACGCCAAAGACACCCCCGCTTTTCTGAGGAGGAGCTCCGGGTCATGGTGGAGAAATCCTACGGGTAGAGCCACAGCTATTTGGCTCACAGGTGCAGCACACATCCATAGCCAGGAAGATGGAGCTATGGCGCAGAATAGTCGACAGGGTCAACGCTGTGGGACAGCATCCAAGAAATCGGGAGGACATCAGGAAGAGGTGGAACGACCTACAGGGGAAGGTGCGTTCACCGTTCTCTAGGCACAACATCGCGGTTCAGCGGACTGGCAGCGGACCCCCACCTCCTTCCCCACAACTAACAACATGGTAGGAGCAAGTCTTGACCATCATGCATCCTGAGGGCCTCGGAGGAGTCGGTGGAGGAATGGACACTGGTAAGTCTAATCTTAACTATCATATCCCCCACCCTACCTGCATGCTATCACACACCCCCACCCTCACCCCCTCCCCTATCACCCAAACTCCTCACTAATGTACTAAGAACACAAACCACACATCCCAACAACAAGCCCTGCATGACACAACTAAGCATGGAGACCCATCACGAAAGCATGCTCACTGCACATACCCAGAACACCCCCCAGCCATCATCACACAAGCCCCCACACAGGAATGCTTGCACTGGGGTACACGCACATCCACCCATTGCACACCATGACACACACACATGCAATAATCATGCTCTTATGCCCCTGCAGGATCACGAAGGACCGTCACCACACCGGAGGGTCCAGACAACTCCACTCCACCCACAGAAGAGGCCCTCAGTGACGAGAGCAGCTCTGCCCTACTGGATCCAGATGACCAGCCCGGACCATCGTGGGCCTCGGGACAGTCGGTTCCCCTTGCACAGGCACAGCCCAACACTGACCTTCCACCCTCTGGTAACACCAGCACAGCACCCACCCAGCGGGCCCAAACCTCCGTACCCAGGACAGGTCAATCAGCTGTGTGTCCACCACTACAGGGAACCCAGGATAACCCACCACCCCAACAACAACAGGACCTGGGGGCAGTGGTAGTGGGCACACGGTCCAGGGGACGGAGGCACATAAACACAGGGGAACTGGGAGGGCTGCTGTGCGACACGGGGCGGACAGGCCAAGGGAACCCACTCTCCACGAGGCCCTCTCCTCCATCATGGGAGCATACCACCACTCCCAGGAGATGATGGTGACGGTCATGGTCAAGTTTCAGGAGACCCAGCGCCTGCAGGAGGACCAGTATTTGGGGTTCAGGGAGGAGCTCAGGACCATCAGCTCCACCCTGGGCACCATCGTAGGGGTGCTGAAGGACATACAGCAGACCATGAGGGACACGTGGCACTCCAAGGGGCCCCTGACACTAGCCAGGACGAAGAACTGCCCACCACCTCCGCCGGCGCTAGTGGACAGGACGCCCCGCCACAGGACCATCACACCAGCAACCCACCCCCTGCAGACGGACAACCACCACCCAAGCGGTCCCTGAGATCCAGGAACAGGACAGAGCAAGATGGCAAGACCCCCGCCAGGAAATGAGACCACCCTGATTGTCACCCCACTGTCCCACTTTGTTACCCTGTCCATACTTAAACTGCCCCAGCTCCACTTCCTATGCCCATATGGGCAGTGCACCTGTGAGACTAATAGACTGGACTCTGCCATGGACATTCCTCCACCATCACCCATCACCATTTTGCCACCCCCCTCCATTTTTGAGCACTTAAATAAACACCCTTGAACCACAAAACTATGTTGAGTCAGTCTATGATTTGGTAAAATGTATTATCAATGACAGTGTCAAAATGCGTTTCTAGTTGTAAAGGCAACATACATATGTCACACATCACAAGTCCTTGAAGGATGCATGCAGATGACACACGTTGGTAAGCACACCTGTGAAACCGTAATATAAAGGAACAACTCAATTACCAAATAATGCTATGAAATTACACACAGGATAGAGGAAGACATGTGACAGTGAATGTAATGGTAAAAATGAAAATTTTCTCACCTGTGTGTCACTGGTAATATTGCTGTATGACTGACTCCCTGTTGTCATTGTCTTCTTCCTCAGCTTCCTCCTCATCACTGTCCACCGGCTCCACAGGCTCCACAGGTGCCATAACACCGTCATCTGGACCATCCTCCTGCAGAATAGGCACCTGGTGTCGCAAAGCAAGATTGTGAAGCATCGAGCAGGCGATGATGATCTGGCACACCTTCTTCGGTGAGTAGAATAGTGAACCACCTGTCATATGGAGGCACCTGAACCTGGCCTTCAGGAGGCCGAAGGTGCGTTCAATCACCCTCCTAGTCCGCCCATGGGCCTCATTGTAGCGTTCCTCTGCCCTGGTCCTCGGATTCCTCACTGGGGTCAATAGCCAGGACAGGTTGGGGTAACTAGAGTCTCCTAATAGCCACACACAGTGCCTCTGGAGTTGACCCATCATATCAGGGATGCTGCTATTCCGCAGGATGCAGGTGCCATGCACAGAGCCAGGGAACATAGCATTAACCTAGGAGATGTACTGGTCTGCCAAACAGACCATCTGTACATTCATGGAATGATAACTCTTCCGGTTCCTGTACACCTGTTCACTCCTGTGGGGGGGGACCAGAGCTACATGGGTGCCATCAATAGCACCTATGATGTTGGGGATATGTCCAAGGGCATAGAAGTCACCTTTCACTGTAGCCAAATCTTCCACCTCAGGGAAAATGATGTATCTCCTTACGTGTTTCAGCAGGGCAGACAACACTCTGGACAGCACGTTGGAAAACATGGGCTGGGACATCCCTGATGCCATGGCTACAGTTGTCTGAAAAGCTCCACTTGCAAGGAAATGGAGCACTGACAGCACCTGCACGTCAGGGGGGATTCCAGTAGGATGGCGGATTGGTGACATCAGGTCTGGCTCCAACTGAGTACATAGTTCCTGGATAGTGGCATGGTCAAGCCTGTAGGTGACGATTACATGTCGTTCCTCCATTGTCAACAGGTCCACCAGCGGTCGGTACACCGGAGGATTCCGCCATCATCTCAATTGTCCCAAATGACGGTGCCTAGGAAGGACAACAGCGACCACAGAGTCAAATCTTTTCCAGGTATGTACCCACAGTTACACAGAACACGACACCAAACACAAAAACCTTCCGGTATGTGTGTTGAGTGTAGGCCTAGCTATGTGTGATGCAGAAGTAAATGAAGCCATGTGGGCCCCTGAAATGGCGGCTGCCTGACCTCTAAACTGGGACAATGGGATTGTGGGGTAACTGCGTTGCCGTTGCACACCGTCGCGTAGACCGCGGCGCAATGCTGCATTGGTTAACATTGGACCCTATGGGTCCCAGGAGCCAATGAGGAAGTGCACCGGCGGTGATGATACGCACCGCCGCGGACGTCACCGCCATTTTCTATCAGTTCAATCACTAGATACCTGATCTTCGACAGGAGAGGACCTACACTGCAAGTGCTGCTGTGACCTCGGTCTGGAAGCGAGGATGGCTGCTGCGTCTGGGTAAAGGGCCCCTGCCTTCACTGCTCAGGAGTTGGAGAAACTAGTAGACGGGGTCCTCCCCCAGTACACGCTACTCTACGGTCCTCCAGACCAACAGGTTAGTACACAGGGAGCAAGTTGTATGGGCTAGGCCTGGGTGGAGAGGGCTGGTTGTAAGAGGGAAGGGGGCAGACTTCAGGGAACATTAATGCATGTGAATGAATGTGCCACATGGCTAGGGTAGGGAGGGGGGACATGCACATCGACGGTGCAGTTGGTAACAACTCCTCTTCTTCCCTTGTGCATGTCATGTAGGTCAGCGCCCACCAGAAGAAGGACATTTGGCGTGCCATCGCCAAGGACGTCCGGACCCTGGGGGTCCACCAGAGACGGGGCACCCACTGCCGTAAAAGATGGGAGGACATTCGCCGCTGGAGCAAGAAGACGGTGGAGGCTCAGCTGGGGATGGCCTCCCAACGTGGGAGGGGTGCCCGTCGCACCATGACCCCCCTGAAGTTCCGGATCCTGGCGGTGGCCTACCCTGAGTTGGATGGGCGCTTGAGGGCATCACAGCAGACACAAGGGGGAGAGTCAACTCTCATTCTGTGGACTTTGCGCGCAGTGGAGGGGTCTGGGTGGGGGAGGAGGCCTGTGGGTGTACCTAGGCCAGGCAGAAATACGTAGGCTAGGCCCCTCCATAATGCAGGCCATGTGGCATTCTACCCCACCGCAGTAGAGTGCCAAGTACAGGTATACATGCTCCTGTGGCATCCATGTGTGTAGAAGTCCACCATAGCCATATAGTCCAGATCCCAGGAATTGCATCTGTAGAGGCCAGGAGCACGGAGTAGTGCAGGGGGCTGCTGTGTCTGTATTGTCCGACAACAGTAGCGGTATGCCATGCGCTCAACCTGTCTTTCTTCTGTCTCCCCCCCCTTTTTGTGCTCTCCCGGTTCTTTTGTGCATCAGCATCATCAGGTGGAGGTACAGTGGCACCGGAGCACGAGGGAGCTGCATCCCACATGGCCATGGAGGGCCACACCACTGACTCAGAATGCACCAGTGGGACGGAGGGCGAGGGGAGCTTCACGTCGGCCACCGGATCACCAACCAGCGACACGGACTCGTCCGCCGATGGGAGCTCCCTTGTGGTGGCAGCACAATCTGTGCGTCCCACTTCTACAGGTACAGCCGCCACCTCCCCTGCCAGCACCGCCCTCCCAGCAGCCCCTCAGCGTTCGCCCGTGCCCGCTCACCCAGGAGGATGGGCATCACCTTCGCCCCAGGCACCTCAGGCCCTGTCCCACTCACCCCTGCTGCCCTCAGTGAGGAGGCCATTGACCTCCTCAGGTCACTCACTGTTGGGTAGTCTACCATTGTGAATGCCATCCAGGGTGTAGAAAGGGAGTTGCAACACGGTAATGCATTCCTGGAGGGCATTCATTCTGGTCAGGCTGTCCTTCAGCGAACACTGCAATCTCTGGCCTCAGCACTGATGGCAGCCATTGTCCCTGTCTCTAGCCTCCCCCCTCCAACCTCCTCCACCCAGACCCAATCCCCTGTACCCCAGCCTATCCCAAGCACACCATCAGACCAGCATGCACACACCTCAACACACAAAAGTAGCTCAGGCAAACATAGGCACCACACAACCCACAGGCACACACACAAGCATCACCCACATGCAGACACAGCAACATCCACTGCCTCCACTGTGTCCCCCTCGTCGTCGTCTCCCTCCTCCCTCCCAGTCTCGTCTACACTCTCACCTGCATGCACTACATCCACAGGCACCAGGACTCGTACCCCAGCACCAAACCCCGCTCACCTGCACTCACCACCTCCACTCCCATTTACACTTCCCCTGTGTCCTCTCCCAGTGTGTCTGTGACGCCCCCTCCCAAAGTACACAAACGCGGGCACCCACACACCCAACATCCATCCACCTCACGACAGCCTCCAGTACCTGCATCTGCACCCAAAACACCTAAAGTGACAACCACCTCCTCTTCCTCCACTCCCAGACCTCCTCCAACTACCCATCCCAGTGTTTGTCAGAAACTGTCCCTCTGCAAAGTTGACCTTTTTGCCCCCACCCCCCCCCCCACCTCCAATTCATCAGTCCCGTCGTAGCGCCTCAGCCAAAAAGCCTCCAGTACCAGTGGTGCCTGTTCAAGGTGTGTGGAGTGCACCGGCCACCAGGGCAGGCAGTGTGACACGGAGCCAAGGCACTGCCAGTCCACCCCCTGTAAAGGCTCTGAAGTTGGAAAGTGGCCGACGGGACCGTGTGAAGACTCCTGGAGGCAAAACAACTCACAGGGGTCCCAGGGGGATTGCAGAGTCAGCTGTGACTCCTCCAAAGGTGGGGAAGGCCCAGAAGAAGTCTGCACAGCCTGGTGTGAGCATCACGGCGGAGAAGGGCAGCATCCTTCCCGGCGGCCGGGACGCCACCGCCAGCACCGTCGTCACTGGTCAGGAGACCACCGCCAGAGTCATTGCCCAGGAGGGCCCAAGTATCGTCACTGGTCAGGAGACCACCACCGGAGTCAGTCCCCAGGAGGGCCCAAGTATCGTCACTGGTCAGGAGACCACCGCCACCGCCGGAGTCAGTGCCCAGGAGGGCCCAAGTATCGTCACTGGTCAGGAGACCACCACCGGAGTCAGTGCCCGGAGGGCCCAAGTATCGTCACTGGTCAGGAGACCACCGCCGGAGTCAGTGCCCAGGAGGGCCCAAGTATCGTCACTGGTCAGGAGACCACCGCCAGAGTCATTGCCCAGGAGGGCCCCGGCAGCCACAGTCCGCTGGGCAATGAGGGACCGTCATGCCACACACCAATGCCCAGTCCAGAGACCGCCATGGCAAAGCACCGCTGACCAGTCCAGAGCCCGCCATGGCAAAGCACCGCTGAACAGTCCAGAGACCGCCATGGCAAAGCACCGCTGAACAGTCCAGAGCCCGCCATGGCAAAGCACTGCTGAACAGTCCAGAGACCGCCATGCCAAAGCACCGCTGAACAGTCCAGAGCCCGCCATGGCAAAGCACCGCTGAACAGTCCAGAGACCGCCATGGCAAAGCACCGCTGAACAGTCCAGAGCCCGCCATGGCAAAGCACCGCTGAACAGGGCATGCACCGCTGAAGAACAAAAAGACCGCCACATCAAGCATCGTTATCCCATGTGCAGCTGGGACAGTGACGGGACAGGAACTGTCACGGGAGACTAATCCAGTCGGGACAGCAGTCCCCCTCCAGAAAAAGTGGTGGCTGTCATTTACTTGAGAGACTGTGGCTTTGCACTCCCCAGGATGGTACAGTGGGCAACCCACCCACTGTAGAGACTTGAGAGACTGTGGCTTTGCACTCCCCAGGATTGAACAGTGGGGAACCCACCCACTGTAGAGACTTGAGAGACTGTGGCTTTGCACTCCCCAGGATACATCAATGGGCATGGAGCCCCGTCGTGGATCTGGCTTTGCACTCATCCGGCTGAGGTGCCCCCCATCCATTCCCCCTGAGGTGCCTGTTGTATTTCTCTCTGATGCCCCGGCAGTGTTCTCTCCGTTTGTTGACAGATATCTTGTGTGGGCCTCGCCCATGCAATTTTGGACTAGTGGTGCACGGACATTGATATGTGCTTATCTGCACTACTTCTCGTAATGTATATACTTTTGAATGATTTTATAATATATCTGTATATATTTGAGACATGTATATTGAAACATTACAATGTTTGAACTGATTTCGTTTTGTCTTTGCATTCTTCCGGGGGAGTTGTGGGTTGTTACTTTGATGTTTGTGAATGCATTGGTGTGTGTGTTGTAATATGCGAGGGTGGGGGTGGGGGTGTTGTGTGTGTGTGTCCCTGACTTTTGCCTCCCCCCTCCCCTATGTCGTAGGTGCAGTACTCACCGTTGTCTTCGCCGGCGCCGGCGTTGCTCTTCGTAGATGAGTAGGAATACAAGGGCCGGTAGGATTTGTAATTCCGGATTGTAGGAGGCTGGACTGGCTTGTAGTGAGTACCAAGGGGTACTTGCACCTTGCACCAGGCCCAGTTATCCCTTATTAGTGTATAGGGTGTCTAGCAGCTTAGGCTGATAGATAATGGTAGCTTAGCAGAGCAGCTTAGGCTGAACTAGGAGACGTGTGAAGCTACCACAGTACCACTTAGTGTCATATGCACAATATCATAAGAAAACACAATACACAGTTATACTAAAAATAAAGGTACTTTATTTTTTATGACAATATGCCAAAGTATCTTAGAGTGTACCCTCAGTGAGAGGATAGGAAATATACACAAGATATATATACACAATAGCAAAAATATGCAGTATAGTCTTAGAAAACAGTGCAAACAATGTATAGTTACAATAGGATGCAATGGGGAAACATAGGGATAGGGGCAACACAAACCATATACTCCAAAAGTGGAATGCGAACCACGAATGGACCCCAAACCTATGTGACCTTGTAGAGGGTCGCTGGGACTATTAGAAAATAGTGAGAGTTAGAAAAATAACCCTCCCCAAGACCCTGAAAAGTGAGTGCAAAGTGCACTAAAGTTCCCCTAAGGACAAAGAAGTCGTGTTAGAGGAATAATGCAGGAAAGACACAAACCAACAATGCAACAACTGTGGATTTCCAATCTAGGGTACGTGTGGAACAAGGGGACCAAGTCCAAAAGTCACAAGCAAGTCGGAGATGGGCAAATGCCCAGGAAATGCCAGCTGCGGGTGCAAAGAAGCTTCTATTGGACAGAAGAAGCTGAGGTTTGTGCAGGAACAAAAAGGGCTAGAGACTTTCCCTTCGGTGGACGGATCCCTCTCGCTGTGGAGAGTCGTGCAGAAGTATTTTCCCGCCGAAAGAACGCCAACAAGTCTTGCTAGCTGCAAATCATGCGCTTAGTGTTTTTGGATGCTGCTGTGGCCCTGGAGGGACCAGGAGGTCGCAAATTGGACCAGGAGAGAGAGAGGACGTCGAACAAGACAAGGAGCCCTCTCAGCAGCAGATAGCACCCGGAGAAGTGCCAGAAACAGGCACTACGAGGATGCGTGAAACGGTGCTCACCCGAAGTCGCACAAAGGAGTCCCACGTCGCCGGAGACCAACTTAGAAAGTCGTGCAATGCAGGTTAGAGTGCCGTGGACCCAGGCTTGGCTGTGCACAAAGGATTTCCGCCGGAAGTGCACAGGGGCCGGAGTAGCTGCAAAAGTCGCGGTTCCCAGCAATGCAGCCCAGCGAGGTGAGGCAAGGACTTACCTCCACCAAACTTGGACTGAAGAGTCACTGGACTGTGGGGGTCACTTGGACAGAGTTGCTGGATTCGAGGGACCTCGCTCGTCGTGCTGAGAGGAGACCCAAGGGACCGGTAATGCAGCTTTTTGGTGCCTGCGGTTGCAGGGGGAAGATTCCGTCGACCCAAGGGAGATTTCTTCGGAGCTTCTGGTGCAGAGAGGAGGCAGACTACCCCCACAGCATGCACAAGCAGGAAAACAGTCGAGAAGGCGGCAGGATCAGCGTTACAGAGTTGCAGTAGTCGTCTTTGCTACTATGTTGCAGGTTTGCAGGCTTCCAGCGCGGTCAGCAGTCGATTCCTTGGCAGAAGGTGAAGAGAGAGATGCAGAGGAACTCGGATGAGCTCTTGCATTCGTTATCTAAAGTTTCCCCAGAGACAGAGACCCTAAATAGCCAGAAAAGAGGGTTTGGCTACCTAGGAGAGAGGATGAGGCTAGTAACACCTGAAGGAGCCTATCACAAGGAGTCTCTGACGTCACCTGGTGGCACTGGCCACTCAGAGCAGTCCAGTGTGCCAGCAGCACCTCTGTTTCCAAGATGGCAGAGGTCTGGAGCACACTGGAGGAGCTCTGGACACCTCCCAGGGGAGGTGCAGGTCAGGGGAGTGGTCACTCCCCTTTCCTTTGTCCAGTTTCACGCCAGAGCAGGGCTAAGGGGTCCCCTGAACCGGTGTAGACTGGCTTATGCAGAATTGGGCACATCTGTGCCCAACAAAGCATTTCCAGAGGCTGGGGGAGGCTATTCCTCCCCTGCCTTCACACCATTTTCCAAAGGGAGAGGGTGTAACACCCTCTCTCAGAGGAAGTTCTTTGTTCTGCCATCCTGGGCCAGGCCTGGCGGGACCCCAGGAGGGCAGATGCCTGTCTGAGGGGTTGGCAGCAGCAGCAGCTGCAGTGAAACCCCAGGAAGGGCAGTTTGGCAGTACCAGGGTCTGTGCTACAGACCACTGGGATCATGGGATTGTGCCAACTATGCCAGGATGGTATAGAGGGGGCAATTCCATGATCATAGACATGTTACATGGCCATATTCGGAGTTACCATTGTGAAGCTACATATAGGTAGTGACCTATATGTAGTGCACGCGTGTAATGGTGTCCCCGCACTCACAAAGTTCAGGGAATTGGCTCTGAACAATGTGGGGGCACCTTGGCTAGTGCCAGGGTGCCCTCACACTAAGTAACTTTGCACCTAACCTTTACCAGGTAAAGGTTAGACATATAGGTGACTTATAAGTTACTTAAGTGCAGTGTAAAATGGCTGTGAAATAACGTGGACGTTATTTCACTCAGGCTGCAGTGGCAGGCCTGTGTAAGAATTGTCAGAGCTCCCTATGGGTGGCAAAAGAAATGCTGCAGCCCATAGGGATCTCCTGGAACCCCAATACCCTGGGTACCTCAGTACCATATACTAGGGAATTATAAGGGTGTTCCAGTAAGCCAATGTAAATTGGTAAAAATGGTCACTAGCCTGTTAGTGACAATTTGGAAAGAAATGAGAGAGCATAACCACTGAGGTTCTGATTAGCAGAGCCTCAGTGAGACAGTTAGTCACTACACAGGTAACACATTCAGGCACACTTATGAGCACTGGGGCCCTGGGTTACCAGGGTCCCAGTGACACATACAACTAAAACAACATATATACAGTGAAAAATGGGGGTAACATGCCAGGCAAGATGGTACTTTCCTACACGGATCCATGGAGTCCTCCTTCCTCGTGGGATGTGTTCAGGTGAGCGTTTTCCCATTGCAGAAACTGTTTCCGCCGTGTTTTTATCCACGGTGAATCCGCCCCGTAAAAGGTGGCGGATTGGCGGGTTGTGATACTATGGGCGGTACATTGTCTTCCGCCTGTCTGTTGGCGGTGACCGCCGCACTGCTTGTCTGTACCGCCGTGGTGGGCGGTGTGTTAAAGTGGCTGTCTTTGTTGGCGGTTTCCGCCACGGTCATAATTCCCTTTTTTTGTCCACCGGCCTGTTTGCGGTATTACCGCAGCTTTAACACCGTCCGCCAGGGTTGTAATGACCACCATAGTCTCTGTCCTTTTCGGGCAGACTGGTGTCATAAATAGCTGAAGAACCAGAGCAGCAGTATTTTACCACTTTGTACCGTGGCAAACGGATGTTTGCCAATAGAATTTTAAAGTAAAGTACTGGTTTGACTTGAAATGTAGCAGCATTAGCTGACATCTCTAAAGTGAACAACAGAACATAACTCAATAACATAACTCAGAACAGCAAAGCAACACAGCTAAAACATCAAGGGCTCAGCACAGCAAAACAGTCAATACAGAACGTAACTTAAAAAAATGCAGTCAAGGGGGTAACCTGAAGAATCAAATACCCTCCACTTTGAACCATTTCCTGAATAGGCTAGAGCAAGCAGAGTGAGTGAACAAAGCAAGCCACCCAAACTTCCCTGATACATTCTTTCTCTGCTGATGCCTGGCTCCTTTCTCACACGTGTTCGCTATTATTTGCACCCTCATGTCTTTCTTCTTTCCATTTTCTAGTCCTTCTTTTAATTTTTTGCAGCCTTTCCATCTACAGGTCAGAATTTCTTTATTTTTTCTGTTTCACTCTTTTTTTTTGTTTCTAATTACATGTATTCTCTCCTTTCATCTTTCCACCTCCTATTTGTGTTCCATCCTCCCATGAAGAGGAATCATCGTTCTCTCCAGTGTTGCACAAGAGAACAGAGGGGCCATGCATTGTCAGTAGCACATTATCACACGCATGAGAAGCTGTTAGTACATGCCTTGCCATCTCTTGTTTTCTAGAGTCACTGAGGTCATGGAAGATGCATTTCTGCCACAGCGTACAGGACGCGCTCACTGTAAACTATAGAATAAGTATAGGGAGTAATAGGTATGGCTTTAGACCTGAGACCCATACCTTTATCTCTGAGTATGGAATCAGAACTGAAACCGAGCATGTCAGCACTCGTGAGCGGTAGGGCAACACTACAAGGAAAACAAGCTCAGGGGAGTAAAGTGAAGGACGGGTTGCAGGTGCTAACGTATCCCGCCCTAGGTAATTTACTTACTCTGGGACTCGTTTTAGGCCAATGAACCTTTTGACCCTGATTGGAGACACCTTAAGACGAGATAACTAATCAGCATATCAATCGATAGGTCAACAGTCTCATCAATATTCACAACAGCGAATTAATCAAATTAGTTAATGACTTCAAAACTCACCATGGCCTTACAGCCATGACTAACCACACGAAATTTAGTCATAGTTATGATATTTATTCCCTATTAGTTACACTCTACTAGCAAGTTTATTAGTCTCAATACCAGAAAGCACATCAATAATGTCACAATATGGCAACTTGAATAAGATTTAAGCAAAGCAAAGATGATAAACATTAGAACAAAACACGGCGTTAACATGAATCAACTTTAGCAGAGTAGCATTGGTACATTATTTAACAAAGCAAAGATCCTGTTGTTTGTCTATTTGCACCCGATTGTCGTTGAGCTCCTTAACTAGCCTCAAATTAGCATCAGCATGTTGGGCTTCATGCAAAACAATTTAGTAACACAAATTTGGAAAACATCTAACTATGGTCTCTGTCAAAAGCAGTTGGTACCTAGAAACAAAAGGTAAGCAGACAATTACAATTTCATTATCATATAGTTACCCTTCGTAATGGGTCAGCATACAGAGTCAGTCTTCGTCCTCAGGACAGTAGTCGATCCGCCATCTGCCAGGATAGAACAGCAAAGTCTCAGCTAATGGGGCATAAATTCTTCCCTCTTAAGGAGAGATGAAATAGATATCGGGCAAGACAAGGTGAGGATGGTTTTGAAGAATCAAAGCAGCAAGGGTAAAGACGGAATGCCAGAGTAACAGCAGTGGTGTCCCTCTAATGGCTGATGTCTCCTTGTGACACAACGTTAAATTGAATTTGCCAGACAAGTCTCTAATTTCCCATTGGTCAGTATTTGGCGCCTCAACCATCTCTGTCCAATGGTTGAGTAGTCACCTTACTAGAATTTTCACCTAAGACAGTTCTCATACAGTTCATTGGCTCCTGTGATTTACGTCTTCATCGGGTGAGATGGCAGGTAGGAAAACTTACATGCACGGCTTCAGTCAGTAGCTCCATTGTCTTTACCAGTTCAGGCGACCTTGTACCTGTTGCGAATTACACTGTTGTATTCAACAAGAATGTCTCCTTGAGCAAGTCGGGTCTCATGAGAAAGAATTTACTACGGCTACACACATCTCTAACTTCTGGAAAAGTACAGCTTATTTCCTTCAGGAAGACAGCACACTGCACGTTAGAAAACACATTTAATATGAGAACAGGAAGCTTGGACCAGACTCTTGCTAACTAAGGCCTAATGATGTATAAACCTTAACATATAACTCTTAATTCTAAAACGAAATCATACATTAGTACATTAATAATTCATTATTAGTCAATTTCATCAATCATCATATACATTGGTGGCCACTCCCCGTGGGCACATTTCAAATGCGTACATTAGAAACATATTAATGTGTTTTCTATGCAGCTTCATTACACATTATTTTGCAAGCAGTTCATGTTAAATTTTGATTATAAAAGCTACACTCCAAAACAGGCGGCAATTCCCCTTACTCTCAAAGTATCAGACTTGCTTTTTTTGCAGGTGTCTTTATGCAAAGCCCCATGCCCTCAGCTGTGACAGGCACAGAAGCTTGCACCCCACACGTGCGGGGGGCGGGAGAATGGGGCGGCTTTGCCCCAGAGAAGTCATGTGTGCAGAGATTTGGTTCAGCAGAAGGGTAAAGACACAGGAGTGCATAAACATACAATTTTAGCAGAAATGCTGACATTGGGATGCTAATTTTGAGACCAGAAGAAGAACGTTCAAAAAATGTTTAGATCAAACTCTAATTATCTTTCAAATAATATTTCACAACCCTACACTAATATCATTGCTGCTATACAGCTGATGGGATAGGGACCTAGTTGCCAGGGAATATATGAAATACATCTTCTCATCCCTCCACAATGTCCTATGTGACTTTCAAACCAGTTTAAAAAGCCTCTTGTGCTTGTAATGCGCAGTATGGCCTGTGCTGGGTACTTGCAGAACTGTGTTTGAGGCATGTTCCTCAGTAATCCTAACTAGTCCTGGGCGAAATGTTAATTACCTTGGAGTAATCTGAGTCATTTCTGTAATAATGCATTACTCTTGTAATGCAAAATTACCAAAGTTACACAATTACTCCTGCTTGAGTAATTAAGAGTGATTTGGAGCAAAAAACGATACCCCACGAGAACAGGAACAATAAGGGCCTCATTTACACAGTTTTAATGCAGGGCAGCATTGCAAGCCATTTTGCTGTGCTATCCTGTGTCAAAACAAAAGGGCAGGAATGCACCATATCACAAGATCTGGTCCATTCTTGTCCTTGTCCCCTGCGCTGGTTCACAAATTGCTGCCATGCACCAATGTAGGCACCCTTGCACCTTGGTGCCGGCATTGTGGGGATGATTGTTTTTGTACCGGAAGGGAAACCTTCTGGCACAAAAACAAAAATGAGCACATAAAGAAAGAGGAAAAAACGGGGAGAAATAATGTTCTTTCTCCCCACTGCGCCACCCTTATGCAACCCTGGGGTGGCGTAAGAAACAGATGCAATCCCAGGTTTACGAAACCTTGTAAATATGGGAATGCCTCCGATGCCATGGGTGTTGCATGGGAACACCCACGGCACCACCCATGGAAGCCCCTCTCATGATGAGTGATGCATGAAAGGGGGCCATATCTACAAGGCCAATTAAAGCCACACAAAGTGGCCTTGAAACTGTGGCTCTGCAGCCTGCACCGCTGGTGCATCAAAAAAAGTGACGTACATGTGACGCAGGTTGCTTGTAAATGAGGTCCTAAGACAGAACAAGCAGCTCCTGGCTTCTGCTGTTCATGTCCTGTAGCATTTAGGGGCATATTTATAAGCCCCTAGCGCAACCTTGCGCTACATTAGCGTTCTTTTTTTTAGGCTAATGTGGTCCAATGAGGCCAAAATCCTCACACCATGTTTACAAAGTGGCACAATGCATGCATTGCACCACTTTGTAACCCTTTGCGCTACTTTATGCCTGTGCCAGGCATAATGTATGTAAAGGGGGCATTCCCATGTTAGGGGGGCAGAAAAAATGGTGCAAGGAAATCTAAAAGATCTAAAAAGGGGCTTCCATTATTTATAATGTCCCCTATGTACTCTGCAGGAGCAGTGGCAATATTGTGGCACTACTCCTGCAGAGTACATCAACAGCATTCTGAAAACTTATGCTATTGTCCCATATCCTGTGCCATGGTGTGCTGTGTTTTAAATACAGCGCACGCATGCTGGCGGTAGGGGGCGATAAAGGGCACCCTGCAGCATCACTTTTCTTAAAAATGCCCCTTAGTGCTTTTTTCTTAACCTCTACGGTGCGGGCGTTGGACTCTGTCTCAGCTGCGATCGAGGGCCAAGAAACCCCAGTAGACACCAGGGATTTTACTTTGGGGGACGGCCCTCTCCGAAAATACCCCCCCCCCGGCCTGATCGTGCCCCCCTGGGTTTAATAAAAAAAAAAAAAGCGAAATCTAAAAACAAAAAATTAAATTGACAGGGGGTCACCCGTGGGCAGGGCGACCCCCTTGTGGGGGCAATATTTTTTGTAATAGTTGTATGGCTTTCCTGGGGTCCACTATGGCCCACAAGGAAACCATGCAGCTATTGAAAAAATATACAGATACATATCTATATATATATATCTATATATATATATATACATAGACATATCTATAGCTATATATAGATATATCTATATATATATATATATATGTATATATGTATATATATATATATATATATGAATAGATGTCTATATATAGCAATCACTTTTGTCAACCTGGTTTTGTAAGGCAAGCACCGGCGTTTTTGGTCCTGGGCACGACGGCCATATAGGGTAACCTACCAAACCCAGACATTTCTGTGGCTCCTCTCAGATTCCAGAACTTTGCGGCACCAAACTGAGGGAAAAGTGTTTTTTTGCCAGATTTTGAGGTTTGCAAAGGATTCTGGGTACCATAACCTGGTGAGAGCCCCACAAGTCAACCCATTCTGAATTCCCCTAGATGTCTAGTTTCCACAAATATATTGGTTTGCTAGGTTTCCCTAGGTGCCGGCTCAGCTAGAGGCCAAAATCCACAGCTAGGCACCTTGCATAAAAAACATCTGTTTTCATTGGAAAAATGTGATGTGTCCACAGTGTGTTTTGGGGCATTTCCTGTTGCGGGCACTAGGGTTACCCACACAAATGAGGTACCTTTTTTATTGGGTGACTTGGGGGAATGCTGGGTGGAAGGAAGTTTGTGGCTTCTCTCAGATTCCAGAACTTTTCAGCACCACAATCTAAGAGAAAAGTGTTTTTTTGCCCAATTGTTGAGGTTTGCAAAGGATTCTGGGTAGCAGAACCTGGTGAGAGCCTGACAAGTCACCCCATCTTGAATTCCCCTAGGTGTCTAGGTTTTAAACTAACTGGAAGAAGGGTAAAAACACAAAAAATAGTAAAAATGGCCTATGTCCCAGTAAAAGGACAACTTTGAGTTGAAAATGTGGTTTTCTGATTCAAGTCTGCCTGTTCCTAAAAGCTGGGAAGATGGTGATTTTAGCACCATAAACCCTTTGTTGATGCCATTTTCAGGGGGAAAAAAACCACATGCTTTCTTCTCCAGCCCTTTTCCCATTTTTCTGAAAAAACAAAATATTAGATGTTTTTGCTAATTTCTTGGTCTCTTCCAGGGGAACCCACAGACTCTGGTTACCTTTAGAATCCCTAGGATGTTGGAAAAAAGGACGCAAATTTGGCGTGTATAGCTTATGTGGACAAAAAGTTATGAAAGCCTAAGTGTGAACTATCCCAAATAGCCAAAAATGGGCTCAGAACTGGGGATGGAAAAGGCCCAGCAGCTAAAGGGTTAATGCAAAATGCATCCTCTGGCCCATTTTGGACACAGGGATGCATTTTCCACTAAGAAAACAGTGCTTAATGGTGGATTATGCTTTTCACATAATTACTTACAATTACAAGTAATTTTGCAGTAATTACAAGAAATTACACTAGGTAGAATTACACCAGTTACGCCTACCCGTAATCCCAACGTTCTTTGGATTTTAAAAATCAACAACTTTTTTTGATCTTGAAGAAGCAAGGATTCCTCGAGGAATTCTCAAATATACATCCTCTTCTCACACCAAATAGAAACATAACATTCCAACTGCCACTAAATGTGCAGATAGAAGAATCATAGGGGCATATTTATACTCCGTTTGTGCCGGAATTGCGTCGTTTTTTTTTACGCAATTTCGACGCAAAACTAACTCCATATTTATACTTTGGCGTTAGACGCGTCTAGCGCCAAAGTCCATGGAGTTAGCGTCATTTTTTAGCGTGGACACCTACTTTGCGTTAATTATATGCAAGGTAGGCGTTCCCGTCTAAAAAATCGACTCCGAGGCGGGATTTATACTCCCGGGCAAAAATCACGCCCGGGAGTGGGCGGGTCAAAAAAAATGACGTACGGCCGCTTTTGCGTCGTTTTTTAGCACCTGCAAAAGGCAGGCGTTAAGGGACCTGTGGGCTCTGAAGGAGCCCAGAGGTGCCCTCCCATGCCCCTAGGGACACCCCCTGTCACCCTTGGCCACCCCAGGAGGACACCCAAGGCTGGAGGGACCCATCCCAGGAACATTAAGGTAAGTTCAGGTAAGTGTTTTTTTAAAAAAAAAATTGTGGCATAGGGGGGCCTGATTTGTGCCCCCCTACATGCCACTATGCCCAATGACAGAAGTCCCCTGGGCATGGCCATTGGGCAAGGGGGCATGACTCCTGTCTTTGCTAAGACAGGAGTCATTTCTATGGGGGTTGGGAGCGAAAAAAAAATGGCGCAAATCGGGTTGAGGCGAAAAAATTGCCTCAACCTGACTTGCCCCATTTCTTGACGCCCAAGCCCCATATCCCCCTACGCCGGCGCTGCCTGGTGTACGTCGTTTTTTTTAACGCACACCAGACGGCGCCGGCGGCTAACGCCGGCTAACGTCATTCAATAAATACGGCGCCCGCATGGTGCTTCAGAATGGCGTTAGCCGGCGCTAATTTTTTTGACGCAAAACTGCGTTAGCGCAGTTTTGCGTCAAAAAGTATAAATATGGGCCATAGAGTTTTGATATTAAAGGCTCCATAGCTAAGATTTTACGGTTTACTTTTTTGGGAAAACCCATTTTTGCATAGTTGTTCCCTTTGCTGTGCTTAAGTAATATGAACCAAATTAAAAACAATGTTTTAGGTGAATAAGGTCTAGATTTACTGTCCTTTATGCAAAGGAGTGCTGCATGAAAAATTGTTGCGTGTGGATGTGTGCATTGGGATAGGGCAAAATTTCGTCCCTGACATTGGAACTAGGCACTGGCTGAAGAGGGCTGACCCACTCTCCCAAGCAGTGTGTTGTAGTGGGCAGGAGTCAAACATGAATGACACCATAACTGACCAATGGATGAAAAGGACTAGTTTAAAACCCCATTTTCCTAAGTATAATATACAAATATTATTCATGAAATAATAACCCTAGTTAACCCTAGTTCTGATACAAATTGGTTCACATGGTGCAGCTTGAATTTTTAAGAGGGTATAATACCTAATTTGTGAAAACACTTCCTATGTTTACTACCTCAGGAAGGAAAAATATAACCGCAAAGTGGGAAACCCAATGTTGTATTATGCAGATTTTGATGGTTCCATAATCTTTATCACTCCCTACATCTTCCTACACTTCATTCCCTCTGCACTTCCTTACACCATCCCAATCCTTGCAAGTTCAAAACTTTGCGATCATTTTTTTGACCACATTAAAGAACTTCTCTCTGTGTAATTTTACTCTGAACAAGTCTTCTACAGTGGCCTCTATGACGCTAAATGGTTTATGTGCACCCACAACACCCTTCAGCTTGGCTTGCAGCGCACACATATTGCTCTCTGCATCAACTTTTCATCATCCACTTACTTTACCTTCCTTTTCTCAACAATTCTAGTATACAACCTAGTAATGCTTTTTCTACCTTTCAAAACATTAACTAATACCAATCCAGCTGTGCTGTCAGACATCCATCTGCGTTTTTTAAATCAACCTACTTCGCCAATCACCTCCCCTTTTCATCTCAGTTCCTCACTATTCATTTAGTGAGTGGTGCAGCCTTTCCAGTACACCTTTGGTTTCTGGGTGATGAAGACAGGTGGATTTATGTTCAGTTCCATTTACGTTTAAAAATTCCTCCATCTTGCTCGAAAAGTCTCTATTAAAAGCTTCTTCACACTGCTTTAACATCACACGCCATTTAACAATCTGGCCGCCGCTTGCAGTAATGGTCCTAAAACTCTAGTCTCATCTCTGTGTTCTTCATTCCTAATTTGTTTGAACCCTGGCGGCAACTTTGCTGCGTCTGGTGATTGCAAATTAGCATTTCTCTAACTTGGTGTACAGACGATGTTGACATCATTATGACGTTATGACAGTTTAGCAGCACAAAGGAGAATGTCATCCAGACAGGCCACAATTCATAAGTTTATTATGTTACAAAACATGTAATTGCGTTCCAAGGCAACAAGTGTATTCACTACACAGGCCAAATGGTAGAAAGGTGTACTCAAAGGTACTGTTTTGTGAATTAAAGGCTGTTTTCTATTCATCACCTTCTTTTAGTCATGCTAAGTAGTAGGCACTACAGATATCTAATTTTGTGTCCCATTGTTTTTTGCGTAATTGGTCCATAATGACAGAATCAAAGGCTGCGGATATTTACCCATGATGACGATAGCATTCAGATCACAATAGTCAATGCATGTTCCTAGCTCTATGGATCCACGCGATTTACTCCTGTTGGTAATATACTATGCTTTATAAATTCTTTGATTAGATTTTCATCAATATATTTTTCAGCTCCATCTTCTCCTTTTGTTTCAGAGCATAGCTGCTTTCATAGGTTATGCTGACTCTTGGTATCAAGTCCATTGAACAATCATATGGTCTATGGAGAGGAAGCTGCTCTGCTTCTTTTTCACAGGAGACATCGCTGATGACTTGAGATACTTTGGGTAGTATACAGGCAGATTATTTTCCTTGCTGCTACATGCAAGCCAATAAGTTTGTGGATTTGACTGGAATCGGGAAATATTATACCTGGCACTCTGAGAATGAAGTGCTACAGTGTTAAATGCCCAGTCAATAGTAGAAGTATACTTTCTATGTAATGGAATTCCAAGTATAGGAGAAAAGGCAGCTGCATCTATGGCATCGTGGTTGAAGGGTTCCCACATACCCAGCATGAGTGGCTCATAAGACTTTTGTGGGTACTGTGATATTTCCTAAATTCAGTGAGGTCCCATCCAGAGCAAATACTGGACGTGCTTAGTTTTTCATGACCAGTGATATTTTATTAATCCTTCTACCATGTGTCTCCACAAAGATACATGATGTTTCCAAATCTAAAAGCACCTCCACTAACAACTAGTTTTGCAGTACGGACAACATTACTGGAATTCAGAAATGCGGAGGGTCAATTACAGGTATGCCTGCAATGAACTCTGTTCCTACTTGCTAGTCAGTACAAAGTGTTGGATTTTTCTGGCATCTAGAGACAATTATAGACATAGGGATTAGCCTGCTTCATAATAAAAATAAAGGTGTGCTTGGATTGTCTCACATTTTACAATGCATTTAACACAGATTTGAAACACAAAAGCCACTCTAAAGTCATAAAAACTGTATTCCCTCATTTGGCTGATTTGATTTTCAGTTTCTAGTGCTAAATCAAAAAATGTGCTTTTTGTTGTAGAACATGGTATTTACTAAAGACATGGCATCTTTTATGTCCTCTCAAATGTATTGATAGAGGCAGCGACAGCTTAATCATCATTCCATGTAGCTTCAGAGACAAGTCTTTGAAAATAAGCACTGTATAAAACCAAATCTCCGAAGGCTTGTTTAAGAACAGGGTTGAGTGTGTGCTTCTTGGCGAGCATGCCAGATCGAGTAAATATGCTGCACAAGAATATGTCTGTATTTTTTCCTAAAAGTAGTATCCAAAAAGCTTGCTGTGTTACAATTCGCCTCTTCCCAGTTTATGGAAGCAAACAGAGAAGAAAAGGAATAATGTTTTCACATCAGTCTTTGAACATTTCTAAGTGATTGACAATATTTCGTATTTTGTGGTTCCTACCTATTTGGAAATAGTGGGAGAGAAAAAAGATAAACCTATGGATGAACCTGGGAAGCTGTGTCTTTCTGACAAAACTCTAAATTCAGGAAGGGTTTATTTGTTGAAATGAAAAAGTAGGAAAAATAGAAATTGGCAAGAATGTTTTCATCTGAAAGTTGGAGAACTTAATTCCAATAAGAAGTAATATATATATATATATATATATATATATATATATATATATATATATGTATATATATATATAATATATATATATATATATGTGTATACAGGGAGTGCAGAATTATTAGGCAAATGAGTATTTTGACCACATCCTCCTCTTTATGCATGTTGTCTTACTCCAAGCTGTATAGGCTCGAAAGCCTACTACCAATTAAGCATATTAGGTGATGTGCATCTCTGTAATGAGAAGGGGTGTGGTCTAATGACATCAACACCCCATATCAGGTGTGCATAATTATTAGGCAACTTCCTTTCCTTTGGCAAAATGGGTCAAAAGAAGGACTTGACAGGCTCAGAAAAGTCAAAAATAGTGAGATATCTTGCAGAGGGATGCAGCACTCTTAAAATTGCAAAGCTTCTGAAGCGTGATCATCGAACAATCAAGCGTTTTATTCAAAATAGTCAACAGGGTCGCAAGAAGCGTGTGGAAAAACCAAGGCGCAAAATAACTGCCCATGAACCGAGAAAAGTCAAGCGTGCAGCTGCCACGATGCCACTTGCCACCAGTTTGGCCATATTTCAGAGCTGCAACATCACTGGAGTGCCCAAAAGCACAAGGTGTGCAATACTCAGAGACATGGCCAAGGTAAGAAAGGCTGAAAGACGACCACCACTGAACAAGACACACAAGCTGAAACGTCAAGACTGGGCCAAGAAATATCTCAAGACTGATTTTTCTAAGGTTTTATGGACTGATGAAATGAGAGTGAGTCTTGATGGGCCAGATGGATGGGCCCGTGGCTGGATTGGTAAAGGGCAGAGAGCTCCAGTCCGACTCAGACGCCAGCAAGGTGGAGGTGGAGTACTGGTTTGGGCTGGTATCATCAAAGATGAGCTTGTGGGGCCTTTTCGGGTTGAGGATGGAGTCAAGCTCAACTCCCAGTCCTACTGCCAGTTCCTGGAAGACACCTTCTTCAAGCAGTGGTACAGGAAGAAGTCTGCATCCTTCAAGAAAAACATGATTTTCATGCAGCACAATGCTCCATCACACGCGTCCAAGTACTCCACAGCGTGGCTGGCAAGAAAGGGTATAAAAGAAGGAAATCTAATGACATGGCCTCCTTGTTCACCTGATCTGAACCCCATTGAGAACCTGTGGTCCATCATCAAATGTGAGATTTACAAGGAGGGAAAACAGTACACCTCTCTGAACAGTGTCTGGGAGGCTGTGGTTGCTGCTGCACGCAATGTTGATGGTGAACAGATCAAAACACTGACAGAATCCATGGATGGCAGGCTTTTGAGTGTCCTTGCAAAGAAAGGTGGCTATATTGGTCACTGATTTGTTTTTGTTTTGTTTTTGAATGTCAGAAATGTATATTTGTGAATGTTGAGATGTTATATTGGTTTCACTGGTAATAATAAATAATTGAAATGGGTATATATTTTTTTTTGTTAAGTTGCCTAATAATTATGCACAGTAATAGTCACCTGCACACACAGATATCCCCCTAACATAGCTAAAACTAAAAACAAACTAAAAACTACTTCCACAAATATTCAGCTTTGATATTAATGAGTTTTTTGGGTTCATTGAGAACATGGTTGTTGTTCAATAATAAGATTAATCCTCAAAAATACAACTTGCCTAATAATTCTGCACTCCCTGTATATATATATATATATAGTATTTGTCAATTATTCAAAAACACACTATACCCAGAGCCATCAACTATGATGTGACTTATATTGAATTTTAATTGTGCTTGGACCATACACCCAATTATACGTTAAAATCTAATGAATAAACAATTGGTATGAATTGGGAATTGAGACTGCCAGTAATATCAGGTTGTTCCGAGGGGTTGAGATGTTTTACAAAATGTATTCTTATGTGCACATCAGCATATTTAGAATCCACAAATGTAGGGGAATTCATTAGACAAACAAAGGTCCTTTTTTGCATTCTCATACTTCTTGCAATAAAACTATACCACAAGTTTGTGGGTTGGCATATCATAAGGGGCAGAAAGGTCTCAGTAACACAAACGCCTTCAAAGAGAAATTATGTTTCGATAAGATAGACTATTGGGTTAGTGATCGTCTGTCACATTTGGACATACGGTCAGTGGCCATGGAAACCTATCAGATTTAAAAGTTTCAGACAAATCGAGATTCAGGGGAGTCATGGCTGGTGTAGCTTTTGTCACTTCATATTTTCTTACACAGAATGTCCTGCAAACATCAACATATGGGTGAAATCATAGAACTTCCTCACATTTCTGTGAAGAAAGGTTCCGGAACCTGCTTCACACGGGGCCAGAAAGACTGTATGTACTCGTGGAGTGGAAGGGTGTGTCTCACCACACCTTTTCTCACAAAAACATTATCCCTAGTAAATCCAATATACCCCAGGAGGGCAGAAAGCCTTTGCTGGCATTTGGGTGGAAGAGTGTGGCCTATATGGGCTGGTGCCACAACCCATACATAGTATAAAAAAAATATTCTCTGCTACCTAATGGTGCTTGTGCCCCACCAACTAAGGCACATTAGAAGTAAATTCCCTAATCTGCATCCCAAATAGGCAAAAGACTCTTTAGGTAGAGGGTGGTGGACTGATGGCCATAGTGTCTAACACTGCCATCCTTTTACTGACAGAAAATAGTCCCTGGTTGTCTAGTGGTGCTTTTTGTTCCCCTTGAATGAGTAGATTCGATAAACTCTATATACACACACTGCATGGGAAGGCAAAAAGGCTGTATGGGCCCCTGGTGTGGAAGGGTACAGCCCACTATCAATAGGGTTTAACCCCATCCCATGCATACAAACCATCCAGAACTCAGCAAATAGACTCATTCTCAACCTCCCATACCGATCTCACATCACACCACACTTCATGGAAATTCACTGGCTCCTGATACACTAAGGCACCACCTTCCTGAACAGATATCACCTTCCTCCTACCACTCAGAAACTTCTGCTCCATAGGTCTCATACTTGCACATATCCCACGCATATACAGAATCAGATCAGGTGGAAAGGCATTCAATAACATTGTTCCTAAACTCCACTCCATGTCAGAATGTCCTCCTCTCGTCTTGAATTCTGCAAGAAGCTGAAAAGCTGGCTTTTCAATTAACTAAACTACCAGGCCTAGGCACACACACACCTGCTCAGCACCAGGATATATTTGCAGGTGATAGTGTGCTATGCAAGTACACATAAAATAACAGAGCTAAGTTGTCAGCTACAGCTGGCGACTTACGCAATCAAAAACATAGGTTTCAGCTATTTTTGTACAGTTTGAGATAGCTGATGTATCTGTGATACAGTTTCCCATTTCTTGGGGCCCTGGTATGTAAAGTGAATTCTTTCAGTGGTCTTCCTGTTCATTGTGGGCCTTGTGGGAGGTCTGAGGTGGAGTGGTGAACATCCCTGATTGTAACATGTTTCGCAATCTTGAATCAAAGGTAAGTTGAGGCCTGGGCATGGATCATCTAGTGTCTATTTTTAAGACATTTGAAGCAAACTTCAAGCATTTTCAAGTTGATAATGTCTCGAAATGAATTTGGGGTTCTAGTTTATCCCTTACACAGGGAGGTGAAAAATTCACTTATGGATCTGATAATGCACAATTGTCTTTAGCTTGTTTTGAAAAGAAATGTTACGTTTGTCTGATGAATTTGAAAAAACATTTGTTAAACAGTGTGATTTCATTAACCATGTCTTCGATTATCATTGTATTGTCGAGACTGCAGCAATGAGAATAAAATTAGTCTGCATCTTAAAGAAGGTGCTCTGGTTTATTAAGGACGCTTATTCAGTTGGAAGAACATGCTGACTGTGAGTGGATCTGGCAGGAGTTTAGTTTTCCCACCGGTTAAGCTCATTCAGTTTTCTTGAATGCATACTTACAATGTCGAAACCTGACTGGCATCTGATAGCACATTGACATTTCAAACATTAAGGGGTTATTTAGAATTTGTCAGACAAGGTATTCCACCACAATGTAGAGGAGTACACTATCCAACAAAATGATGGCCCACCAGCTCTATTTTGGTTGCCTGGAATGTTATATTTCTGCCATTTGTGCCCCTGCTGACTCCACTGAGGGAAACCTTAGTCCAATAGGCAAACAGACTTTTCGCTACCAATATATGTACCAGTGACCATCCACCCTATTTATGGCAGATGTTTTGATGTACTTTTCCTATTAGGGTCTGCCAGGAAAAGTCTGGTGGTCCTCAACAGAGTATAAATGATCCCCACCCCCTAGCAGAAAAGTCTTAAGGTGTCAGGGTCATCATTTGTTTTTTTTTTCAAAAATAAACTCCCGCTCTGGGACTTTGTTTTTGAAGAACAAAAAAGTTTGCTGAGTGTCTGACAACCATTGCAGCTGCTCAGTAAACTTCCTCCAGAGGAACCCCCATCCCAGCAGCTCCTCTAAAGGTAAAGACATGTCTGTCAGGGAGGCGAAGAGCTCTAAATATTGAGGGCCTCTGTCCACCAGGGCAGCAAAGTATGTACCTCTGCTGCCTTTGACAAACAGAGTACAACCCGCCAAATTATAAATAATGCCCTTAGTTGTGTGTCACAAAATTATGATGGGGAAATTATGCCTGCTTGCTTGATGCCATTGTGAAGGAGCATTATATAGATGTTGAGCGATGTGAGCAATAATGATAATCCTGGTGAGACATCCAGGCTGACATTGGTGAAATTGTGCAAAATTTTAATCTTTGGTCACAAAGGCACTACTGCTTGGAAAAAAGACTTCACTCAGAGTTTAGCCCCCACTACCTGTTAGATCTAGGGGTGTGACCAACTGGATAGATCTAGCATAAGTAGAACAGATGATTTCTCTTGAACAACGGTGAGAACCACACTGATTTCCTTGACTGGTCAGAATTCTAATTGTCTAGCCACCACCAGGAAGTGTTTGTATATGTTTTATATAGGTATTGTAGGAATTGTGCAAAGACTAGATTTTCTCAATTTTTTAACAGAAAGGCTATTTTGGAAAGTGGTCTGCACCTTTTAGAATGGCTCTGATCAAGTACGTGGTTTTAATTGTAGCACTCAAACATGGCTATTTCAGTTTTACAAACATAAATCTTGCTTCCTACACTAATTTGATGAATGAGGAAAGTGGTGATGGAAAGATAGCCCTTTCTTTGATAATCTGAAATCAGATCGGATGATAAGGTTTATTCTGGCTTTGAAGGATGTAACATATTTTGCAGTGGTTATGGCCTGTAAGGTGAATAATATCCATTGTGTGTATTTTTTAGTTCATACTGCGAGCTGCAATCTGGGAGAAAAATGACTCAGTCGGATTGAGGGTGATTTGTGGTCTTTCATGGAATATAGTTCTGTCCTGAAAACACCTGAGGTTGTCAAAATCAAAGCATATAAGATTGGGAATGTTCTTCTAACTCAGATGAAGCTAGAGGTAATAGATGAGATACAAGGGCAGTTTTGGAAGGAGAAATTAGGCAAAATTGCCCCAAGATTTCTCCAAGAATTGACCGACTAAAAAAAGAGGAAAAATCACCAAAATTCAAACCAATGGTTATTGGAAATATTAATAAAAAGATCTCAATAAGCCGTAATGGTTACGTTTAGTCAGGTCGTGATTTAGGAATATGAGATTTTGGTTCTTTGTTTCTTTTTAACATACAGCGAACTCAGCAGTTTGCACTATGAGGTATCTGCTAAAGAATGATAGTTTGGTAAATATCAAGAATGATTTGATCAGTGGTGGCCAGAAGCTTTAGGAGGGAGGGGGGCGGGTGGGACACACACACACACACTCATTCTTTCACACACAGACACGCACGCACGCACATCCATTAACAACACTCATACCATTCAAACATGCACGCACGCACCAAACATTCATTTTAAAACATCACACACACTCATTCATTCACACACGCACAAATGCACATCCATTAACAACATTCATACCATTCAAACATGCACGCAAGCACCAAACATTCACTTTGAAACATCACACACATACACACACACACACACACACTTACCTTCAGCCTCCAGGTCCCAGGAGGGTTGGGACTGCTGCCTTCCCAGGTCAGCCAATGAGGGAAGGCAGCAGTCCCAGCCTCGTCATAGAGTGGGATGGGGTCAGTGAGACTGCTGACCTCACCCCACTCTGTGACAAAGTGTCACTGATTGACACTCGCCCTGGGCACTTCAGGGCTTAAACTGAAGCGCCCAGGGAGAGTGTCACCCAGGGGAGGTCCTTGAGGCACCTTTGCTGGGCCGAGGAGGTCACGCCCATAGGAGCTGTGATCTCCTCAGCCCAGCAAAGTTCAGCTCAGGCAGCTAAGAGTCTGCGCAAATCACGCATGTCTGCTCCTGGCTGCCTGACCTGAACATGAACTCTTCATGGGGGGCAAAAGGTGGGGGAGCGTGGCCCCTCCGCCCTAAAGGACGGGCTGCCACTGGATTTGATATAGACCTAAGTGGGATATTGGCTCTGTAGAATGACATTTCAACAGAGTGTGGCAGTTGATTGTGATTCTAAATGGGAACTGAGAAAGAAGCAAAAAGTAAGCCTGTTTTTAATACGTTTCCACCAACAACACTACGATTAGTTAATAAATGGCGTTTTTACTTTTTTTCCGATCATGAAGCAAGTGGAAGACTGCTGATAATGGAATCTAAGAAATGCTGCATCTTGACACCATGATTTTGTATCTGTTAAGCAGTACTAAATAATATCCCTGGAGTAATTCATACTAGAAAATGTATGCAACAGTTTAAAAATCTGAAATTCCACACAAAATATAATGCTGACAAAAACTCTGCAGGTAGGGCCAGGTTACAATGGGAAAACAGATGTTTTGTGTTGGCATTTTCATCATGGTTCAATTATTTTCTTTGAGGAATTTCAACCCAGTCGGAAGGCAGTAGTGGAGAGACATAGTGATTGATGTCAATTACAGACACGTGAAGTGCCAAATCAAGCGAATAGAGAATACAAAGCAGAGCATATCGTTCTTCAAAGTAACAAATGTTCCAAAGGGTTCAGAAAGAATCACAAAGTCAATGAAAAACATTATTTTAGGTCATTCTTTGATTTGGAACATAATATGGAGTCACTGTTCCGAATCCGACGTCCTCCTGGGGAGCAGAGTGAGCAGTCACTGTAGATTTTCAGAAAAAGGTTGAATTGAGATGAAAATCTATTTCTTCATTGTTTTCAAGGGTAAAATACTAAAAAGTTAACAGCAAACTGTTTTTATAACAGTGTAAAAAAAATCGTATGCATCACCTTTCCCTAACTTCTCAGCCTCCCATTCTGGCTGATGGCTACAGTTAAAGACTACTTTCATAATTGAACTGGGTGGAAGGACTCTGCTGTGGTTACATGTTGCTACAACCACTGTTATAACATACAGAGTGACTGCATTCCAGCAATATAATGGGAGTTACCTCTGCACAAGTCACTACATCTTACATCATAGGAGTCATTAGATTGCAAAGATGTATCTATCTATAAAACAATATTATTATTATGTATAGTATATAATATATAAAATATTATATATGTAGATATTGATATATAATACCTAGTGGCGGTCACCACTAAGTAGTAATAGTCAGGACAGCATTTCCAAAGGACATTCCTTTTTTGTTTTGCTAATAACTTGATACCATGTCAGACGAATCCCCACAAAACTTTCCAAAAATGTGCTCTTTTTTTGCCAAGTTTCTGCAAGGAAAGTTTCGAGGTGATCCATCAGGCTGGGGCCAAGAACAAAAAAAGGGTCCCTAAACACAAAATTCCTATCCATTTTTCACAAACTTCATTAAGAAGCACTTCCTCAAAAACTTCTGAAAAGAATCACACATATTTGGCAGGAAGTTAGATATTGGTCCATAGATTGTGCTTTTTGTGACTGGGTTTAATTCCATTCAGTAGTTTTTGAAAAAGGATGGTGAAAAAATATTGTGTATATGGATAGTTAGGTCCACAAGAGTCTCTCAAGAGTCCCGCAAGACTGAATATTCTAAAATGGTGCCATCTGATTTATCACAAGGCCTCTTTTTCGCTATCAGTCACCTCACTTCTGCATGATCAAGAAGGTCCTGTGAGTCCTGCGGGAGTAAGCACTGTGATTGACTGACTATTTGATGTTCAGAAATTAAATGGCCACAATTTCTGTATGTAATGACAAATTGCTGGTGTTGTTTGGACAAAGTGGAAAAGTTATATAAGGGAGGCAGGATAATGGAATCCTGTCCCCTTATATTCGAGAGGCGGACTATAAGGCATGACTACTATGATGAAGTGAAGTGCAAATTCTTTCTAAAAAATATATGATCCAGCAGGACTCTTGCAGGATCCTAAAAAAACTAGGTAGGGGTAGCCAACATCTCTTTCCACTCTACGATGCAGGCCTGTAGCCGTAGGGAGGAGTCTCACTGTAGAGATAGTTCATCCTTACACTCAACTATGCTCATTTGTCACCTTGTAGAATAGTCTCAGTGGAGACGCCAGCCCTTCCCATTACTCTACTATGCATGCTTATCTTCCTGTGAAGAGATGTTAGTGGACAGTCCAGTACCTTTCCATACCTTTCTATGTACACCTATAACCCTTAAGAAGCTGACAATGGAAAGGTCAGTCCATTTCCATACCCTGCTATGCACACTCGTCATCCAAGAGAGAAGTCTCAGCGGAGCAACTAGTTCTTCTCCATAATCTAGTATGTACATCAGTCATTCAAGAGAGAGGTATCTGCGAAAAGGCCAGTCCCTTTCCACCGTACTACCTGTGATCTGAGAGACAGCTCTCAGCATAGAGGCCAGTTCCTCCCCACACCCTACTATACATACCCTCATCTCAGAGAAAGGTTTCAGCAGAGAGGGAAGTACCTCTCCACACCCTAATATGTACACCCATCACTCAGAGGATCGCAATCAGCAGAGCGGTCAGTCTTACTTCATACCCTACTGTGGACACCTTTTATCCTAGAGAGAGGTGTTAGCGGAGATGTGAGTTGTTTTCAACATCCTACCACAGACAACCATCATCCAAGAGAGAGGTCTTAAAGGAGAGGCAAGTCCCTCTACACCCTCTAGTAGTAGTAGTAGGAGTTTAACTTTATTTTGGTTACAAAAACATAACAGTACACATGCATACCTCACATAAAATACATAATGCATAATCATATAATACAAAACAGTCGAAAAGTCCTTGGGACTCCAGTACTCATACCCATCATCGAGGACAGCAGTGTGAGTGGAGAGGCATGTCCTTATCCACACTCTACTACGCACATCTGTTGTCACAAAGAGAGGTGTTCACGAGGTGGCAATTGTTCTCAACACCCTACTATTCACTGAAAAAAACAAAGGTTAAAGTGATGTTATAGTTAGGAATTGTAGCTATATCTCAATAGACATTAAAAAAACACCGAAAAGCTAGGTGTGATAAAAAGATCTGATTTTGTGTTTTAAAAAAAACTTTAGACAGTCTGTACAGAGTAGCTGTTACATCGGATACTACTAATTGCGTGGAAACTACAAAAGATTACCCTGGGGGCACTCTTGAAAACAACATCCGGTTTGTGGGAGGCGTGAAGCAGGAAGGAGATGGTCGACACAGGACAGAAAAGGAGGAGAAGATGTCAGGCGCAGGAGAGGAGATCAGACAGGACGTGTGGAGTGAGACGAAGAGGCGGAATTTGGAGAAAGCCGGAGACGCAGGACCAACAGACAGCGACGACGAGCACAAGGAGATGGAAAGAGCTTGTGAAGAGAAGTCACTACCCAGGACCGAGCTGCTAGAAGATGCTGAAACTGCCCGCCACTTCCAAGGAGGGAAGTGGCTCCTGCAGGTACGGGTGTGTTTTCAGAACCCATATAATTATTTTAAACGTAGTAAAGAGGGGGACAGAGGTAAAAACTAATCTGAGAGAGTCTATACTTATCCATCTCTACATTTCTTTTCTCTTCTATTGTTATCACAATCCTTGTTTACGGGAACCATGCCTCGGAAAACCCGGAAGCTACCTATAAGAAGAGAAATAAAAAAGCCATAAACATCTAGAAAGACAAGAAGGAAAAGAGAGAGAATAGAAAGGAGAAAAGAAAGGACAAAAACAACTGAACACTAATGAACCAAAATAAAGGAAACATCCTTCCATTCTTTGAAACAATTGTGTGTGTTCCCCTTTTTCTTTACCAAACGGAAGCTCCATACATTCACCCACAGCACAGTCACTGAAAAAACATAGGTTAAAGTAACTCTATAATTAGGTGAAAATTTCACTGCCAATGTAACATTTTAAACTCAATCACAGAAATTCACCAGTTATAGTTAGCAGAGGTAGCTAACTTGCACTCCTGCCATGCATTGCGTATTACCTCACATATCACATCACTCATGACATGTTCTATGAGTTCATTTATTTAAGATATCACCGATGTCATCTTCAAATGACATAATTAATGACATCAATGATGATGCCATCAAAATAGTGTGTTAGTTTATTTTATAGTTTACATGGCGGGTAACTACTGTATTACTTTTCTACCTAATATTGTACAGCCTATGTCCAGCTAATAGGTGTATGTATTTATAAAACATATGTGCTCCTAATGCATCATAGGTGTGAAGAGGCATTGAACGTGTTATAAAATGTTTTATTGAAGAGTAACTCTTCAATACAGAGGCCTGGTGGGCACCCAAACCCTCGCCACACACTGCTTACTATGAAATGGAACAGTATAACTGGTGTCACTTTAAGTAATGCATATCTACTGGTTTTGTCAAAGTGTCAAAACACCAAAATTTAAAAGAGGCAGGACTATTGAGTTTATTAAAGGGTCAGTGCACCTAAATATATAAAGCAGACCTATTGGCTTTATCAAAAAGTCACCAATAACTATAATCAAATATATATTTAATAAATTCACATGTTGCAATATTTAGTAATAGGGATTGTCACAAAATATTTCCAATAAAGGGTTTGAAAAACATGAACCATGTCTATTAGTCTTTTTTAACAATTTTCAGGTCACAAAGTGCAGCCATAAAAAATAGATCATACATCTTGAGCTCAGAGTGCTTTAAAACGTATGGTAATCTATCCTCGTGTCCTAGATTCAATGACCCAAGAGTCTTACAGCGATTTTTTCTGTTGCTGGGCACTACTGTGCTCCCTATAGCCCTCCACAACATTAAACATGCTTGGTGGTGCCCATGCACCTTCTAGGGCAGTGATACTCAAAGTACGGCCCGGGGGCCGCATGAGGTCCTTTTGACCTTTACATGCGGTCCCCAGGGCAGCAGTAGCACTAGGCTGCTGTTTACTCGACTCAACAGGCAATACTTTATTTAAACATTATTAAAGATAACGAAAGGAAGTAAGGAATGTGTCCTGAACGGCTTAACTGCAGGAACACTTTCACTTTTTAAGAAATCGGCCAGCAAATGTCTGCAACTATGATAAGGGTTCTTAAAAATTCAAAAAGTGTATTTCATATACACGCAGGACCATTTCATTTTACTACATCAGATTATATTAGTGCATGAAGAAGTATTTTTTTTTTTAAGAACAATAGATTTCAAACATAAAATCAGAAACATTCATTCTTACCCACACCTTGATAACAATGGCAATAGTGAATTAAGGGCCAGATGTAGCAAAGGATTTGCGCGTCGCAAACTGCAAAAATCGCCGTTTGCGAGGTGCAAATGCCTCTTTGCCATGCAGAAATGCATATTGCGAGTCGGGACCAACTCGCAATATGCATTTCAGAATCGCAAATAGGAAGGGGTGTTCCCTTCCTATTTGCGATTCGGAGTGGTATGCAATACCATTTGCGACCGCATATGCGGTCGCAAATGGTGTCGCAGTTACCATCCACTTCAAGTGGATGGTAACCCACTCGCAAATTGGAAGGGGTCCCCATGGGACCCCTTCCCCTTTGTGAAGGGACCACAAATTATTTTTTCAGGGTAGGTAGTGGTTCAAGGGACCAATACCTGCCCTGAAAAAATACCGAAACTAAAGGTTTCGGTTTTTTTAAAAGTGCAGCTCGTTTTCCTTTAAGGAAAATGGGCTACACTTAAAAAAAAAAAAACTGCTTTATTGAAAAGCAGTCACGAACATGGAGGTCTGCTGACTACAGCAGGCCTCCATGTTAGCGAGTGCCTATAATTGCTATGGGGCCGCAATTTGCGACCCACCTCATTAATATTAATGAGGTGGGTCTTTGCGACCCCATAGCGACTCGCAGATGGTGTCTGAGACACCGTTCTGCATTGGAAATTGCGACTTGCAATTTGCGAGTCGCTCCGACTCGCAAATTGCAAGTCACAATTTCCAACTTTGCTACATCTGGCCCTAAGAGCCAAGTCAGTTGTTATTTGCACTCTTTGATTGGCCTGATTTGCTCTTATACATGAACAACTTCATAGTTTATTAAATGAAACACAGGAGAAGGGTTCGCACAGCGCACATACTGAAGTCATGCATTTGGAGGTCCTCCTACATACAATAATGAAGAAAACGAAGGTAACGTGAAATAAATCAATTGCCTAGGATCACACAATTTGTTAAAGTGGGGACGCTGGGATTAATGCCAGGTCTTCTGGTTTCCCTTTGAGCGATTCAGCCACTAGATCTATTTGTTTTGCTGCCCCCTACACCCACCATAACGCCACAACCCCTCCCCATCCAGAGCCCCCTTCTACCTTTGATTGCCACGCTGGTAGCATCAGTGCGGCCCTCAGTCACACCACAGACCAAACTTTGTGGCCCCTGGGAAAATGTATGTGAGTACCCATGTTCTAGGGGCACCACCAGCATCCAAAAATATTTCTAAAAAGCCCTTGCATGGCATAATGGGGGGATTAATTGCTTTGAGCAGTGAAAAATAAATGAGCGGCTCCTATTGCTCTTTTATTTGTATTCTTTCTGTTTTTATGGGTTTCCCAGTACCCCATCCAGGGCACTCACAACATAGGCAAATGTTAGGGGACATGGGGGAGCCCTAAGGACCCCAACACCTCTGCTGGCTCCCCCACAAGCACCCTTTATGGATGCCAGCAGGATCTGTCCATTATTTTTCAGTGCCAGTCCCGGTGCCCATCAAGGGCACCCACAACATCAGTGAATGTTGGGGGCTGCGGGGGAGTCAAGGCTTCCGTGGCCCCTGCAGGCCCCTCAACCAGCACTCATCCTGATTGCGGTGGGAGCTGCCTCCATTTATTTGCTCCTGCCCAGGATGGAGCAGATTATTTCTGTGCTATTGCTGGCTGGCAAAAAAGTTGTGTTGGGAATGCCCACACTCTCCTAGGCAGGAACAGCAGTGTCCCAGGGGGTGAGGTCCCTATGGTACTACTTTGTTCTACCCCTTGGGGATTGGGTCCCCAGGGCCAGTGAATGCCTCAAAGAGAGGGGCTCAATGTCCCCTCCCCTAAATTGTAAAGTGACCCCCTGAAGAAGGGGTCCCCAGGGCCTCCATGAGGCTTGATAACAAGAGCCACAGCCTTCCTTCACTAAATTTCAAAGTCAACCCCAGGATGGGGGTCTTAGGAGCCTCAATTAGTTTGTAGGAGGAAGTCTACATACCCCTCCTTTAAACTTAAGTATGAGTCCTTGGGGTTTGGGTCCAGAGGGCCTCTGTAAGGCTTCCCTAAATATCAATGCTGACTCTGGGGACTGCGGTCATTGTGCAGACCACCCATGCTCTGTCCCATCCTATGGGGCTTATTTAGCAAAAGGGCGGAAGCCTGTCCTCTTTTTTTCTAATGGGACCGTAGAATCCCCACCAGGCTGAGGAGGGCATGGTATCCCTCCCTGCCCCTTATATGTTTTTTTATTATATTTTGTACAGGACAGGGGACTGAGTCCCTGTGTTCTAAAATGGTGGATGCCACATCTTTGTTGATCTAGTGCAGCCAATCTAATCTTATATTTGCAGCTACTGGATATACAGATCCTCCGTTACATAAATATTGTACCTTACTTTCTCACAAACTACTGAATGGATTTATGCCAAATGACAAAAAAACACACTTTCTGGACCAAGATCTAGCTTTCTGCCAAATTTGGTGTTATTTCGTTCAGCTGTTTTTGATGTTACACTGTTCAGTTTTCCCATTTGAAAAAAGGAGCGGGACCCCCTCCCTAAGCCCATTCAGGCCCTGGGGACCACATACCATGAGATTATTTGTTTTCTAAAAGGCAGGGGCTGTGTACCCCCTCTACAGGAGCCTCTTTTGGCCCCAATGACCCCATTTGGCCTGGCCCAAGGGCAAATCCTATAACCAACCTTCACTATGCACAGCCAGAGATGGTAAGCAATGGGGTGGTTTGGCCAAGCCCTATGCCCAGAGATGTTAGTGATGACTATAAATGTAGTATCATGAACTGTTTGATTAGGTGTTGTTGTTTAATTATATTTCACTTTTAGATGTTGGTTTTTGTTATAAATATTTTGAGGTTATTAGCATTGAATTTGGTGCCTGATTTATGGTTTAATGCTGTTGTGTGAGTTATGGATTCTGACCCTATCAATTATTTGTAAATTGTATTGTTTTTTTGGTTGTAAATTAGTAACCATAACTAAACTTTCATTGTATCTTTAGGTGGATTTCTGCCTTTTTTAACTTAATGTTAAAAACTCTAACCTAATTTAAACCCTTATTTTTTTAGATTATCGTAGTCTACATCCAGGAGATCCTGGCACCCAATCTCTGACAGGAGGCCAACCCCTTGTAGAAGTACCTGCACCCACCCTCTGCAGGAATCCAATCCCCCTACAGAAGGTCAACCGCTGTTTCAGCTGTGCGCAGTGGAGGTATGGTGCAGGGGCCAGGTATTCAGCTGGGCCCTGGGCCCAATCCTTGTGGGTGGCCAACTACCCATGGCGTTTTAACAGGCTCTGTGCCCAACCTTTCACAGTCTGCCAATACATCACTTCATGTGCCTTTAGCTGTGTGCAGTGATGTTGTGCACAGGGACTGCTCCCTACACTTTTCCCACTACATTAATGCAACCCCTATCATGCCCAGTATTCAACTGTGTGCAGCAGGGGCTGGCCACAGGGCGTAGTCACTTGCTAGTCCCTGCTATCCCTATTAGGATGGACATCCAACCCACATTGCTCATTTCTTTTGTCCTTGCAAAGCAGGAGTTGGCCCCAGAGCCTTACCTCCAGCTGACCTTAATCCCTACCCTCCACATGCAGTCAACCATCTGTGGGCAGCCAGCCTCATTGTGCAGGCCTTCAGCTGTGATCAAAATAGTTGGGGGCAGGGCCTGGTCCCCAGTACCACCCCACCATATACATGTAACCACTCTTTCACATGGCCTTTGATCATGTTCGGTGGGGATAGACCACCTAACCCAGTGGAGGTAGCTGCAGAGTCTAGTTTACTGCTGAACCCTTTTTAAATTATTTTTTTATTTAATTATCCTATGCAGATCCTTGCACCTGGGAATCATCCACTGATTCACTCAGGAGTACATGACTGCACACCCAAAGGCCATGTGCATGGAGGGGGTTAGCGTCCCATGGCAGGTTGGCCACAAGCCCATATTTAGCACCCACCCACTGTGCCCAACTTCTGATGCACACAGCATCGTCCAGTTTCAAGGGTGTATAACAACAGTAGTGCAATGGGCATTAAAAGTCTGCAAATTATATTATTGAATAAGTGTGTTTAAAATTTAGTAAACACATGGGTTACTCCTAAATGAGACTTTTCAGTGAGGCCTGGAGTCAAAGTGTTACTTGCGGTGTGCAGTTACCATAGAGTGGGCAATTTCCTCTTCTTTTCCACAATTGTTCACGTTTTCTTTGATACGTCTTTCTTTTCTAACTTCCCGATTTTTGGGTAACAAGTTGCACACCTTTTCAAATCCTTCTTTAGGAATAAAGGGAATAGATTTTATGTTTTGAGAATAATGAAGCAATAATCTCTAATGAGTGCAATGTCAGGTCCACAACTAGTTTTTAATTTGCAAAGAACGTTTTTGAACTGTGTTTTAATGTAAATGAATCTTAATAACTTTTGAATTGTTGTTGGATTTTTTTCTAGATTTTAGAACCAAACTGTTTTTCTAACAATTACGTTTGGGAATATGTATTTTGCCGTTCCGGTTATCATACATGAATTGCTATTATTTTTTCTGTGCTTTTAAAAACTATTAAGCAACTAGCTACCCTTAACATTATTTTTCTTCATCTGTCTCTAATTCTTTGAGTCCAATTGGTGACTGTGCATCAATCCTAAAATATTGAGATAAACCTCGACGTATGAATACATTTCTATTTCTGTGTACTAACATGAACGTTCTTTTCTTTATAAACCATTGTGGATTAATGCGTGAATATCTGTTAACTTGCCTAAGATGTAGGTTGTGAAGGCTAATTTATTAACAAGCTTAACCCTGGGAACCAACTGTTCTTTTGGGGCCATATGTATGAACACATTTTCCTTTTGACACAGAATGGGAAAAACCCTTTGCTACATCTGGCCCTTGGCCCTTTAATTACCTATTAAATTTAGGGGATATTGGGTTAACCATAGTATATATTGTTGCATTATGGTTTTACACTGATTAGCAGTATGAAATGAGAAAAGTTCACAATCCCTCAAACAAAATCACCACCCCATATTAACACTTGCTTCTCTTCTAAAGTTGAGCATTCAGCACTTCGGCCCACACTATTGGCAGCACCATAGCTTTTAAGCTATAAAGGCCTTGAGGGCTCAAGCCCCACCAATAATGACTCGGTTACTCACCAGTAGTCTTCATTACTCCAAGTCCAGATCTTCCTCATTACTGTCCTGACTATGGGAACAATGGAGTTCAACTGCTTCCCCAAGCACATTGTTGATACTTCTTCCAATACGGCCACCCTTCTCTCAGCATTACTGAAATACCTCACTTCTGGTACAGGTCTTCCTGCAATAATTAAGCCCAAAGTCAATCAATTGAGAAAACTGGAAGGGTGAGAGGGCACCAGGACTGTAACGAGGAAGACCTGGACTTAGAGTAATGAAGATTACCAGTGAGTAACCGGGTCATTAACTCCTCGTCTGTCTTCCTCGCCCAGTCCTGACAATGGAAACCATAAACAAGCTGTCATTGAGTGAGTCAATAGTGCAATAACACAACAGGGATGGCCATACTGAATGCCAGAATTTAAAACAATATATTCCAGTTAGAAATCACCAGTAGGCAAAAATATTGCAAATAAAACAGAATGAACACAGGACAACAAATGGGAACCAAACTTCGTTCAGAGATCCCCTCACAATCACAAATGTTAGTTTATCATGAAAGTATCACGAAAATCCCATGTAGATGCCTAACAAATATCCCATATGGAAGCTCCCTTGAAAGCTGCCCAGGAGGTTGCCATCCCCCCAGTAGATCTTTCCATTATATGAGAAGGGACCTCCTTCCCTGAAACCTCATATGCCTTTGAAATAGCCAGTTTGGCCACTTGGACAGAGCAGAGGTGGAAGGACGAAGGCCTTTATGCGGAAGACCAAAAGTGATAAAGAGAGAATCAGTCTTATGAAAGGACCCTGTCCATTCCAAATAAATGATCAATGCCTTTGCACAACCAGCGTGTGAAGGTGTAACTCCACCTCAGTGGAGAGGGGAGAACAAGACCCTCTGTTGAATGAAAAGGGGATGGAATGTTAGGTTTGAACTGAGGACTTGATCTCAATATTACCTTATCCAGGAAGAATCCTAAATAAGGGGTTGAAGACAAAAGTGCCCCGATTTTACCAACCCATCTGCTTGAACATATGGCCCCTAAAAGCAAACTGTAGCAGACAGTAATCTCAGTTCCACTGAGGACAGAGGTTCAAATGGCAGTGTTTGCAATGCCCGGAGAACCAAAGGGAGATTCCATGTGGGGACAGGAAAGTGAACTACTGGACATTTGAGAAAAAAATACTCTTAAGAAGGCAAGAAGCCAAGGTGGCAACCCTGCAAACCTGCTTCATCTGAAGGTCTGAACAACTGCCCATGTGCCATGAAAGTAGAGACTGCCAGACTTAAGAGGAAACCATCCCTGAGAAAAACCAAAACTCTGGCCAAGTCACAAGAGGAAGGAGAAAGACCTTTCCCTGCAGTCCAGAGCTCGGAATTATGCCAGTGGCAGACAGAGGGCCTGATTACAACTTTGGAGGAGGTGTTAATCCGTCCCAAATGTGACTGATATACCACCAGCCATATTACGAGTTCCATAGGATATAATGGACTCGTAATACGGCTGGTGGTATATCCGTCACTTTACCGTCACTTTTGGGGCGGATTAACACCTCCTCCAAAGTTGTAATCAGGCCCAGAGTATTTTAAAGTAGAAGGTCATCTAGATGGTTGAATAAAAAGGGCCACATCGCAGGATCAACTTTGTTCCACTAAAGTACTCCTTTCAAGTGCCAAACCCCAAAACTGAGTTCTGGCAGACAACATGGTGGTAGGGCAGGAAGACACAGAGAAGGCTTAAAGAGAAACCAAATGAGGGACCACAGAGATTTGGAGGAGAAAGGTAAACTGTGACCGCCATACCCATGCTGGAGCAATTAGGAGAACAACTGCCCTGTCTGTCTGGGAGGAGGGTAAATGGGGAAAAACGGTACATGAGCCCTGGAGGCCACTTGATGGAGAAAACATCTATCTCCCAGGACTCAGGCGAGGGAATCCGAGTGCAAAAACATGGGAGGAGTGCGTTTTGTTGAGTGGCAAACAGATCTAGTCAAGGTTTGCCACTCAACAAACATGTTGCATTTTCTGCAGTAACAGGAGATAAACTTCATTGCCCCCGTTGTCAGGACTGGGCGAGGAAGACAGACGAGATGGTAAAATGTTATGAGCCCAGGACCTTTTATATCATCAGTAGCTTAAGGTAACAGGTGGTTGTTTTCAGAAAGACTTAGACCCTTATGACAACCCTGGTGAGCAGTTGCGCAATGGTCGGACCACCAGCACCATCAGTTTTCCTCCACAGGAGGGGCTGGCGGTGCTAACCCATCAGGGCAGTGCTGCTTGCAGCGCTGCCCTGGAGATCATGAGTCGCTTTTCTGCCAGCGATTACATGGCAGAGATGGTGGAGACGGGGTGCAGTGGGACCCAAGGGGGCCCCTGAACTGCCCATGCGCTTGGCATGGGCAGTTCAGGGGGTCTGCTGGCCAGCCCCGTTGCGATGTTCTAACTTTGTGACGGGTGCTGTTGCACCCTATGCAAAACAACATTGCCGCCGGCTCTTTTAAGAACGGGTAACAATGTTGTGCTTTTCCCGCTGACCCAGCCGGAAACTCTTAATGGGGCCTGCGGGGAGGTAGCCGCACTGGCGGCAACCTGACCATCGGAACTTTGGCGGACAGGCTTTTCCGTCCACCAAAGTCATAATGACCCCTTTTGTATTAAATACAAGGGGTATTGAATCTGAAGGAGGCTGGGGAAGTTGGATACACACTTTAGGCTGCAAGCATGGACGTCATTTAGGGGTCACCAGGAGTTGCAGCTGTGACCTCTGGCTTGCCCCTTGCAACCCTTGACACTGTCTTTGCTACCCCTTGCCTCAGAGGTGGCAAGATCAGTGCAAGGAACATGGTGGCAACTCCACATTCTTTGCTTTCTGTAAATTTCTATTACACTAATAGTGAATAATAATATATTATTCACTAGTGTAATAAAAAACGTACAAGTGAGAGCTTACTTACTCTCATATTATAGCTAATTGTACTCCATTTTCTATTACACTAACATTTTAAAGCTTTTCTTACTGCAACGGAGGTAAGTAAGAAAAGCTTTAAAATGTATGTTGTGTGCATGCTTACGGGTGAGAGTATGTTTATGTTGGAGATGCAAGTGTGGATGTGTGTGAATGTGTAAGCATGTATGTGTGAGTGAAAGTGAAGGTCAAAGGGCATGTGATGTCACTTCCGCAACCCCTGGCTCCCGGCTAGAAGACAAGGTGCAGGGGAGGTGCTGCAAAGCGGCAGAAGTGAAGCATGGTGTGCCATGGGCTCGGAGTTTGCACTGGGTTGGACGGTGGGGTTGCTGGTTGTGCTCCTTTGCCCACCCTTCGGTCTGCCCTTCGGTCCATTTGCAAATGTGCACGTTAGCTTGAGGAGGCTGCTCGGCTTGCCTGGCTTCCCACCAGCTTCCTCCTTGTGCGGTACCTATGTTGCAGCCCTGCGTATGGCAAGCCGGTCGGCTGGCTAGCTACTTGGGTCCTGACGTCGGCGGCCCGGTCTGGTGGGGCGAGGATTGAGGATCCACTTGCCTAGCTGCGGTGCCTGACTGCTGCACCTGGCTGCTTTGAGGCCTGGTTACTCCACTCGTGGGAGGAGTGGAGTCATTGCGGCTTCTGAGGCTCACCAGGTTTGCGAGAACCACCCCAAGAAGGCAGAGAAGCAGAGAATAGGAGACGGCACTAAGTAAGCAAAGAAAATTAACAGAACCAACCAAGTAAGAGAGTGACTGCAATGGGAGGAGGAGTGATATACCAAGTAAATTAGTCACTTATTGGTCAAAAACTGTTGCAAACTGTTAAGCTGCTAAAAACAAAAAAGCTCTGTGACAAGTTCTGTGTAAATTACAAAGAACTTACAGAGAACCATCAAAGATACAAAAGCAGTCACAATCCTCCATTACTTATGGAACATGGGGAAAATCAAAGAGGGATAAGGAAGCGCTAGCGCACATACTATGCACCACTCAGGAACCCGAACTGGAATTAGAGCAGGAACCTGGAATTAAGCATCTAACCCGAGCAAATCCTGGAAGACAAACAGAGACTGCTGTAAGATGGCCCAAGTCCAGAAGCCTAGGAGATGAAAGCGAGGAGGTAGTGGAGATGGAGGCTGGGATGTCCAGTTTGAAGCTCCTTCCGTCAACCCGTGTAGATACTGATGACACTGTTGATACTGTGTCTACTGGAAAATCAGGCCAGGGTGGGAACGATGATAGTGGATTTTTAATATTGGCCAGGGGAAAACCTGAGGGAAGCACTATGAGCACAGGCTACGTCATAATCGTATCAAGCAGACAAAAGCAGAAGATAACATCGCACATGGAGCTGTCAGGAAATAAGGAGATAATAAAAATCAACCAAGGACTGTATAACCAGAGATTAAAGGCTGGTCTCCCTCTTACAGATAGACATACTTGTCGGGAAAATACTATAACAAATTATTACTATAACTATATTAATTCAAGTGCTGACTGGTCACAGGCACAGTACTCGATGTCTTGTGTTGCCTCTGTGCAGCTACAGAGTGGAAATGGAGACGCTAACCTGACGGGGGCCGAGCCGGAGCAACTAGGCGCCCAGCAACTAGAAACATCCCTACCGCAATCTTTCCAATTAATGCATAAATTCTTAATCAAGAATTGCGTATTGGAAGTAAATACATTATCAGCACGGGAAGTGGCAGCCCAAGAGCCAGGATCTACATAGGAACTATCCCCGTGCTCAATCTGGATCACAAGAGCCTTGGAACTCCCTTCAAGGAACCCAATCAGAAAGTACTCAAATGTAGACAGTAGTAATTAAAAATACAAATGTGAAGGGGCTTGAATTAGATCAATCATGCAGTCTTTAAAGCCTCCAGCGTCATAGTCTTTTCCCACAGGCCATGTAGGAAAAGACAACCCCACATTGTTTAGACAGAACTTTGCCTCACTTAGCTTGGAGCTTTCTTCATTTGACAACTTCGCAATCGGAAATGCAGATCCCCAACTGGATAGTATAAAATCGGAAGACCTACATTTCTTGGATGGTAATACCCCAAAAGGTCCCAGGAATGAGGAGAATGAGCAATTGGAAGGACATATAGCCAATGATCAATATGGGCAAAGCCAAAAGAATGGAAATGACCTACCCCTAGACCAACCTATTCTCAGCATTATGAAAATCATGTGCGTAACTTTGGACTCAATTGCAAATGCACAAATGCACTTATGACACTTGATAGTCAACTTGAGCTGACCAAGCAATTTACAGCAACGATAATGACCATAGACCACAGAATGGCTTTGGTGGGCGGCGCTGTAAGGAAACAATTAAGACCACAGTTCACTGCTGAACCTGAAGACAGGCAAACATTTGCCCCACTGTCGAAGAAATTATTGGAAGTTCCAAAGGTTATTAAGGACATAATCGAGGACTGTAGACTTAGCCTTAAAAATCCATCCAAGACTGGCCCGCAGTCTAAAGAAACAGCGCCAAGAAAGTTAATAAACAGAGCAAGTCCACTAGCCTTGGGACGCGTAGACTGCCCAGAAACCAGCGGTTGCACTGAGGACATCGAGGAACTGAGCAAAATTTCTGCACCAGTAATGAAAGCTCCAAGTGCAGAGGGAATGAAGGCCCAGAGTAAAAGGTTTCAACTAAGGGGGAAAAATTAAACCAAGGGGAAAAAAGCTAAGGGATGTAAAACAGACACAGTGCAAATGACAAAAAATGTGATGTGGAACTCAAGAGCAGCAGGACAACATAAAAAAACTGCACAGCCTCGACAGGAATGTGTCGCTTATCAACACAGTGCAGTTCAAAATACTGTGATAGAGAGCTCAGGAAACATATCTGAAAAAGACAGCGACTTTGTGAATAAAAATCCAGGTTTCCTGTGCAATAAAAACTGTACGCTTCACTCTCATATAAATTGCGTACCCACTGGATACAGGGGAAGTCTGGCACCAACCCCAGAAACTACAAATAAGAAAAGGGTGGAAATAGATCTAGCAACAAACTTGGTGATGAACTGGGCAAGCAAGGAACCACCTATTGGAATGCACTAGATATTAAAACCAATGCAAAATTACATCAGAGACACACATCCTGAATTTGGGACAGTCACCAAAATAGAAAACCTAGCCCAAGGACACAACTCAAACACAGTGGGAAATTATAATGAAATTTGTCAACAAAAATTTAGCACCACCGCTGAGTGTGCATCGCAAATAAATGAAAAGAGAAAAATCAGGACGTCGAAGTACACTGAGATTAAGGACAATGAACAAAGCACAAAAACAGCCGCCCATGGAGAAGTTGATGGTGATCTCACATCTCTGGATCCTGCTCCTTCAATAAAAAAACATTGTTATTAGGCCTAGACAGAAGAACTAACCAGATGAGGTCTCTCCAGCAGTCGAATGATAGTGCCCTGTCTGCACCCCTACAGTCTGTTCTTGATGCCAAAAGCAAAGTAAAAGATGAACTTTGGCCCAAAAGAAGTCAAATACAAGAAGGCTGTAAGTATACCGAGATGCACCACAGAAGGAGCAAAGACCAGAAATGGCCAGAACCTATACAGCCTGCACTTGATGTTAACAATAAAGAGAGAGAGGAATGCTGGCATCAAAGAAGCCAGGCACAGGAAGGCTGTAAGTATACTGAGATGCACCCCAAAAGGAACAAAGACCAGAAAGTCACGATCATGTTTACCCCTGAGTATTTTTCAAGAGGGAGTCAAGATATTCTAAACAGGAGTAATAACGTATACCTTGTCAACTCCCTGCCAGGCTTGCATAATGTAACAACTAATGATTTTCTTTTGGCAAGATTTATACAAAGAAAAGTGTCAAACAGCTGGGAATCATCAGAAACAGTCTGGGCATCATCATGGATAGAAAGAAATGAGATCCTAAACCTGACTAGTTTGATGAAGACTTGGGGTATAACAATTGACATACCGCCAAAGGATCTGTATCCATCTATATTTCTTGAAAAAGCACAAACAGAAAACTTACAAAGTAAGTACAAGCCTAAAGATAAATTCGGCTTGATAGTGCAGGGAGCTATTAGTTCCAATCGCCAACTACCAAAACATAGCATGAGGTTCTGTTTATCAGTCAATACCCCAAGGAACAACTCGAGCATATTAATACAGCCGCAAACATATAAAGAACAGCCGCATAGAAGCCTTTATCAAAAAATGGACTTTAAAAAAATAAAAGATGAAATCAGACCACCCCTAAAAATCTTAAATTGGAATATTGCAGGCCTAAAGGCCAAGTCTGAGGACAAGGATTGGATAGAATTTATCAAACAACAAGATGTTAGTTGCTTCCAAGAAACATGGTCTATCATTCCCATCGATTTCGATCGGTTTTCCACCCTTCATTTACTTGCATTCAAACAAAACAAAGGTAGACCAATAGGGGGCTTGACCATTTGGATTAGAACATTGCTACTTGAAAACTCTGTAGCAACCCATACCGTACTAAGCAAGGATATCCACACAATAGCAGTAAAATATGAGACATGGCCACTTGAAATAGTGAATGTGTATTTTCCACCTATTAGCTGGGTTCAAGTTAAGCCAGGAGTTCAGTTGCTCAAGGAGCATATCCTAAAGAGAAGAACTGGAGATCAGTGGATAGCTACAACTGGATCTATGGACGGCTGCCTTTTCCAGTTTTGTAATAATTTTCTACTACTATGTGGTGATTTTAACACCAATCCGCATCCTATCTTAGGGGATGAATTGTTATTGGAAGAGGATAATGTCTGGAATATCCTGATCCCCCCTACTGAATGATGCTGAGGTTCAAAGAAAGGAGAACTAATTTTTGAAGCCTTAATTGAAGGTGGGATTCGTACTTTAAACGGAAGGACTAAATCAGATAAAGCATCAAAATCGACCCTCCGAGTTGAAAAAAGGCAAAGTGTCATTGACTGTATGGCAATAAACATTGAAGGTTGGTATCATATCATAGATATGGAAGCAGTAGATAGGATCAAAAGTGATCATGACCCACTGTTAATGGATATGATCCATCCTGAAACGGGCTCCAGGAAACCTGCTCCTTTATACAAAGGAAATCACCCGATAATAGCCTTGAGACCAGGAAAAATATTGCAATGGCAGCCGAGTGCGAACCCTACATCAGCACCCCTAGTGAAATTTGGATGTTATCATTCTCCACAATTTTAGATCTATCAGGCAATGAGGTCTCCCTCTTCCTGCAAAACATTTACAATCTTCTAGTACAAACATCAAAGAAAAGAGCTAAGAATGTCAAAAACATTCCAATGGCCACTCAAGGATGGTTTGATGATGAGTGCTTAAATTAAAAAAGGCACTATCACAAGCATTGAACAATCGGCATTTGAGCATTATCAATGAGCAACAGTTCCTAGATTGCAGGCAACAATATAAGAAATTACTAAAATAAAAAAAAGATGTTTCCTCAAAAGTTCTGGGGTGGCCTGGTAGAAATTTCAGCGATAAACTCAAATAAATGCAACCTTCAACATTGGGTAGATCACTTCACCGCTCTGTACCGAGGAGAGGATAAGATTTCACCTGAAATCATTATTGATCTAAAAGGTCACAATCAAGTGTTGATAGGTAGTGACCACAACTTAAGCGAGTTAATACCGCCACTTAAGAACTGTGTGGTAAAGACCGAGTGGCCCAAGGTGCCTGAATATGAAACAACAGTTCAGTCAGCTAACAACACCTCTCCTCGGATCAAGTCCAAACAAAGGGTCTATGTTACACCCTGTGATATGGTGTGAATGCAAGAATTTAGTGAGAAAGAAATTGTGTAAGCCATCCTCTCACAAAACCTGAACAAAGCTGCTGGCCCAGATAGCATTCCTTCAGATGTCTATCGTAATAATCTAGCCCTATGGCTACCAGTCTTAACTCACTTATATAATAGCGTTTGGTCCTTTGAGGAAACATTGCCCTCATGGACAAAATCAATAATTGTTTCAGTACGTAAAAAGGGGCCACGGGACATGGTATGCAACTATAGGCCAATCTCACTGCTTGATAGTGCCGGAATTTTTTTTGCCAAACTGATACAATCTCGGCCAGATCAGTGGATAGAAGAAGGAGATTTATTATCGCCATATCAAACTGGTTTTAGGAGGGGCCAAACAACAACAGATCAACTCTTCAAGCTGAATATAATCTGTTCCAAATATGTCTTCTTAAAAAAATTGCTGCATATTTGGTATTTGTAGATCTTCAAACAGCATTTGACAGTGTGGATCGCCAAATATTATGGCAACTTCTGATGGAAATGGGTATCCCAGGAAAGACTCTAAGGCTGCTAATTTTACTACAAACAGGAAATACCACAAAGGTCAGAGACAGCACGAGAAATTACTATACAGCAGAGATTCCAATCCAGAGAGGTGTTCAACAAGGGTGTGTTCTGGCTCCAATCTTTTTTAACTGCTATATAAATAAAGTGGGTCAAAAACTGAAGAATTTAAATCTTGATGTGCTGAAATTAACTAATGAAAGCATATCCATTTTGCTCTTCGCAGATGATGCTGTGTTACTGTCAAGAACAGAGATATCTATGCATCGTCTATTAAAGGACTTTGAGTCTTTCTGTGCAGCAAGTAATTCATTGATCAATGCAAGTAAAACACACTTTATGAGTCTTAACCAAAAACAGAAGTTGCAAGCTACTTTTAAGGCTAATAAAATGTCTTTGGACCAAGTAGCGACCTATCACTACTTGGGATGCAGGGTGGATGATAAATTGGCTTGGAACCCAGAGGTATATAAAAGTAACATCTCCTTGGCCCAACACACCGGTGCTGTACTTAGATTTACAAAATCCACTGGGAACCATTCTGTAAGATATGCACTGATTGCTTATTAAATGAAAGCAAGGGATGCTGCATTGTATGGTGTGAGGGTATGGGGATTTAAAAAGGTCCCAGCAACACAAATAATTGAAAACAAATGTATACGGCGACTGCTCTGTCTAGGTCAGGGTACTCCTATGGATGCAATATGAACAGATTTGCAAATGGGAAAAATCGAAGATTATATAGCACTGGCTCCTATAAGATATTGGATTTATATCTGGTCCAAGAAGGAATTGGAATCATACAAAGCTGCAAAGTCTGACATCATGAATTTACAAAAACATCAAAAGTTGCCTTGGTTCAATCATGTTTTGACTACTCTGGATGCTATAGGTCTAGAACAATTCTGGCTCTACTCAGAAAAAATCACGAAACTTAGCCTTGTAACAGTCATAAAGGCATATTGGGACTATACGTTTCTGAGGATTTGTAATTCATCCAGTCCCTTGTTAAAGTGTTACTTTACACCCAACCAAGAACTTAAACTAGCTACCTTCTTGGACAGTATCTATCCTGAGATAAAAAGATCTATTTGTCATAAATTTCACATGGGCATGTTACCGCTGATCTCATTGATCAATATGTGGCATCCAGCTCCATCTGGGAGATCTGACTGCTGCCCGTGTCCTCTTGGTGGTCAAGAAACATTTGTTTGTTTTCTCTTATTATGTCACTTTACGATTCAACTCCAAAAACTGTATCTACGACCACTTTTAAAAAAAACATGGTGTAAGGAACTGTAAGGAGGGTGAAGCGCTGTGCATGCGCTCGGATAAAAAATACTTTGTGGTGACTTTCTCAGCATATATCTTGGAGGCATGGAAATTAAGATCATCTTTTCATTTACAGTTCTCAGCATCCTACTAACTGTAATGTTAACAGTGTGTTGGTATTATCATGCTAATATGTTTTCTGTTTAGTTGGTTTTAAGTGTTTTTCCTTTGGGGAAAACTGTGCAGGACGAGGTTTATCTTTGCAGCACTAGTTTGATCTTGATGTAATAGGTGACTCTAAAGTTTTCTGCTTCTGAAGCAATCACTGTAGGCAATGCTGTAGAAGGTATGATAGAGAAAGTTTTCTAGGATGCTACTATTTTTGGGGGTTTAATCAAATGGTCCTTCATGACCAGTTCTAGGACAATTACATTTAATTTAAGTCTTATTATACTTCTACTGGGTTGACTACTGCATTATGTGATAAAGTCAAGGTGTGACCAGTTAGCCATTGTTGCAAAGCACATACATTACTATTTTAGGGGCTCTTAGCAATGGCGTATGTGAAGGAACTAATCGTAATTATACTTTTAACTGACAAGTTTATATTATTTTAAGGTAAATCAGCTTTATTAAAATCAAAATACATATGGATCTCATAATAGTATACAAGATATCTGTCACAACGATAATGATATAAACTTGAAAGGAATTGTAAAAGCTGTTTAACATTTTAAAGTGTAAAATGGGGGAAAACAATAAAAAACGGAACAAGACCAATGAAAATAAGAATGATACAATGGGTACTGAAAAGCTAAAAAACAGTGATATTCAGTGAAACATTAAACTGAGCTAAAATTCAATTCAATCAAGAACAGAGAAAACAAACAATTAATGGTGGCTTAAAATTCTCAGATAATCTACAATAAGTAGAATTGCAAACAACAGCATTCAGATAATCAGTCAAAGGTAACCAATACAGATCTCTATTTATGGAGGGGCAGCATAAAGAGGTAAAAGCAATATCTAGTCTATGGTAGTGGCAGACATTATCCCACCAAGCATTATAGGAAATGTTGGATGAATTTTTCCAATTAACCGCTTCTGTGCCCAGGATGAGAACGCCTCATCTGGCTATGGGCCCCCGGGAGGAGCGCTTGTGCTCCCCCCGATGGTCAAGAACCCCCATCCCCTGGGCAGAGATCGAAGGGGAATCGCTTCCACTTCCACCCCGCCCCCCCATGCCCGTTGTGGCGTCTGATGACGTCAGCACGCTTTCGCGCGCTGACCTCATCAGAGGCCTTCCCCCCAGGGGGGCTTATTTCCAATAAGGGGAGCAGCCTCTTGGGCAAGGGCCGCTCCTCGGGGGGCAATTTATTTCTTGGCTATTTCTGCCCCCCCAGGGGGGGCGATCCACCTAAAATTATTAGGCCGATCTGCCCCCAGGTGGGGGCAGAAATCCACTACACACCAGGGAAAATTTTATTTATTGCTCTTTTGGTTTTTTTTTATGTTTGGGGGCGACTCCTTGGGCAAGGGCTGCTCCGGGCGGGGGCAAATTATTATTAGGCCATTTCTGCCCCCCCGGGGCAGTTCAGCCTTGCGATCTGCCCCAGGGGGGGCAGAAACCACTAGACACCAGGGATTTTTTTGTATTTGTATTTGTACATAAGGGGAGCGGCCCCTTAGGCAAGGGCCGCTCCCCAGGGGGGCAAATGATTTTTAGGCCATTTCTGCCCCCCGTGGGCAGATCGGCCTAAAACTATTAGGCTGATCTGCCCCCAGTGGGGCAGAAAACCACTAGACACCAGGGATACATTTTTTTTGTTTATTTTTATTTTTTTATGTTTGGGGAGCGGCCCCTTGGGCAAGGGTCGCCCCGGGGGGGAATTATTATTAGGCCATTTCTGCCCTCTCTGGGGGAAGATCAGCCTATTTTTGTAAGGCCAATCTGCCCCCAAAGGGGGCAGAAACCTCTAGACACCATGGATTGGTGTGTGTGAATGTGTGTGTTTTGTTTTGGGGGGCAGCCCCTTGGGCCAGGGTCGCTCCCCATGGGGGCACATTATGCCCCTCTTGGTGGCAGATTGGCCTATTTTTGAAAGGCCCATCTGCCCCCAAGGGGGGCAGAAAGCCCATCAGAGACCAGGGAAGATTTGATTTTTCAAAATAAGAGGTTGGGGGTATGGCCATACCCCCACCCCAAATAAATGGGGCCAAAGTTGTTCTGCCCACCAGTGGGCAGATTGGGCAATTACCAGGGAATAAAAACAATAAAAGAAAATAGTGGGGTGGTGGCTACCAACCAGTATGGGCCTGGTTATGCCCCCACCCAAACTGAAGGGTCTAACAGTCATTCAGCTCTCCCCCGCACACAAAAAACATCTAATCCTATGGCAAGCAAGAGGACATTTGATTATTTTTGGTTTTTGTTTTACATTTGGGCCATGAGAGCTTGGTAACTCTCAAAATCGTCCCACTTGGAATGGTGAGGGCTACACTTTTTTTTACTTTGCGAAGCTGCCATGTAGAAAAATCCACTAGACACATCTGAAAACTAAACATCTAGTTGATTCCAGGGTGGTGTGCTTCACATGCACCCACACCATTTCCTTACCCAAAATGCCCTGCAAACCTTCAACTTTGCTGGAAAGCACACATTTTTCCCAACATTTTTGTGATGGAACCTTCCGGAATCTGCAGGAATCCACAAAATGCCTACCACCCAGCATTGCCTCATCTATACCGATAAATTTTTTGCTGTACTTGTCACCCTAAAAATGTTTTTTTTCAAACTGCCCTTTTGGACCCACTTTGGTTCCCCCTCAATTTCTACGTGTTTTAGGCTCTTCCCTGTCACAAGCACTTGGCCCACCCACACAAGTGTGGTACCATTTTTATCGGGAGACTTGGTGGAACGCTGGGTGGAAGAAAATGTGTGGCTCCTCACAGATTCCAGAACTTTCTGTCACCGAAATGTGAGGAAAAAGTGTTTTTTTAGCCACATTTTGAGGTTTGCAAAGGATTCTGGGTAACAGAACCTGGTGAGAGTCCCACAAGTCACCCCGTCTTGGATTCGTCTAGGTCTCTAGTTTTCAAAAATGCACAGGTTTGGTAGGTTTCGCTAGGTGGCGGCTGACCTAGGGGCCAAAATCCACAGGTAGGCACTTTGCAAAAAACACCTGTTTTCTTTGAGAAAATGTGATGTGTCCACTTTGTGTTTTGGGGCATTTCCTGTCACGGGCACTAGGCCTACTCGCACAAGTGAGGTACCATTTTTAGCGGGAGACTTGGGGGAACATAGAATACCAAAACAAGTGTTATTGCCCCTTGTCTTTCTCTACATTTTTCCGTCCAAATATAAGACAGTGTGTAAAAAAGACATCTATTTGAGAAATGCCCTGTAATTCACATGCTAGTATGGGCACCCCAGAATTCAGAGATGTGCAAATAACAACTGCTCCTCAACACCTTATCTTGTGCCCATTTTGGGAATACAAAGGTTTTCTTGATACCTATTTTTGACTCTTAATATTTCAGCAAATGAATTTCTGTATACCCGGTATAGAATGAAAACCCACTTCAAGGTGCAGCTCATTTATTGGCTCTGGGTACCTAGGGTTCTTGATGAACCTACACGCCCTATATATCCCCACAACCAGAAGAGTCCAGCAGACGTAACAATATATTGCTTTCAAAAATCTGACATTGCAGGAAAAGGTTACAGAGTAAAACGTAGAGAAAAATGGCTGTTTTTTTACCTCAATTTCAATATTTTTTTATTTCATTTGTTATTTTCTGGAGGAAACCCTTGTAGGTTCTACACAAATTACCCATTGCTGAATTCAGAACATTGTACTTTCCAGAAATGTTTAGCTTTCTGGGATCCAGCATTGGTTTCACACCCATTTCTGTCACTAACTGGAAGGAGGCTGAACACACAAAAAATCGTAAAAATGGGTATGTCCCAGTAAAATTCCAAAATTGTGTTGAAAAATGTGGTTTTCTGATTCAAGTCTGCCTGTTCCTGAAAGCTGGAACGCTCATGATTTTAGCACTGCAAACCCTTTGTTGATGCCAATTTCAGGGGAAAAACCACAAGCCTTCTTGTGCAGCCCTTTTTTCCATTTAAAGAAAAAATGAAATGTTCACTGTATTTTGGCTAATTTCTTGGTCTCCCTCAATGGAACCCACAAAGTCTGGGTACCTCTAGAATCCCTAGGATGCTGGAAAAAAAGGTCGTAAATTTGGCGTGGGTAGCTTATGGGGACAAAACGTTAAGACGGCCTAAGCGCGCCCTGCCCCAAATAGCCAAAAAAAGGCCTGGCACCTGAGGGGGAAAAGGCCTGGCAGCGAAGGGTTTAAGACTAATTTGCTGAAAGGCTAACACTGACATGAGATCCAACAACTTTATATTATCATCCTCTGAAACACTGTCATCAGAGAGGCTACATAGAAAAAGCACTGAAGGAGATAATTGGGATTGCAAATGAAAAATTGAGGTAAGCTAACGCCAAACTTTTCTCCAGAAGGAGGCAGTGGGAGGACCTTAAAAGAGGATATCCATAAGGTCTCCCTTTGAGCTATCGCAAGACCAACAAGTTGAGGTTGAAGATACAGAAAATGTAACTTTAGTAGAGGGGGTAAAATAAAATCTGTATAAAAGAAAGAAAAGTGACTGTGTGGTAGAAGCTGATCTAGATATTCTATAAGATCTATGCCATATCTTATTCCAGAAGGGAATAGTCCAGTAACATCCCAAATCCAATTCCCATTGAGATTCAATTTTAGATTTAGGTTGTGCCAAAACAGGAGATTGAAAAAGTTTATAAATATTTGATGCCTTAGGAAACGAGGTAAGAAAGGAGGACAAAGAAAAAGGTAATTCCAAAGAAGAAGGAAGGGAAGGCAATGAAAAAAAGTACATCAAGAATAATATTAATAAGAAGAAGATATTTAGACATAAATGAATTAGAACAATTAAATAGAAGTTGGAATTGTGAAAATGAAAGTGGAGTATCATTGGAAAATAAATCTTTGACCCACGCTATGTCTCTTTGTCTCCAGGATTTCCAAAATAAAGTTTTTTAATTGATAGTGTTGAGACGATTATGCCAAATAAGGGAATTCATAAAAGAGGAATAAGTGACAGTTGGAGGTAAATAGTGAGAACGCAGAAGAGCACAAGTATGTTTAAGAAGCAGGGAGGAGATAAGCGAAATATTATTATAAGAAAAGGATACCACCTCACGAGGAGAAAAAGGTAGAAGAAAAGAACATTAAATATCCAACCATAAGGGAGTAAACACAGAGCTTGACAAGGAGATCCATCTAGAAGCTTGACGTAAACAAAAGGATTTATGATACAGTATGAAATCAGGAAAATTGGCTCCCCCTTCTGTTTAGAATGGCGAAGGTGACTGAGAGAAATTCTAGATTTCTTATTGTTCCAAAGGAATGTAGACAATCTGGAGTCCAGATGTTTAAAAAAAGTAACAAAGGAATTGGAATCATGGATGGGTTATATAAAATATTAGGAGAAATCATCATTTTGATAGAGTCAGAACGACCCTACCAAGATAAAAATAAGGGATTCCATAACAAAAGGGATCTATCAACCTTCTCTAAAGCATCAGAGATATTTTGTTCAATGGACTTTTTAATGGAAGAGGTGAACCAAATAGCTAAATATTTAATCTTGAAAGTATTCCAATGAAAGCCAGTAATATCAAACGATGATCTAAAATAAAATTTTGTTAGAGGAAGGATTTCAGTTTTATCTGAATTTATCTTAGAACCTGAAATCATAGAAAAGTCTGTTATCTCCCAAAGTAGAGATGGAATTGAGAGTTCAGGGTTTGAAATATATAAAAGTGTATCATCTGCATATGCCGTTAATTTTAAGTGTTTCTCACCATATTGGAAGCCTTCAGTGTTATTTCTAATACAGGATAGAAAAGGCTCCAGGGATAGGATAAATAGGAGTGGAGAAAGCGGGCACCCTTGACAAACTCCTTGATGTAATACAAAGTATCTGGACAATTTCCCATTCACCAATATCAATGCCTTTGGGGATTGATAAAGCAAAGAGATAAATGAAATGAAATGAGGCCCTATGCCATGCCAGGCTAAAGTTTTTAATAGAAAAGACCAGTATAACTGATCAAACGCCTTCTCAGCATCTATAGAAATTTCTGCTAAAGAGTACGAAAGAGCGGAAGCTTTGCTGAGTTCATTGAAGAATATTCTAGAATTGTCAGAAGCAAGTCTACCTTTGACAAAACCAGTTTGTTCCTTACTTATCAGCACAGGTAAAAGGGGATCAGGATGTAAGGCTAACAATTTTGCAAAGATTTTATAATATGTATTGAGTAGAGAAATTGGCCTATAATTTTTACAGTAAGTTTGAGCCTTACCTTCCTTTGGAATTAAACAAATCGAAGCTTCTTGAAATCTTCCCCCTGTACAGCTAGAACCCGTGAAGGATTGAAAAAGCTGTAAAAGTTTGGGAAGTAAAATGTCAGAAAAATATAGAAAAAATTCCACTGTGAATCCATCCGGACCAGGAGTTTTACCTTTTTTAAGAAACTGAAGGGCTTTAAAAATTTCTGATGAAGAAATATCAACTTTAAGTGGAGAAACATCAACTAGAGTCTTATTAGGGTTTGGAATTTTCTTTAAATAATCATCAATCTGTAAGGAGGTCGGGACTGACTCAGGACTATAAAGTGCCTGATAATAATTGACGAATTCAGCTAAGATATCGTAATCTTTAAAAAGGGACTCACCAGTATCTGTAATTATGGACTTCACTGTGTGGCGCTGTTTTTGTACTTTTAAATAATCAGCCAGAAGTTTCCCCGATCTATTTTGACTCCCATAATAGCAGGCGCTACTATGTAGAAGAAAAGAGGAGACATTATCCATCAAGGTTTTATTAAATTGCAATTTTGCCTGAATAAATTCTTGTAGATTAAAATTAGAAGAAGAAGAATATTGATGTTCTAAACGTTTAATTTTGAGAAGTAGAGTTTAATGATGTGCATTAAAAGTTTTCTTTTTATTAGAGACAAAATTTATTATATGTCCACGAGCTGCAGCCTTAAATAAATCCCATAACAATTGTGGGGAAACATGAGAGTCATCATTAAATTGGAAAAATTCCTCCGCAAAGGCAACAAAAGATATAAAAAAAATTTAATCAAGCAACAATGAATTATTAAATCGCCTCCTATTGGATTTGGGATGCACTGGGAGCAAATCAAAATCTGTGATGACTGGAGCATGATCATATATTACCATAGGTTCAATGGAGGAATTAATAAGATTTTGGGAAAGTGATTTTGAAACATAAAATATAGTCAAGTCTAGATAAGGAGCTATGTGGTGGAGAATAAAACGTGAAATCCCTACTATAGGGATTACAAATTCTCCATTAATCAATTAAATTATATTGTGAGAGAAATGCCATAAATTGTTTATGCATTTTATGAGGAGATAATTCAATTACAGATTGCCTATCTATAAAAGGATGAATAAAATGATTGCAATCGCCTCCAAGAAGAAAAATACTCATCATTATAATGCAAACTTTGTTTAGTAACATTAGGCCAAAAAAGATAATCTGAGTGGTTAGGACCATAAATATTGCCAATGGTCATTGTAATCCCATTAATACTTAGCTTCACAAAGAGCCATCTACCATCGGAATCCGAGTCTTGCGAAATAACAGTTATTGATAATTTTTATGGCAGAGCACAATTACACCATTTTTCTATGTAGATGTAGGAGAAGTAAAAACATTGCCCACCCAACCTCTTTTAAGTTTCAGTGCTTCAGAATCCGTCAAATGTGTCTCTTGTAAAAGAACCAAGTCTGGATTATATTTAGCTAAATGGGATAAAATTCTCTGCCTTTTTATTGGGTTAATAAACCCTTTGACATTCCAAGAAAAAACTCTGAATTTTATGTCACATACCATATATATATATATATACATGCAAGGTCTTGTAACATAAATAACTGAAAATACATATAGGGGATAGAAGAGACAGTACATGTCAAATAAAAACGACTGCAAAAGCATACCTGAGATGAATGGACAATGGGACAGGGGTGCTGACAGCACACAACAAGGAAATGGAATGCATCAACGGACATATGATACGAGCAAGAATAATGAATTATAGAACACCAGCACCAGGAACCTGTGGAAAGAAAACAATACATTAACAAAAAGTACCTATAGTCACATCAATATAATATACTCTATAAACTGCATATGAAGGACCATCAACTGTATTGTAATAGTAATAAACAAGGGCATAATAGATTAAGAAACGCATATAGTCAACGTGTAGAAGGACCAGCCGTTTCCATAGGGTTTGTAGAGTGTAGTCTTAGGAAATCACAGAGAGCTGCAGGAGAGGTATACAAAGTGGTCTTCTTTTGATATGTTACTTTGAAAAAACACGGATTGAATAATCCAAAACGAGCTCCCAAGTCACAAAGCTGTGGACGCAAATCCAAAAATTATTTCCTTCTCTTTGCTGTAGCTTTGGACACATCCTGTGAGATGAAGATTTTACTTCCTTCCCAAGAGATTTGTTTTTTTGGCTTTTGCAGCATTAAGAACTATCAATAGATCAGTAAATTCAAGAAAGAAAATAATCACGCCTCTTGGTTTAGATATGGAGGATTGCGGAGGACGATGTCCAATGCGGTGTGCCCTTTGGATGTTCAAAACTGTAGAAGATGGTAGGTCCACTAACTTTGGAAAGAATGAAGCAAAAAATTAAATTGGGTCACTCCCTTGAAGACCCTCCGGTAATCCATAAAGATTATTGCGCCTGTTTTTGTTTTCCAAATAATCTGCAAGTGTCTTCAAAGTTGCTACTTCCTTCTCTAAATTAGCAATTTTATTTGTTTCATCTTGCACATCACTGACTCTTTGCTCCAAAACAGAGACTCTCACTTCCATTTGAGACCACTTAGTGTCAAGATTTTGCATCCGAGAATTAGTTTCTGCAATAAAAGGATGCAGTGCACGTATTTCAGCAAGCACAAGTTCAAGAGAGATCGGTGAGGAACTGGTGAAGGTGGGTCTTGTTGAGTAGTAGAAATATTCTGAGAGACTTTAGGCGAAGAAGAAGATGAGGAAGACATATTTAACTTTGTAGAAGAAGACGCTGCAGCAGAAGTATACAATTGTAAAAACTGCAAAAGTGTATCAGTTGAAGAGAACTGATGAGATTTTATTTTCTTTACTTTGCCCATATAAAAATAAAAAGCCTTCAATAAGGAAACGAGTGACACAGGAACTCCAAATATATATTGTGAGACAGCAAAAATAAATTACATGGCTTGCACAGAAAACTGCAAACAAAGCCATCAAAGAAAAAAAAGTACATTGTTGTGGTGAGTAATAGTTATTCAAAATGGCCGCTCTCATGAGAAGTGTAGAAACATATTAAAAAAATCAAGAAAAAGAAGCTAGGCGGCATTTAAAACGTTAAAAATGCTCACCAAAGCATCAATCAGGCTAATATGAATAAAGCACCATGGAAGTTGAGGTAAAATGGCTCAGGTTGCGGAAATGAGTCCGACGATGTGCGGAGCTCTGTTAGCAAGCGGCCATCTTGGCTGGTGGCTCCTTTAAACATCGACAAGTTTATATTTTAACGTGTGACTTTTAATGCATTATGAAGTGATGTTTTTATTTACCATCATCAGAATAGGCTGACAATAAATGTGGTTTGGTTTTGTAGGAAGGTACCCTCTTTCTAGCCTTGTTACCCCCACTTTTGGCCTGTTTGTGAGTATATGTCAGGGTGTTTTTACTGTCTCACTGGGATTCTGCTAGCCAGGACCCAAGTGCTCATAGTGAAAACCCTATTTGTCAGTATGTTTTATATGTCTCACTGGGATCCTGCTAGCCAGGACCCCAGTGCTCATAGTTTGTGGCCTATATGTGTTCCCTGTGTGGTGCCTAACTGTGTCACTGAGGCTTTGCTAACCAGAATCCCTCAGTCCTTATGCTCTCTCTGCTATTAAAATTGCATGGACCCCGGGTACTGCCAAACTAGCTCTCTGGGGTTTTCTCTGCAGCTACCGCTGCTGCCAACCCTCAGACAGGTTTCTGCCATCCTGGGGTCTGGGCAGCCCAGTCCCAGGAAGGCAGAACAAAGGATTTCCTCTGAGATAGGGTGTTACACCCTCTTCCTCTGCAAATAGATGTTAAGGGCCTGAGAGGAGTAGCCTCCCCTGACCTCTGGGAATGCTTTGAAGGGCACTGATGGTGCCCTCCTTGCATAACCCAGTCTACAGCAGTTCAGGAAGCCCCCAGCCCCTGCTCTGGCGCGAAAGTGGACAAAGGAAAAGGGAGTGACCACTCCCCTGTCCATCACTACCCCAGGGGTGGTGCCCAGAGCTCCTCCAGTGTGTCCCAGACCTCTGCCATCTTGAATGCAGAGGTGTGAGGGCACAATGGAGACCTCTGAGTGGCCAGTGCCAGCAGGTGACATCAGAGACCGCTCCTAACAGGCTCTTACCTGGTTAGGTAGCCAATCCTCCTCTGAGGGCTATTTAGGGTCTCTCCTGTGGGTTTCTCATCAAATAATGAATGCAAGAGCTCACCAGAGTTCCTCTGCATCTCCCTCTTCGATTTCTGCCAAGGATCAACCGCTGACTGCTCCAGGACGCCTGCAAAACCGCAACAAAGTAGCAAGAAGACTACCAGCAACATTGTAGCGCCTAATCCTGCTGGCTTTCTCAACTGTTTCCTGGTGGTGCATGCTCTGAGGGCTGTCTGCCTTCACCCTACACTGGAAGCCAAGAAGAAATCTCCTGTGGGTCGACGGAATCTTCCCCCTGCCAACACAGGCACCAAACTTCTGCATCACCAGTCCACTAGGTACCCTCTCATCTTGACGAGCATGGTTCCTGGAGAACAGGAGCTGGATCCAAATGACCCTGACAGTCCAGTGGTCCTTCTGTCCAAATTTGGTGGAGGTAAGTCCTTGCCTCCCCACGCCAGACAGTAATCCTGTGTACCACGTGATCTGCAGCTGCTAGGGCTTCTGTGCACTCTTGCAAGGATTCCTTCAGGCACAGCACAGCCCAGGTCCCCAGCACTCTGTCCTGCATTGCTCAACTCGCTGAGTTGACCACCGGCTTCGTGGGACCCTCTTCTGTTGTGTTGAGATGACTGCCATGCTCATATTTCTTGAATGCCTGTTCAAGTGCTTCTGTTGGTGCTGCCTGCTTTTGCGTGGGCTCTCTCTGTTGCTGAGCGCCACCTCTGTCTCCTCCTCCAAGGGGCAACCTCCTGGTTCTTCCTGGGCCCGGGCAGCACCCATTATCTTCAACTGTGACTCTTGCAGCTAGCAAAGCTTGTTTGCGGTCTTTCTGCATGGAAACAACTCTGCGTCCTCCAGCACGCTGTGGGACATCTTCTGACCAAAGGAGAAGTTCCTGGCACCTTTCGTTGTTTCAGAATCTTTGGCTTCTTCCACAGGGAGGCAGCCCTTTTGCCCCTTCATCTGGGGTTTAGTGGGCTCCTGCCCCCGGACACTTTCATGACTCTTGGACTTGATCACCTTCCTTTACATGTCCTCAGGTCCAGGAATCCATCTTCAGTGCTTTGCAGTCAGTTGTTGCCTTTGCAGAATCCCCTATCTCGACTTTACTGTCTTTCTGGGGTAGTAGGGTAGTTTTACTCCTACTTTGCAGGGTCTTGGGGTGGGGTATCTTGGACACCCTTAGTGTTTTCTTACACTCCCAGTAACCCTCTACACATTACACTAGGCCTGGGGTCCATTCGTGGTTCGCATTCCACTTTTGGAGTATATGGTTTGTGTGTATATTTTGTGTATTTTACTTACCTCCTAAGGGAGTATATCCTCTGAGATACTTTTGGCATATTGTCACTAAAATAAAGTACCTTTATTTTTAGTATCTCTGGGTATTTTGTTTCTTATGATATAGTGCAATATGATATATGTGGTATAGTAGGAGGTTTGCATGTCTCCTAGTTCAGCCTAAACTGCTCTGCATTAGCTACCTCTATCAGCCTAAGCTGCTAGAACACTAATAATCTACTAATCAGGGATAACTGGACCTGGCACAAGGTGTAAGTACCATCTGGTACCCACTATAAGCCTGGCCAGCCTCCTACAGGTTTGAATTGACGTCCCTGGTGGAGTAAAAAAATAAATAGGCGGTAGTCCCTTTGCAGAAAGTCAAGTGGTGAGGGGTCACTGAGACTCCGTAAATCACATACATTCAGAGGCTTTAGGCTGAACCCAACCACCCCCTACTGCCGCCCCACAGCACAGCAGTTGCTGCAGGGCCCAGTGTTACCCGAGTCATGGCATCCCAAGTGCTAGGCTCAGCACCAGGCCTTGATGCTTAATTGACTTCGGTTTTTGCCCCGTAATTTAACTGGTGATCTTAGCACCCATGGCCTGCACTGCATTTTATCGATGCCATGACAGTGATACTGTGATAGTGAGAAAGGAGCAACATAGTTCTTCCAACCCTCGCGCTACACATTTCTGTTTGATATGGAGGGTCCTGCGGAGAGCAGACACAGTCTAATCTCTCCACTGGATCATTCGGGGGCGGATATGACGCATGTGGAGGGGATTGGTGGAGCGGTGCGTGAGGGAGGGGTGAGAGAGGGGGTTTTATAAGGTAGGGAAGGGGGTACAGGCCTCTTCCGCGCCAGCCTGTACACGCGGTGGAAGTCTTTGGCCGCCCACCCTACATAGTTAAGGTAGACGTTAAATGGTTTGTTTTGAGTTTAGGCATGTAGGTTGGGGGAGGCGCCAGTTAGGGCAGGTTGCAGTCGAGGGTTGGTGTGGCAGTAGATGGGGGAGGGTGGAGAGTCAGATACGGGCCAGGCCACCCTTCCAGTGGGGAGAAAAGAAGTAGGTGAAGGATGATAGCGTGGGGGATGCCAGAAGCAAGCAACGGGATGAAAGGAAAAGGGGGAATGCCTGTAGGTGAATTGAAGTGGAAGATGAGTGAACGGAGGCAAAGTGAAAGAATGAAGGGAAAAGAGGAATGGAGAGAAGTTCAAAGGGTGCGAGGTTTTTAAAGTTAAGAGTTTGAAGTTCAGTATATACAATGTTGATGTATAACATGCAATCCCGTCCTAAATAAATGGCCTTTTGCACTAAGTGAATCAGTGTGTCAGTGACTGTGTCCCAATGTAAAACCAGCAGAGAGCGCTGTTGAAGTTTTAAGTATGATCAGATGACAGGTCATGAAAGGATAGATGAAGGAAAAGCAACACTTCCCTGTCACTGTCTGTAGAATGGAAACTACTACTTAAGTACACATATTGACGATTAAAAAATCGGTACTGTAAAATGGTTCAAAAGTGAGCCTATGTTTTCAGAGAGCGTAGCTCATTGGAATGACTCACCCAGCGCTTGAATACAATGTACAGTACCACATTATGAGCATTACTAAAACGCTTCACCTCAGCTTATTCCATACAATGAAAATAACGTGCTTTTAATAAAGCTCTCCATCCCGCAGGTTTGTGGCTCGCAATCGCCACAGACAACAGGTTACTATCACCCAGCCTATTGGCATAATGAGTTGATTCAAACTTCCCACCCGAAGAAGAAGAAAACAGAGCCACGAGCGTTGAGTGGACTTACTGAGCTCTTTTTGCGGGTTTGTGAAGGCTTCTGGGTACCAGTAAAAATCTCCACTGTTTATATCACCGTTGTGCGTCTTCAGAGCGACTCATATGTCATCTGCCAATCTTAATGTCGTCGAATACGTTGTCCCTCTTCTCTAACACTCAGGCAGACAAGCGGGTCAATTTCTCATAAAATAAAGTACGCTTTATCAGCCTTTTAAAGCAGTAATCCGACGCCAATTGCTCCTGTCAGACCTCCATGGCGTCAATTCAAAAGGCTTCCATGGAGTTATGCATATTTTGACCTTTCAACAATCTCCATTAGTATGAGCTGCGAAGCAAAGCAGCGTCACCCACCTTTTGTTTGGTCTGCCACGGGACTGGAACCGGGAAGACAGGCGACTGCTGAAAGAACGAGGGTCGCATTCCAGCGCCGCGTCTTGCCAGGAGGAATGTTGCACCCGCAGAGTGAAAGTGAGAAACTAGGAGGAAGCAGTACCCGTTCTCTTCTACGACTTAATCCTCCCACCCCAGACTTCCTTATGAGGTCAAAGCAAGGATATTCTATCCTTTGCCGCCGTGACCCTTGTTGACTCCCTATGTTTATACAAATCACAACTTTAAATAGACAAGAGACATGGGGCCTCATTTATGAAAAGTTAGCGCCGCCTTTGCCGCCTTTGCCTCATTTTCTGGAGCAATAAGTTTGCGCCGCTTTTGCATAAAAAAATGATGCAAAGGCAGCACTAACTTTTCATAAATCAGGCCCAGAGTACTCCTCGGAAGTCTTCTTTCAGACATTGCTTGTTGATGCTAATTGAGTTTATTTGCTCCTGATGAAGGGACCTATGATATGCCAAAAAAACGTCTATCTGTGACACCAGCTTCAAGTAGAAACACTGTGATCTCTGCACACGCGCAGGTCTTTAAATGGGATGAGCAAGGGCGAATGGTGGAAGGGGGCGAGGGTCTCTAAATGAGGGGTGGGGTGTATGTGATTAAGGGCATGGCTTAGACCTACAAACTACATTTATGTGATTCTCATACTGCTTAACTCAGCCTTAACCTGGGTTCCTCACTGAGCTTTCTGTTATGTTTTCTAGATATAACACAATGACGAACACCTAAATTGGCGACGACTATTTCCTTTGTCTATGGTTGTTAGCTGTTTAAAATACATAAGTAACAACAATGATTTTGTTATGAATAGTAATGAAAATGTTTTACTTCTGTAACTGTGAGAGTGTATTCAATTTTACTGAGGCCTCTGAGAAAGGATATGGTCTTCAGAATGTCTCAATCACTCTTGTTGCCTTCTTTCTTTTTCAGCTCTCTCTTTCCCATCATTCCTGAATACACATCCTGGCTTCTATCTAACATCATCGGCCCTCCACACAAAACGCACCACTCTCCAGTAATCGCTGCATTTCCTTTTGCTACTACATTCCCATTTTCACAACTGTGTATCTCCTTCACGCACAATTGCAAAGAATCACAATTGCAACTGGAAATTGTGACTATTGCTCTGTGCACTCTGCAGAGAAGCCAAGGATGGCATGACCGAATATATACTCTGAACACCTTTGGCTCACTGACAGGTATGGTCAGCTTGCACTGTCTTCAGCCTCAACTCCAAAGCCCTCAATCATGACCTATTAAAAGCACCTGTAGGCGACTCAGGTCAAAGCGTGCACTATACAATATTAATATGCTAGACGAAAAAATACAGAAACACAATATCTTAAAAATAACTAAAACTCTTAGGGAATGTAAAACATGTGAAACATAAACAGGAACTAAATGACTGATACGGATTACCTTAACATTTTTAACATTCACTGTTCAGAAATTGATCAGGTTATCTGCCAGTGAAGTTAAGGACATGAAAATAGGGGCTGATAGGGACCTATTACAAAGTCCATTTTAATTAATGCCGATTCTGAGACCTTGAGGGATCCAATCCACTTAAAGCCCTGACTAAACATTCTTTGTGGTTAGGGACCATATTTTTGTATTACAGAAGGAAGGTCCCTTATGTTACTGCAACTGTAGAATAACCCACAAAGACAGTTCATTAGCGAGTCCCACATTCTGGACCTGATCCTACTAAATCATTAACATAATATCGGTACCAACAACATAATGAACAAAACTATTGTGTCAAAAATATAAATTTTCCTAAGCATATAGTGGTAAGCAGAAAACTTTTTTTAAACTATCATTAAAAATATACAACAATATTGTTTTTTAATATTTATATATATATATATATATAGTTTAAAATAGTGAATCTTAAATATTTTAAAATAAAACATTAATGTAATGTAAAGTAAATACATTTGAATAATATGTAAGACTATGGATAAATAAATACTTATATAAACACACACATATATGTGTGTGTATGTTTATATTTAAATATATAATGTAACACTAATATTATTAAATATATATATTAATCATTTATTGCGTTAGAAGTATGTATATATATATGTATAAGTACATATATATATATATATATATATATATATATATATATATATATAGTACATTTTAAAAGAGCAAAAAAAAACACAATGCAAAATATATATTTCTACTAATAGTGTTTCGGGGTTGTGTACTGGAGGGTGGTTACCAGCTTTGCCAAAGGAGGTGGTGGTGTTTAACAGGAGTAATGTAATTTTAGCTTATTGAAGCGGCATAGCTCCACGTATGACGAATGGATGGCATTGATAAAGTGAAAAGCCTGGGTCGTGATAGTGGCTGTAAGCTCCAATTTTGAGATCAACATATGCAGTATATGTGGACAATTTCCTGAACGCTTAAGGACAAGAATATGGTTTGGAACATGGCGTGAGAATCTTAATTCTTGAAACATTGAATAGGTGAGAGACTGTATTTGTTTTTTTTTTAGAGACTGAAGCAGGCATAAATAATCAGTTTATATGATGGAGGATAGCCAGGCAAAGTGGAGACTAGCGGCAAAGGACGCATTTGGTGACAAATGGGAAGAGCTTGGAGGTGCGAGTAGTGTTGTGGGGGAGTGAATGCCCACACAATTGATCAAGGAATTGGAAAAGGTAAGGAAATAATGGTGGGAGATGACCTCATTTACTAAATATTTGGAACATCAGAGGATGCTTAGAGGTCTAAGGATAATGTTGCTTCCAACATACGAGGATATGGATGAGGATTTGACTACAGAATGGTGTGAGAGCACTGAGGAGTGTTCAGTTAGATTAATGAAAATACTAATCAAGCAGGTGAAAAGGAAGATTGAGTTACAATTGGTGAAAATGTAATTGTTTGCCTGGAAGTTCGATAAAACCGGGGAGGAACGGGGTGTGAAAGATCAACTGGAGAAGATGGAGAAGTATTAACAAGAATATGAGGTGGAGATAATGGATAGGAAAACACGGAATTTTATGAGAGATAAATTGGACTACCAATTTGGCAGAGTCTATACTTTTGCTAGGAAATTTGATAGCCTATAGGCAAAAGAGAGATTGGAATAGTTTACTAATGGAACACCCAGTGAGAGTGAGCTGAGTTCGGATTCTGGATCGAGTGCGGAGAGGGATTTTCAGAAGAAAGTATGACCCTAGCGCATGAACACACAACAAGGGAGGAGAGGCCGAACACAATGGGAAAATGGAAAAGGCAATGCAGGATGAGGAGGGGCAAGAGGAAAAGGACAGGGTCAAAACAGGAGGCAGAAATAAGGAAAGCTGGGGGAATTGATTTGATTGGTAGCCCCTCCCTGGTTGTGAATATCTCCTTGATAGTCTTAACACCCACCCAGGAGAGAATATTGAATTTAGGTATGACGTTTGTCTCACCACAGGCCCGGCTTTACTGATATCAGGACAGAACTTTATAAATACATCAGGAAAATGAAATTACAAAAGTACCATGTAACAAAACCTAAGGGAATGACATCGGGGGACTGCCGTAATTCCCTCCATGTTAGAGTTAGTAGACATTCCTGGAATACTGGATATGTATGAATTAGCAGGTGTGGGCTCAGATCCGCAATCTGGAACTCCCCACTGTGATATGGAAGTGCAGGAAGTGGATAATAGGGGTAACCTGACCAATGCAACTGTCAGAGGGATGCCCCTGTATCTACATCCCAAAAGGAGACCCTTAATGCAGTGGGGTTTGTGACACATTATACAGTGACTAGTGGGTTGAAAGTAAAATTATTATTTTTTTCGCAATTACCACCGGGGAATAGGGTTGATATGTTCCATGAACTAGTGATTGATGAGTTGAGTAATTAACGAAGGAAGTGGCCTGATAAAAGGTGAGGAGTAAAGAAAAGCAATTTTTCACGGAAGGATTGGAGGGATCTTACAGCATTGAAGAACAATCCCCTTTTAGTAATTAAACCATCAGCCAAAGTGGGCAATATTGTTCTTATGGACCAAGAATTATATTTGTTAGAGGCTAAGAGACAATTGAGTAACACTGAGCAGTGCAAATGCCTGACTCGCAGTCCCTCTAAAGAAATGGAGATAGAATATTACCTTAAATTAAAACATTGGTATGAGTATGATCTTCTAGAGTGAGATGAATATCAATTTCAGGGTAGAACATGCAAGGATGTCCACCATCTATTTTCTCCCTAAAATTCACAAGATTGTGAGAATGCCCCATGGTAGACCTAAAGTGAGTTCAGTTGGGTTACTATTAGAAAATATGCATTTGAAAGGGATTACTTTTCAATTGTGATTGATACTACTCGGCCATAGGTATATTAGTAACTATTTTAGTTTAAATATGGCATGTGCATGCATCTTTAACATATGGGCAGGACTTATTTTTTTAACTTTAACATTTTGAAATCCTTATTCAATGTTTGCACATTCTTGTTTTTTGTTTTTTTTTATACCAGCCTGATATACGTTTGATATATAACTTGATCTCGATAGGGTAAGTTTTGCATCCTTGAGTCTCCATGCAAGACTTGTATGGTTTTGTGTTTTGTGCCTTTGTGTTAAGGTTATTCTGGTAGGAATGACATGGATTTTGAATTAATTGGGTAGTGTCACCATTCAACATGAAGGCAGGTCTTATACCATTTTACCCATGTTGATAGATTTATATGCACTTTATATTTTAACACCTGGATATGTTTTGTACTGTTTTCACTGTTTTGATATACTCTTAATTGCACATTCCTGTGCATTTTAAGTCAAGTTGATAGATTTTTATGTAATTTGTACTTTAACATCTTTGCATGTCTTGTATTGCTTGTATTGTTAACAGCTTACATGCCCTTGATTGTATACTGGTGATGCCAGACTGATTCTTCCACCGTCTTCCGTGTGGATGAATTCATTAATTTCCATCTTTTATTAATCTGCTGGTTTGCACTTTAACACCCTTGCATGTCTTGTATTTTAACATCTTTGTATGTTTTGCACTATCTTTATTGTTGCTAGCTTACTGCATGATTTTTGCGCACTTAAGATGTCTACTTGAAGTGACTTGCACTTTTTCATGTCATTTTTCGATTGCACTTAAGTGTTTAGCTTGCACGTCTTGCATATTAACATTCTTGTATGTTTTGTACTGTTCCTATTTGCTGCTAGCTCGATGTACGTCCCTTTGGTCACTAATGATATTTATTTGAATTGATATGTATTTTGTGATGGTACTGTTTGATTTGTATCTTGGTGTCATTATTATTTATAGATATTCTAGCAGAATCTTGCACACAATTTAATAATTGTTATTATTTATACCATTGTTTGAGGTCTATGTAAAAACATTTTTGAATAATTGTCCTGCTTTAGCATGAAAGTACAACAAGTTTGTTATTATTGTTAATCTTATATCTTAGTTTGTGTAAAGGATTCTTCACTTTTCTTGTAATGACTGTGATAGAAAAATGGTGGACGAGATGGGCGGTTTTTGAGCTAAGGAACCATTTTGCATGTGGCTGATACGTTGAAAATCGATGAAGGACTAAGTAATAAAGAGTAGTCTGTCACTGAGGTTTTCGGGGCCCAGTTGAAGGCATTTCGCTGACACGCATAGGCAGTGTATCTAAGAGTTGCTGCACCATGAGAGGAAAAAAATTGTTGTGGCCCTAGCTGCTGCGGTATTGAATTCTTGTAAGGAGCTCACAGTGTCAACGGTATCACGGACAAGGAAGGGTCGGTGAAAATCTGCATATATACATTTATATGGATTATCTACTGGCGTTTGCCAGTAGGTAGTTATATTTAGGACCTAGTTTCTATAGAAAAAGCATTTCTGGTTTTGCTAATAACTTTGGGACCGTTTGATGAATCTTCACAAATTCTTCCAAGAAAATATGAAGCTTACTTCAGCTGCTGTCTGGAAAGTGTCAGGGTGATCCATCAAGTAGGGGCCAAGAAAAAGAGGAGGTCCCAAAACATGTTTTCCAAATTTTTTGTCCATAGGGATTTTCAACAGTGATAGCACCCGAAACACTGGACGGAATTACACCAAATTTAGCAGAAAGGTATCTCTTGGTCCAGAAAGCACCCTTTTTGTTATTTGGTGTAAATCTGTTCAGTAGTTTTTGAGAAAGAAAAGAAAATCCAAATTTGTGTAAATAGGTTTACAAAGGCTCTGCAACCCCCCCCGATCTGATATCAGATTGGCTGCCAACACTTCAACAAGGAAATGTTGACTGCCATCTTGGGACTCTGCTTTAGCTGAGTCCCAGAAAAAAACCTGAAAAAAACAAAAGGGGCCAGGGTAGGGACATCCGAACCCCTTAGCTCTGGTGCTGGGGTCCAGCATGGACCCTCTAGAGCAAAAAAACATTTCTTGAAATTTTCTGCAAGAGCCACAGCGGATCTGCCAAAAATAAGAAAATTTAAAAAGCACAAGATCCCGTGCTTGTTTCACTATAGCTCCTGTGTGGGCCATGTCCCGGGGGCATTGGAATTGTGAATACGGAGGGAGCACCCAGTCCCCCCACAGCCCCAGGGACTGGCATCTCCCGAGGGGTAATGTTTTATGAAATGCAGAGGGGCCTCCTGGCCTCCCACAGCCCCAGGGATCGCCACCTCCCTGGAGCAAAGATACAAACTGAATGTGGAGATGGGCTGCCCAGCCCCCCTGCAGCCCCAGGGGCTGTCACCTCCCCAGGGCTTAATGACAATGAATGCAGGGGGTGGCCCAGCCCTCCACAGCCCTAGAAACATCCACCTCCCAGGAGCTTTAAACAGGTGGAATGAGGGGGCACCCGGCCCCACCGAGCTCTGGAGACCCCCACCTCCCTGGGGCTAAAATTCCTTCAAAAGTTGGGGGTCGCCAGGCCCCCTGAAGCCTCGGGGACATCACCTCCCCAGGGTTTTAAAGTATTGTAACACTGATGGTGCCAGGCCCCCCGCAGTACCTCGGGACCACTAAGTCCCCAGGGTTTCAATCAAATATAAAGTGGATGGGCCACCTGGACTACCACCCCTGCAGCTGAAATAAAACACTGAAGCTGGTCCATTGAGGTCACCCAGGGACCACCACAACCTGCCTGGGGCTATTTTAGTTGGAGGAGGCTGCACGCCCCCCCCCCTCGAGGAACCACTGATGGGCCTGGGACCTCCACTCCCTAGCACCTGCTTCTGCTATGTCCTGGGGTGCCCACCCCTGGGACATAGCTGTTAGCTCTGACCTGATGTCAGATTTGACATCAGCTGCCAGATCAGAGCTAACACTCTGGTTCCAACACGTGACAGCTGTCAAACAGCTCTCACTTGCTGGAGGTGAGGTTTCCTCTGTTTCCCTGCAGGCAGGGAAACAGAGTAAACAATTGCTCTCACAGAGACGGAGATCCATGTTTAGCTGCTCCCTCTCTGTGACAGCAATGCTAGCTCCGCCAAGATACAGGGAGCCAGCTGGGACTGCAGGTGCCTTCAGGCACCCCGCGGTCCCCAACATTGTGACTGGGGTGCACCCAGATCACATGGCTGGGCCACAGGACATGGAGTCCCCGAAGCCAAGATCGTCCTGGGATGGGACACCGCGCAGCCTCCTTCCCCCCCAAAAAATAAAATGTAGGCCAAGCCATGGGGGTTGGGATCCCTGGAGTAAGATCACCCTGGGGAGGGGGGTCAACAACCCCCTCTCCAAAGAAAATTAAATGTTTAGGCCAGGCCCCCGGGTTTGAGGTCACCAGGACCGAGATTGGCCTGAGGATGCAAGGGCTGCTTCCCTAAAAACAATTACATATTTTGGCTAAGCCTGGGGGGATGGGGTTTCTGGACCTGTGATTGGCCTGGGGATGCACAGCCCCCTCCCCAAAAGAAAATTAAATATTTAGGCTGGGCCTCAGGGCTGGGGTCCCTGGAGCCGAGAACAGGATGGGGATGGGGGGCATGTAAGGTTGGGTTGTTACAGGGGATGGCGTCCTGAGGTCAACCCCTGCTGAGCATGACTGAAGGCCGTGCACAGCACAGGGTTAGATTTTTATAGGGGTTGCCATAGGGCCTGTCCACAGGCCAGGCCTTGCTGCCAACCACCGTGGCCATGGACGGTGGTGGTTGTACTACCGTATAGTAATGAAAATTACTTTATGTTAAAAAATGTAGAAATTCACTGAAAAAAACAAAAGTTACAGGGATGTTATAGTTAGGAAATAGAATTTAAAAAAACAAAGAAATTCACTTGAAAAACTAAAGGTTACAGGGACGTTATAGTTAGGCTCACATTTTAAACGTACCAAACTATAGAAATTCACCTGTTATAGTTAGAGTTATCTCAAGTAACTATAACTCGTGCCCTAAGGTAAATGTAACTTGCGCCCTCGCCATGCACTGCTAATTACCCCGCATAATACATCACTCTTAACATCTTTGATAAAATCATTGATAATATCCATGTAACCTTTGCAGTAAAATTATTTAGCTGAAAACTGTGCATGGAGGGGGCACGAGTTATAGTTACCTTATTAGATGTGAGTTCCCCAAAAATCCAGTGCTCTATTTTCTCCATAACTTACATAAAGATCTGACATGTCCAACAGCGAAGCCCATTGTATCCTCTATGGGTAGTTTATTGGAGAACATCTCTAGGTATTTGGATTGTTTCTAAGACCATTTGTTGAGAGTTTGCCCTCCTACATTAGAGATCGGGGAATTTGTTATGTGTAACTGATGCTGTCACTTGGGAAGATAACTATCTTCTTATGAGCTTGGATGTACACAGCCTTTATACATGCATCCCTCATGACCTGGGAGTGCAGGCATCCAGGCACTTCCTCAGAGCTCATTCATTGTCCTTTCTCTTATATACTGAGATGTTGGTTAAATATGATGTAGTGATGCTTCACAAATGATTTCTTTCCTTTTGACGAGGAGGTTTATCGCCAAACGCAGTGGCCTGCGACGGGCACCTGTTTCACCCCAAGCAACATGGGTTTGTACCTGGGCTGGTTGGAGGAATATGTGGTCAGTAGCATCCATCATTTTGATGAACACATGGTTTTGTCAGCTGAGCGTCATTTCCTCAGGATCTTCACAAAGCTTTGGAAATCCCGCCTCCAGGCACCTCCAAATCCATATGCCATTATAGCACAGATTGTTAGAGTGGCCAGGGAGGTGAAAGGGTGTGGGAAGGAACAGCGGGGAAGGAGTTCTGAAAAGCAAAATCATGTTAGAGAACACAAAATCTCCCAACACTACTTCCTTGAAAAGCTCTAATACCCACAACAAGGTTTTTGATCTTTACCTTCGTGTGTCCACTCACTAAAAACTCCTGTGAGCTTTCATGCAGATTATTGCTGACTTAGAATGTTCCTGATTATTATTAGCATTATAAGATGACTTCAGACTCTAATTGAAAACATAAGGCTTTTCAATATTGAAAGTACACAAACACCTGTTTATGCAGACTCTAATCGTAATTCTCACTCACTCATGTCAAGAGTATTGTGCGCCACTGAATGCTGTTGGCAATACTTTATCAAAGGTAAAATTGACTTGGACAAATCGAGTTAAATGTCAGCTCACAAAAACACAGAGGCGCTGTAAAATCTTTACTCTTCTAATGAAACCTGTTTGAGGTTTCATTAGTTCAAAAGGAAATCGGATGTATGAATTCTGGATTCTGATACGTAACCCGCTCTTTCGAAGGGAGCCTTTGCGGAAAAGGTAAAAGTCTTTACTGTACAGAAAACGGCCTGTTCTGCAATAACACATGAGGGAGGACATGCTTAGTGAAGTTCTGTGGGAGCCAGCTGTGAAATGAGGTACGACCGGCTTAAGAATCCTGCAGGAGCTGGAAAGAAATTGTGGCGATGACCGGCAGAAGACTCCAGCGGAAGACGGCCTGACACCAAAGAATCCACTGCAACAGGAAGTCACATAGAAACAACCAGGAGCCTGTGCAGAGGGGACCAGAAAGCAGCTCCCGACTCTCTGAACTCCAAAGGAATAGTGAACACAGTGTGTTGGGCTGGGCCAGTTTTATATCACCTGCCAAACCCAATATAGCTTCTCACTGAGCCTTCTGGGAAATGTAGTCCTTTATGACTACTTTATGCATGGAAAGAGAAGAAATGAAACACCATAAAAGTGACAAGCACCACCTGGAACCAAATACATACATACAACAAAATACGTTTCCTCTGTTTCCCTGCAGGCATAAAGACTGCACATAAAGACTTAGCGCAGAGAGGCATGAGTGAGCATGGCGCTACTTTTAGCTTGGTAGCAGTGGGTCCTAGACCATGCACCGCCCAAGGTCTGACAGGTATATAGTTGACATTGTCTGCATTTGGAAGGGCTCTCCTAAAGCAACCAAGTAATTTGCTGAGATACTGAATATCAAAGCACCCAATTTAAAATGTACTAGTCATGTGGACAAAGATAGCATTTAACTTCTTGAATTAAGGCTGGAAGTAAGACACATTAGACTGGAAACTTGATTACACTGGACAGCAACAGCATTTTACATGCCACAAGTAGCGACCAAGAAAATTGATACAGAGTATCCTCTTTGGAGAATTACCCAGAGTTAAAAGAAATTGTAGCTCAAATTAAACTTTTTTGGAGGAGTTCAATGTTTTGACCAGAAGATTTCAGGAAAGAGGGCATTCTGACTATACAATTCAAAAAGCTTTAGAGAATGTCAATCTTGTAAAAAGGGAAGACTTATTAGTCAGTAAACAGAAAGACAGAAGTGATTCTCAGACTGCAAGGCTCATTACTCCCTATAACAGTAAAGCCCCAGGTGTAAGAAAAGCCTTTCAGAAATGTTTACATGTCCAAAACACAGATGAGATCCCTTCAAACCTTGAAAACTATCTCTGAATATCCTAAAGAAAGAAGAAAGAGCAAATCCTTGCAGGATGATCTTTGGCAGAACATATCCAGGGAGATACCTGGAACCAACCTAGTTCAAGGTTTTTTCATTTGTGCCGATTGTAAGACATGTAAATATAATTGGAATGTGAAGCCCATAAAATTTCCCTTGGTCGCCAAGAGATTTAAAATTAAGGAAACATCATCATGCAACTGCAACTTCTGTGTTTACAATCTCATTTGTCCACGCAACAAAGTTTATATTGCTAGTAATATCCACAAGGCTAGAAAGATAGTCCTCAAGCACATGAGAGCTATTGTGCATGGAGATAAGCAGTGCCCTGTAGCTAGGCACTTTAAAACTGAGCACTCAGGTAATGCCCATCATCTCAAATTCTGTGCACAAGACAGAATACCAGTAAATGTGAGATGGAGCAATATAACTTTATAACTCAGAAGATTACAATCTAGGTCCATCATCAGTTTTCAAACTCTACACCCCATAGGTCTTAATTCTGATGAATAATTATTTGTACATCTGTGATGAGGTATAGATACAGGATTCTTTAGATACACTCAAATGTCTGTGGTATGCAAATTTGTTTACACCATTTCTATGTCTGTGCATTGAAAGCCCTCTTTTTCTTGAGAGTAGAAGTGACACACACTTCTTGTTTTGATGAAGGTTTTATGTGTTTTCATACTGACATAAACAGGACTGTTTAATTGTTCTAGAACACAAAAGAGCTATGATATATCATTTTATTCTTCACAATTTAAGGTTTTATGTTTCCTCCTAGATTTGATTATACCATACAAGTATTATGACAGGACCGTATAAGCACTATGATGTTACATGTTATGTTTTGATTCAGTATTTGTTATTTCTTGTGAGAATTGAGAGGTAGTATCGTCATGCAGGACCTCTACATGTAACTGAGGTGTTCAGGTACGGTTGACCGGGGCTTCAATTTCTAGATAGGCTTATAGTCATTGTTGTGTGATCTCTTGCTTCCTCATACAATGTTGGTCTTGGAAATGAATTGTCCTGTAGCGATGCAATTATTTGGGTGGAAAACACTTTTGAACTTTGAACAATGTTTCACAATCATCAACTGTTGATTTGTGTGAGAAGATTTGAGTATGCCTTGTGTTCATTATAAGCCCACTGGGGCTTTCTTTTATGATTGATTTGCAGGCACTTTTTGTAACAATGTGGGCAGTTTACACACATTTGTACATAATTATTATTAAAGTCTGTTCCCCTTTTCCATTATGCAGTGTTTATATGAGAATGTAGCATTCTCAATACATTGTACAATTACACACTGCGCTCTTTATTTAGTTTTGTCTTTATTGAAATGATTTAAACGTGCCATGTGTTTACCATTAGATTAGCCCACTGGGGATGTATTGTAAGATTGACATGTGAAAACAACAACATTTGAAATAATGTGTGGCATTCCATAAGAATCATCGTGCAGTTAAATAGAATTTTCTTAATTCTGTGTTATTTAATATTATAGATGTGTGTTCCCCCTTTTCGTTATGCATTATATATACAAGTATGCAGCATTGCAAGTATAATGAATTAAGCTAAGATGGTTCCCGATGTTGAACAGACTCCACATTGATATGTCAAATGTTGTCCTTTGTCCATGCTGACTGTAATGTTAATAAAACAACAAGGTGATGAATGGAATGCTTGAATTAATCTCAGCCACTGGCAATTGCTCGGCCCTGCAACTTAATCCAGCATTCATTTTGCCCACTATGTCACCCCAGTTTGAACCCACACATATGCAAATCAGTCTTGACCCTTGATCCCCATGGAAACAGTCCTGCCCAAACTGCTAGGCCAGGTCCTCCCTGGACTGAAAACAACCATCCTGTGACCAGTTTCAGGGTATCACCCCTCGTCAGCGGCACAGTGAGCCCAGGACCTATGTTTGGGCATACCTAGTGCACTTAGGGCAGGAGATGCAAAAATAACAAGGTGATGGATGGAATGCTTGAATTACTCTCAGCCACTAACAATAGCTTACATCTCAGTCTATGTTTTTTTTACCCACCATGCCACTCCAGTTGGGACCCAGCCATGTGCAAGTCTGCTTCTCCATGGGAAAGGTCCAGCAGAGAATGTCAGGCTAGGTCCTTCCTGGACCAGAAACAAGCATTCGGGGACCGTTATCTGGGTATCACCCCCATTTGCCCAGGCTAGCTTGGATCCAATGGCACAGTGAGCCCAGGACCCACGTCTGCATGCCATACACACTTAAGGCAGTAAATGCATAAACAACAAGGTGACAGAAGGAACAGTCCAGCCTGTACCTTTTCTGGCCCCCTAATGGTAAGGACACCAATCAAAGGCTTGTGGTTAATCCGGATAACAAACCCAGTTTCCCGTAGATAAATCCTGAAATGATCACACCCCACCAGCATGCTAAGGCCTCATTTTCAATTACTGAGTGTGTGGATTCAGCACCTGTCTTTTTGCATAAGAACTGCTCCCAACCCATACTTGCTGGCATCTGTTATCACTATGGAAGATTAATGGCTATCAAATGGTTGCAACGGAATGGCACTTGCCAACTCATTTTTAAGGGTTTTAAATTCCTGATTTTGCTCCAAAGCTTATAGAAACTGCTGATTTAGTTCATGAGAGATTTCATGTGATATGTTTTGCCACTGTAGTTGGGAATAAAACAAGCATAAAACTCCAGCATCCCAAAAATTAATTGCAATCGGTCTTTGTTTTGCAGCGGGGAAAACTCCTTAATTGCCTTCACTAAACTCTAAACTTCCCTTGGGTTTTCCACCTTGGAAAGCCAGTTTGTATACCACATAATCCACCAAATACACTGGAAACCTTCACTTTCCAGCCTTCAAAGTAACAGCTCTTTCAGTCACAATGGACAAAACTCCGCCTAACATCTTGTTGTGACTCTCCATACACTCAAATATCACCCTAGAAACACTTCATGTTTGAAATTCCTTTAAGTGTGGCCTTCACCACTCTCTGAAAAGCTGATGAGGCCAAGGCCAAAAGAAAAGGCATCCTTTTGAAACTGAATGTACCACATGGAGTGACCAATGATATAAGATGACGACTATCTTTGTGCAAGGTAATTTGAGGATATGCAGATGATATGTAAAGTGTCATGAACATTTTTACCCTCATCAATTAACCTAGTATTTCAAAAATGTTGGGCAAATGATGTCCATCCACTCATATTCTTTCAGTTAAATCTCTCAAAACTATACACATTCTTAGACTCCCATTCCCTTTCCTAGCTAAGATCACAGGTGACAATCACTCCAGACTCTCGATGGGGCCAATAATATCTTGCTGGCTTAAAACCTCCAGTTCCAATTCCTTCCTCTTGGCAAAAGGTACACGCCTCAGTTTATAAACTACTGGCTTTACCCCTTCTTTCAATATTATGTGATGGGAAAAGCCCTTAATTCTTCTGAAAACTTCAGGAAAAGCCTTTTCCCAAATGTGCTTCTCTACAGTCCAAACAGACTTACATTCATCCTTTAACAACACTTTTTTCCTAACTAGTAGGATCTAAAATGATTCTTAAGTACTTGTATTCTAATCATCCGAATAAACATGACCCATCCTTTGCCACATAAACCATGGCTGGTGTACTGCGTCCCTTAAAAAACAAAAGTACAGTCAAATTCACTTAAAATATCCACTGGTTTGTCACTATATGCTGTAGACATACCTTGAGATTTCCTTAACATGACGTTTCCAAACCTGTTCCATTCATCATTTTGTATTCTCCTTAAATCTTCCCTATGGATTCTTTCTCTATTTTGTTTCTCCCTCCTCTGATCATTTTAAGACCTTTTCAATTTAATCTTTTGGCACAATTTACATAGTCCCCATATTCCTAATATGTAAGCCATTACAATCAATATTATCTGTATGATTTTCAGTAATACCCCATTCCAAACGTTACTAAGCCAATTCCCCACTGAAGCAAATCATTTCCCTACCTTTTCTCACACACCTGGTTCTTTCAATCCCTATAAAACACTACTTGAGTTAGCCAGGTTAGTAAGTAAGTCTCTCATCTCCTTACTATTGTTAGGAATGTATGACCAGCAATGCCTAGAGTTAATCATTTTATAGACTCCGCTGTCCTTCGCTAGAAGGATGACTTCAGAAAGACGATTTTGAAGAGTCATATCTCTATCTGCAGCCAATTCCGTATCTATAAGGAGTATTGCCCTTGTAAAATTTGTCAGCCTGTTATTCACAATAGTAGACAACTTTCAGATCTTGATCGAATTTAGGATGACTCCCAATGAAGGAATCACTGCACCAAATATATCTCCCACTATCGCAGGAGAGGTTTCCCTCCTCTGTCTCTTATGACGTAATTCAGTCAGTTTCGGAAACTTTTGCAAGTCTTCTATTTGGTAAATCTTTGGGAACACTATACCCAAATAACAAGTCCCATACTATCCTCTTGGAAGACGGTAATAAACATTAAGTGCACAAATATAGTAAATACCTGGAATCGCAGGGTCCTGACCATTCAACATAAAAGTCCATTTACTCTAAAACAAAAACACATGCCTACATTCACTTGTTCCCACAAGAAGAGTGTCAGTGCACAACTTTGGCCTATATATACAAAACTTCCCTACATGTAATGCATCTAAAGCTAATTTTCCTTGTGTCTTAATTGCAGTGTAAGCATAATCATTCTTGCAAGTCCTTCTCTCTAAGCTTTTTTCTAATTTCTCCTTTAATGCTTTTCTTCTATCGTCAGTATGCCCTAAAAAGCTTTTGTTTGAAGGTGTAAGCAAGCATGTTAAGTTATTTTTGTGAGGATAAGCTGTTCCAAATATTAGTGTAGGTTTGAAGAATCCTCTAACCAATACTACGTCATGATCTTTCGCTACTCTACTCAAATACTTAATGATAGAACAAAAGAAAACACTACATCATAATTGGAATAAAATTACTGAATATACTCCTGATCATAGAACCTTGTTAGTAGCAGACTACAACTTATCCCGTAGGTTAGTGGAAGACTATGGTACATAACTCCTTCCTCTACTGATGGAGGAATTTGGGTACACACAAGACAATCCCTTGCATCCATCATCTCAACATACTCACTCAACAACTGATAGAAAACATTAGAAGAAAGTTCTCCTTGAGCATTAGTATAATCAAGCAAATAATTCTCATCTGACTTAAACTTCTCCAAAGTTGTTAGTGCAGTAGTTTCAAAAGCAGTAGTATGGATGGCTCCTTTCCCATCAAGTACAGACATACCCACAATCACTGCAATAAACAAAATCCCACACATAATTGCTAATCCAATGCTCAGATATTTACAGCGCTTAGCATCCCTAACTTGATTATTGAATTCAGCTATGATCTGTAAAGAATCAGAAAGCAGAAGTAACTTAGGAAAGTGCAGCAAAAATCTAAAATGGTGCCACTATACCTTCGCCTGTTGATGCTGATGTACAAAAGGACAGGGAGAGCAGGAAAAGGGGGGAGACAGAAGAAAGAGAGTTTTAGTGCATGGAATTCCGCTACCGTTGGCGGACAAGACAGACGCAGCAGCCCCCTGCATAACGCCGTGCTCCTGCACTCTGCACATGCAATTTCTGGGTTATGGCCTACATGGCAATGGTGGACATCTGCGCACATGGATGCCACAGGGGCAACTATACCTCGACTTGGCACTCTGCTGAGGTGGGGTTGAGTGCCACATGGCCTACATTACAGAGGGACCTTGACTACCTAACTCGCCCTGGCCTAGGGACACCCACAGCCCACCTCCCCCACCCAGACACCTCCACTGCACGCAAAGTCCCCAGAATGAGGTTGTACTCACCCCCTTGTGTCTGCTGTGATGTCCTCAAGCGCCCATCCAACTCCGGGTAGGCCACCGCCAGGATCCAGAACATCAGGGGGGTCATGGTGCGACGGGCACCCCTCCCACGTTGGGAGGCCATCCCCAGCTGAGCCTCCGCCGTCTTCTTGCTGCAGCGGCGAATGTCCTCCCATCTCTTCTGGCAGTGGGTGCCCCGTCTGTGGTGGGCCCCCAGGGTCCGGACCTCCTTGGTGATGGCACGCCAAATGTCCCTCTTCTGGTGGGTGCTGACCTACATAACATGCACAAGGGAAGAGGAACAGTCATGACCAACTGCACCGTCAATGTGAGTGGCCCCCTCCCTACTCTGGCCATGTGGCCCATTCATTCCCATGCATTAATGTTCTATGAACTCTGCCCCCTTCCCTCTTCCACCCAGCCCTCTCCACCCAAGCCTAGCCCATACAACGTGCTCCCTGTGTACTAACCTGTTGGTCTGGAGGACCGTAGAGTAGCGTGTACTGGGGGAGGACCCCATCCACAAGTTTCTCCAACTCCTGTGCAGTGAAGGCAGGGGCCCTTTCCCCAGACTCAGCAGCCATTGTCGCTTCCAGACCGAGGTTCACAGCAGCACTAGCAGTGTAGGTCCTCTCCTGTCGAAGGTCAGGTATCTAGTGATTGAACAGATAGAAAATGGCAGTGACGTCCGCGGCGGTGACGTCCGCGGCGGTGCGCATCTTCACCACCGGCGCACCTGTTCATTGGCTCCTGGGACCCATAGGGTCCAATGTTAACCAATGCAGCATTGCGCCGCAGTCTATGACCGCCTACCGCGACGGTGTGCAACGCCAGCGCAGTTACCCCACAATCCCATTGTCCCAGTTTAGAGGTCAGACAGCTGCCATTTCAGGGGCCCACATGGATTCATTTTCAACTGCGTCACACATACTGAGGCCTACACTCAACACACATACAGGAAGGGTTTTGTGTCTGGTGTAGTCTTGTGTGTAACTGTGGGTACATACCTGGAGGAATAGTGACTGGTTCTTCACTGTTGTCCTTCTTAGGCACCGTCAGCTGGGACATATGAGAAGATGGCGGAATCCTCCGGTGTACCAACCGCTGGTGGACCTGTTGACAATGGAAGAGAGACATTTAATCGTGACCTACCGGTTTGACCGTGCTACAATCCAGGAACTATGTACCCAGTTGGAGCCAGACCTGATGTCACCAATCCGCCATCCGACTGGAATCCCCCCTGACGTGCAGGTGCTGTCAGTGCTCCATTTCCTTGCAAGTGGGTCATTTCAAACAACAGTGGCCATGGCATCAGGGATGTCCCAGCCTATGTTTTCCAACGTGTTGTCCAGAGTGTTGTCTGCCCTGCTGAAACACGTAAGGAGATACATCATTTTCCCTCAGGTGGAGGATTTGCCTACAGTGAAAGGTGACTTTTATGCCCTTGGACATATCCCCAACGTCATAGGTGCCATTGATGGGACCCATGTAGCTCTGGTCCCCCCCAACAGGAGTAAACAGGTGTACAGGAACAGGAAGAGTTATCATTCCATGAATGTCCAGATGGTCTGTTTGGCAGACCAGTACATCTTGCAGGTAAATGCTATGTTCCCTGGCTCTGTGCATGACGCCTACATCCTGCGGAATAGCAGCATCCCTGATATGATGGGTCAACTCCAGAGGCACCGTGTATGGCTATTGGGGGACTCTGGTTACCCCCAACCTTTCCTGGCTATTGACCCCAGTGAGGAATCCCAGGACCAGGGCAGAGGAACGCTACAATGAGGCCCATGGGCGTACTAGGAGGGTGATCGAACGCACCTTCGGCCTCCTGAAGGCCAGGTTCAGGTGCCTCCATATGACAGGTGGATCCCTATTCTACTCACCGAAGAAAGTGTGCGACATCATCATCGCCTGCTCCATGCTCCATAATGTGGCTTTGCGACGCCAGGTGCCTTTTCTGCAGGAGGATGATCCAGATGACGGTGTTGTAGCAGCTGTGGAGCCTGTGGACAGTGATGAGGATGAAGCTGAGGAAGAAGAAAACGACAACAGGGAGTCAGTCATACAGCAATATTTCCAGTGACACACAAGTGAGAAAATTTTCTGGTTTAACATTACATTAACTTTCACACGTCTACCTCTATCCTGTTCCTCCATTTCAATCACCATTTGTTAACTGAGTTTTACCCTTCCATTTCAGTTTCACAGGTGTGGTAACCTACGTGTCAACTGTTTGCATCCTTCATGGGCTTGTGATGTGTGACATAGGTATGTTAGCCTTACAATGGTACAGCCATTATGACACTGTCATTGATAATACAAAGTACCAAATCATAGACTGACTCCAGATTGTTTTGTGTTTCAAGGGTGTTTATTTAAGGGCTAAAAAAATGAAGGGGGATTGTAAAATGGTGATGGGGGATGGTGGAGGAATGTCCATGGCAGAGTCCAGTCTATTAGTCTCACAGGTGCACTGCCCATCTGGGCATAGGAAGTGGAGCTGGGGCAGTTCGAATATGGACAGGGTAACAAAGTGGGACAGTGGGAGGACAATCAGGGTTGTCTTATTTCCTGGCGGGGGTCTTGCCATCTTGCTCTGTCCTGTTCCTGGATCTCAGGGACCGCTTGCGTGGTGGTTTTCCGTCTGCAGGGGATGGGGTGCTGGTGTGGTGGTCCTGTGGCGGGGCGTCCTGTCCACTAGCGCCGGTGGAGGTGGTGGGCAGTTAATCGTCGTGGCTAGTGTCAGGGGCCCCTTGGAGTGCCACCGTGTCCCTCAAGGTCTGCTGTATGTCCTTCAGCACCCCTACGATGGTGCCCAGGGCGGGGCCGATGGTCCTGAGCTCCTCCCTGAACCCCATATACTGCTCCTGCTGCAGGCGCACGGTCTCCTGCAACTTGTCCAGGACCGTCGCCATCGTCTCCTGGGAGTGGTGGTAGGCTCCCATGATGGAAGAGAGGGCCTCGTGGAGAGTGGGTTCCCTTGGCCTGTCCTCCCTCTGTCGCACAGCAGCCCTCCCAGTTCCCCTATGTTCCTGTGCCTCCGTCCCCTGGACCGTGTGCCCACTACCACTGCCCCCAGGTCCCTGTTGTTGTTGGGGTGGTGGGTTACCCTGGGTGCCCTGTAGTGGTGGACACACCGCTGATTGACCTGTCCTGGGTAGGGAGGTTTGGGCCCGCTGGGTGGGTGCTGTGCTGGTGTTACCAGAGGGTGGAAGGTCGGTGTTGGGCTGTGCCTGTGCAAGGGGAACCGACTGTCCTGAGGCCCACAATGGTCCGGGCTGGTCATCAAGATCCAGTAGGGCAGAGCTGCTATCGTCACTGTGGGCCTCTTCTGTGGGTGGAGTGGTGTTGTCTGGACCCTCTGGTGTGGTAACGGTCCTTCGGGTTCCTGCAGGGGCATAAGAGCATGATTATTGCATGTGTGTGTGTAATGGTGTGCAATGGGTGGGTGTGCGTGAACCCCAGTGCAAGCATTCCTGTGTGGGGGCTTGTGTGATGATGGTTGGGGGGGTGTTCTGGGTATGTGCAGTGAGCATGCTTTAGTGAGGGGTGACCATGCTTAGTTGTGTCATGCAGGGCTTGGTGTTGGGATGGGTGGTTTGTGTTATGGGTACATTAGTGAGGAGTTTGAGTGATAGGGGAGGGTGTGAGGGTGGGTGTGTGTGATAGCATGCAGGTAGGGTGGGGGATATGATAGTTAAGATTTGACTTACCAGTGTCCCATCCTCCACCGACTCCTCCGAGGCCCTCAGGATGCAAGATGGTCAAGACTTGCTCCTCCCATGTTGTTAGTTGTGGGGTAGGAGGTGAGGGTCCGCCGCCAGTCCGCTGCACCGCAATGTTGTGCCTGGAGACCGTGGAACACACCTTCCCCCGTAGGTCATTCCACCTCCTCCTGATGTCCTCCCTATTTCTTGGGTGCTGTCCCACGGCGTTCACCCTGTCCACTATTCTGCGCCATAACTCCATCTTCCTGGCTATTGATGTGTGCTGTACCTGTGATCCGAATAGCTGTGGCTCTACCCGGACGATTTCCTCCACCATGACCCTGAGCTCCTCCTCGGAGAAGCGGGGGTGTCTTTGGCGTGCGATGGGGTGGTGTGGGTGAGGTGTGGGGTGGTGTATGTGGTGATGAGTGTGGTGGGTGTAGTGGTGTGTGGTGTTTTGTGCGTGGATGTTGTGTGGTTGATGGTGTTGTGTGCCTCTGTGTGATGGGGTTGTCAATTGCTGTGCTGTCTCTCTGGCCTTCTTTCAGAATTTCTGGTCGTAGGGGTTTGTGGGTGATGTGGGTGTGTATTTTATATTGTGTTTGGTGTGTGGGAGTGGTGTTTGTATGTGTATCAGGTGTGTGTATTTGGAATTGTCCAATGTGGTGGTGTTTTGTAGATGTGTGTGTATTTTGAGCGTGGCGGTGTGTACTGCCAATGGAATACCGCGGTTGAAAGACCGCCACGTGGATTTGTGGGTCGTAATAGCATGGGCGTGTTTCTGTTGGCGTGGAGGTGGAGGATTTGTTTCCGCATGTTTATCACTGACCTTTGGTGTGGCGGTGTTGTGTGGGTGTCCGAATTTCGGCGTATTCCGAGATGTGTGTCATAATAGCTGTGGCGGTCTACTGCGGCTGCGGCGGTGTATTGGCGGTCTTCTGCACGGCGGTAAGCGCCTTTTACCGCCAATTTTGTAATGACCCCCTATGTCATTTATCTGTCTCAGATCATGCACAATTCGCACCTTTCCACATGGCTTTTTCAAACCCATTATCAGTGAATTACATGGGCTGCTTAGCACTTCTTTCAAGACTCACAAAATCTCCAGTTATCTGTGCTACTTTCATCGAGACATCTTGTGGCATGTTGAACTGTAGAAGCTGCGGAAACACTACATTAGGCTTCAAGGTAACCTTAATCGTCTCCACTCCCTTGATCAAACCTACTTCTTTGCCAGTTAGATCCCACACATTTTCCTGTACTGTTCCCTGCAAATCTGAATAAAACTCTCTTACTGTAAACATTGGAAAAGGCTCAATCAATGGGTATTCTTTAGTGGCATTGTCATTTTCATTTTCTGGAGTTAGTTCTTCTTCGTCATCACTATTTGTCTGAATCTGAACATTTAGTTTTCCAGTAGGGATAGTGGACTGGAATCACAGACTACAAACCTATGCAGTCCCTGGAAGTTGCCAATCTCAACTTGTACTGGGTCTGTGACCTGATTTGTCAAATGCTTTTTCGCTACCCCCACAACCTGAACTGTTCTCCCTGAAAGAGGTAAATTCAGAACTTCTACCCTCCTCACTGTGGAGCGTGGAGCTCCCGTGTCCACCAGAAATTATACCTTATAACCCATCACTCTCCCCTTCATGAAAGGTCCTCTCTGATCTACCTCTAGAGATGCTGTAAGAATGCATGGCTACTCATCCGAACTATCACTCATCCAATCACCGTTTATTTCATTCTCACTATGTAATGGAAATTGGTGCACGGTGTTATTACTTCTGTCTTATCTCTGACCTGTGACCTGTTGAGTAAGCATTACCTGTTGCTGCTCCATCAGGGCTTGAGGTATTTGCATTTGTGGTCTAGGTACCATAGGAACCTGGTGCTGCACTGGTTGTGACTGTGTCAACTATGCACGTGGCATTTGCACCTGCTGCATGGGTTGAGATTTCTGCATCTGACTCGCATTATTCTGAAAATTTGGATTAAGACCCCTCATTTTTGGCATTCGTACATTTTGAAATGTATTGACATCACCATTTTGCTGAACAACACCTTCCTGCACCATCGTCGGACATCCCCACTTCCAGTGTCCCACAGCTATGCAAATGTGACACGATAACATCTTCTTCATCCCTTGCACATCATTTTGAACCACTACAGTACTTAAATCAGGACCACAATTTATTTTGACTCCACGAACCCTACCTCTCATCTGAGGCTGGAACATGACAGTTCTGTGCTGCTGTGGTATCTGCTGAACAAAAGTCCCTTGCACTCCTGTTTGCGTTGCCTTAATCTGCATCACCATTGCTTTCTCCTTCAGCTTTTTCTGCTTCAACTCAATCTCATGACTACAGTATTTTGCATACTGCAACACCTCATCAATCGGCTTCGCTTGCCAGCAAATCAAGTGATTCTTAATCATCTGACCTATCTCAGGTCTTAATCCCTCCACAAACCTGAACACAAAATGAAACATGACTTTTGGCTTGATCGCTTCCTTGCCACTGTACTCCTTGAATGCTTTTAACAATCTCTCATAGTATGCATGTATTGACTCCTTTGCATCCTGTACTGTCCTGTCAATCCTATTGCCAATCAATATTTTTAGGCGAAATTCTCGTCTTCAGGAATTCAATCACCTTATAATAATGCTTCATTACTTCAGGAGATGGTGCACCTGTAGCCCTATCCCTTTGTGGTTCGCTTGTCGGCCAATCTACGGCTCTTTTACATTCCACCCACAAATCAGCTGGAACCACTATTTCTAGTAAAGTATTCAGGTCTTCCCACAACATTTTGAAAGCTTCACAAATCTATCTGATACCATTCAACCGGTTTCTCCCTCAATTTTGGATAATCATTTGTGAATGATAGAATATCACTCCTGTGCCAAGGAACGTTAACAAACTGCCCTACTGGAATCTCCCTCATTGGTAAAAATTTCACTGGCTCCTTATCTTTCTGTACACTTTCAGACCCTTCTTGTGAATCTCATTTCCGTTCGTCCTTCTTCTTTGCCCATCTGTCTTCCCACTTTTCCAATGCTCCCCATATCTGAGCACTCTGCGATAATTCTTTAAGATGCACCTTCATTTCAGCTGAACTCATTTGTTCGAAAACGTTTGCCTCAAAATCTAACCTGTAACTTATTTTCAAATGTTTTGTCTTTCCAATTTCAATATCATGCTTTTCTGCAAAGTCTGCCAGTCTCTGATGTATCCTGCCCACCTCTCTCGTGATTCTCGGGCATAAGTATCTCAACTCTTCTTCTGTTTAGGATTCCAACCTACTCACCCACATTGTCCCTTCGACTAATTTCGTTATTTCTGTACTCAACCTAACACGATCAATCTGCTCTTCACTCTTGGACATCTTCTGTGGAGTGTTCAAACTATCTATCCACTTATTCAGCTGTGGTGCTGTCAATTCTTTTAACGTAATGTTACTCGCATTTGGTGATGGCACCTGCTGCACCACTGCACCTGGAGGTTGCCGGTGTCAGGAGCTTCAAGCTCTGACTTGCACTCGGACCATTTACCATATTGGGAAGCACGACTAGTGGACCGAGAACCTTCAGTGGCCTGGATCAATCAAAAGTCTGACCCATGGAAGAAATTACCTGCACATGTTCTCTCACCCCCTTCCTCATGAGGCTCTGTGACATTTCACCCTGTTCTCCAGTGGTTGATTTCTGCTGCACAAACAATGGTACCGCTGGACCAACAGTAATCAGCAGCGATATTGCATCTGGAGCTGCTCCAGCTCCTTCATTCTGTGGAAGAGTTACTCCCATATTCTGGTTCATTACTGGAGTCAAATCTGACTGTGTCCCTATTAATGATGTAAACCTCAGCATACCCTGTGGCTGAGCATGGGGCATCAATATCGTAGTCGTCTCAGTCTGGACCAACAATGGTCTTGGAACTACTTGTTCTGTAGGCACCACTAAGTCTGAAGTTGTCCCAAGAATTTGTACTTCAGATTAAATTCTCTGTATCAGTGGCGGATGCATCTGTGCTTGGACAACTGAAGCTGATGATGCATTAGGAGTACTCTGCACTACCCCTTGTACCTGTCCGTTATCTGCTTGCACTGGTCCTGCTGTCCCCGACACTTGTGCTGGGGCAGTTGGAGCAGAACTTGTACTCGGACCCCCCTCACGCACCGCATATGATGGAGGTCGGTCCTTCAGCATTTGTGTAATAGGATCCTCGACATCCGAGTCTTCTTCTGTTATGTAAGCCTATTTCTTCTTTTTACTCCCTGACAAATTGTTCTCACTTTTGATAGTCTCCTCTTTCACTTCTGCCTCATCTTCCTCTGTGATAGCAGGAAAGAACTTAACATCCTGCAATGTCACTGTCCTCCACTTCTTCTGTTCCCAATCCCATCTTGCTTCTGCTAGAGACTTCTCTACTGTTCTTATTCTCCTCTGAAACTTTATTTCGTGCTGCTGTCTCCCTATTAGTTCCCAAACTGCTAACGCCTCAAACTGTGTTGATCTCAGAAGGGGCCTTGCCTCATACAGTGCCAACTGCAACTGATCCAAAATTTTCAAATTGAACGATCCATGCTCAGGAAACACTAAAACTCCCTGTTTCTCTGTCAATTTGCACCACTGCTTTAACCAAAGACAAGGCGCGACACCTCGCTCCTCCATCACAATATAAGCCGGAGAATTTTCTGGTGGGGTAGGCTCCCCTACAGTCACCTTAATGTATGTGTCTCCCTTCAGGGCACTCTTGAATGCTTTGAAATACTTCATCTTCCATACTTTTTGGATATTCAAATCAAATCAGACAATGACTTTTTCTCCCAAGATTCCCTTCACCCACGTCCTCAACCAATTGCCTCTCATGGACGGCTGCCAATCCGTGCGTGACCCTTCTCACTAACCAACCTATCCCAACGCGGCTCCAATGATGTCACACTCACACACATTGCGGATGACAAAGTCTTGCAACTCATCCTCCTAAACTTCAATTCACACAAAACTAATGCACTAACCAAACCAATAACCAAAACAAATCTGCTGGTTTACTACGGGAATGTAACACAATTGCTTCAGATACCTTACGGATTTTCACTGATGGCCCATTCGCTCATACAGCTATTCCTCTTTATCAGTCTCCCACATTCGCAAGTAAAATTCGACCCACAAGTTTTACTCTCAACTGGTCAATGGTTCTGTCCTGGTACACATAGGACTCGCCAGATCTCAGTCGAAAATTTCTCCTGTCCACTTTAACTCTCACACCGACTTGTTGACCACCCCCGATAAACCTACTAAACCAGCCAGATTACAAAATACAACCAAGTGTCTCCTACACCTGTCAATATACTCCGGAGTCTTAGACCACACCTGGTCTGTACATCAACAACCACGTGGACACTTTTTAGCACAAAGCGCCACATACATAGGACGTTCGACGACTTCCCTACTCTCATACTGCGGAATTCGCACACTCCTACTGAACTTCAACTGGAGTATGCAGACTCCCTAATTTCCTTAACATGCATCAGAATTCACCTGTATTTTGTATAAGCTGTGCAAGCGCAATTTATCCCTTTCACTCTATCACTGGAATGCCAAGAACATACCCAAATCTACTTGCAGGATCCAGGATCTGGGAAAGTCATTTCTGGGGTTAAGGGGACATTATCTTTGCTACAATTGCCAGTTCAGAAAACAAAACTCCAAATCTCAATAATGAATAACTAATTAACCTTAAACTACTACCATAACCACCTAAGTAGTTCTCCAAGGAAACTAACCATCAAGCTTCTACCAAAAACTGTTAGCGCGCCTTGTCCTTAATAAGTAAACTTACAAGGGGACGCGCATAGGTCGATAAACCTTTTGATTTGCATGGAGTATCCTAGCTAGGGTATGGCTGTTACTCTATCAAGCAATCCAACATTCAATTAATCATTAGTCATCATTATCAATGAATCAAAAGAACACAACACCCCATGACCCTCCAGTCATGAATAACCACAACGTATTATGGGGGTCATTCTAACTCTGGCGGGCGGCGGAGGCCGCCCGCCAGAGTTCCCCCGACAGAACACTGCTCCGCGGTCTGAAGACCGCCGCAGTGATTCTGTGTTTCCCGCTGGGCTGGTGGGCGACCGCCAGAAGGCCGCCCGCCAACCCAGCGGGAAACCCCTTCCCACGAGGAAGCCGGCTCCGAATGGAGCCGGCGGAGTGGGAAGGTGCGACGGGTGCAGTTGAACCCGTCGCGAATTTCAGTGTCTGCAAAGCAGACACTGAAATTCTTTGTGGGGCCCTCTTACGAGGGCCCCTGCAGTGCCCATGCCATTGGCATGGCACTGCAGGGGCCCCCAGGGGCCCCACGACACCCCATACCGCCATCCTGTTCCTGGCGGGCGAACCGCTAGGAACAGGATGGCGGTATGGGGTGTCGGAATCCCCATGGCGGCGCAGCAAGCTGCGCCGCCATGGAGGATTCCCATGGGCAGCGGAAAGTCGGCGGGACACCGCCGACTTTCCGTTTCTGGCCACGGCTGTACCGCCGTGGTCAGAATGCCCTGCGGAGCACCGCCAGCCTGTTGGCGGTGCTCCCGCCGACCCCGGCCGCCGGGGTCAGAATCACCCCCTATATGTTTAGTGATTTTTATTTCCCAATTTGTTACAATACTAAGTCATAAGATTTATTCAACACCGATCAATCAATTCAATAGAATGTATTTTAGTTTATTATAAATTGCCAAAAACATAATCTAACCAAAACTTGCATCAAAACATATTCTAATGCATTAATAAGCTTCAATAGAAAGATCAAAGGTAATACGTTTTCCCCGATCATAGAGTTCAGCAAAACAGTCTACCTATCCTCGGTATGGATCAGCAACAGAGTCAGTCTTCGTCCTCAGGTCATCAGTCGGTCAGCATCACATCAGACTCACAAGTATAAGCCCAATGGCAGAATCTCTAATCACCTTAACAACACCTAGCATCTGCGTCTGGCATTTGACATCTCTCTCCATCCCTCTCTCTCAGGTTGTTATATCGAAGTTACACAGACTATCCCCCAATTTCTAATTGGTCAATTAATCACCAGTTTTGACTCTATCCAATAATAATTTTATTCCAAATCTATGAATTTTAATATTGTACAGTTCTCATGTTGTTGATTGGTCCGCTTTTCGATGTCCTCATCAGCCAGCTTGTCAGGTATCGAAAATGTTGCATCTTCTTCTCCAGTCAGTGCCTTCATTGTTCAAGTCCTGGGAAAGTACACTCAGTGCGCTTTACATTCTCGATCGCTACAATTCAGGTTTTATCATCTCCTGTCTGTCGGTTCACGTAAAGGTTTCAGCTAAGCAAATCTTATTAAACAATGAGCAGTTCATGGTTAGTTCAGCTTGTCAGCATTTTCCATTAAATGCAAAGAAATACAACTTCTGTATGAGGCCTGGCAAAACTAGGTCAAGACATTAGCTAAGTTAAGGTCTTCCATTATTGCAAAACATAGGTTATATCTTTCAATATGACACATTAATACATTATTTTTATACTTTTTTCTATATTTCATATATGCTAGTCATTTTATTAGTACATCCGTGAATCTTGGTGGACAATCTCCAATGTCATAATTTCAAACTTGCACATTCATTTTCATATGTTAACCATTTTCTACCAAATTCATTATTAGAACACATAAACATTCATTAATAATTATAATTAAGTCATTTAGCATTAACACTAGTTTATGATTGCCAATGGTATGCTTCAATAAGAAAAGGGCATATGAAAAGAATTAAGAGACATCAGGTGCACACTTAGGGGAATATTTATACTCTGTTTGCACCGGAATTGCGTCGTTTTTTTTGACGCAATTCCGACGCAAAACTAACTCCATATTTATACTTTGGCGTTAGACGCGTCTAGCACCAAAGTCCATGGAGTTTGCGTCATTTTTTAGCGTGGACGCCTACTTTGCGTTAATGATATGCAAGGTAGGCGTTCCCGTCTGAAAAATTGACTCCGAGGCATGTGCGCCGTATTTACACTCCTGGGCTAAATTCACGCCCGGGAGTGGGCGGGTCAAAAAAAATGACGTACATCGGCTTTTGCGCCGTTTTTTAGCGCCTGGTCAGGGCAGGCGTTAAGGGACCTGTGGGCTCGGAAGGAGCCCAGAGGTGCCCTCCCAAGCCCCCAGGGACACCCCCTGCCACCCTTGCCCACCCCAGGAGGACACCCAAGGCTGGAGGGACCCATCCCAGGGACATTGAGGTAAGTTCAGGTAAGTATTTTTTTAAATTTTTTTGTGGCATAGGGGGGCCTGATTTGTGCCCCCCTACATGCCACTATGCCCAATGACCATGCCCAGGGGACAGAAGTCCCCTGGGCATGGCCATTGGGCAAGGGGGCATGACTCCTGTCTTTGCTAAGACAGGAGTCATTTCAATGGGGGTTGGGAGTCGAAAAAAATGGCGCAAATCGGGTTGAGGCGAAAAATTTGCCTCAGCCTGACTTGCCCCATTTTTTGGCGCCCAAGCTCCATATTCCCCTACGCCGGCGCTGCCTGGTGTACGTCGTTTTTTTTCATGCACACCAGGCAGCGCCTGCGGCTAACGCCGGCTAACGTCATTGAATAAATACGGCGCCCGCATGGCGCTTCTGAATGGCGTTAGCCGGCGCTAATTTTTTTGACGCAAAACTGCGTTAGCGCAGTTTTGCGTCAAAAAGTATAAATATGGCCCTTACTTAGGAAAACAGGCAGCAGTGGCTGCCACTAGAGGGCACTTGGGTGCCACCCACATCGATTTCCTAGTTATGTGGATGATAATTGTCAATAACAATTACCATCCACATAAGTAGTTTTGTAAGAAAAAAAAAAACAGGGCTTAAAGCCCATGGCATGTGCCGCCCCCGTTGTCTGACTGCCTCTCGTTCTTGCCAGGTATTACTGTGAGGGACACATGCTCTAGTGAGCATGTGCAACACAGCTTTTTTAATTTGATCTTTAAGCAGGCTAAACGCTGACCATGTGCCAGCCCTGGCCTGTAATTTTCAGGGGTCTAAAGAGACATCCCATTCATGACTCCATCAGCGTCATATTTGCAAGTACTCCCAGGCATCTACGGCACAAGCCCTGCATTCCCGGGACTGCCTGTCAATCATTTCACAGGCTGCAGGCAACAGCCTTCCAAAACTTGTCACTTGTGATGTGCAGGAAAAGGGTGTTCCTTGTAATCTGTGAAGGACTGAGGGCATGTGACTGGAGGTTACAGACTTATGAGACGTGACCTTGAGCTACGTGTATACTGTAAACAGATACACTCTGCATGCTTTAGCACGCACAGAGTATCTGTTTAGAGCATGTAATATTTGGTACTTGAAGTGCTCCCTGTGTGCACTTTTAACTTGCAGGAGTGTTTCACTTTATTTAGTACATCCATTCATATCACTATAGTCAGAGGTTTTTATTAACGGTTTTAATAAATGCCTTTCAGTATAGTAATAGTAACTGCGGTACTAAAGCGAAACACTCCTGCATGTTAACAGCACACAAAGGGAGCACGTTTAAATATGCCACTTAATGTGTTAAAAGCCTCCTGAATGCTTTCAACACGCAAGAGCGTTTTCTTTAGTACATCAATTTAGATCACTATACTGAGAGGCCTTTATTAAAATGCATAATAAATGCCTCTCAGAGATATGAAAAGATGTACTAAAGTTAAACACACCTGCATGTTAAAAGCAAACACAAGAGCACTTTTAAAAATGCCAGTTCTGAGTGTGTGCATCCTGTACTAACATAATTTAAAGCTCCTATATGCTTTTAACACATGGGAGTGTTTTACTTTAGTACACCAGTTTGTATTACTATATTGACAAACGTATTAAAATAGTTAACGAATGCCTCTTAGTATAGTGATAACAATGGATGCACTAAAGTAAAACACTCCCCCATGTTAAAAGCATACAGGAGTCAGCCCTCCATTTTAAAATCTCACCAGTTGCCACTGAAAACAGGTTTAAATTAACAACTTGTGGTGTGAGAGATGAAAGATTAATCTGCATGCTTTTAGGGGCTGATTCCTATAACCTTCTTGCACTGGCAGAAAGTTGTATGTTTGATGCCAAACCACACTTTCAGATTCACATAAGCAGGATTAGTCGAAATTATATTGCCACAGATTCCATTCCCTGTAGCAGAGATGCTGCCAATTAGATGTATTTTCTGAAATTGTAAGTGGGGGTTAGGGAAGGAAAATGGGCAGTCTTAGCATCAATGCTTATGAGCAATTAAACTGAAGCGCCCCTACACGCTCATTTTGACTTTGACTGAAGGCTTTGTGTATTTATGGTGCTTCCTAGATTTGTGAGCAGTGTCTTACTCCTGACTACACATTCATGGATCTTGTCAGAGCTGTGTTTTCCTGCCATAGGTCATCTAGTATGTTGCGCTTCTCTGGAGTCTGGAAAATGTCTTGGATGTTTTGTGCCGTCTAACACTGGACTCATGCCCAGAATGTTGCATGTAAGCCATCCCCACACATGACCTCACATATCTTACCTACGCACCACAAATAATTGAACAACCAACATGAGAAATAATATGGCATGGAGACATTGACAGGCACTCTATAAGGAGCCAAGAGCTGTCTGAGCCTCAACAAGTGCATGGCTGAGGCTGTCACCGACACCCATTCTTTCCCCCATGCAATTGATGAATCTCCAGCTGATATTGCAGATGTCATGAGGGAGAAGAGTCCGTAATAACTGCCTTGGACCAGTGATGTGACAAAGCAGCTAGAGGTCATTATTATCAATCTAGGCTTTTATGAACCAAAAGGGACTCCTTCATTTCCAGCATAACTGCAACATTGTAGCTGTACTGGAATTTCAGCAAACACTTTCCAGAGATTTTCATTTAGCCTTTAGTGCAATTACCAATGTTTTATCAACATTGTAACTTTCACCCTCCTCCTTTTGTGCTTCTGCTTTGGGCACTTGTACTTCTATGTCTGCAACTCAAAACTAATGTGAAGAGCGTGCAGAATCACCAGAGGGTGAGGATGTAGGAATTCATTTTATTCCGAGCAAGGCTGATCAATAATGATTCGTGATTTGCTCTTGACCCATTCTCTCATTGATCCTGTTATTGTCATTATGTCACCTTTTCATCTCCTCTTCCCTCCAGCCTTGGTGTTATGATGTTTATTTTGATCACATATTGATGCATTAAATAATCCTTCTTAGATAATGGAACGTTGTGAAACATTAATTGTTTTATTTACATAAAACGTTTGTGTTATTAACATATTTAATATGATTTTCCTATTCTGCAAAGTCGAATTTGCTTTTTGTGTCAAAGTCGGCACAGATACATTATATCTTAAACTTAAACAAACGTTTTTACACTCATACCTCATACTTTGTTTCTGTGTCTTTATTTCTACAAAAATTGGTTCACGTATTTTTCACACGTTACTCACATTACACACAAAACAACAGCCATGGGTATTTTCAATAATCAGAAGAGTAATCACAAGCTGTATGGCACTTGTGAAAAGACATAAATAGTTTACATTGTTATCCCTGCACCCTTGCCTACAGAATTAACTGGAAGGCTCTTTGTTGTGGCAGTCCATTCATTTTATGTTGCCCTGTTACTACAACACTGGGCTTTGGCCCTCCCTGGTGTTCTACTCTGCTGAAGTGCGGGTTTAGGCACAATTGCTGGGCACAAGGACCATTTCACCTGACTAGTGTTAAAGTATACTCATCATAACATTTCAAGAAATATCTTTATTCCATTAATGTTGAGTTTTAGAACGGATGGGGGATTGTCAGCAGCCTGCATAGTGGCTACTAGAACGGTGTTTTATTTTTTAAACAATGTTTGCCATAATTGTTGCTCTGAGTTTTAGCACAGCAACAAAACAAATCAGTGGTCAGCCAACGCAACGGTATCAACCTTCATTCCTCACTATTTGGCTACAGTCTTCTGCCTTCACGAGGCAGATGTTTTGTAATTTAAACAACATAAAATTGCTCTGCATTTCTAAAGTAGACATACTGTAAATGCAAAACGTTTAAAACGAACATTAAAGTACTCATGTACATTAGTGTGATCTGTTTTTAAAAGTTCACATGAAATGTTACAATTCCACACATCAATAACACGTTAATTACGTCTCATAAATTACTATATGAAAAAAAGGTGTTTTTTAGTAGATTTGGTTTTTAAATTGCCTTAGAGTTAATTCATCGTACTTCTCTACTTGAAGGTTATTTTTCAATTCATATCAGTGTAAGAGATCCAAAAAATGTGACCACAATGAAAAAAAAATGATTTGGAGCCTTTCAGAAAATGTTATAAAAATATTATATTCTCAATTATTAACACTGTTTTTAATATTAAACCATTCAGCCTGACAACTGAAAGCATAAGTGCATACGTTGTATATCGAAATATGAGTTTCCACACAATAAATACAATTCGAAAAATATCCTACCATCACAGCGTTTCTATTTTACATCATATACATAGCTAAAATAATTTCACACACGTATGAAGCTAACAGAAATAACACAGATTTCAGTTAATAATAATATAGCATTGAGGGCCAAATCGCTTTGCAATTTCAAAAATGATATAATTTTATAACCTGTGTGTGATTTTTAGTATAAAATGTTGACTGTATTCATTGCTATTGATAGCCTTAAAACAGCAGCATTTTCAGATCAACATAAATATATAAATAGTGCTAGGCAAATCTTTAAATGTATGTATATTTCATATATTGTGGGCGACACTGCCTTTTTGACGAGCAATGAATTGCTTCCTTCAGCAATCCTGGTGCTGCTAATGAGTAGAAATTAATATGCGTTTTTAGCTAACAGAAGGTGACTTTGGACCTCATTACGAGTTTAGCAGTCAGACCACAAGACCGCCATGTTGTTAGTCCAAAAAAGACCACCATTTTGGTGGTCTTTCAGACTACTTTATTACGAGTTATACAGGCAGGACTGCAAGCAAAAATGGCAGACCACCAGCAGCATAGCAGCCTGGAAATAGGCGGTCCGACGTCCAGCGCCAACAGCACTGTGACTAACCTCTGAGTATATTACAAGCACACAGTCACTGTGGTGGTCCCCCATGGTGGTCAAACAATAGCGGTCCGAACTACAGTGGTTCGTGGTCAGCAAAGCAATAGACAACTGCACATTGGATGAATTTGAAAACAACACAGCTGACACACATTGCCACTGTGGATACACCTGCAAAGGGCACTATAAAACACATCCTTTCATGCACCACAATCCTTTGCATTTTCAACGCAAAACACAGAAGCCAGAGCAACGTTTCTCACAAACACTCCATAGATTACGCAATTTTTTTCACCATCCCATAGAACACCCTGCACACACTTTTGTACATTCACATTCTTTCACACTTCCCCTGTTTAGTGAGTCACTGTCTCCCGTAGTTTTTTTCCACCATGTCACATTTAAAGAATCCCCGTTTTTCAGAAGGTGAATAAAGAGTCTCGTGGATGAAAACATAAGAGTAGAGCCACAGTTGTTTGGAGCCCAGGTCCAGCACACTCCTCTCAGTACAAAACCCGAAATGTGGGACAGGATAGTTGACAGGGTCAGTGCTGTAGGCACCACCCTGTGCACAAATGATGACATCAGGAAGAGGTGAAACAATTTCAAGGCAAGGTCCATTCCCTGGTCTCCAGGCACCAGCTGCAGACCAAGAAGACTGGTGGTGGCCCTCACAGTGCCCCATTACATCTCTTTCCCTGGGAGGAGAAGGTCTTGGTCACCCTGCATCCTGAGGGCTCGACAGGAATACCTGGGGAAGTGGAGTCTGGTAAGTCACAACAACTGTCATACAAATGCCATGTCATGAATGCTCACAGCTCACCTTTACCCACTGTCTTATTCATGTACCCCACCAACATTCAATGCCGTATCAGAGTATAAACACTGTCAGTCTGTATTGTTGTACAGCACAGCTAATAAGGTCCATCATATGCCTTTGGTCCAAATGGAGTCTGTAAGTCTTCCAATATCCAAAGATGATACCAGGACTCACTGTATGTCTCAACAGGTAAATGTATGCCCAAACCTAAAAGCAGTCTGCATACAGATATGTAATATCCAACATTTGTAAAATGTGTGTAGTACAGATAGTGACCTGACCGCAACTCCAACAGGCACTGTCTTTCTAACTCCAGACACCAGACCAGTGCTCACTTGTTGAGAGACCCATGCTTGGCACCTCCCAATTGAAGTGTACTCACCTGCAGAGATAACATTTGTGTAGTGTATGTAGTACATGGACTGACCTGACTGCAACTCCCAGGAGGCACTGTTTCTAGAACTCTAAACACCAGACCAGTGTTCTCTTCTCCAAATACTCCTGTTTGTTATCTCTCAATTGAAGTGTACTCATCTGGGAGGATGCCATGTGTATAGGGTGTGTAGTGCAGGGACTGGCCTGACTACAACTCCCAGGAGGCACTGTTCCTGTAACCCAAATACACCTGTTTGGTAACTCTCAAAAGAAGTGGACTCTCCTGGGGAGATAACATTTGCACAGTGTGTGTAGTACAGGTAGTGTGACATGACTACTGTTACTGCAAACACCAGCCCTGTGTTATCATCTCCAAATATCATTGTTTGGTAAACCACAAATAAAGTGTTCTCATGGGGGAAGGGGATAACATTTGTATAGTGTTTGTAGTACAGGGACTGACATTACTGCTAAGGTCGGGAAGCCTTGTGTCTGGAACTCCAAACACCAGACCAGGGTTCACTTGTTGAAAACTATCTATTAGTGAACTCTCGAATGAAGCTTACTTACCTGAGAGGATACCATTTGTATAGTGGTGTGAAATAGTTTGAGAGATCTGAATACAAAGTCCAATAGGCTCTGTTTATCTAACTCCAACCACCAGCACAGTGTTCACTTGCCCAAATACATCTGTTAGTGATCTCTCAAATGAAGTGTACTCACCTGGGAGCATACCATTTGTCAAGTGTTGAGAAGTAGAGGGAGTAACATGACTCCAACTCCTAGGAGGCCTGGTTTCTTTAACTCCAACCACTAGGGCAGTGGCCACTTGTCCAAATACCCCTGTTTGTTAACTCTCAAATAACGTTTACTCACCTGGGAGGCCAACATTTGTCAAGTATATGTAGTATATAGAGTGACATGGCTGCAACGTCCAGGAGACATTGTTTCTCCAACTCTAACCACCAGCACAGTGGTCACATGTTACAATACATCTGTTTTCCAACTCTCAAATGAAGTATACTCACTTGGGAGTGATCAAGAGCAGATTATGCACAAATCACAGATGTATCAGTCAACTTAGATCCTTCTTGACTTGCAAACCCAACATAAAATATTGGAGGACAGGAATCACACCTTACTCGGTGTAAGAACAATGATCCCTAAGACCTCAAGATACATAACAAGAATGGTATTGGCAGCAGACACATTCACACTGCAGTGACCACAGGATGACTCCAGTCACATATACAACAAACTCATGGGCCTGCCTGCATCACACTCAATTAGGCCTCCTAACGGACAAAGCCATATCTTGACTAATCATTGTTATGCTTGCACTGGTGGCAAGATGGCATTATCAGGCCTTCTGCCCAAGTGCTATCGATCTGCACATTTCAGCGGCTGCTTGACTTAAATAGAATTGGAATGTTTCAAAAATGTCATGTCAATACTACAAATACCATGGGTATTTACCACAATAGGATTACCTAAAACGTAACTTTGACCAAGGTCTCTGCTTACTGTAACACTAAACTGTTGAAGGTAGATACAACCAGCAACATTGTACATTTCACATCAAGAGGTCAAGCTGCCACTGGTAACTTAGAGGCCACAGAAGAGACTGACACTACACCCCTGGGTGAAGCTCTCAGTGAGGAAGACACTACTGGGCGAGTGGACATGGAGGACGGTTCTGGCCCATCTGGGTAACCTGATCAGACACCAACACTGAGAATTATTGTGCCCACATCAACACCTCCCAGCCCGGTTGCCTCAACATCACACTAAACCATTCGCCCCTAAACTCTGTACCTAGCACATTGTTTACCATTCCGTGCCCCCAGTCCTGGATCCTGAGTTGCAACGCAACATTTCAGACAATGAGGGCCCAGGAACAAAATTAAGAGGGCACCCTTTGGCAAGGGCACAGGCCTGTGCGAGGAGGGTGCATGGAAGGGATGCTGTGGGCCAGTGGGGTGGGGCCACTGGGACTGCTCCTGGCCAGGATGCCATCAGCCATGTTTTGGGAGTCTATCAGGAGTACCAAGGTGTGATGGGCTAGGTCTTAATCAAACTGCAGAAATCAAGCAGCTACAGAGGGACATCCATAGGGACATGCAGGAACAGATGGAGGCCCACAATACCAATATGGTGTCCCTAACAGTGTTGCTGAGGATCATTCATACCACCCTGAGCAGTGCTTTTCAACAACGGTCTACCCCTTTCTTTGGCTCATCAACCCTAGGTACACCTACATCGGTGCCAGCTACTGGAAGGGAGGCCTTGTCAGAGGAAGAACCAGACCCAGGCACATCTGACTCTGTAGCAGCTGATCCCATCCACCATGCAAGTGGGAACGTCCAGCAAAGAATACAGGAAGTGCAAATGGCAAGACACCCAACACTGCCGCCACGTGACCTCTTCCTAAAGGACCTCCTTTGTGTGCCACACATTCAGTCTGCTGACTGATCCTCAACCATCCTCCATTTCCAATGGGAGGCATACTCTGGATTTTGAACTCCCAATGGTGTGGCATCTACTACAATGATTTTATTCCTCATGACTGACCCCTTCACTTTACTATTTTGTATCTTTATATCTCAAATGTATTTTATGCATAAGCATTGTAATAGATTCATCCTACACAAATTCATTGTCGGCTTGCTTAATTTATTACCTTTTGCTCTGTTGAGACGTGATACCATGTGAACAATATGATGAAGACACAAAATACTTGTGCAAGCAGGGATATCTTGCAGGTATACAGTGTCCAGCTCAGGAATACAACCATTACACACCAATACATTAGTACAAGTGTTTGGTCAAAAAAAAAATGTAATTCCAATGTACAGCACATAGGCTGTCAATATGTCAGAACTTTTAGAAACAAGAATGTGTGACTCATTCTGAGTCAAAGAACATATTTCAAGGTACAGACCTCCAGACCATGGTAGGAAGGGCCGTGTCAGACATTGTACTGTAGAATAGGCAAATATTAAAGTGGTTGATGTCAGAAGATTGATCCTTCTTGCATACCACATGAAAGTAATCCAACATCACATAATCCAAGATACAGACAGATGACAGTACAACAGTCCCTAATCACAGGCTCATCATAATCCAGTTACCATGCATCTGGTGGTATGACACAAACATATGTCACTACTGTGGCACAGGCACTGTGGCCTGCAATGATGAAAGACATCTACAGCTATATACCGGTCAGAGAAAAAAAGGGTTTAGGTAATGTGAAGGTAAAATTATTTGGCCAAAAGCTAGAACTACATATCTTATGACCACATGATGACACAAATGATGCATCAGGCCCACCACAACACACAAAACAAGTCCAATATGTGCTTCTGTGCCTCCACCCAAACACTGTGCAAACTCTTTTGGTACATGTCTCATACATCCAAACTGTGCAACCCAAACTATCTGGAACAATCCATGTCCACTTCATTTGTCAGAACAGCATCATATACCTGCAAATGTCACAACTCTGAAATGCCTACATAAAGATGACATAGTGAATGTACCTGTACACAGAACAAAACAAGGAGTATAGGCTTTAAACCATACTAATGGCACAAGTTGCATAGCAAGTACATGGAAAACAAAGTACATTGCAAGAAAACTGACAGAAACAAAGCAACATCATCAAGGTGGGGATGTGTCCAAAGCTATCTTATCAAGCAGCCTTTAGCCTAATATTGCAAAGTATCAACTCCCTAGCAGTTTCCAAAACACTCAACTTCACACATTTGCACAACTACAGATCAATGTACAGTCACAGGCATTACATCACATAACATACTTACACTCATGAAAAGTAGCTGTTGATGAGATCTTCCAGCAGGTCAGCTCCTTCCTCTTCACCACTGTCACCCTCAGTTGGCATTTCAGGATTCCCACCCTGTGACCTTGCAGGCTCCCCCTCCTTTGGAATGTCCAAGATATTTGTCCGCAGGGCGATGATGTGGAACATGCAGCATGCAACAGTGATCTGACACACGATCCTGAGTGAGTAGAGGAGGGTTCAACCAATCCAATCAAAACCTCAGAACCTGGCCTTGAGGACCTCAAATGCCAGCTCCATTGCCCTCCATGTCTTCTATGGGCCTCATTGAAGTGGACTCCCCCTGGTGTAGTTGGATTCCTCCTCAACGTCAACAACCAAGGATGATTTCGATATGCTGAGTTTCTTTTTAAGTAATGGGGCATAAGTGCATCAATGAATCACTGACTTCATGATTGTAGCACCTGACATTGCTCACACACAATCAGGACAGATGTCAGTTACCAAGCAGCTAGGCCCTCTCTGTTTGCAGTTGTGACATCACCTGGGGTATGGTGCTGTTACGCATTATGAAGGACTCCTGTAAAGATACACCAAACAGACACCTTGCCCGTTGATGGAATGAAAGTTCTTTCTGTTGCAATAGACTTGTTCATTGGCCTGCGGTAACACCAAGCCAGCATGTGTGCCATCAATGGCCACACCACATGTGGGATGAGGCCAAAACTATAGAACTTCGGGGAAACATTATCTAACTGTCAATTTACTTCATCATTATTGAGACGAAATCCTTCAACACCAGACTGAACATAGGTTGGGACATACCAGCAGACAGGTCCGCTGTGTGTTGGAAGGACCCTGGAGCTAAGAAGTGCAATACTGACATGACTCGTACAATGGGTGGTATGCTGGTTGGATAAATGATAACTGGCATCAAATCTGGCTCCAATGATGGCATTAATCCACTATTGTTTCCCTATCCAGGTGGTAGTATATGATGATATGGCATTGTTCCATGGTCTGAAGGTCTGACAGTGCATGGTAGACAGGAGGTTGCACATCCTCCTTCTCCCAGGGTACCTATGCGTGACAAAACATGAGCTGTGACATTAGTCAGTGTGTCCACAGCAACATACATGATGCATACTAAAGAGATCATGTGACAAAGCATTTCTGACTGGATAGACAGGACACCCAGTACACATCACAGCTGACAATTACACAAGGGTCACATCTGACCCCCATGGTTTTCAACACGTGTACAAAACATGGAGTTTGACAAAACTCATAGATGTGCAACACAATTGCCCCTCGAAATGTGAGTGTATATTTCGACCGCCAAAATGACCATTAGCAGTGGTGGCAGTGTCGGCCATTTTTTCCCTGAAACATAATACAATGGTGGTTGAGTAGAAGGACCTACATGAAAAGACAGAATAAGGATTTTTGTGTTGTAACGCAAAATGTATTGTAGGTGTGATGCAGTTTAGAAGGCCCAATACAGCATTTCAGGCCGCCAAAATGACGGCTGCCTGACCTACTACACTGGATATTAGGAACTTCCTGCGACCGGTGGCGGAAGTCATCATGCCGGTAGGCGGTTGCAACCTCGGTGGACACAGCCATTGGCTAAAGTTGTTGCCAGAGGTTGTCACAGGCCAATGGCTGTGTCTGCTGGCGGTGACAACTGCATATGTGGCGGAGGTGACCACCATGTTGTTTAGATTCACTCACTTGACTCCTGACCCTGCTGCCAGCAAAACCTCCAGGACCTGAGCTGCGGTGTGCCGCCTCTGGAAGCAATCATGCCACATCCAGCAGGTGATAGGGCCCCTGCCTTCTCTCCAGAGGAGTTGGAGAGGCTTGTCAATGAGGTCCTACCCCTGCATGGACAGCTCTATCGCTCACTAGAGGAGCAGGTAAGTACCTCATGTTCACAATTTACTCTGTATGTCACCATCCTTTCCCTCCTCACAGGCTACAGTGTGCCCCTGTGTGACAATTAGACTTCTGTGTGCCTGTTTTGTAGTCTGTGTGGAATCAATAAGATGTACATGGTGCAGATATTGGTGGTCAGTGTTAAGTTGAGTCACACTGTGTTATGTGAGGTTTTTGGAGTCCTACGTCCTCCTTGTGTTTAATGCACATAACTAGGTAAGGAGGGAGACTTTACTGCCATCCACTGCAATTTCTTTCCGTGTGATGTTGTGAATGTTGGACAACATGTATGTGCATGACAGCATGAGCTGTGTATGCATCTTGTATGAGTCATTTGAGGATCTTGTAGGCAATACTTATAGTACCACAAGTCTTTCAACCCACTTCTGGCTTGCCAAACTATTGTCTGGAATTCATATCCTGACTCACTCTGCCCTTCAGGTTGACACACACATCACATTTCAAATTGCTCATGATCACATAATGCACTGTCATGCATGGGAGTGATGGAAATGGAGTGTCATGTAGGTTCTGTATGCTCAGCCTGCAGAGGCCAGGGTCTGTCAAATGTATCTCGCCAAGTATGGGACCTAGTCTAGGCTGTGGGAGAGTCACTATGTCTACTCAACTGTGGCACTGTGCCCACTCCCTGTACACCAGCAGATCCTGGCATGTGAACAATATGATGGTCTAGTAGGAAAAATTGTCCTAAATGCCTCAGTCTATTGACTCGATTAGGAATGAGTACTGAGGGAAATCATTGACCCCCTGACCTGCTTTGGGCCAGGAGTACACTGAGTTCCACCAGCCTGCCCCGTGCCCCGGACCCTGCTGTTGCTGCAAGAGAAGTTCGAGGCCATCCACCACCCGCAGGCACCCACCTGCGTCTCATCCCTGGTGCCTGGTGGTAAGCGTGTCTAGTGTGCTTGTACCATGTGTTTCGTTTCTATATTCCATATTTCGTTTCTTGTAATTGGTTTTTCATTTTACACACTGTTTTTATCTTAAACTGTGCCCATTTTCTGCTCCGCTTTGTATTTTGCGCTCTAAAAGTGTGCCCGTTTTCTTTTCTGGCTCTCGCCGGTTACCCTGACCCAGCCCCTGCGTCCCCTACAGCCCCACCCCCACCCCCTCACACCTCCATTGGACACTCCCTCCCACCTCTCAGCTGCTCCTCCATCCTACCTCCCCTTCTTAATGGCAGCCGCGCACAGCGGGCGTGCCACTGGTACGCCGGAGGCACGCCAGAGGCAATCCCGTCTGCGCACATCCGTGCCTGGACTGCGCCCAACGATCGTCCCTCTGGTCCACGCTCTTCCGGCCCACCTAAACACCCCTACTCCGCCACAGAGCTCCTGGCTCTCAACCCCGGCCGGCACACTACCTGCACCCGGGCCCACCCCAAACACACACACAGACCTTTCACCTGCCACTTGTGCCACTTCTCCTGCACTCACACCAACACCAACAGCACCAACAAGCACCACAACAACACCAAACCCCCCAATCACCTCAACTGCATCCTCCTTAACACCTGCTCCTTCCAAAAGCACGCCATCGAGCTTTGGGACCTGCTCACCACAAACTCTCCCAACATCGCCTTCCTCACTGAAACATGGATGAACTCCTCATCAGAATCCGACATCACCATAGCCATCCCAGAATGTTACAAAATCACCCGTAGAGACCGCACCAACAAACCAGGAGGAGATATTGCCATAATTCACAGAAACTCCATCAAGATTTACACCAATGATAATGCAGAACACCTACACTTTCAGGTACACATCAACGGCAACACCACCCTAAGAGGAACCCTCATCTACAGACCACCAGGACCCCGCCCCCCATTCTGTGACACAATTGGCGACACTATCAGCTCCCACACCCTCACCTCCACAGACTACATACTCCTTGGTGACCTTAACTTTCACCTGGAAAGCACCCACGACTGCAACTCCACGGCCCTGCTGGACAACCTCGCAAACCTCAGCCTCAAGCAACTGGCCACCTCACCCACCCACTCAGACGGACACATGCTAGACGCCATCTTCACCTCCAGCAGCCACATCACCTTCACTCACACCACCGAACTCCACTGGAGTGACCACCACTGCGTCCACTTCTCCTTCCTGAAACCCACCACCCACCGCCAACAACATCCTACCCCCTACCGCAAGTGGAACAAGATCTCCAAAGAACACCTGATCTCCAACCTCACACAAGCTCCACCTCCCAGCACCAACGACCCCAACACCGCCGCCCTCAACCTCACACGATGGCTAGAAATTTGAGCAGACTCACTTGACCCTTTCAAAACAAACAACACCACCCACACCATGAAGACTGCCCCCTGGTTCACCACAGAACTTCAGTCTTCCAAACGAGAATGCCAAAACATTGAGGAAGCCTGGCGCCAAGAACCCTCAATGAGTAACTTCTCAGCCCTCAAAACAGCCATGCGCAAACACCACCAACTCATCCGGACCACCAGATGGTCCTTCTACAAAGAACGCATAGACAACAACACACACAACAGCAAGGAACTTTTTGCCATCATCAAAACACTCACAAAACCCAAATCCTGCACCACCGACCCTCCACACTCCCAAGACCTCTGCCACTCCCTCTCCAATTACTTCCACGCAAAATCGCAGACATACATGACAGCTTCGCAGCGTCAGCACCCACCATCACCACCACCGATACAACCAACACCACAACACCCTGCCGCACCAACCTACTGTACACCTGGACCCTCACCAATGACGAAGAAATCGGCAAAACCATGAGCTCCATCCACTCAGGCTCCCCAACAGACCCTTGCCCCCACCACATCTTCAAAAAGGCCAGCCAAATCATCGCTCCCCAGCTCCGGGCCATCATCAACAGTTCCTTCGACACCGCAACCTTCCCAGATAGTTGGAAACATGCAGAAGTCAACGCTCTTCTCAAAAAAACGAAAGCAGACCCTGAAGACCTCACAAACTACCGACCCATCTCTCTTCTCCCCATCCCCGCAAAGGTCATGGAGAAGATAGTAAATGTACAACTGTCTTGCTTCCTAGAAGACAACAACATACTCGATGTCTCCCAGTCTGGATTCCGCAAAAACCACAGCACTGAGACCTCCCTCATCGCGTGTACAGACGACATCAGGACCAGATTGGACAAGGGCAAAACCGTCACCCTCATCCTCCTAGACCTCTCCGCAGCTTTTGACACCGTATGCCACCAAACCCTCCGCACATGCCTTTTCGATGCCGGAATTTGCCACAAAGCCCTGGACTGGCTCACCTCCTTCCTCTCCGAAATAACCCAAAGAGTTTGCCTCCCTCCTTTCCGGTCTACAGCCACCAAGACCATCTGTGGGGTCCCCAAAGGATCCTCCCTCAGCCCCACCCTTTTCAACATCTACATGGCTCCTCTCGCCAACATCCTCCGCCCCCACGGCCTCACCATCATTTTATATGCTGACGACACACAGCTCATCATCTTCCTCACTAGGAACCCAGCTACCGCCAAAAATAACCTACACACCAGACTCCTCGACATCGCCAACTGGATGACAGCAAGCCACCTCAAATTGAACTCAGAAAAAACAGAGATCATCATCTTCGGTCCCAACAAGACAGCATGGAATGACTCTTGGTGGCCCACCACCCTTGGACCACCCCCAACACCCACCACACAGGCACGCAATCTTGGTATCATACTGGACTCATCTCTTTCCATGCCTCAGCAAATCAACACCCTATAATCCACCTGCTTCAACACCCTACGCATGCTACGCAAGACTTTCAAATGAATTCCTTTAGAAACAAGAAGAACAGTCACCCACGCCCTCACAAGCAGTAGACTGGACTACGGCAATGCCCTCTATGTAGGGACCACAGCCAAGCTTCAGAAAACTCCAGCGAATCCAGAACGCAGGTGCATGTCTCATCCTCAACCTCCCTTGTCACAAACACATCACCACCCACCTCAGATCCCTACACTGGCTGCCCATCAACAAAAGGATCATTTTCAAAATCCTTGTCCACACTCACAAAGTCCTCCACAATACTGGACCGGCCTACCTCAACGAATGAATCAACTTCCACAAACCAACTCGACAGCTCTATTTCGCCGACCTCGCCCTCGCTACAGTCCCCCGCATCCAACACACCTCCTCCAGTGGCAGATCCTTCTCACAGCTTGCCACCAAAACCTGGAACTTCCTCCCCACCAACCTACACAAGACCCAGGACCTCCTAACCTTCAGAAAGCACATAAAAATATGGCTTTTTGAGCAGTAACGCCCCCCCCCCCCAGTGCCTTGGGACCCTAGCGGGTGAGTAGTGTGCTTAAGAAATTTATTTGATTGATTGATTGCTTAAACTAGTCCATATGTGCATTTTGCATCATTGTTAATGTGCGTCTTTGATAGGTCCCTTATTCCCACAGCTCTGCTGTCACCCTCACACAGGTCATATTTGTCCTGTACTGGCTTCCTGCAAAACTGACAGTCCCGGGCTGACTCAGACACGGGCTGGAGGGGTGCAGGACTTCAGTCCCCAGGGACCCTCACAGGAAGGAAGCGGCGGTCGCTGCTGCTGCACTTGCGCCCAGAGGCACATTAAATCGGACTTGTCCCCCGCCATGCAGGGTGCTCAGACATGGGCCGGCGGGGAGCAGGACTTCAGCCCCCAGGGACCCTCGCAGCAGGAAGCCGACCATCGCTGCTGCTGCACTTGCACCCCGAGTTGCATAAAATCTGACTTGTCCCCCGCCACACGGGATGCTCAGATACGGGCCGGAGGGGCGCAGGACTTCAGCCCCCCAGGGACCCTTGCGGTAGGAAGCCGCCTTCGCTGCTGCTGCACTTGCGCCTGGAGGTGCATAAAATCGGACTTGTCCGCCACCACGGGGGACGCTCAGACACGGGCCAGAGGGGTGCAGGACTTCAGCCCCCAGGGACCCTCCCGGCAGAAAGCCGCCATCGCTGCTGCTGCACTTGCACCCAGAGGCACATAAAATCGGACTTGTCCCCCGCCACACGGGATGCTCAGACACGGGCCAGAGGGGTGCAGGACTTCAGCCCCCAGGGACCTTCACAGCAGGAAGCCACCGTCGCTGCTGCTGCACTTGCGCCCATAGTCGCATAAAATCGGACTTGTCCCCCGCCACGCAGGACGTGGGTGGGTGTGCCTGGGCGAAGACCGGGCCAAGAGGGGGCCCATCTGCACCCGTCCACGGCCGGATGAGGCTGGGCTGGGCCTAATCTCTTACTTCCCTGTTTTGACTAGCTGTCAGGATAGGTTTTGATACTATTTTTAAAAACAGATAACTTATATTAGTTTTCACTTTTTAATTGTCAGGCCTGATGGGGAAGCGTAAAGGAGTTCATGGGAAGGTGGGACCTTGCCAGGAGGCCTCTGGTCCCAAACTGATAACTAGCTATCTTACCTCCGTGATGGACGCAATCGAATCAGAGATAGGGAGGGTAGAAGCTAGGCTGGGAACAACCCTAGAGAAAACAGGAAAAGGTGAGATGGAAGAAAGGGCTCCCTTTGTAAAATCCCCGGTGATTAGGATAAGGAACCCATGTGGCCAGGATATCCTAATTGAGCCAATCTCCATGTAGCTTCTGAGAGTCCCCATCCAAAAAAGAGCAGGGAACTGGTCCCTCCTCATGTTACAAATTCACCCCCAGACTCAGTTTTGTCCTCTGTAAAGCCCACTTTATATGGGAAGGACCTAGTAGGAACAGAGAGTAGAAAGGGGAAGTCACAAATAAAGCCATGTAAGAAGACTACTGGGAAGCGGTTTGGAAATAATAAACCTTTTTCTTTCTCTAATCATTATTTTAATCAGTTTGAGAATTATTTTAGTGACGTAAGACAGCTATGCTCCTTTTTTCTGGATAAAGTGGTAGCTCTTGAGGAGAAAGTCAACTCTCTATCTGGTAAGGAACATGACCACTAATCCACTATTACCGAGGGTACAATCCGAGTCTAATTCTACTGAATCCGTATACTCATCAGCTTTAGTCACCTAGTCAGACCAAAGAGGAAGGCCAAATCATGCGCAGAACCCTGCCTTAAAGACTCTGAGCCCTGCAACGACAGAATATTCTGCAAACATGCCATATCAGCGGGGGGCAGACAAGCAGGAGGATCGTAAGGGTTTGGCTCAGGCTTTGCCTTCTGTGCCTTCAAGAGTCCAACCACCCTACCCGAGGATTCCGCTGGCATGTGCCCCATATATTCTAATCTTGGAGAACGTTCCTACATTAGGTAAGCCACACTCAGAGTCCCATACATCACTGTTAAATAAAGTCTTAAACTGGGTTGGAAAGTACTCCGGGTGGAGGGCAGACCTCTCCAGGGAAATTCTAACTGTAAGGAGGGTTCCTTGGGTTGGTATATCGGTTAAGTCCTCACTAGGGGATTATATAATCATAAACTTTAGGAACCCATGGTTAGCTAATACTCTGTATCATTATTTTTTAACCCCAATGAAACCTCTAGGATCTATCAGAGTACAACGTCTAACAGGGTTTACTAGCACCTTTTCCCAGGCCTTTCCACCCAGTTTAACTGAATTAGGTAAACAGAATCTCTGTCATTCTTCTGTGTCTAAGTCTCACGATACCCCTCTGACGCTATTTAATAGTTTTGAGCCTCTGAACTCTTTGGAGCAATTGGATTGACAATTAGTAACTGGGTGCTCTCTAGAAGAAAACTCAAAGGCAAATGTACCACACCTGCCCAATTTGCAGTCTAGCGGAGCGTCTAATACATCCAATGTGATAGCCCCAGGGATTATCTCCTGGAATGTGGCAGGATTAAAATCTAAAATGGAGAATCCAGATTGGCTAAAAATAGTGACAGAAAACCCTTATATTTGCTGTCAAGAGACATGGCTCACAGAGCCTCCTTATATTAATGGTTATACCACGTATAGTGTTCCTGCAACCAAGTCCCCTGTGGGCAAGGCCAAGGGAGGCCTGGCCACCTTTGTATCAGTGATGGTAAAGTGGGTGGACGTGCATGTCTTGGACACATCTCCATACTATTTGGTCCTTTCTCTGAAACTAAATGAGTCTTTTGATGTGTTGTTGATCAATTATTATAATAATGTCTTTGGCTAATTCCCCTTTATTAAATGAAAAGGCTAAAACAACTATGGACAATGTTATCCCAGCCCAAGCCTGAGTAGACAACTTCTCAAAAAGAATTATTATAGCGAATAATGCTTCCCAGGACGACATGAACTGTTTTATGGCAATAAGAAATGCTTCGATAAGTGCAGCCTTCTGTAACACATTAGATGTGGCTGATGTAAACAGGCCATCCAAGACTGCCCCTCTGATAAAGCTCCTGGTCCAGATAGAATTCCAGATGACTTATATAAAGCACTTCCAGAATTTTGGGGACCACTGCTTACCAACATCTTGAGATCTGCTATAATAGGCCCTTTAGTAGACACTTGGAGAGAGGCGATCATTGTGCCCATTTTTAAGAAGGGGGACATGGCATACCCCACTATGCTATAGTCCAATCTCCCTTTTAGATAGCTCAGTTAAGATATTAGGCAAAGTGGTCTTAAATAAGCTGGAAAATTGGGCAATGGAGACTAACTGTCTGTCAAAGGTGCAGTACGGGTTTCGCCCAGGGCTGGGCACAGTTGAACAAACCCTTAATCTGACCTTGATAGTTCAAAAATATACGAAGACAAAAAAGGGCTGCATATACCTACCCTTTATGGGCCTGTCCTGTGCATTTGACATAGTTGACAGAGTGAAACTGTGGACAGTTATGTAAAATATGGGGGTAGATAAAGATATAATTGTTTTACTTAATAGACTACAGGCTTGCACCCCGGCACGAGTCCGTTTTTCCCAGGAGGGTGATTAACGGATACATTTCCTTCACTAAAAGGGGTTAGACAGGGCTGTGTGCTGGCCCCCTTTCTTTTCCTTCTCTATATAAATGGGTTGGAAAAGTTTCTATGTGTAATGGGGAAGGATTTGCCACTCATTAACAACTCTCCAATTCCAGTACTCCTTTACGCGGATGATGCCGTACTTATTTGAAGGACAGCAAACGGCCTCCAAATTTTATTAATTGCTTTTAATAAATTTTTTGTAAACCTTTGTCTTAAAACCAACAGAACAAAGTCATTTGTGATGATGAGTGGCCCAAAACTAGCAAAACAAAAAAATTCATCTTGGAAGGGGTAGAAACACTTAAGGTTCCAAATTTTACCTATCTGGGGGTTCCCATTGATGAAGATTTTAACTGGAATTTTTTTGTAAATGTACGTCTAACACAATTTCAAAGAGCCATAGATTCTCTTTTTAGATTTTCAAAAAAGCTGGGACACAAACCTGTTAAAGAGATATTGACTGGATCTATAAGTAAATGCCTCTCTATCGCGACATTTGGAGCAGGAGTCTGGGGCCATGCTGATTGTTCAAGTCTCCAGTTAGTTGAAAATAAGTTTTTAAGGAGGCTATTAGCAGTCCCACAATCGACCTCATTAACGTTTTGTCACGAAGAAGCAGGTTTGAGGGGGTATATCTGATTATATAAAGCTTCAACCTGGCTAAAGATTTGGCTAAACCCTGAAGCCCACTTGTGTAGAATGGTGATCCCGGACTGTCTTTCACTATCACGATCGATGGACATTCCAGATACGTTCATTCAATTTTTCTCTGTCTTGGGGTAGGGGAGTTTTTCCTCACGCTGGACCTTTTGGTGAGACTGGACATCAAAAGGGTAAAGGAGATATATTGGCACCTAATTCATGATCCAAAACTAAATATAGCTACAGTCAGAAGTCAGGAGAGGATGCCTTTACAGCAACCACATCCTATGCTATATTTGGTCACTATTAGTTCTGAGCGGCACAGGTTTTTATTGACCATTCTCCGCTTGAACATATTATACCATTTAGTAGCATTCCCTATCGGTAGTACCTGGTTTAGGAAACTTCCGCCATGCTGCTGTGATGGAAAAACACCCCAAAGCACTTTGCACTTTGTTCTTTTTTGCACTCTCTATGCTGCTCCAAGAAAAAGGTTTTTACGCCCTATCTTTTTAGCTGAGGGCATTAGGTCTAGCCATCTTGCCTTCTCTTATTTACATAATCTGGGAGATGAAGAGACAATAAAGGCTGTGTTAAACTATATATTTGCTGCTTTTGGTATTCGAAATTTGTATTAATACTATTATTTATTAAATGTTTGAGAAATCTGTATGTATGTATATATTTGATGCCTTTTATGGTTTATATGAACCTAATAAAGTATTGGATGAGGATGACAGTCCCACAGTGCAGACAGTGTGTTGATTCCTGGAAGGCCATGATATGTGACTCAGTAGCTTGGTCACATGTCCAAAGGAGTGTTCTGTGATACAGGTACATACCACGGAACCCACCCCCTTAAGTAAGGTGAGTCTGCATTTGATAGGCCACATGTCCACACGTGGACAAGGAAGACACTTTCTGTACCCGCCATGCCAGCCCCTTGATTGCATTCAAGTATAATGGTGAAGTCTGTACTATGTAGGTTGCCTGTGTTACTGTATGTAGTGAGTCAATCTCACAGAGTGTGAATGTGTTTTTCCATTCAGGATTAAGGAGTTTACCCTGCAGAAGCCACATAGGTGTGTATTATTTCATTGTGGTTCACATCACGGTATGTGTTGCTGGAGCATGGGCTACCTGACATCAGTAATCTTGCTTAGTCATTGTAGGCCCTGAGCAGGGTAGTGGGTTAGTCTGCAGATGTAAACGTTTGTCTCTAGTCATGTCCCTGTACTTATTGGCTTGTCTTTCACACTTGGAATGTTCACAAACTGAAAAGTTCTGGCTTAGTGTTTCTGACATGAATGTGACTCAATCATTTGTGTAGAAATTTGTGATTGTAATCTCTTGATTTATCCTTTAAATCCATGCAGATTAACGTCCATCAGAAGAAGGAGCTATGGAGAGCCATCACCCAGACGGTGTAGACCCTGGGGGTCCACAGCTGGCAGAGAGCCTGCTGTTGTAGGTGGTGGGAGGACCTGAGATGCTTGGTCTGAAAGAATGAAGAGGTCCAGCTAGGGCTGTCCTTCCAATGTGGATGGGGCACACGTCAGACCATCGCACCTCTAATGGCCTGCATTCTGCTGGTGGCCTACGCAGACCTTTATGGATATTTGAGGACAGCACAGCAGCCACAAGGGGGTGAGTACATGGCATATTCCTGCCTGTCACATTGCCAAGTTAGTGTGTCATGTTTTGACAGCTCTCCTTGATGATTAGGGATGAGCCATATGTAACAGAGTAGTCAAGCGATTGTGTAGACATGTTTTGTGGTATATACTGATGTGCCTTGCCTATTGGCCCAGGGACCTAGGACACAACTGTGTAGAATCCACACACATTTCACTCTCCGTGAACGACATATGGCTGTGTACATTGATCAAACAAGTACTGTTGTTGTTGTAGTGGGTATAAATTCTATCATAGTTCTGTGATTATTTTCTAAAACCAATATATAAAGTATAGAAAGGATCTATTGACACAAATCAAGGACCTGGACTTTGATGAAAGTGACAATCTACTCATGCGTTTGGACGTGGGAAGTCTTTACAGGAGCCTTCCTTAAAATTACACCTTGGAAGTTTTAAGAGCTATTCTGGCATGAGAAAAGTAGTCATACATGACCCCAGAAGAATTTGTTTTGGAATGTACATGGCTGGCCCTTATAAAAAACGTCTTTGAACTTGAAGGCACCCCATTTCTCCAAATCCATGGTACATCTATGGAAAGCAGTTTCGCTCCTAGTGTTGAAGGGCTGTATACATACCCCCTCGAGATGAAACATATCTTACATGAGAGTAATCATTACCGTACCAACATCTCTATGTGGAAACGCTACATTGATGATGTTTTTGTTATGTGGAAGGTAGATAGGACCACAGCGGAGACTTTGGTCTCTTGTCTTCATTGCCAGGACAATAATCTTAGATTCATTCATACACAGAATATTAATTCTTTGACATTCCTGGCTGGTGCAATTTTTAATGAGGGACAAAGAATCTAGACTGATGCTTACCATGAACTCACAGCAAGAAACAGTCTTTTGAGATTAGATAGCTTCCGCCCCTGCCCCTTACAGGAGAGTCTGCCCTACAACCAGTTTCTCTTTCTTAAAATAAATTGTTCCTGGATTAAGGAATTCAAACATCAGGCAAATATCCTGGCAGCAAAACTTACTGCACAGAATTATCCTGAAAGGATAATACAGCAGACACAGAAAAGAGCATGAAATCAAAATCATGAGGCCCTGTTGGAAACTCCGACACGTCAAAAAACTGATCCTCTATCAGTATGTGTGGCTATCTTCAATGTGGCATCTGATCTTCTCAAAACGATAATCAGACACAACTGGTGAAGCTTAAACACAGATTCAAGACAATGGGTCCCCTCTTTGTTATCTCACAAGAGATCAAACACCTACGTGCTACCCTACTACACACAAGACCTAGACAGGATCTGAAACCTGTTAATACTAGAGCAACAGCATTGGGGTTACAACAAGTCTCAGGTCACTATCCATATGATCTATGCAGTGCATGTCACCTTACGGCACCCAGGAAAGATATTGATATTGGCCTATAGACCCCATGGCAACTCGGTAAGTGCACCAACTGTAACAAAAAACAAGTAATATACATGATCACCTGTCCATTTGACTTGAAGTATATTGGGATGACTGTCAGAAAGGTGAGCATCAGGATCAGTGATCATAGGAGCAATATACATTGCAGACATGGCAAATGGCAGAACACTTCATCGCCAAACATCACACAGCAACAACATGAGATGGATTGTTTTGGAGCAAGTAGTTGTATTCTCTAGGAACCTAGAGAAAATACTTTTTTTAAAAGAACAGCAGTGGATCTATAAATTATCACTCAGATTACATGACTTAATACTGATATTCCATGGGGAAACATTTTTTTAAATAGGCACCATTGGAGAGGGACATATAGAACACCACATGAGTGTAACATACCTTATGGAGATACATCATCTGCAGGAGCGCAATCACTATCACAAACTTTGTTTTCCTGCAAATGTTATGTTTTATCTCAACTCAGAACAGATAAGTTTCAATGGAGTCCATGGGTACTATACCTAAGGCTGGCAGCCTTGACCCAAGACACAGATAACTAAGGCTGGTGGCTTGACCTAGGACACAGAGAACGGGACAAAACCACATTGAATTACATAATCAAACACTATGTATAGAACCCCTCACATTAAGATGCATGTAATGATGTGCCTCTATTCTCACTTTCTTTTCGGGGACCCCGCCCCCTTTTGTGGACTAGCAATGGATGCACACCCATTGAAGCTGCCCTTAGATCTAACATGAATGAAGTGAGATAGGTTTCAGTTTATTCCCATTTTATAAACTTAAAATAGGGTTCAAACTATATTTTGTGGACTAATGATTGTGTCCTAGGCAATTGCCTTTCAGTTGTTAGCCCACACGAGTTCAATATGTAGTGAAATGCAGCAACTTGCAAAAATACTCCATTTCCCATGAGTCTTGGGGGCATGCATGCACCAATCATGCAACATAGGGGATGACCTGCATTCGCTCTACAATCCTTTTTTCAGCACTCCTGCAAGGGGGAGGCGCATTTCAGGGGGCATACTCCAGACTGATGATCTTTGTGCTTTTGGGGAACTATCCTGCTAGGACAGAAGCAGCGGGTGCTTGATCCCTATTGTGTCAAGTGTCCCATTGATCACATGACATGTATCACATTTAAAAACACCATTAAACGCAAGACATAATCAAGATGCAGGGTTACAGGGAGCACCATAGGCATATCGACAGATGTGTTCCTTTGACAAAGTAAGTGCTTCCTCTCATTTAGTCAGAGATTCTGGGTGGCCATTCCCATATTGTTCTGACGTGCTTTGTCCTTATGTGTCCCTGTTTAGTGTGTGATTGCAGGGACAGAGGCTTGTAGAGGAAATAGGACATTTAGGCAGTCTATGACTTCTTGCCACATCACATGTCTGCATATTTTCTCACTATCATTTACATTTGCTTTGAGTTGTGTTTTATGTCTTGCGGGTTTGAATTGAATAAATATGTGTGCCTTTTAAACATTCATTGATGTTCCTAGGGGTGACTCACAAGTAACTACATGTTTACATCTCATGCATTCTGGGTCAGTGTGCCTTAATGTGACAACATTCAAAGTTGTGATGTCCCACGTGTTACGATCTTGACCAATTTTGGCCCTCATTGCAACCCTGGCGGACGGTGGGAAAAGTGGCGGTAACACCGCCAACAGGCCGCGAAAAAAAAAAATGGAATTTTGACCATAGCGGTTACCGCCATGGTCACCCGCCACTTCCCCACTCCGACAGGCAGGGCGGTGATGACCGCTGGGCTGGAGACATCGGTCTCTAGCCCGGCTGCCGTCACCACACCGCCGGCGGTATCACGACCCTGCATACTGCCATGGATTTCGGGTGGTTTGGAACTGCCATGAAATCCATGGCGGTAGGCACTATCAGTGCCTGGGAATCCCTTCCCTGGCACTGATATGGGTCTCCCCCACCCCCTGCCACCCCCAAAGGTGGCAATACCCCCCTCCCCACCTCTACCCCCAACATGCACAGACACACACCCCCTCCCCACCCCTAACCCAACATGCACAGACACACACCCCTACACGCACACATACACTGCAACAACACATACCCGCACACATACAAACAGACATGAACACAGACCGACCCGCACACATTTTCCATACACACAACACCCCTGCATGCATACACGCATTCACACACCCCCTCTACATACTCACACGCACACCCCCATGCACGCACACAACACACAACACCCCCCACCCCTAATGGACGATCAACTTACCTTGGCCGTTGATCCTCCGGGAGGGGACAGGATCCATGGGGGCTGCTCCACCACCAGCACCCCATCACCAGAACACCGCCACACCGAATCATGGGACGTGATTCGGTAGGCGGTGTCCTGATGACAGGGCAGTGGAGATGGAGCAACCTCCACTTCCCCACCGACCGCCAGTATGGCTGCTGGCGGCTCTCTGTCCAAAAAAGGATGGAGGGCTGCCAGCAGTCATAATACGCCGCGTGGAAAACCACCTGCACTGGCGGTCTTCAGCACGGCGGTTCCTTGGCTGTCTTTGAAAAAGACCGCCGAGGTCGTAATGAGGGCCATTCTCTCTTTCGGCTACATCCAGATTGAGGAGAACTTCCTACTGTGTGGTATTTTGCTTGCATGTTTCCTAACGTTTGGTATGATAGCTTTGTGGTCTCAATTCCTATTTAAGGAGCGGGGAGTTATTATTTGGGGCCTGAAGAAAGCTGGTTGACCCGTTGGGGCAGAGAAATGGCTGAAACATGTTCTCCTCTTAAAGTTAAGGATCATTGTTTTCCTCATGGCATCTCACTGTTTACAATCTTGCCAAGTAAAGTTAATCTGTAGGATCTATGAGAGATTGCAACCTATTTACACTAACCCCCAGCCCTTTTTTCATTTTAGAAGTGCTCCACTTAAAAACATGTAGAGCCCACTCAATTTCACTAGGTGATACGAGTGGAGGTCCAACGATGAAGCAGACCACAGGTGGGACTTGTGGGTGAGGACTGCACATATAGATCCGGAAAATATCCATTTGATAGGATGTGAACACTAATCTACCTGGGTGTTTCTCACAATTAATGGTGATGTTTGGAAGGGCACACAGTTTAGAGTAGCATTTCTTGGTTTACTAGAATTGGGTTCACCCTCTCTGTTGTGTATATTTTGTAAATTCTATGCAACAGCCCACTACTTCTCAGTGTAACAGGCCAAAAGAAAGGAAGTGATGGATCACTGACCTCAGCCATGTGTCTGATCAAATGAATTTATCGGCATCTGCCGCCCAGAGGCTACCTGTCTTTAATGTGCAACGGGTGCAGGTACCTCACTATTGTCTGTTATGTGAAGATGCCCACCATACATGTGACAGAGCATACATTTTTTTGGAGTGCAGATACAGATCAATACTTTCTCTTGGCAAGTGGGGAATGTCCATTGACATGATTTATGTGCCATCACTGTTGCCGTTATTCCTCGTGCCTACATGACAGCATGTGTACCTTTCTTTTTTGACAAAATGCGTACACTGGTATTACAACATGGTCTACCTGTGTTGATGGAATAATTTCTGTATTCTCTCACATATGTGCATACCAACCTGTGTGGGGAATTGAACATTTTCAATGGGCTACTTTTCATGTGGTGCCACATACAGGAGAGTGTCACCATTGATTATGGCTAACATATAGCCTCACCCATCATAGCATGTCATATGGCATGCACAACTGCAGCAGCAATCAGTGACAAGATGTGTATGACTAGATATTGTAGCTACAATGTGCATTTCCATGCCATTGACGTGGCAGCATGTGGGAAAGTGCACTGCAAATGTGTAATGGGGAAGGGTTGTAACCTGACTGTTGGCATGCATAATGGAGTGACTTGCAGTTATGTTAGAATCACATGTGTTTCGGTACAACCATTTATCCACAAACATCTGGGTTTGCATGCCCAAAATGGAGACAGTGATGTATCTTCCTACTGGGCAACATGTTGAGGGCCTTCTATAAGTAGTGGTGATTTCCCTGGGACTTACTGATTCATTGTGTTGTGGACTACAAGGACATATATCCATGGCAATTTGCACATGATGTCTACAGTGTACATTTCCATTCCAAATGTGTAGCATATCTGAGCAACATTAGTGCTACCTCCATGTCTCCTTTTGGACAAATTTCACTTGTGAAGTGTGCATTGTTGGTATGTTTCCAGTGTGACATGAGTATCTCAATGTCAACTTCTCCACTGTACTGCACTGTCAACTGTACTGCTGTCAGCAACATGGCAGGTTTTAGAAACATCATTCCCTATTGTTGTGTTATTGTGTATGTGACAAATAGATGTCTGCATGTCCTTGTGTGGGATCTATAGGAATGGAGTTGGCATTGGCCTACTATTGATGACAACAGGTAATTGAGGTTTCCTCCACTAAAGGTGATGTGGTCTCCTAGGTGTTCAATGGTTACTGTTATTGCACACCTTCAGACATACAATTGTAGTTGTCTGAGAGCCTGATTTTCCTGTGGGAAACTGTTGACATTCCAAATGACATGCATGCATATGGTATGGTACATGTAGGGGCCACTTAGGTGTTGTTTGTTTTTAGAGCATACTTGACATCATGGCAATGTTTTCTAATCTGAGCTGTTGATCAAGTGTGATCATGGGCATGTGATGACTCTATGGGGGTCATTCTGACCCCAGCGGGCGGCGGTCGCCGCCCGCCTGGAGGGAGCCGCCATATGGCCGCTCCGCGGTCGAAAGACCGCGGAGGCCATTCTGGCTTTCCCGCTGGGCTGGCGGGCGACCGCCAGAAGGCCGCCCGCCAGCCCAGCGGGAAACCCCTCCCCACGAGGAAGCCGGCTCCGAATGGAGCCGGCGGAGTGGGTATGTGCGACGGGTGCAGTGGTACCCGTCGCGTATTTCAGTGTCTGCAAAGCAGACACTGAAATACAAAGTGGGGCCCTCTTACGGGGGCCCCTGCAGTGCCCATGCCATTGGCATGGGCACTGCAGGGGCCCCACAACACCCCATACCGCCATCCTGTTCCTGGCGGGCGACCCGCCAGGAACAGGATGGCGGTATGGGGTGTCAGAATCCCCATGGCGGCGCAGCAAGCTGCGCCGCCATGGAGGATTCTGCAGGACAGCGGAAAACCGGCGGGAGACCGCCGGTTTTCCTGTTCTGAAGAGCACCGCCAGCCTGTTGGCGGTGCTCCCGCATCCCCGGCCCCGGCGGTCCTTGACCGCCGGGGTCGGAATGACCCCCTATTTCTCTTTGCATTTGCAGCATCAGCCCAGGGAAGCAAATGAGACAGGGCACAGCTAAGTGGGGATGTATCTGGCCACAGGACCTTGGGTCAGGACACCACCAACACAGAGGGATCCAGTGGCCCGGAGGGTGAGATGGGATCTCCAGCATCATCAGATTTTTCCTCCAGTGGCCACTACCTAGTGGTGGCAGACCCATCGGGGCATACTCCAGTAACATCTTTGTCTGTCACTCCCAGCTCTATCACCACCCTCCCTGTTGCTCTCCACCCACTAAGTCATACCTGCTCACCCTAGAGAGTGGGGATCTGTTTGACACAGGCACCTCCATCTCAGGCCCGGTTACTCCTGCTGCCTTGAGTTAGAAGGCTATTGGCTTCCTGAGGAGTATCTCGTATCTCTGTGGGGCAGACTGCCATTGTAAATGACATCCAGGGATTGGCCTGCCAACTTCAGCAGGCCAATGCTTTTCCTGGAAGGTATTCATAGTGCCATGTCCGGCCTACTGAGATCTTTTCAGGCTCTGGCCTCCTCACTGATGGCAGCCAGTCACTCCCCACATTTTGTCCCCTCTCCACCTTCCTCTTCTCAATCCAAATACCCCAGTACCCCACCTATTACACAGACAGATCTGCAGACACCCACATCAACACACAAAAGCAGCACACATAAACAAGAACACCACAAAACGCACTCAACAGACACCCACACACACAACATCAGCCACCACTTCCCCAGGCACCTCCACCACCCCACTGGTACACACACCACATCAAGTATACCCACAGGCACCACGACACCAGATAGTGACACACCCACCATTCTCACAGACACCACCCGAACAGACACACAGACATCCACCACATTCACCATACCTGCAGACACCACCCCAACAGATACACACATACATCCACCACTACAAGCATACCCACAGATACCAACCCAACAGACAAACACACATCCACCACTCCCACGTCACCCAGCACCTCCACCTCTCAGCTCCCCAAGACACAAAAAAGCCTACACTCACAGACTCACACAACAGACATCACTCAAACATAAGCATATCTCACACATGCACACACCCAATACATCTACACTGACATACCAGACAACCACTCCCTCACCCTCAAAATCCCTGCTCCCTTCTGATGACCATTCCTGTGATCCTAAGGAACGTTTTTCATTTGACCTCACCCTGTCCCAAACCCAAGAGGCCTCAACCCACATCCCAACCTATCCCTTCCACCTCCAATTCCTCACCTGTCACCCTGCAAACACCCATACCGCTCAACCCCAAGAAGAAGGCACACCCATCCTAAAAAAGAGTCCACCTCTCTAAAACCCAAACCCACCCATTCCATATCTAACCCCCCCCCCAGATGAACCCTTCTGTGTCTGCCCACTCACATGATGCCCCTTCCTGTGGAGGTTCCCTGGCACTAATAGGAGTCAAGTGTTGGCACTGTACTCTGCAATGAGAGACTATAAAATGGACTGGCCAGTGGTGCTGGACAATTTACATTTGGTGAAGAATAAACCCAATCAGTTGTTTTTTGGGTACACATTTGTGCTGCAATTCCTTTTCTACCTTTATGTTGTACCTGATTAATTTCTGATGTCTGCCTACAGTTGTTGGTGTTTTAGCCAGATTGCTGATCCATTTACTGCTGTTTGCAATATCTGACTTTATGGGCAGTTCTGGTGTCACCCAAGACAAAGGTATGTGTTGACTGTACGGATATATGTTTGTTTATGCAATTGTGGTGTCATCACATTGTGTTTTGTTTGGTATTATGAGTATTTTATCATGTGTTGTCCAATGTCAGTATGTGTGGTGTTAGACATGCCCCCTGATGTGGATTGTACATTTGTCTCATGTGTGGGAGCTTGAGTTTTGTTGTCCAGACATGGTGGGTGTTCAATTGTGCTAGCTCTCTTTCCATTTGCATGTGCATGTGTCCATTTTGTTGTGTGCACTTTGCAGCTACTTTTTCTAGATCTATAGCCCATGCTGTTGCTACCGTATTTGCTATCTCGACTTGTACTTCCACATTTTGCCGATAGGCATGTTATTTGTCTCTATTATTGTTTGTCCCTGAGATACTTGAAGGCCCAATTCCTGTGCAAATGTTGTTTTAGGGGCATGTACAAAGCAATATGCGTCCCATTTCAACATCTTTCCCTGAGTGCTCCTGATGCTGCCTCTCCTAATGTACAGGTATTGTTTACATTGTGAGCTTTTGATATTTATCCTACAGACCATTGTGCATCCCATTGTCCTTCCATTGTTTTGTATTGTGGGTGATGTGTGGGTCCATTGCAGGGCTGTTTAATGGGAGTGGTGTTTGTGTCCCATGACACATTCATAAGTATGTGTGTTGAATGTGAAAGCAGTCCATGGCATGTGAGGAATGTGAGCGATGTGAGGGTGTTAGTTGTAGTGTTAGATGTGATGTTATTGTGTTGTGGGTATTGTGTGACACAATGTTGTGTGCACTTCACTTCACTGTCCCTGTTCCTGACATGGTCAGACGTGTATTTTTGTGTAGTTTGGCAGTCCAGTATGCGTGACCTGCCCAACGGGGGCGTTTAATGGCTATGAATGTGTCCTGTGTGAATGACTCAGACTGTGTGCACAATGAGAAGTGTACTTGGTGCCCGTAGCGTGACCCCCATATCATGTGTCCGACGGGGCGGTGATCTGTGGTTTAGTGTAATGAGACAGGTAGGTGTGTGCGTACTTATGGTTAGTTGCATCGATAGTGACATGGATTTTGGGCTCCATCAGTGAGCAGAAGTAGAAGCAGGACATGTGTGATGGGCTACATGGCGGCACTGGACGTTTTAGGCTGCCTGCAGATGAGATACTCCCTTTATACCCTCCTTTATCGCCTGCTGAGATGTGGTGGTTGGACTGCTGCCGTCATATTGGCAGTGTGCAACCTCATAATGTGTCCGGCGGAAACAGGGGCTCTGCCGGCATGTTTGTGGTGCCTTGTGACCATGGAGGTTTGTGCTGCATGGCGGTGCCTGCGGTAGCGTGGCAGTCCTTGGTCCATTGGTCCATAGGCCTGTCTGACTCGTAATACAGTGGCTCGGCCTCCAAGCTGATAGCAGTCAGATTGCCACCACCACCATGGAGGTACACGGACTGCCAAACTCGTAATGAGGCCCTTTGTGGTATTTGTAAAAGGGACAATAATGAATTTTGTTTTTTAATGTTTAGAATGATTAGATTCAAACCTAGAGCAATGTCAACAAGATTTCACAAGAAAACAAGGTTTTACAATGTTTTGATCAACATTGTTTTCTGTTATATTGATGCTTCATTAGAACTATAGGGTTGATTTATTTCGCATCTGTGTTGCCCCAACATCACGCAAAGTGATGCAGGGCAACGCAAAAGCTTATTTGTGAACTAAAAAAGCTATGCAAGGCCTGATTTGCATGACCTTGTGTGACTTTGTAAAGAACACAATGTGGCAGTTTGTGCTTACTGGGAGGCATTCCATGGGTGGAGCATAAGTGTTCCTGTGCATCCACCCATAGAGTTCACGCAATTCCAAATATGGAAAGCTGGGATTGCATAAAACTTGTACACATATCATAGAGAGGCATAACGAGGAGAAAAATCATCTTTTTTTCTCCTTTTTATTCCTTTTTCTATGTGTGATGCATTCTGCATTACACATACAAAGAGAAAAATGCCTCCATGGACTATCTTTGTGCAGGAAGGTATCTCTTCCTGCACAAAAATAATCCTGCCTGTAAAGCAGGCACTCTTGCAACATGGTGCAAGGGAGCCTGCATTGGCACTAGGTGCTTCAAATGAATAGGCACAGGAATAGAGTTGAAGGGCTACATATTTTAGTGGATATCACTCTTTTCAGTACTCTCCCATTAACACAACACGGAGCAGCAACTTGCCTTGTTGCACTGTGTTGCATGAAGTCTTAAAAAATCAGTATTTATTGGTGATTGCCATTTGTAATATATGATGCAATATATTCCATCAAGGGAAGTGATTAAACAACATGACAACACAGGTACATAGCTGGATTTTATAGAGCTGTTGGGGTTGTGACTAAGGAAATTGATCTGGCAGAGAAGAGGCTATCTATTGAGATGGAGGATTGGCGTCATGCCTCAGTAGTTAGTGATCCCTCAGTGGGCTTGGAGGAGGAGGAGGTGGTGGCCCATCCTGGGGGAGAGCAACGTGTTATTTCAGAGCGCGACCATGCTGAGAAATTAGGGGATTCCGGCGACCCAGGGCCTTCGAGAAGAAGTAAAAGGCTCTTGCTGTCTTCTCCTCTGGCCTGCCCTATGGATAAGTTCAGTCCTCCGCTGAGGAAGAAAAAGACACTGAAGAAAACAGTCCCCAAAACGAAAGCATCTCTTGTGGTTAATGCCAAGGAGTTGTATGGCGGCCCTGAATCCAGCGAGTTACTGGGCTGTGATGCAACCAATTTATTGTCAAAGTTTAAGGAGATGATTGAGGGTATTCTGTCTCCTGTGATGGCAAAACTATCGGTGATAGAAAAAGCAGTTTCTCTGCTATGTGAATTAAGAAGCCAAGGGAGCCAATTTATGGGGGGACGTGAGGCCCCGTGCTGTCTGTCTTAACCAAGCGAGGAGGTGAATTTACATTAGAAACATGCTGGGTCCCTGGGGGACATGCCTCAGCAACTTGATAACCCGACAAAGGTGTCTGTGCTCAGTCTGTGTTGGTCTCAACTACCGCCCCACCAATGGGCAGGGGGGCCATGAATAGATCCAGCCACTGCAGGCAACCTGACCATGAATCTGTGGTGGCTGGGGGGCTTTGCCAACAGCCGGATGGGAAGTTTAACCAGAAACCATTGAATAAAAAGTCTTCGTTGGTACGGCTGGATTTCCCCCCGGCATGTGCCCCTTATGTGGTGGTGATGACAAATGTCCCTGCTTTGGCCCCTGGGGTAATTGAATCTATGGCTCAATTAAAAAATAAAACTGACTATTGGCTGTGCAAAAACTGCAATTTTTCATGTAAGGATCTCGAGGATGTTTTGTTTGTTAGAAGAATTGACTGGGTTGGGCCTAGAAAAAAAGAGGGGAATGAGGATTGTGTTATTATAAATGTTAGATACCCCGGCCTGGCACAATGGCTTCTCTCCTCATATAGTCCTGCTTTTCCAAGGGCAGAAACAATTGTTATGGCCCCACTGGGTTATTTCTACAATCATAGGCAACTGGGTGCTGATCCCTCTTCTGATTTTGTCAGGATTCCCCCCTAGGCCAGAATGCCCTGCGGCCAATTTGCAGGAGAACAGTTAACAATATAAACTCTGACTTGGTAGGGGTGGATTGACAATGCACCAAGACGTTGACTGCGCTGGAGGGGGTGTGCTCGAAGTGTGATCTTATTTCCTGGAATATTGCGGGGTATGATGCCAAGTTATCTGATCAGACTTGGGTTAGGTGTGTGGCTAATTATGATATTATTATGCTCCAGGAAACCTGGTCTGATGAGCTGGCTGCTTGGGATGGTTATGATAGATTTGCTATCGCAGCTGTTCAGTCCCTTGGAGGTCGTTCAAAAGGGGGCATGGTTACCTTAATTCGTTTTTCTAAGATAGTGGCTGCTTTTCAAATTAATTGTAACCACCAGGGTATGTTGCCTGTATGGGTAATTTTTTCCAACAATTTTAATGTTCTGTTGGTAAATTTTTATAATGCTGTCTGGGATGGGGGGTGTCAAATTGGGATTCTCTTCTCCGTTCTCCAGGTGATGAAGTGTAGAATGGAGGAGGTGGGGCTGGAATTCTGTGCCATTGTGTCGGGAGATTTCAATGCCAAGTTGGGTCGACTTAGTACAGTGGTAAATCCCTTCGAGTATGACTGTGTGGATTACTCAGCGGATGATGTTCAGGATTCCAGAGGCAGGGTTCTGATTAAGGAACTTAGGAAGTTGGGCCTTCTGAATTTCCGGGACACTGAAGTAGTAGATATTCATCAGCTCCCAACGTTTGTGGGTAGAGGGTCTGGCACCACAATTTATTACATTTTCGTGTCTCCACTTTTGAAAGATTTGATAATTGGAGGAGAGGTGCTTGGGGAATGTATAAGTGATCATAACCCTCTTGCAGTGTGCTTTAAACTCCCAGGGGCTCCAAGTAAATCAGGACGGGGTGGACCCGCATCAGTGAAGATAAGAGACCAGGGTAGGCGACTTGGCTGGAAACAGGTAGGTGCCCAACAAGTCATAGAGAGGGTGGTGGGGAGCAACTTACCCTTGTTTATGGATATACTTTTGAGAGAGACTCCGAGCCCTAAGGAAGTTATGGATACATAGTAGTTAGAGACTGTTTATTTTCAATAGACAGTCGTCCCAACAAGCGCAGAGGTGGGTGGTTTGATAAGGCCTGTTACGATGCTAGGGCAAATGTGAAAACGGCCCTCAAGGAATACCCCAGAGATAGGGCTGCAGTGAAATCAGCAAGGATTAAGTATAAAAGGGCTTTGAGGGAGAGTAAGGAACAATTTAAAGAAAAAGCCTGGGTAGAGTTGGAGCGCGCTACAGTCCTGAAGGATTCTGGTCTGTTTTGGAAAGTGGTGAATAGAGGTTCTTTTGCAACAGAGACATCTGAGGGCTTGGGGTGTAATATTGCTGCGGAGGCCTGGGTAAATTATTTCTGTAGAAGGTTAGTGCTAGTAATATAGCCCCGGGCCCGGATTCCATCCCCATGGATTTGTACAAATCTTGTCCTCAGCTATGGGCACCTGTTCTCTTAAATGTTCTTAATGCGGCAGTTACTGTGGGAGTTCCTGCCTCCTGGAGAAGGGCTTGTATTATCCCCGTTTTTAAAAAGGGGGATCGGAATGACCCTAAGTCTTATCACCCCATTTCCCTACTTGACTCTTCTGTGAAGATTTTGGGACAGATCATCTTAAGGCGTATTGAGGCTTGGATGGTAGAAAAGGAAATTCTGAGCCGGGACCAGTACGGATTTAGGGAAGGTCTTGGCACGCGTGAACAATGCCTTAATCTTCTGATGATGATTGAGAAATATACGCAAGCCAGGAAGGGCACCCTTTATCTTGCCTTTATGGACCTCAGTCGTGCCTTTGACAAGGTAAATCGGTCTATATTGTGGGAAAGGATAAGTCAGTTAGGGATGGATCCTAATATTGTAAAGTTGCTCCGGTATCTCCACTCAGGATCGTCTGCAAATGTGAGGGTGTGGATAAACGGGGAATGTTCAGAGACTTTTAAGCTCACAAAGGGCATTAGCCAGGGGTGTGTTTTGGCCCCCGCTCTGTTCCTTTTATATACAAATGGATTGTCAGATTTTTTGGTAGAACACTGTAGGGATGTCCCTAAGGTGAATGGCACTAATGTCCCTGTGTTGACGTACGCGGATGATGCGGTCCTCATGGGCCACACTATGAATGGCCTCCGTAAAGGAGTTAGAGCTTATGCCTCTTACATGTCAGGCTTGGGTCTAGAGATTAATTATAAGAAATCACATTTTATGGTATGTGGTAGACCTTTGAGTAGGGTGGGGGAGCTAAAGGTTGAATATCAAATTGTTAGCAGGGTCCATGAATTCCCGTATTTAGGGGTGATCTTTGATGATAAAGGTTCATGGAAACCCTGTATTGACAGAAGGAGTATGCTCTTCCATGCCTCAGTTGGTGCCACTTTTGATTTTGCTGTAAGAGTAAGAAGTAAACCTATTAAGCCTCTGCTTGAAATCTACATGCAAATATGTCTCCCTGTCCTATTGTATGGTGCAGCACTCTGGGGGTATATGGATACCCAGCCCCATTGTTGAAGAAAATCGATTTTGTAGAAGTCTATTGGGTGTTGGTCAAAATACCTCTGGTTTTTGCCAGCATCTAGAACTAGATCTTGAGTGTGTGCAAGACACTATTCAGTTGGCTCCCCTCTTGCTATGGATCTCGATTTGGAGTAATGAATATGCCACTTTTAATAGAGAGATCTTAAGGGACTGTTTGGCCTGTGACAATGTAAAATATATTCACTGGCTGATGTATATAAGAAAGGTAGCACAGGATTTGGAGCGGCTGGACTTATTTGACACTCCTGAGGGTCTGACTAGGTGGGATAAAAATTGGGTTAAGGAGAATTTTTTAAGACTCTGGGAGGCTAAAAGAGAGGGGAAGGAACTAGGGAAACAATCGGTCAGGGATTTTGTTATGTTAAAGATGGGGGCGGGTCCTGAGCCCTATCTCTTAGCGATACATGATTTGAGGGAAAGGACTCTCATCACTCAATTTCGCTTAGGGATTATTAGAAGTGATCTTTGTTTCCTGTTAGGCCAGTATGGAGAAAAATCTGTCAGACCTTGTCCTTGTGACGAGGTGTCCTTGCAGACCTTGTCCCATTTTACATTATTCTGTGTCTTTTATGCACCTTTTAGAAGTCGTTTTCTATTACCCCTGTTGAGGCCAAAGGGTTTTGTGCAATATCGTCCTGCTTTTATGTGGCTGTAAATGGCTTCAGCTGCATTGGTGTGGAGGGGGTTGGAATTGTTCCTGAGGGGAGCCATTACTTGGCGCAGTAATTTAGAGTTTTTTAAATAATTGTTTAGATTGTAATCCTTGGTACCGAGGTTTTATTTGTTTTTAATTTTATGATTATTGTTATATTATTGTTTTATTGCTATTATGGTTTATTTATTGTTGTCTATGTGATCTAAGGGTTGAATTATTTCATACCGAATAAAGTCTTGACTACAGACCTTGTAAGTAAATGTTCAGTTTATTCTATGGACATGCAGTCTCACAGTTTGTAACAAAGAGAGCCAACCCCATGTAGTGTACGTGGAACCTGTATAGGTGTAAGATACAAAAACCTGAGGAAGGTGTGCCTACTTTAAATAAAATAACACATTTTAGATTTACAATTTGTTCCTTGTGTATTCCTTGTGTATTGCATAATGTGGTACACATGAAAAGGTAAGTAAGAAATTAATCAACCAGAAGTTATTTACATAAATTTTGCTAGATTGGCTATAGGCATTCTGAATATCATTTTGAGGTGGATTGTGATATATGTGTGTGATGAGATTGAACAAAAGGCATCTTAACAAGGTCAGAATGTTTTACACACACCTACCAAATTGTTTGCAGACAACGCTAGAATGACGAGCTATATAAACCTGGTTTCTCGTGATGATGGCTGTGTGAGTGATTTACGGGAGCTTGACATGTTTTACAATGTACACTTTTACAGATACTTCTTGATCTTTAACAGTAAGGTATGAAAGACTTAACATATATGTTCCATATGATGTTTATGTTGATGATAATCATGAGAGTCCTAGTATGAGTGTTATGTGAGGCTGCAGATCCAAGTTTTTCTGACCTCCAGGTGTGCAAACATTATTTTAAGTTTCAAAATTTTAAATTGCTGATTATTAGTTGTAATGGTGGAGCAAGTAGAAATTCATTCAGTCTGCACTTTAGTACATAAACTACATTGCCTTGACCATGGTGCAGGGAGTTTTCTCCGAGACTTGAATGACGTCATAGTTGTAGTCTGCATGGGAATCCACAGTCTGGGTGCATGATGCTTGAAAGAGGTAGTGCTGATGTTGATTTGTGCTTGCAATAATGTAAGATACTAACAATACTCATGGCATGCTGTTTGTGCAGTAAACATAGTATGGGACATGCTGACAGAGTGTGTCATGTGATTCTGCAAGTATAAAACCCAACAAAGGCCAGATCATTGGATTACAATATCATACAGAGGTGGGATAAGGATGGTGTTTCTAACCCTGTATAATGCTGCTGATAGGTCCAGAAGGATGAAGGAGAATGTGTCTTCTTTGTGGTTGATCATGGGGATGTAGTATTTATGACAAATGTCGGTCAGGTTCTCTTCTGTGATTGGCTGATGAGTTGGACTGTGAGACCTACATGATGTACTGTGGAATGAGTTGGATGTTAGGGCATGATAATATTTTACTTGCAGAGTTTTTTACTTTAATATTTCAGTTTCTTCATATGAGTAAAATCAAACACATAATCAGCTTGACTCACAAATGGTTTACTTTAGATCCTTGAGTATCTACAAATGTTTTTTCATTTAAAAAAATAATTATTTGCAATAATGTTAATTTTATGCTCTTGTTTTTGTGTAAAATCTTTCATGCATACACAACATAAAATCTTATTGTCGCCGCCAAAAACAATGGAGAAGAAGTTTTGCAATGCTCTGTAATAATGTTGATCAGAAAGCAGCACATTATACTGCATTCCATTAAATTGAGCACTGAAGCCATTCCATGGGTGGAGCCAGAAAGATACTCTGCAAACAGTCATTCATGGTTCTTGAAATTGTTTAATATATGATAACACTTGTACATATTTCTAATAGTAATGCTATGTATTTTTTTTTTATGTTTCTTGGTCTGTACAAACAAACAAGAGGCAATTACGCTATGCTGCAATGGTGCCTGTGCTTGAGCTAGGTATGAGGTTGAGCTTATACTAAGTATGCCAGCGCTACAAGATAGTTTGAATGTGCCTTATCTTTGTAGTGGTGTTTGGACAAAATATTGAATAAATATTATTGTATTACATACATTTTGCACCAAGAATATCGTGTTGACAGAAATATAATCAACAGAAATATCTAAGGTCATAATATAATTTCAAGTGTTTTTATATCATTGTCCAAAAAATTGTTTACTAAAATATCCTTGTTAAAAATCTTGTTTTCATGGGTTCCTTTAAATGTGTTCTTTTTATATGTGTAAATGTTTTTTGTTTTATTTGCATTTTAGTTTTTGTGTTAATATGTTGGAGTGGATGTAATGGAGTATTATTTGATTTGTTGACATATAGGCCCTCATTCTGACCCTGGCGGATTGAATCCGCCAGGGCCGAGGGCAGCGAATGCACCGCCAACAGGCTGGCGGTGCATTCATGGGCATTCTGACCGCGGCGGTAACGCCGCGGTCAGAAACGGGAAACCAGCGGTCTCCCGCCGGTTTCCCGCTGCCCATGGGAATCCTCCATGGCGGCGCAGCAAGCTGCGCCGCCATGGGGATTCCGACCCCCTTCCCGCCAGCCTGGTTCTGGCGGTTTACACCGCCAGAACCTGGCTGGCGGGAACAGGTGTCGTGGGGCCCCTGGGGGCCCCTGCAGTGCCCATGCCAATGGCACTGCAGGGGCCCCCTAACAGGGCCCCACATTGCTTTTCAGTGTCTGCTTAGCAGACACTGAAAAGCGCGACGGGTGCCACAGCACCCGTCGCACACCTTCCACTCCGCCGGCTCCATTCGGAGCCGGCATCCTCGTGGAAGGCGCTTTCCCGCTGGGCGGGCGGGCGATCTTTTGCAGATCGCCCGCCGGCCCAGTGGGAAAGTTGAAATGCCCCCCGCGGTCTTCTGACCGCGGGGCGGTGTTTGGGCGGTTTCCGCCCGGCGGGCGGCGTCCGCCGCCCGTCCGGATCGGAATGAGGCCCATAATAGTTTTTTTCATTTTAATTAAAAAAAATAATTACTGTAAATATTAATTTTATTATGTTTTAATGCAAGACATTTTCCAATTTGAAAACTATTTTTAGATATAGATTGAAATGTACACATTTTTCTACATTTTTTAAATATTTAATAATATTGAAATATTTGTTATTATCGTTTTTCTATTTAAAAAAAACATACATTTGTGTGCAAAATATTTAACATTTATTTTTTAAATGATGTTTCAAGATATATTAATACAAATGTGTTTTTGTATGTGGAATTGTTAACGCAATTACTATGTATTAAAATAATTGTATACTTAAGAGCATAGAATATATTGCCTTTTTCAAAATTAATTTTTAATTATGTAAAAAAGGGTTTTCACATCATAAAAAGTAGGTAATTATCGAAACATGTTATGTATTTATGTTTTTACAAATTAACATTCATATGTGACATATATTAAAATGGATATAGGCTGTGCTACATATATAACATTCAACAATAGTTTTATGTTATCAGTTTGATAATTAATAATAATAACAATAATGCATGCTTTATTTTTTGGTACTTATAATAATTGATATAATTTTTAATATGTTATTTATTTTATAAATGTTTATTTTGTATTGTAAGTTGTACATTTTGTCTGCCAACCCAGGTGTGTTCAAAATAGTCCATCATTGGACTTAGGGCCTGATTACGACTTTGGCGGTCGTAAATGTGGTCCACCAAAGCTGAGGAGAGGATGCCACCGTCATACCAACGGAATCCCTCCAAGTATATTACAATGTTCCTGCCGACTAGCAGTGGTTCCATATAGGTCTCAATGTTGTAGCACAACAGCACCATCAGATTGAGCACTGTCTGCAAAGCAGTCTGTGAGCATTCCGATGGCGCTGGGATGGGGGTCCCCTGGGCCTCTGGCCCTGGCTTTCCGGTACTCTTTCCATAGCAGGGTCCCTGCCATATAAAGACTGTCGGAAAGCTGAGTTGTAATCAGCCAGGTGACGCTGATTTCAGAGCCCCCCATTAGCCCATCGGGAACCACGTTCCTGGTGGAGATTTGGAGTGCGGTGGTCCAACCATCACCGCAAGTCTGAAGGTCCTCTGACAACCAGACTCGGGCCCTAGGCTTGTGGTTGTTTTGTCGGTAGAAAGAACTTCCTGTAAGTAAGTTGTAGTGGCTAGCTATCTCATTGACAGGGACATAGGCTAGTGCTATCACTTTTTTAATACTTTGATTATGGTGGTGGTAACAGCCTTGGATGACTGGCTGTTGGTAAAAGTTTACGATAGTTAAATCATGGCTTGTTCAAAATCTTACAATAATTTATGTAAAGTGTAGCTGTCTATATTATTTTTAATGTGTTTTAGTAGTTCATAGTAGGCACTACTTTTTTTACTAGGAAGTGAGGCATGCACAAATGGAATATTAGTGTTTTGGCATTCACCATGTGTGGTGTATATCTGAGTGAGTGATTTTCGGCACATTTTGAATCTGCCATCCATCATCCAATTTTTGAGATTGTGTAAAATTCAGTGTCATTATCTGTGGTGGAAAATTGGATTTGTATATCATAGTTTAGATTGTCATAAAGGAAGAAGGGTTCCTCATTATGCGTGATGGTTAAATGCTCAGGAATCTGAACATCTTGGTTTCTTTGAAGGGCAGGAGGGGTGTCAGTGGTGGCTTTTTTAGTTTGTGCTATTAAGTATTTTAGGGTGGTTAAAGGTGGTAGCTGACCACTGATGTGGTCGGGGACTTTGGGAAGTATAAAGTTTAATATTTTAGTTGTGGACTGTTGGGAACTAGTGTTGTCCTCTCTTAAATCTCATACTGCATGCATCACTTTGATTTCTGTATCATTGGAAGGATGGTTGTGTTTCTTTACATCAATAATAACATCATCATTTCCCGTGGCTCTCCCACAGAATGCATTAGATTAATATTTAGTACATATCCAGTTGAATGTTTCTGTGCTTGTACTTTCATTGGTGTAAGCATTGCCCATGTGAGAAGTAATAGTTTTCCTTTCAGTGATGCGATGTATCTTGCTCTTTCTGTCATTTATATGAAAATAGTGTATTGTTTATGAAATATTCAATGTTTAGAAATGCATAATCATTAACATGCAAAATTACCTATTTTGTTTGCTATTTTATACTTACATTTCTGTTCTTGCTGGAAATTGCCCTCTTTATTTATTGTTTTTCCCTAGAGGTTCTGGTAATGAGAGTCAGTCTAAGTGTTTAGTTTTATTTTGAACATTTGTTTGTTGGTAGTTAGTGGGGCTAAGGGAGTTTAGCTAGTTTATTCCCATGTTAGGGTGAGTTTGTGTTTAGTGAATGTTTTAATTTCTTTACTTGTTATTACTCTTTGCCCAAGTATCTGATTTCTGTCGGTTTTCTGCAGTTTGATATTTTCTTGAAGTTACAGTAATTGTTTTATAGTATTCATTTCAAGAGACATTTAATTAGTAGAGTGCTAAGGTAGTTCCTTTTAATTTTACGATTATAAAGTTAAGATAAATAAATCTTTTACTTACTTTGGAAGGTGGTTGTATATATCGTTCCTCTTCTCTTCTTTGTATAGGTTCAGTTTGGAAAATGTGTCTGAGTCTTGTCTTACTACAGCTTGTGTAGTTTTTTAAGGATTAATTAGTTACATTTTGTGTGCCTTTTATGTTGTGAGCTAAATTGAATGCTTAATTGTATTGGTTAATTTTGTTTGCATTTATTGGTTAGTGTTCTTTTAGTCCGATTTTCTTAATTATTGCCTTGTTATGGTGAATGCTAATCAGCATGTAATTTATAATGTTTTTTATATATAGTGGTATAGGTATTTTAATTTGGACATATGAGGGGTCATTACAAATTAGGTGTTCAGAAACATCTGACTGCCAAACTGCCTACTAGGAGATTGCCACGGTGCTGGTGGTCTCCCACTGGCCCCATTATAACTTTCCCACTGGGCTGACAGGCAGGAATCAAGGTTCCCGCCCTTCAGCCCAGTGGGAAAGGTGCGGCAGCATTGTTCCTGGCTCATAATTGAGGCGGCGGAAATGCTGCTGCAGGCAGGGTGCACCAAGAGGACAACAAGGTTGTAATCAGCAGGGCACCACTGACTTTAGCACTGCACTGGCTAAGCAAAACCAAGACCGCTGTCATCCTGTCAGGATCAAAGATCTCAGCGAAGACAGCAGTCCCCTGACAGTCAGACAGCCAGGGTTGTAATGTGTTGGTCGGATTGCCACAGCTGCAGCGGTCCGACCGCCCACTGCAAGTCTGGTGTTCTTGAGGCTGCCAGACTCATAATCAGGCCAATGGTTTCCTTATGTGTATCATTTTTGTTTATTGGTTAAATAATAAATCTTGTTTCTCTTGTGAACATTTTGATGTTTTGAGATGTTTTACTTTTTTGGGTTATTTTTGTTTATTGACATAATGTTCAGTGGTTATACTGTTGTTAGAAGAACGGTCAATTTTTGTTGTGGCTAATTCTACTTTTTTTATGTACAATGTTATTTGTATGTTTTTGCTTTAAAAATATATTTTATCAATATTTATGTACTTGATAGTTTATGCTCCGATCTTTGTGTGTATTTACATGTTTATTTTGCATCTCCTCTTTCTACGGCAGGACTGTTCATCTGCCACTGCTGTCTCTTCACTTGCAACATAGGAACTCCCACCCTCACGAAAATCCGTGCCACTCCTACTCTACTGACTGAGACCACCCCTGAACCAATCCGTGCCTCCTGATCAATGCTGGATCGTTCTGCAAGCATGCCACCGAAGTCTGGCACACCATCTTCATCCTCGCCCCTGACGTAACATTCATCATACAGAATTGGCTCACCCCCTCCTCTGCTCTCGCATTGCCACAGCAATGCCCAAGGCTACAGCATGAAACACAAGACCGCACCTACAAATGTGAGGTGGCATTGCCATCATCCACAAAGAATCAGTCCGTTACACCTCCACTGAAGTCAACACCACACTTATCATGGAACACCTTAATTTCCAACTCCACAATGACAGCAAAACAACCATCAAACGCATCCTCACCTGCAGACCCGACAGGATCATGCACCGGCCTCAGTGATGCCATCACATACATCATCACCCCCCCACACCATCAATCCAACCACTTCATCTTCTTTGGAGACTTAAACTTCCATCTGGACAACCCCACAGACACAAACTCCTCCAGCCTCCTGGAACAAATGGACAACATCGGCCTCACCCAGTTGGTTACAGACCCCATGCACAGAGCTGGACGCACACTGGACCATATCTTCACGTCCAGCAACACAGCTCACCTGGACCAATAACTCCATTGTCCTCTTCACAATCACAGGATCTTCTTGTACAACCTCCAGCCCTTTTAGCACCTCCTTACACAGCTGTAGCAGAGTGATGCAATGTATTGATGCTATCAACACAGCCCAGGCCGACGCTGCAACCAACCTGGAGCAAGCAGTCAAGAACTTCATCACCTGGATCACCAATGCCACTGACAGAGTCACCCCCATAAAACTAGCCAAAAGCTGCAGACCCTCCAAACAAAACAGCTGCGACACACAGGAACTCAGCACAATGAAACACAACTGCAAACAACTGACGAGAAGATGGCACACCAGCAGAGATGATACAGACTGAGCCACCTTCTAGTCAGCTGTCAATAACAACCACCAGCGACGCAAAGATGTGAAAAAGAATGCCCTTGCAGTCTGCACTGGGGATAGCGCCAACCAACCAAGGAACTCTTCACCTTTGTCAAAGAGTTCTCCTGCCCAACTGCCACAGGGAACACAATCCCTCACACAGGAACTCTGCAACACTAGCAAATCACTTCCACAACAAGATATCCACCATCTACATGGACTTCGAGCCCCAACCTATGACCCCATCTGTCTCCTCACTCCCACATAAACCTCCCCGACCTATAGCTCACCACATGGGAGCAGCTTACAACACTGAACACCACAGCCATCATAAACTCCATCCACTCTGGAGCACCCATCGACCACTGCCACCACCGTCTCTTCAACCTAGGAAGCAACAAAATCAGCCAGCAACTCACCATCATCCTCAAGGCATCCATCATCATAGCCACCTTTCACAACTCATGGAAACACGTAGAAGTCACACCTCTCCTTAATAAACCCTCCACAGACCCCAGCAAACTCCATCTCGCTGCTTTGATTTCCACCAATATCCTTGAGAAGGCCATCAACTGACAGCTCACTGAAAAGCTGCAGAGAAACAACCTGCTAGACAGCTCTGTGCCAACCACAGCACTGAGACCATCCTGATCACCGCTCCAGATTACATCCAAGCCTTACTTGACAGAGGGGAATTTTAAAGAATCAATATTGTTTACATCAATATTATGTCAGTGATCCCTTTGTAACTTTAGTTCAGTCATGCTCTCTAACTTTGACACAATGTAGCAAAGTGAATTACCTTGCTACATTGTTTTGTGCCACAAAAGTACTACATTGTTTTTTTATTTTTTTTAAATCTTCCTTTATTTCTAAAAACTCAACGCAACAACTGTTATATGTAAGCTGCATTGTGCAAATGTGTATAAATTTATGACGCTTGTTTACCTGATTTACTGTTATTTTAAACCAATTCCATAACACCTATGATAATCAAATTCATGATGGAGATCAGATTTTTTGGGGTAATTGAAAAAACAGAAACCTTGTAGATTTAATAATGAACTGAGCAGTAGAGTAGACAGTGTGAGATATAATGCATTTTTTTTGTCCTCATTCACTTTAGCACCCAGGCTCAGGGGAGTCACCTCTTGAGGTCGTTCAGAATTGCGGAAATGAAGAGAAAGTGAAAAGCAAAAAGTGTGGGGGGCATTTTACTCTTCACCAGTATCCCTGTTGAGGCTCCTGTCTAAGTAGGTCATAATCTCTGGTATGAACGCCCTTTACCGCCCCTCCATCGAGCGTGACTCAAGACCAAGTAGTGTAATCATAGGACAATGGCGAATTGCTAAGTACAATCATTATCTTGATCTTTCCAGCCATTTTTTAGTAGATCCCAAAACTGACGTTTCCTATTCTCCTTCTTCATATCTAATTTAAAATTATAGACAAGAGAGTGTACTTACTCCAAAGAAGAGGGGGAAAGGGTACAAATTAAGTTTTTGCAAATCTCTCTCCTAGCTAATAATATCATATAGAAAAAATTCATTTACCACGATCCCCATTTTCCATTAGTGAGTACTGCAGACATCCAAAAATAACTAGATGGGAGCTTAAACTGACAGTTTTTGGAAAGAATTTCACCTATTATTTCACCGACTTCTTTCCAGAACTGGGTAAATTGAGTACACTTCAAAAACATATGTAGATCATCGGCAGAAGCCAGACCGCATTTTCTACAACTCAACAGATTTCTGTGGTCCGGTTTGGAAAGTTTCTCCAGGGTCAAAAAGGCCCTATGGATTGAAAACAAACTGTTTCTCCTTAAAGCAGCAGGTTTAACTGTAGCAGACAGAAGAGTAGTGAATACTTGCCACAGATCTCTTATCTGTGTTCCGGGCAAGTGCTCTCCCCACACTTCTTCGGCAGAAGCTAAACTGCATTTCCTACAACTCGCTGGATTACTGTGTCCCAGTTTGGAAAGTTTCTCCGGTGTCCAAAAGGCCCTAAGGATTGAAAACAAATGGTTTCTCCTTAAAGCTGCAGGTTTAAATGATTTATACAGAAGAGCAGAAGATACTTGCCATAGATCTCTTATTTGTATTCTAGGTAAGTGTTCTCCACACACTTCTTCTGGCAAGGTGAATTCTCCATCTACAATGTCCATCATCAGCCAGTACCATCTGGTCACTTCCTTTTTCAACAGGGCCTTCTCATAAATTTGCTCTTCTAAGTCATGTGTGCCCCTCACCAGTTTTTTCAAACCCCTCATCCAGCTGATTATTTGGAGGTACTTAAATATGGAGAGCTTCCTCCCATCTCCATATTGAGGTCATCATGATCCCATTATTGCAGAGGTGCCCCCATTCCAGAATCCCTACCTCTTTCAAGGGTACAGCTAGAGCATCTCTGGACCATTTTGGTGACCCTGGAGAGTCCCAAACATGGACATGGTTACTGTAGTATGGTAGTTTGGTAGCTGTAATTAGAGCCCACCAGAGTTTTGCAGAGTCTTGTATTAACTTAACTCTCAATTTCGGAAAGAATTTGGGGTCTCCAAATTTGTATAAAAAGCCCTTTTGTGCTCCGCCACCATTTCCCATCATCACTTTGAATACCTGCCCCATCTGAGAATCCCCTGGTTCATTCAATAACTCCCTTGCATTTAAAATAAAACAACCCACCCATAATATTGCAGTTCCGGTAGTGCCAATCCCCCTTTCTCCTTCTTCCATCTCAACTTCTTTCAGGTGATACGCACTCCATTTGAGGCCTATATGAAACTGCTAATCATACCCTGAAACGTACTCATCCATTCCTTTTTATACATCAGAGCCAACACATTAAAAATGAATAAAAATTGAGGTAGGGTCGTCATCTTAATTAAGTTAACACTCCCTAAGATAGTCAAAGGAAGTTTAACCCAGCTGTTCAACCGACTGGAGTCCCTCATAACCTTCAGAAAGTTAGTTTCTGCTGTTTAGTTTATATCATGACTTATAGTGATCTGGAGATATTTCACCTCTTTTTTAATTGAAACCATGTCTGTATGCATATTCCAGGCAATAATTTCAGTTTTTTCATTATTGACGGCATATCCCGCAATTTTCCTAAACTCCGAGGCCGATCTTCCAGAGCGGGTATGGTCTGCCCTAAATTGGCTGAATAGACCATCAGATCGTCTGCATAAAGGGAGGCCTTTCCACACCAGTTCCCGCATCAAAACGGGGCTGACGTCTGTTCTCTTCTAATTCTACAAGCCAAATGCTCTATATGCAAGTCAAACAATAATGGGGAAAATGGGCACCCCTGCTTTGTTTCTCTTTCAATTTTAAAGGGGTGAGCTAAAGAGCCATTAACCAACACTCTTGCCTCTGGAATATGATACATCTTTTGTAACACCCTAGCAAAGTTCTCACCCAAATTAACAACCTCACAAAGAGTACTTAAATAGCTTCAATTGACCCTATCAAAAGCTTCCGTAGCGTCTAACATTATGACCGCCAAAGATTCTTGACATGTGTTGGCTAGATCTATTGAGCCTATCAACCCTCATGCCAACTCGTGCATATTTCTACCTTTTAAAAATCCTTTTTGATCTTCATGTATGAGCTTTCCTAGGACTCCACTTAAACTGTCTGCCAGGATTTTTGCAAAGATTTTAAAATCGCTATTTAGCAGGGATATCAGTCTATCTGATTCACAAGATTTCGGGTCCTTCCATGCTTTTAATATCAATGTAATTATGGCTTCTTTCCAAGATGGAGGGATCATGCCCCCCAATCCAAGTCACCACCACTGGGCTTTTTTAATCACATGTTGAATTCTATAAAATCTCTGATCCGTTTTTACCCATTGTGTATTTCCTAAAGGTTTTTGGCCAATATATAAGTGAAATCTGTATTTGTGAAGGCTCGTAAGTGTTGCAAAATATGTAGCTTTAACTTATTTACAGTGCTGCCCACATATTTCTTTTCACATCCACGTTCAAGCACATAGACCACATGCCTGGTCTCACAGTACTCGACTTCTTGATCTTTGTTTTGCCATGTTGAATCTCAAAAGTTGTTGGTTTAAGCCCTGCAGACACACCTTACACTTCAAACACTTCCAGAAGTGGTTCCTTTTCATTTTTAACTAACTAGGTGCTCTGGTTTATAATTAATCTTAAAGCACCTAGGCCCTGATTTATACTTTTTTACGCAAAACTTCGGTAACACAGTTTTGTGTCAAAAAGGTTAGCACTGACTAGCGCCATTTTTTCCCACGTTAACCATTGCGCCTTGTCGTAAGGCAAAAAATGACGTTAATGGAGGAAAATTGACTCTATTCTGGTTTTCGACATGGAAGCACGTCGCAAAGCGGAAATGCACCATTTTTGTCTGCAATAGCGTCAAAAAGAGACGCAAATTGAGCAAACAGTGCAAAGGAGCCCCAAAATAGATCCCAGAAACCAGGTGAGACCCCCAGGGAGACCCCAATCAACCAGGAACCAGCCAGCAGGACACAGACAAGACCGAGGGGAGGTAGAAGAAAAAGAGGAAGTGTTGTTTAAGCACAGAGGAGCACAAAATACTGGTGAGAGAGGTGACAGAGCATCAAAATCAACTCTTCATCTCCTCCAAATTGCCAATTGGAAGGAAAGAGGCAATCTGGCAGCAGATTGTGGCTAAGGTCAACAGTGTGGCAGAGGTTAGGAGAACAGTGACTGAGTGCAAGAAACACTAGCATGACTGCAAGAGAAGGACCAAGGAAAAATCGCACAGGAAGGCAGCACCCCAAACTGGAGGTGGGAGTCCAGCACTGCAAGAGGACATGGATGAGATGCAGGATACAAGGACCGGACAGTGAAGAATACAAGGAAACACCACAAATGCAGGGTAAGTTGCACAGGGGAAAGATATGCTTAAATATCAAGTGCAAGAAGGGGGAGGCCCAAGGGAAGACTCTGAGACCCAAGCATATGACACATGAAGTTAGGGAGTACCCAATAACAGTTATTATGATAAATAAATAAATCAAACAACAGTGCTTAACACCTATCCTAATCTAACCTATCCCAACTATATATAACCTACGACAGACCCTAATTACTCTATGCTACACTTACCTTACACATTTAACTACACACTAAACATTCGCTCCCCCACCCCCCTTATATCACAGGACACATGCAGGACAACATACACTAAACTACACATTTACTAACTATGACTAAACAAATATATATTTTTTGTATGTTTTTTTAAAACATATAAAAGCCCCAACAACAGCCCCCACCCACATAGTAATATACAAAAAGTAGTAAACCCACCCCCCAAACCTACTTATCCTAACTAACCCACTAACCTATTCTAACCTACAACTAACCCCCTAATACCCCAAAAAAGTTGAAAAAGAGGAGGGAGGGGAGTCAAGTTGGAAGTAGTGACATATTGTCATTCAGAGGTTGGCTCTTTTGAGTCTTTTTTCTTATATTCTCGAGGGCCTTGCTATTCTTGGCTACCTCCTGCTCCATGGAGTCCAACATTTGGCGAACCAGTTGTACATTCATCTGAAGATCTTTTATGGCACTCATGTCGATGGTAGCTGGTGTGGTTTGCTGTGTAATGGTACTTGTGAACACAGCAGCTGGAGCAATGGTAATGTTGGCAGCTGTGGGCCCCTGCACAGCAGGTGTGTTTGGTCCGGGCTGTGTGGGCAGTGTGGGTCCCCCTTGGCTGCATGCCTGCCACTTATCAGTGGATCACTCCAAACGACAGCGGCGTGCCATCCTCCTAAAGCCAGATTCCACTGCCAAAATGTGCCTATAGTGCACTGCCCTCTTCTGAAACGCACTGAGCTGGTTCTCATTCATGTTGGCAGCTGTAAAAATTAGACAGGCAAACATCAGTGTCAGCATTGTGTGGGGTATGTACAGTAAATCAGCTTACTATCAACATCGAATAGCACATGCACTCCTACTCAAAATCCAGGTGATACAATGGCCCTGATGGATGAAACAGCAATGCTGCCTTAACACCATTTCCCTTACACCATAGCCATCCACAACAAGATTAGGTAACAAACAAATTCAGATGTGCTTAGATGTTGAACCATGTGTAACACTGCTAAGGCAGTGTCAAATGCACATTGATCAGGGCCACTATTCCTCTTCTTAAGTGTCACATTTTCAAACATACATCACCTGAAACTTGATGCTGTTATTGTGAGTATGGGATGATGTTGTTCACCATAAGGATTCAGTGTTGATAGGTACCCATGCAAACCTGATCAAAAGGACCGTCACCTACACAGTGAACATCACATCTACCTACACGTTTGTTGATCCCACCCCCTGTGCCCCATGGGATATGACCGTGCAGATCAACATCTCAACTGTCCAGGTCATCCACCAATGCATGCCCACACATACATGGAGTCAGGGGGTGGATCATAATTTAGGTGATGACAAAATATGAAGCTGGTATCCATAGGTCTCTCACTTCTACATTCATTTGTCCAGGTGTAGACACCCATCAATATCTGATCAGCCAATCCAATTCCTCACACACCAATAACCATGCCAGCACAACATTGTACTTGACCCGCCTCTCACATTCCATTTAGTTGTCACGTAGGTGGACTACAAAATTATCTTCACCATGCTGGTGGACAAATGCCCACACATTCCTACATGTACATCACAATACAGGGATGTCTCAATTTGTCAAGAAAATGGTGCATCACTGTTTTGTATGAATGATGTTGTGTTCCAGTGCCATTACATACACAACGGTGCACATCTAAGTCACATAAGGAGCTACATGTGGCTTGTCATCACCTTGTTTACGCAATGCTGGCCATTGAGCGCCAGAAGCCTCACAAGATATGACTCTCTGCTCGTGCATGGGGAACCACTTAAATGTGATACATTATCACCATCCATCCTACTCTGCTTTCTGATCATTTTACAGCTCATCACTCCTAGCATTGGGTGCCGATATCATGACTCACTCACACTAAACACTTCAACACTACACAGGATAGACAAAATCACACTTACTGGATACATCTGGGTCCTCAAATCTTGCCACTTCACCTGTGGTGTAAGGGGGAGGTCCACCTGAAATATATGGATGGAAAAACATAGTTAGTATCACATCACAGTCACCACTTGTGGACAACATATGGCAGTATGTACTATTTTAGAATATTGAGGTATTCATCCAGGTTGTGAACAGTGCAACAGAAACACCACTACATACTCACAATGAGACTGTCACTCTGGGGTATGAGAGCCATACATCTGCACTCTTATACTGGGCCTAAGACTCATGTAGTGCTATACCCTGCAACAACCATGTGTGGCCAATCTGTAGAAGATTGAACTCCATGGGATGAGGGGGAGTTGGATGACAGATAAAGGACACAACCACTGTGCCCTGCAAGACAACTGATTCAGGTATTCTGGCTTGTACTGCAGGGCACACAGGAGCACTTTGTGGAGGAAAAGCGGATAAATAGTTAGTCTGCAATTCACATGCATTGAGTAATCCATGACTGATGTGTCACAATTGGCTAATGGCATTAAATGGCCCATTGCCAGTGCCCCCTAAGGCGGGTATTCCCGCTTTGTAAAGATAATGGCAGGGCTGATGTATGTGAAACTTTGACATTATTGTACCATACATGGATTGTCATACTTAGTTATCACAATCCACTCACAAATGGCATGCTGGCAGTGTTAAACCTTATCATAATGACACAATGCTGGGACACAGATGTTGCCTTGGCCCATGAAATGTGTGACTTAGTGTTGGATGTACATGACTATCCGAACTTCTGATTTGCAATGGTTAAATGTTAGAATATGTTAAGCCCATGTCTATAGTGGCACAGTGACACTTTATTCTGGTTGCATGCGACCTGTCCATAAGCACTGCATGCAGCACACCAACATATCTGCTACCGGCATTCAAGTGCAGTGAACAGTAATTAGTTAGCCAATGGAGTACTCACCAACAGGCCCACAAGGTCACCCCAGTGATGCTTTAGCTGATGGTCATTGCAACTGGTGTGGTACACCCGCTTCAGGCCCACTTTGCCTCCGTACGGTAGCCCTAGATCACACGGCCACCCATCTCTAGCATCAATAGGAGGTAGTGGGCTACCAGCCAAATAAAGCCTTCCAGCTCCTCCTCCCCCATTCTGGTCAGCCTCCCCCTGCCAGAAATTGCACTGGGGTACGGGTAGAAACAAATGTTAGACAGTACCATGGAGAAACAGAAATAATGAAAGGAGAAAACACCCAAAAATTCAATACCCAACTAACCCACCTATAGTACTAACCCAGATAGACACCTTACAGAACAATTACAAGGTAAAATACACTAAACACAACAAATTCAAAGACACTGGGACAAATGAGAATAAAATACAACAGTAAACATGACAGGATGGACAGCACAAGATAGACTAAATCGCAGGAAGACACCACCAACTCCAAAACACAACCACACATTCAAAAGAAGCACAGACTGTAAAGAGAAAGTGAAAGTATACCCACTGTAACATGCCTGTAAACAGGATATCCTATTACATCACTTCTTGTGCCCTTGTGTCACGTTTTCTGTTATGCGTGTATTTTTTTGACGCATCTGATATTTGCGTGAGCATTTCTGACGCATTACTTACGTGCATTTATATAAATTGAAGCATTATCTTTATGCGTCGATTTAACAGTAGATCAGCAGTGCAAAGAGTGCAAAGGTGGAAAATACACTAAGGGCTCATGGGTCATGTAGTTTGCGTTTGCAGATATTTTTGACACATTTGCGTCTTTTTTTTAACTTTAATCGTGATTGTGTGATTTTGAGATTTGTTGATGTATGCACTATGTATCAACACAATAATTGTATGTAGCTGGGCTGCAGTATACCATTTTGTGTATGACCACATGTGGTAGTCCATTGTACAATGTGATTTGTATGTGATTGTTGTGTTACACCAATGTGTGTTTTACAGAATCAACAGCATGCAAATGTATACATGTCATGCATGTGTCTGTATGAGTGACAACAGTGTATCCACATATGTATGGCAGTCAGTACTATGGAAGCGTCATGGTAAGTGATTGTGATTTGTTTTCAATTATGTGCTGTGTGTAGTTGTCTTATAGAGCATCACATTTCATGCAACATTCTCAGCTCAGGGATTGTGGATGATGGCTGATGCTTGCAAATTAGCAAATGTTGTACGACAAATGTCTCCCTATGTCTTATCTTGAGTATATGGATGACTTATGTGTGGACTACACATATGTCTGACATGTACATCTTTGCTACATACTGTGATTGACACACTATGCCTACATTCCTACCATTTCATGTATTGAACACAAAAGCCAGTTGAAAATCACGTTTTGATTTGTATTACAATTACTTTGTGGTGGACTTGCAGCCATAGCTGCATATGTTCTCATCCATTCTGATGTGCATTCCATAGACATGTCTGCGCAAAGTGCGAGGCCATATGTACCCTGTGACAGGACTGGGCACCATGGCAGCGGCAGGTGTGATTTCCATGGATGTACTGTGCATGCTCCATTTCTCCCATTGCTTGTCATACCTGGGCTAATCATGTTGGGCATTGTCACCAATGATATCCCCACCTTGTCACACATGCTGCATGTTGCCATTGCAAATCTCACACTGAGTTGTGTTAGTGGTCTGTTCAAACATTACAGTCTCACTATATTTGACATCCACTGCCTCATGTGTGGACCCCTCATTTAGGTCATTTTTAGACATGTTGTTGTTGTGTGTGATGTGCTATTGTTATCCAAGTTGGCAACGTGGATATAAATTATATGTTGTGTTCCATAAACTGTGTCCTTCAGTTGTCACATTCAAGTGATGGGGCTAATTGTAATGTGTGTGATGGTAGCAGTTCCACTCTTGAACTTCACATGTGATGTTGCTACAGTACTCTTCAGAATTGTATTTTTGACATGCACCCTGAGGTTAGACTAATAAACCTAAGGTATATGTTGGACAGATTGAAGACAGCAAAGGCAGATTGTGTGGATGAGTGAGATGTTTATTGACAAAATTTACAAGGTGAGTTACGTGATGATTATGTTAAGAAGTGACACCATTGCAAAGTTCCACGAGGGGCAGTGCTGGGGGGCGCGACGGAGTGACGACTCCAGCAGCACACAGTAGCAAATTGGGCGTCTTACCAAAAATACAAGAAGGGGTTAACAGATAGTAACCATTCAGATGTTGGATGAGAGAAATAAAACATGAAACGCTGTTTGTGATTTCCAAAGTAGAACAGTATCACTGAGAGCAAAGGTGATTCAGTTGCAGACCTTTATCAGGTATGGAAATGATAACGTATATCTACAAATAATGTGTATTAATAGGTGTGTGTTTGTGTATATGACATGGATACAACTGTATATAACATTGCAAAAAAATAATATTGTGTGAGATATGAAATGATTTATACTAGGAGTTTTTAAACCATGCATTCTGATTGCTACAGTAGAATGCAAATTGCAAGTAGAGTTCAGGTTTCTAACCACTTTGCAAGAGTTTGAGGGGTTTTTCCTAGATAGAAATTTTGTATACAGTACGCTATATGTAGGTTATAGGGAGCCTGGTATGTGCTTATGCATAGAGTGACACAAGAAGATACACACTAATGCATAGATTTGCAGACCCAGGCACCAACTAATGTATACAATGAGACAGCAAGGAACACATATATGTATACAGTAATACAACCCTAAATTCACTGATGCATATATTGACACAGTGTTAGAACCAAGGCAAACACTTGTTAATACACTGACACACATAGGCAAAGACTCACACATATAGTCGTATAGTGAAGCACAGAGTAAAACATACACTGAAACACACAGGCAAATTTTGATACATATGCTGACAAACCCAGGAGCACACTGGTACATACACTGTGACACCCAGACATACATTTATCTATGTACTGAGAAACCTACAAACACACTCACACACACACTCACACCCCAAGGGAGACTCTCATGCATACAATGACATACCCTGGCAAAAACAGATACATACACTGTCATACCCAGGCGCACACTGATACATATCCTGACATATCCAGGGACATGCTGTTGGGGACACAGAGACATCCATCGACACACTGATGGATACTATGACACACCCATGCAGACACTGATGTACAGTGACATACTGAGTCATATAGTAATCTATGGAGTAACAGGGGGAGGCGTACACTTAGGTATGCAATTACACACCCAGTCATAGATGGACACATATTCTGATTCACCCGGGGTCACAATTATGTATAGAGTAATGTACCTAGAGAAATACTGATGCATCTGATCATACACTGATACATACAATAACGCAGCCAAGCACACATTCATGGATAAAGTGAAGTACTGAGTCAGACAGTCATGCCTATGAAAATAGAAAAAAGGTTAGTCTTCTCTAAACATGAGAACTATCACATGGAGAGTGTGAGAACATAGTGATGTGATTGTTTGCATTACATTTAAATGCATAGGATGTATAATTGAATAGTATATATTAAAAACGTATACATTTCACTTTTTTTTTATTTATTTCAGACATCTATTCCTGCATTATAAGAGATATCAAAAATGCCATACAAATTCAAGCAAAAAAGAAATTGGGAAAAAAATACTATCTACTTGCAATACAGAAACAAAAATAACAATATGTGGGCAATGTTACTGAAGAAAGAGAAAGGAGCTGCTGGGAAGAAAACCAAAAAAACATTTTAAAACTCTATATGGGAAACTGAAATGTTTGCAAAATGAAGAACATAAAAATGGAGACGTTTAAATCACCCAAAACAAAGGAGAAAAATAAGGTCAGATTCAAAGCAAAAAATCAAGGCAGAAAGCAGATAGGTTAATCAGAAGACAGCAACAGTTCAAAGAAATTAGAGTTAGAATGTTTCGTGCAAGGGTAAAACCTATAGTGATGAATGGAAACATACCTCCTGTACAGACTTTAATGAAGACGGTTATTTGCAAGAGAACACATCAGTACCTGCAGTTGATTCAGCCTGTCGATGTTAGGAGTTGAAGGTTGGCAGTCCTCTTGAAAAAGAGGAGGTTGTTCCTAGAAATATGGAAGAGGTGATCGCTGAAGAGGTTCAGGGAAGGCATAGACAGTGCCCTCTTTACAAATGGAACTGTAGCGGTATTTGTAGTATTCAGCACAAATTTATTGATTAATTACAAAGTTTGTACGTGACTTTCCATGTAGAAGTCTGAAGCAAAAAATGTCAATTTTGCAAGGATCAGATCCATGCAAGGTTAGAAAGTATAGTAACTTACAAGGACATTCATTAGCATGTTTATCAAAGAAAAAGGGGGTCATTATAACCCTGGCGGACGGTGTTAAAGCTGCGGTAATACAGCAAACAGGCCGGCGGAAAAAAAAAAGGAATTATGACCGTGGCGGAAACCGCCAACATAGACAGCCACTTTAACACACTGACCACCACGGCGGTTCAGACAAGCAGCGCGGGGGTCACCGCCAACAGACAGGCGGAAGACAAAGTACTGCCCACAGTATTACAACAGGCCAATCCGCCACCTTTTCCGGGGTGGATTCACCGTGGATAAAAACACAGCGGAAACAGCTTTTGCAATGGGAAAACGCTCACCTTAACACACTCCACGAGGAAGGAGGGCACCATGGAGCCGGAACTACAAATACTCCCTGCGCTTGTCTTCCTGCTCCTCTATGAACACCAGCAACGGCGGCGCCGAAGGCAACGGTGAGTACTGCACCTATGACATAGGGGAGGGGGGAGGCAAAAGTCAGGGACACACACATGCAACATCCCCACCCCCAACCCGACCCTCGCACACTACCACACACACACCAATGCATTTCCAAACATCACAGTAACAACCCCCAACCCCCCGGAAGAATGCAAACACAAAACCAAATTAGTTGAACCATTGTAATGTATCCAAATACAATAAGCTCCTATATACAGAAATTCCACATTCCAAATATATACATCATGATTAGTAGTGCAGGTATGCACAATTCAATGTCCGTGGACCACTGGGCCCACAAAGCATGGGCGATGCCCACACTAGATACCTGTCCACAAACGGAGAGAACACTGCAGGGCATCAGATAGAAATACAACAGGCACCTCAGGGGGAAGGGAAGTGGGGGCACCTCAGCCGGATTACAGCACCACGCCAGATCCACGACGGGGCTCCATGCCCATTGATGTATCGTGGGGAGTGCAAAGCCACAGTCTCTCAAGTCTCTACAGTGGATGGGTTGCCCACAGTTCAATCCTGGGGAGTGCAAAGCCACAGTCTCTCAAGTCTCTACAGTGGGTGGCTTGCCCACTGTTCAATCCTGGGGAGTGCAAAGCCACAGTCTCTCAAGTCTCTACAGTGGTTGGCTTGCCCACTGTTCAATCCTGGGGAGTGCAAAGCCACAGTCTCTCAAGTCTCTACAGTGGTTGGCTTACCCACTGTTCCATCATGGGGAGTGCAAAGCCACAGTCTCTCAAGTGGATAACAGTCTCCACTGGTTCTGGAGGGGGACTGGTGCCCAGAGTGCTTCATCCTGTGAAGGACAGAGGTAGTGGATGCAGTTCTCCACTGGTTCTGGAGGGGGACTGGTGCCCAGAGTGCTTCATCCTGTGAAGGACAGAGGTAGTGGATGCAGTTCTCCACTGGTTCTGGAGGGGGACTGGTGCCCAAGTGCATCACGCTCCCCGTGACGGTCCTAGTTCTGTCACTGTTCCAGCTGCACATGGGCTAACGATGCTTGCCATGGCAGTCTTTGACCTGTTCAGCGGTGCTTGACTTTGCAGTTTCTGACCTGTTCAGCGGTGCTTGCCATGGCGGTCTTTGCCCTGTTCAGCGGTGCTTGCCCTGTTCAGCGGTGCTTGCCATGGCGGTCTTTGCCCTGTTCAGCGGTGCTTGACTTTGCAGTTTCTGACCTGTTCAGCGGTGCTTGCCATGGCGGTCTTTGCCCTGTTCAGCGGTGCTTGCCATGGCGGTCTTTGCCCTGTTCAGCGGTGCTTGACTTTTCAGTTTCTGACCTGTTTAGCGGTGCTTGCCATGGCGGTCTTTGCCCTGTTCAGTGGTGCTTGCCCTGTTCAGCGGTGCTTGACTTAGCAGTTTCTGACCTGTTCATCGGTGCTTGCCATGGCGGTCTTTGCCCTGTTCATCTGGGCTTGACTTTGCTGTCTCTGACCTGTGCAGCGGTGTGTGGCATGTCGGTCCCTCAGTGCCCAGCGGGGCTGTGGCTGCCGGGGCCCTCCAGGGCACTGACGCTGGCCTCCGGACCAGTGACGATAGTGCTGCCCTCTCCAGGGCACTGACTCTGGCGGTGGTCTCCTGACCAGTGACGATAGTGCTGCCCTCCTGGGCACTGACTCTGGCGGTGGTCTCCGGACCAGTGACGATAGTGCTGCCATCCTGGGCACTGACTCTGGGGGTGGTCCCCGGACCAGTGACAATAGTGCTGCCCTCCTGGGCACTGACTCTGGCGGTGGTCCCCAGACCAGTGACGAGAGTGCTGCCCTCCTGGGCACTGACTCTGGCGGTGGTCTCCGGACCAGTGACAATAGTGCTGCCCTCCTGGGCACTGACTCTGGCGGTGGTCTCCGGACCAGTGACGAGAGTGCTGCCCTCCTGGGCACTGACTCTGGCAGTGTCTCTGGACCAGTGACGAGAGTGCTGGCGGTGGCGTCCTGGCCAGCGGGGAGGATGGCGGCCTTCTCCGCCGTGCTGCTCTTACCAGACTTTGGAGACTTCTTCTGACCCTTCACCACCTTGGGAGGGGTCACAGCTGACTCGACACTCCCCCGGGACCCTTGGGAGCGGCTTTGCCGGCAGGAGTCTTCACCCTCTCCCATCGGGCACTGTCCAACTTCTGGTGCTTTACAGGGGGTGGACTGGCAGTGCTTTGGCTCCGTGTCACACTGGCTGCCCTGGTGGCCGGTGCACTCCACAGACCTCTAACACGCACCACTGGTACCGGACTTTTTTTGGCTGAGGTGCTATTACGGGACCTATGAATTGGAGGGGTGGGGGTGGTGGGACAGAGGTCAAGGTTGCTCAGGAACAGTTTCTGACAAACACTGGGATGGGTAGCTGGAGGGGTCCGGGAGTGGAGGAAGAGGAGGTGGTTGTAGGAGGTGTAACTTTAGATGATTTGGGTGCAGGTGCAGGTTCTGGAGGCTGTCGTGAGGTGGATGGATGTTGGGTGTGTGGGTGCCCGCGTTTGTGTGCTTTGGGAGGGGGCGTCACAGACACACTGGGAGAGGACACAGGGGACGTGTGAATGGTAGTGGGGGTGGTGAGTGCAGGTGAGCGGGGTGTGGTGCTGGGTGTTCTGGTGCGAGTCCTAGTGTCTGTAGTGGTAGTGCATGCAGGTGAGAATGTAGAGGAGACTGGGAGGGAGGAGGGAGACGACAAGGAGGGGGACACAGTGGAGGCAGTGGATGTTGCTGTGTCTGTATGTGGGTGATGCTTGTGTGAGTGCCTGTGGGATGTGTGGTGCCTATGTTGGCCTGAGCTGCCCTTGTGTGTTGAGGTGTGTGCAGGCTGGTCTGCTGGTGTGCTTGGGATAGGCTGGGGTACAGGGGATTGGGTCTGGGTGGAGGAAGTTGGAGGGGGGAGGCTAGACACAGGGACAATGGCTGCCATCAGTGCTGAGGCCAGAGATTGCAGGGTTCGATGATGGGCAGCCTGACCAGAATGGATGCCCTCCAGGAATGCATTTGTGTGTTGCAACTCTCTTTCTACACCCTGGATGGCATTCACAATGGTAGTCTGCCCAACAGTGAGTGACCTGAGGACGTCAATGGCCTCCTCACTGAGGGCAGCAGGGGTGACAGGGGCAGGGCTGAGGTCCCTGGGGCGAAGGTGATGCCCACCCTCCTGGATGAGGGGGCATGGAGCGAAGGCTGAGGGGCTGCTGGGAGGGGGGTGCTGGTAGGGGGGTGGCGGCTGTACCTGTAGAAGTGGGGGGCACAGATGGTGCCGCCACCACAAGGGAGCTCCCATCGGAGGACGAGTCCGTGTCGCTGTTGGCTGATCCGGTGACCGAAGGGAAGCTCCCCTCACCCTCCGTCCCACTGGTGTCCGTGGTGTGGCCCTCCATGGCCATGTGGGGTGCAGCCCCCTCGTGCTCCGGTGCCACTGTACCTCCGCCTGATGATGCTGATGCACAAAAGAACAGGGCGAGCACAAAAAGGGGAGGGGAAACAGAAGAAAGACATGTTGAGTGCATGGCTTACCGCTACCGTTGGCGGACAATACAGACACAGCAGCCCCCTGCACTACGCCGTACTCTTCGCCTCTACAGATGCAGTTCATGGGATATGGCCTACATGGCTATGAGTGTCATCTACCCACATAGATGACACAGGGGCATGTATACCTGTACTTGGCAGTCTACAAAGGTGGGGTGGAGTGGCACATGACCTGGATTCCGGAGGGCCTAGCCTACGGAACTGCCCCTGGCCTAGGGAAACCCACAGCCCTCCTCCCCCACCCAGACCACTCCACTGCGCGCAAAGTCATGAGAATGTGAGTGTACTCACCCCCTTGTGTCTGCTGTGATGCCCTCATGCGCCCATCCAACTCAGGGTAGGCCACCGCCAGGATCCGGAACATCAGGGGGGTCATGGTTCGACGGGCACCCCTCCCACGTTGGGAGGCCATCCCCAGCTGAGCCTCCGCCGTCTTCCTGCTCCAGCGGCGAATGTCCTCCCATCTTTTAAGGCAGTGGGTGCTCTGTCTCTGGTGGACCCCCAGGGTCCGGACATCCTTGGCGATGGCATGCCAAATATCCTTCTTCTGGTGGGCGCTGACCTACATGACATGTACAGAGGAAGAAGAGAAGTCATTAGCAACAGCACCGTCGAAGTGAGTGGCCCACATCCCTGTCCTTGCCATGTGGCACATGCAATCGCACTTCTACATGCTCGCAGGACTCTGCCCCCTTCCTACTGACATCCAGCCCTCTCCACCCAGGCATAGCTCATACAACGTGCTCCCTGTGTACTTACCTGTTGGTCTGGAGGACCGTAGAGTAGTGTGTACTGGGGGAGGACCCCGTCCACGAGCATCTCCAACTCCTGTGCAGTGAAGGCAGGGGCCCTTTCCCCAGACGCACCAGCCATTGTCTCTTCCAGACCGAGGTCACAGCAGCACTTGCAGTATAGGTCCTCTCCTTTCGAAGATCAGGTATTGAGTGATTGAACAGATAGAAAATGGCAATCACGTTGTGGCGGTTACATCCGCGGCAGTGCGTATCATCACCGCCGGCGCACTTCGTCATTGGCTCCTGGGACCCATAGGGTCCAATGTTAGCCAATGCAGCATTGCGCCGCGGTCTTGGACCGCCTACCGCGACGGTGTACAAAGCCAGCGCAGTTACCTCACATCCCATTGTCCCACTTTAGAGGTCAGGCAGCCGCCATTTGAGGGGCCCACATGGCTTCATTTACAACTGCGTCACACATACCTAGGCCTACACACATACATGAAGGATATTGTATTTGGTGTCGTGTTCTGTGTAGCTGTGGGTACATACCTCAGAATTTGTTGACTCTGTGGTCGCTGTTGTCCTTCCTAGGCACCGTCAGCTGGGACATGTGAGGAGATGGCGGAATCCTCCGGTGTACCGACTGCTGGTGGACCTGTTAACAATGGAGGAGCGACATTTAATCACCACCGACAGGCTTGACCGTGCCACAATCCAGGAACTGTGTACCCAGTTGGAGCCAGACCTGATGTCACCAATCCGCCATCCCACAGGAATCCCCCCTCAAGTGCAGGTGCTATCAGTGCTCCATTTCCTAGCAAGTGGGTCATTTCAGACAACAGTGGCCATGGCTTCAGGGATGTCCCAGCCTATGTTTTCCAACGTGTTGTCCAAAGTGTTGTCTACCCTGCTGAAACTCGTGAGGAGCTACATCATTTTCCTTCAGGTGGAGGATTTGGCTACAGTTAAAGGTGACTTCTATGCCCTGGGACATATCCCTAACATAATAGGTGCCATTGATGGGACCCATGTGGCTTTGGTCCCCCCCAACAGGAGTGAACAGGTGTACAGGAACCAGAAGAGTTATCATTCGATGGATGTACATATGGTATGTTTGGCAGGCCAGTACCTCTCCCAGATAAATGCTATGTTCCCTGGCTCTGTGCATGACGCCTACATCCTGCGCAATAGCAGCATCCCTTATGTGATGGGTCAACTCCAGAGGCACCGGGTGTGGCTATTTGGGGACCCTGGTTACCCCAGCTTGTCATGGCTATTGACCCCAGTGAGGAATCCCAGGACCAGGGCAGAGGAACGCTACAATGAGGCCCATGGGCGGACTAGGAGGGTGATCAAACGCACCTTCGGCCTCCTTAAGGCCAGGTTCAGGTGCCTCCATATGACAGGTGGTTCCCTATTCTACTCACCAAGGAAGGTGTGCCAGATCATCATCGCCTGCTCGATGCTTCACAATCTTGCTTTGCGACGCCAGGTGCCTTTTCTGCAGGTGGATGGTCCAGATGACGGTGTTGTGGCAGCTGTGGAGCCTGTGGACAGTGATGAGGAGGAAGCAGAGGAAGAAGACATTGATAACAGGGACTCTGTCATACAGCAATATTTCCAGTGACACAAAGGTGAGAACAATTGTTTTACTATTACATTCACTTTCACACTTCTACCTCTATCCTGTCTGTCAATTTGAAGTAGTATCTGCTAACTGAGTTGTACATTTCCATTACGGTTTCACAGGTGTGGTTACCAACGTGTGTCATCTGCTTGCATCCTTCATGGACTTGTGATGTGTGACATAGATATGTTGACATTACTATTGAGAACGGATTTTGTCACTGTCATAGCTAATACACATTTTCAAATTCACAGGCTGACTCCAGATTGTTTTGTGGTTCAAGGGTGTTTATTGAAGTGCTAATTATTGGAGGGGGGGCAAAATGGTGATGGGTGATGGTGGAGGAATGTCCATGGCAGAGTCCAGTCTATTAGTCTCACAGGTGCATTGCCCATATGGCCATAGGAAGTGGAGCTGGGGCAGTTCCAATCTGGACAGGGTGACAAAGTGGGACAGTGGGAGGACAATCAGGGTGGTCTCATTTCCTGGCGGGGGTCTTGCCATCTTGCTCTGTCCTGTTCCTGGATCTCAGGGACCGCTTGCAGGGTGGTTCTCCGTCTGCAGGGGGTGGTGTGCTGGTGTGGTGGTCCTGTGGCAGGGCGTCCTGTCCACTAGCGCCGGCGGAGTTGGTGGGCAGTTCATCATCCATGCTAGTGTCAGGGACCCCTTGGAGTTCCACGGTGTCCCTCATGGTCTTTTGTATGTCCTTCAGCACCCCTACGATGGTGCCCAGGGCGGAGCTGATGGTTCTGAGCTCCTCCATGAACCCCAAATACTGTTCGTCCTGCATGCGCTGGGTCTCCTGAAACTTGGCCAGGACCGTTGCCATCGTCTCCTGGGAGTGGTGGTATGCTCCCATGATGGAGGAGAGGGCCTCGTGGAGAGTGGGTTCCCTCGGCCTGTCTGCCCCCTGTCGCACGGCAGCCCTCCCAGTTCCCCTGTGTTCCTGTGCCTCCGTCCCCTGGACCGTGTGCCCACTACCACTGCCTGCAGGTCCCTGTTGTTGTTGGGGTGGTGGGTTATCCTGGGTTCCCTGTAGTGGTGGACACACAGCTGACTGACGTGTCCTGGGTACGGAGGTATGGGCCCGCTGGGTGGGTGCTGTGCTGGTGTTGCCAGAGGGTGGAAGGTCAGTGTTGGGCTGTGCCTGTGCGAGGGGAACCGACTGTCCCGAGGCCCACGATGGTCCGGGCTGGTCATCTGGATCCAGTTGGCCAGAGCTGCTGTCATCACTGTGGGCCTCTTCTGGGGGTGGAGTGGACACGTCTGGACCCTCCTGTCTGGTGACGTTAGGTAGTGGTCCTGCAGGGGTATCAAAGCATGATTATTGCATCTGTGTGTGTCATGGTGTGCAATGGGTGGGTGTGCGTGTACCCCAGTGCAAGCATTCCAGTGTGGGGGCTTGTGTGATGATGGTTCAGGGATGTTATGGGTATGTGCAGTGGGCATGCCTTAGTGATCGGTGTCCATGCTTTGTTGTGCCATGAAGGGCTTGGGGTTGGGATGGGTGGTTTGTGTTATAAGTACATTAGTGAGGAGTTGGAGTGATAGGGGAGGGGGTGAGGGTGGGGGTGTGTGATAGCATGCAGGTAGGGTTGGGGAATATGATAGTTAAGATTTGACTTACCAGTGTCCATTCCTCCACCGACTCCTCCGAGGCCCTCTGGATGCATAATGGTCAAGACCTGCTCCTCCCATGTTGTTAGTTGTGGGGGAGGAGGTGGGGGTCCGCCGCCAGTCCGCTGAATCGCAATGTTGTGCCTGGAGACCACTGAACGCACCTCCCCCCCGTAGGTCGTTCCACCTCTTCCTGATGTCCTTCCGATTTCTTGGGTGCTGTTCCACTGCGTTTGCCCTGTCGACGATTCTTCACCATAGCTCCATCTTCCTTGCTATTGAGGTGTGCTGCACCTGTGATCCAAATAGCTGTGGCTCTACCCGTACGATTTCCTCCACCATGACCCTGAGCTCCTCCTCCGAGAACCTGGGGTGTCTTTGGCGTTCCATGGGGTGGTGTAGGTGATGTGTGGGATGTTGTATGTGGTGATGAGTGTGGTGATGTGTAGTGGTGTGTGGAATTTTGAGCGTGGATGTTGTATGGGTGATGGTGTTTTGTGCCTCTGTGTGGTGGGGTTCTCTATTGCTGTGCTCTCTCTCTGTCGCCTTTGTCTCTGATTTTGGGTCGTATGGGTTTGTGGGTGATGTGGGTGTGTGTTTTATATTGTATTGGGTGTGTGGGAGTGTTGTTTGTGTGTGTATCAGGTGTGTGTATTTGGAATTGTCCAATGTTGCGGTGTTTTGGAGATGTGTGTGTATTTTGAGCGCGGCGGTGTGTACCGCAAATGGAATACCACGGTTGAAAGACCGCAGCGTGAATTCGTGGGTCGGAATAGCATGGGCGTGTTTCTGTTGGCGTGACAGTGGAGGTTTTGTTTTCGCCAGTTTATCACTGACCTTTGGTGTGGCGGACTTGTGTTGGTGTCTGAATTTCGGCGTATTCCGAGATGTGGGTCATAATAGATGTGGTGGAATTCCGCGGCCGCGGCGGTGTATTGGCGGTCTTCTGCACGGCGGTAAGCGGCTCTTACCGCCAATGTTGTAATGACCCCCAAAGTGTGCTAAAGCACCTTTCATCACTTAAGATGTTGGCAGTTCACCTCTCACAAATATGAAGTTTAGTTAGGAGACTTTACTATTTGAAGACTCCAGAGTTATGTTTAGGAGAAGCGAATATAGTAATTTTGCATGGTACGATACAAGAAGCAGAAAAAGTTTGTGAGGATGTACAGTTTTAGTTCTTTGGTTCTGAAAGTGATTATAGGGAGAATAAGGAATTTGTAGGTACAGGTATTGAGGAATCAAAGCACAGAAATTAGTACTGAAAATTTTGAACAAGAGCTCATAAAGTTTAACACAGCTTGTTCAGAAAAACCAAACTATGTTTGCATTTGTTGTAGACGCACTTACTACAAAAGTTAAACCTGAAATGTACATGTAATTTCCAAAACTGAATGAGAAAACTGAATTGCTGCTTATTTATTTGTAGAGGAGCTGTTTGACTTGCCCATGCAGCAAGTTATCTGTAAGTACTGCTATGACAAATTACAGGATCAGAAAAAAACAGCTACAGCAGTATACAACAGGTTAGAACTTGTCACTATTCCTGAAGAACTACAAGACTTAAGTGGATATGAATCAATTCTTATACAATCTGTACATCCATTCCATTTTGGAATGGACCCAAAAACAGGTAAATTACATCCAACAGAGTTACTGAAAGGCCTTAAAAGAAGAGTAGTGTATGTGCCATTAGACTTTAAGAAAAGTGCTGAAACTGTCAGAGTAGATAAAGACAGTGACAAGCCACTTATTTTTCTGGTAAATGGTATGCCAGCTAAGAATAGAACAATTTGGCAGGAGTTAGTTAATGTTAATATAATTAAACAAGCACTGTTATACCTGAGACAAAATAATATTTATTACAAAAATTTTGATGTTGAACCTGGTGTACCAAATGTGGAAGACAACAGTTGCCAACAAGTGGGCAAATAGAAAAAGTGGATTGATCCCGATCTGAACAAATTTATGAACACTACAGCATCCATCCATTACATTCCAAAGAAGTAATTGGTGATGCTATTGACCTATTCCAAATGAAGCAAGCTAAAGGGGCTCCCATAAGTGTGTGGGAAAAAAGATTAGAGCCTCACTGTTTTCCCTACTTGTTTCCCACTGGAGTAGGAGGTTGGTATGATGACCGGCCCATACAAATACCAGCAGCTGAATACCGATCAACACGGTTATATTCAGAGGATCCAAGATTCAGACAGTGATCCCATACATATTTCACCTTCTATTTGAAAGTGACTTGTCCGGACTTTTGTATGCAGTAAATCACATTCTAAAAAAAGTTGATCTTCCAAATATCTCTTCAAGAGATTTTGTGAATGAACTACATGAAAAGGATGAGATCTTAGACTACAACTTGATTAATTTAATGGCGTGCCAATGTGACAACAATGATTATTGGTTCAGTCGTCACGAAAAACTGAAGTGTATGCTCAGAAACCTGGGTGTAACAATGTGGTTTCTCACACTTAGTTGTGCTGAATATGCGTGGGATGACCTTATTCAGTTTGAACTTTGTTCATTAGATCCGGCTAATGTTTGTAGAAATTTCAACCATAAGTTTCAAGCTATGTTGCTTTTATCTGCAACAAAAACAATCCTCCACATGCTACTTGGGATACAAAATGCACCCAAATTTGGAACAGATAGTGATGAGTCTGCGTTGCCTTTTATAGAACAGTATGTGACATGTACCATGCCAAAACACACCTCTGAAAAAGGTCTCAGAGAACAGGTTTTGCATTTTCAAACACATAAATGTGGGAAGTAATGTTGTCATAGATACAGGTCGAAAGACATTTTTTACACAAGATGTCGATTTGGATTTATACGACCTGTCATTTCAAAAGGAAGAGTAAATAGCTTCTTGTATTCAGCCAGAAATACGCTGACACAGAAATCACCAAAGAACACATATAACCTAAAAAGAACCAAAGCTGCCAAATATATTGACTACAATCCTATGATTTAAAAAATGTGGACTGCTAATATTGACATACAATTTGTTGCAAAAAACTCTATTGCTGTGGCTTGCTGTCTCACGTCACACATTACAAAATCTGAAAAGAACTGAGATGAAGGGCATGTGGGAGGACATTTCTACAGAAAAAACTCTTCTCAAGAAATTGTATTCCTTCAGCTTGAAAATGTTTTCCCGCAGGGAAATGGGGTCCTATGAAGCCTGTGACAGGTTGAGTTTGGCAAGTTTGTTCTCAAAATTAAGAGAAACTGTCTGGGTAAGCCTTGGTCTAGCTAGTCAAAAAACACACTGTCAAATTCTTTCCCTGAATTTCAATATCTAACAGAGTATGAACCATAAAGAACAGACATTGCAAAGTCAAATATGTTGGATACATACTAACCAAGAAGAAGTGTACATCTAGAAAACAACTGTCTTTATGAAATTCTTCAAACCTACAAAAATAGAGGTAGGGTAGGTAGAAGCATAAAAGAAGGGAAATATGCAGTACATGGATGAGATTGTTGTTTAGTGAAATATGGAAAACAAAATTTAATTAACCACGAAAATCTTAGCTGCCAAACACCTGAGAAAGGAGAATGTTTCTATTTAGCTCTTCTTCAAATATTAGAACTTTGGTGTACTCAATTGGAATTACTTCGAGATTATGACTGCTATGAAGATCCTTTTAATGCTATCAAAGGTAGTATTTTGTGTTCCATCTTTAAACACTATTTACAAATGTTAAATGATGAAATATAACAGGAAGAAATAATTGCTGCAGAGGTACCTAAGGTAGTAATCAAATCAGCCAAAGTTCAGCAGCTTTAAGTCAGGATGCTCTTGGACAACCTATTATTGAAAATAAAGCTGCAATAGCTATGAATAAAGTGGAAACTCCAATGGAACAGGCTAGACATGAATCTGTAGATCTTGAACAGTTAATAGGACAACTCAACAAAGAAAAGAAAGATGTTTATATTGAAGTAAAAGACTAAATAGAACATGGATTTCTTGATGAGACGAGAGAATGCAACTGCTCATCATTCAAGCCAATACTATTATATATTAGTGGTCAAGATGGTACTGGAAAAAGTGTTTTAATCAAAGTTATCTCTACTTACCTACACAAAACTACAGATTTAAATTTAATGTATGTAGTAACAGTACCAACTGAATTAGCTGCACACAATATCAAAGGAATAACTTTACATAGACTACTTATGCTACCAGTTAAACATGACAATGAACTGGAATACCATTAGTTATCTGGTGAAGCTCGTCTTGAGGTGGGCAGAATTTTGAAGAAAATTAAACTTTGAAATATTGATTAGGGAAGCACAGTTTTCAAATCTAATGCTTGCATTTGTTCAGCTGAGAATGCAACAGATATTAAAAACTGATTGTTTTGGAGGAAAGCATTTGATTGTTCTTGGAGATGTACTACAACTTACTCCTATAAAAAGGACAGCCTGTTTTCAAAACTCTTTCACATGAACAGACTCGAAACTCATTGAAAGTATTGGCAATGTAAACATTTGACAATATTTGAAATACAAGGAACTTGTGAAAAATAGGCGTCACGCCTCTGATGTTGAGCACGTAAACATTCTAAAGGACATTAGAGTTGGAGTTCTGACAGATTAGGGAAACTGTTGTTGGAAAGTCAACTTATTAGGAAACGGTTTTCCTGTAAAAAGATGCCTGCAGAACGAATGTATATTTTTTGTAAAACAGGCAAACCAATAGTTTCTTTAATTTCTGCACTTCAAGAGTGTGCTGAATTAAATGAAGAATTACTAAACCTGGAGAATGAAGACATTTTAGAGATGACTGCTATTGACAAAATGGAACACCAAGGAGTAACAGTACTACTCAGTGAAAAATTACAAGAAAAATTTAACTCTGGAGGAATCTGTATCCAGGACTGCTGGCTAGAGAAATGTGTACGTGTCTGCAAAAACTGTTGAGTAAATTAAAGACGTAGTGTTGAAGAAGGATTGGTAAATAGAGCCATGGACAAAGTTGTTGGTAGCATTAAATTTTCTAACTGTAAAGGGGTTGAATTTTTGGCTATAAAGTTTGATAATATTGATGGTATTAAGCAAATTGGATGATATGTTGCACGCTTTTCACTTGTGAAAGATTTGTATGTCTGGAGAAAACCGTTTACAGTCTGCCTTGCGTATGCTGTAACTATCCACAAGCCTCAAGATTTAAGGGTTGCTACTGCATGTATTAATATTGTAAGTACAGTTTTTGAAGAAGGAGTGTAATATGTAGCATTGTCACATGTTTGGACATAATCTGGTTTGTTTCTGGTTGATTTTGATGAGAAGAAGCTTAGCACAGATGCCAATTGTGTGAGAGAGTACAACAGATTAAGGATTAAATATGCTCCTTATTTAGGACAGTGTCCTATTTATAAAAAATGGGCATTATGTCTGAAGCTGAAACGGGCAAAAGAATCAAGGAAAATTATAGAAAGAACAGAAAGCAAGGCTAAACAAGAAGGTGTAAAGAAAAGAAAATTGGAGAATAATGGAGATATTGCAGGTTACCAGTTGGATATCACTAACGGTGTAAACTGCTATGCTAATGTTGTTCTCAATGTTATCAGAACACATTATGCACAGCATTGTTTAATTGCTCTCAACAGTTTTCTTGTGACCGAAGTGTAATTCATTCTGTTTGAGGCATTCGATAACTAATAGACAAATATAGTGGATCTGACGTATTTGAATCTAAATGCGCAACAAGATGCACAGGAATATATTATGGTCATCCTTGGAGTTTTAGAAGAAAATGATGTAACTAGTGATGACATATTTGGACTGTTATTCATGGACCCATGAGTGTGAAGATTGCTCATTGTCATCTACAACTGAAATCCAATCTGAGCAATTTCTGTACTCAACTCTGCCGTATCCTAAAAGTGTGTCTTTTGATAAACTAATAAAAAAGAGTGACCAAAATATGACTTGTCCAAGTTGTAAATCAAATGTATTGTCTACATTGCTTATACAGAGAAGTAGTAATTACATTACGGGAAAGTTTCAACAATGCAGAGCAAAAGGAACAAAATTGGACACCCAGATTACAAACATTAAAGCTGGACAGATATCAATTCCTGCCACAACACACTGTACTTTGTCTATCATCTTCCATAAAGGACTTAATATTACATCTGAACGTCATACTTTATATTTAAAGAATCAAACTGGGTGGATGGAGTGCAATAACAACAGTTTGCAATTCAAACAAAAACTACCTTTCAAACTTCTTTCCTAATTCTTATCCACAATTTTTTCAGTCAAAGTTCTAAGAAAGATTTACGAAAACAAAATATGAGATAAAGGGCCTCATTACAATCCTGGCGCTCTAATGACCGTCAGTGTAGCGGTTGTATTCAGGACCGCCATGTTACGACTGTGGTGGTAGCGCCGCAGGCAGACTCCCAGCATCACCAGATTTCGCCTACGCTGCAGTCTGGTGGTGCGGGCGGTCCTAAGCTGTCAGCAGCACCACCCTGGGGATTGCGACCCCCTTCTATGGCAGCAGTTTCATGGCGGTAAACCCGCAATAAAAAAAGGCTGGTGGAGTCGGGTGCAGGGTGCCCCAGGGGGACAACCTGCACTGCCCATGCACTTGGCATGGGCAGTTCAGGGGCCCCCGGCCAGCCCCGTTGTAATGTTTACTGTCTGCTTTGCAGAAAGTGAACATTAGAACAGGTGCTGGTGTACCCTACGCACTGCAGCATTGCCGCCAGTTCTATTGTGAGCCTGGGACAATGATTTAGGCTGTTTGTTGCTGGGTCAGTTGGCCGAAACTGTGTTTCCACCCGCTGACCCTGTGGGAAAATCACAATGGGCCCGGTGGGAAGGCTTTGACACTGGCAGTAACCTACTTGTCTGGACTTCCAAGGACAGGCTTTTCCGTTCGCTGAAGTCATAATAAACCCCAAAGTCTTTTGTTTTGATATTTACTGCTTAATATATCATTCAGCCTATCAGGGTTCAAGTCTTCAGAAAGATGTCTAAAAACGAAGTGTGGATGAAATGTGGTCAAAGGTTTTCTGCTGAAAAACAAATATATGATTTTCTCTCTGTATGAATCATCACTCTTTAAGACATCATTCGGCCTATCAGGGGTGATGTCAACAAAATGATATTAAAAAATGAAGTGTGGATGAAATATCTTGATAGGATTTCTGGAATAAAATGACTATATGGTCTTAACTGGATGTGGATCATCACTGATTAAGACATAATTCAGCCTATCAAAGGTGATGTCAAGAAAAGGATATCCAAAAATGAAGTGTGGTTGAAATGTCTTGATAGGATGTCTGGAATAAAATGACTATATGGTCCACTGTTCACATGGATCAGAACTGTTTAACCCCTTGGGTGCAAAGGACGTAGTGGTTTCCCCTTCAACCCCGCCCCCGTGATGTCTTAGGCAAGGGTCGCTCCACAGGGGGCAATAATGTTGTTAGGCCTTTTCTGCCCCTGGGGGCAGATAGGCCTATATTGATAAGACCGATCTGCCCCCACGTGGGGCAGAACCCATTAGACACCAGGGATTGTTTTTTTTGTTTTATTTTATAAGGGGAGCGACCCCTTAGGCAAGGGTTGCTCCCCTGGGGTGGGCAGATCGTTTTTAGGCCATTTCTGCCCCCCTTAGGGACAGATCAGCCTATTTGTATTAGGCCAATTTGCCCACAAGGGGGCCAGGAACCACTAGACCCCATGGATTTTTTTAGGTCAGTTTCATGCAAGAGTAGTGACCCCTTAGTCAAGGGTCACCCCTCGGGGGCAAATTTATTTTAGGCCATTTCTGCCCCCTTTGGAGGCAGAAACCACTAGGCAAGAGGGATATTTTTTTTCTTTTTTACCGATGGGGAGCGACCCCTTAGGCAAGAGTCGTTCTCCTGGGGGCTACATTTATTGTAGTGCATTTTTGTCCCCAAGGGAGGCAGAAACCAATTGACACCAGGAATTTTTTTTTTTACGTCAATTTCATGCACGGGGAGCGACCCCTTAAGCAAGGGTTACTTTAATGGGAGGCAAATTTATTTCAGGCCATTTCTGCCCTGCTTGGGGGCAGATCGGGCTATTTTTTAAAGGCTCATCTGCCACCCAGAGGGGCAGAAATCCCACCAGACACATGGGAAGAATGTTTTTCAAAAATTCGAGGGTGGGGGTATGGCCATACCCCCACCCCAAATAAATGGGGACAAAGTTGTTCTACCCACCGGTGGGCAGACGAGGCAATTACCCCTGATCCGCTCCCGGGGAAGCCTACTAGATGCCAGGGAATTTTTTTTAAAAATGGGGTGGTGGCTACCAACCAGTATGGGCATGGTTATGCCCCCACCCCAACTGAAGGGGTTAACAGTCTTTCAACTCTCCCCCGCACACTAAAACATCTTATCCCACAGCAAGCAAGAGGACATTTGATGATTTGGGGTTTTGGTTTTAAATTTGGGCCAGGAGAGCTTGTCAAACTCCCAAAATCATCCCACTTGGAATTGTGAGGGCTGCACTTTTTGGACTTTGAGACATTGTCATGTAGAAAAATCCACAAGACCTAGGCACATCTGAAAACTAAACATCTGGGTGAGTCCAGGGTGGTGTGCTTCACATGCACCTGCACCATTTTCTTACCCACAATGGCCTGCAAACCTCCAGCTTTGCTGGAAATCACAAATTTGTCCCACATTTTTGTGATGGAAAGTTCCAGAATCTGTAGGAATCACCCTATCACCCAGCATTGTCGCATCTATACCGATGAAAATTCTGCCCCACTTGTCAGCCTAAAAACATTTTTCAAACTGCCCTTTAGGACCGGCTTTGGTTCCCCTTCATTTTCAACATATTTTTGGCTCTTCCCTGTCACAGGCACTTGGCCCACGTACACTAGTGAGGTATCATTTTTACAGGGAGACTGAGGGGAATGTTAAGTGGTAGATCATTTCTGCTGGTGCGGTTTGGGCGAATTTGATTTTTTAGCTTAATTTGAGGTTTGCTGAGGATTCAGGGGGATCCACGCAAGTCACACCTCCCTGGACTCCCTCGGGTGTCTAGTTTTAAGAAATGTTTGGGTTTGGTAGGTTACCCTATATGGCTGCTCAGCCCAGGACCAAAAATTCAGGTGCCTCCCCCACAAAAACAGGTAGTTTTGTATTTGATAATTTTGATGTGTCCACATAGGGTTTTAGGGCATTTTGTTTTCACGGGCGCTAGGCCTACCTACACAAGTGAGGTACCATTTTTATCAGGAGTCTAGGGGGAGTGCTGGGTGGAAGGAAATGTGTGGCTCTGCTCAGATTCCAGAACTTTCTGTCACCAAAATGTGAGGAAAAGATGTTTTTTTGCCAAATTTTGAGGTTTGCAAAGGATTCTGGGTAACAGAACCTGGTGAGAGCCCCACAAGTCACCCCATCTTGGATTCCCCTAGGTGTCTAGTTTGTAAAAATGCACAGCTTTGGTAGGTTTCCTTAGATGCCGGCTGAGCTAGAGGCCAAAATCCACAGCTAGGCACTTTGCAAAAAACAGCTACTGTTTTCTTTGGGAAAATGTGATGTGTCCACATTGTGTTTTGGGGCATTTCCTGCTGTGGCAACTAGGCCTACCCACACACGTGAGGTACCATTTTTATTGGGAGACTTAGGGGACTGCTGGGTGGAAGGAAATGTGTGTCTCCTCTAAAATTCCAGAACTTTCTGTCACCAAAATGAGAGGAAAAAGTGTTTTTTGGCCACATTTTGAGGTTTGCAAAGGATTCTGGGTAACAGAACCTGGTGAGAGCCCCACAAGTCACCCCATCCTAAATTCTCCTAGGTGTCTAGTTTTCAAAAATGCATAGGTTTTGTAGGTTTCCCTTGGTGCCGGCTGAGCTAGAGGCTAAAATCCACAGCTAGACACTTTACAAAAAACACAACAGATTTCAATGTAAAAATGTGATGTGTTCATGTTGCGTTTCTTGTCGCAGCCACTAGGCCTCCTTATACAAGTGAGGTACCATTTTATCGGGAGACTTGGGGAAACACAGAATAGAAGAACACGTGTTATTGCCCCTTGTCTTTCTCTACATTTTTTCCTTCCAAATGTAAGACAGTGTGTAAAAGAGACGTCTATTTGAGAAATATACTGTAATTCACATGCTAATATGGGGACCCCGTAATTCAGAGATGTGCAAATAACCACTACTTCTCAACACCTTCGCCTATGCCTATTTTGGAAATACAAAGGTTTCCTTGAAACCTATTTTTCACTTTTTATATTTCAGCAAATTAATTGCTGTATACCCGGTATACAATGAAAACCCATTGCAAGGTGCATCTCGTTTATTGGCTCTGAGTACCTAGGGTTCGTAATGAACCCACAAGCCCCATAGATCCCCGCAACCAGAAGAGTCCGGTACACATAATGGTAAATTGCTTAAAATTTTTTTACATCACAGGAAAAAGTTACAGAGTAAAACGTGGAGACAAATGGCCGTTTTTTACCTCAATTTCAACATTTTTTTATTTCAGCGGTTATTTTCTGTAGGAAAACTTTGTAGACTCTACACAAATGACCCCTTGCTGAATTCAGAATTTTGTCTACTTTTTAGAAACGTTTAGCTCTCCGGGATCCAGCATTGGTTTCTCACTCATTTCTGTCACTAACTGGAAGGAGGCTAAAAGCACAAAATATTGTAAAAATGGGGTATGTCCCAGCAAAATGCCAAAACTGTGTTAAAAAATTGGGTTTTCTGATTCAAGTCTGCCTGTTCCTGAAAGGTGGGAAGATGGTGATTTTAGCACCAAAACCCCTTTGTTGTTGCCATTCAGAGAAAAAACACAAGCCTTCTTCTGCAGCCCTTTTTTACAATTTTGTTGAAAAAAATGAAATTGTTGATGTATTATGGCTAATTTCTTGGTCTTCTCCAGGGGAACCCAAAAAGTCTGAGTACCTCTAGAATCCCTAGGACGTTGGGAAAAAAAGGACGCAAATTTGGTGTGGGTAGCTGTGGACAAAAGGTTATGAGGACCTAAGCACGATCTGCGCCAAAAAGCCAAAAAAAAGGCCTGCCACTTGAGGGGGAAAAGGCCTGGCAGCTAAGGGGTTAAGACATCATTTGGGCTATTAGGGGTGAAGTTAACAAAGTGATATCTAAAAACGAAGTGTGGCTGAAACATCTTCATAGGATTTAAGGAAGAAAATTAATATATATCTTCTCACAATGTGAGTTATCATTGTTTAAGGCATGATTTGGACTAGCAGGGGTCGAAAATTCAAGAGTGGATTATATGCATTTGTAGTTTTGTATCAGCTATAATACTAACCAAATTATTTTTAACATACAATTTTTTTGTTAATATATTAATTGTGGCTTAATCAAATAAAGTAACAATAGTGTAGTGAGTTCACATTCATAGTATAACTAACTTGTAGTAAAATACTGTGGAGACATGTTTTTTTCCTACTAAATGATTGTTTTTCCCTACGCGTCAATGATGATTACACAGTTCTCTGTTTATAGGTAATAGTATGAGGACTGAGAAAAAGAAAGAGGGAAAATAAAATGTTTTAGTATAATGTCATATACTTCTATAGCATAATTAATATATACTGCCTTATAGATTTGTATTCTTCTTTTTTCAAATGTATTTGGAGACACATGTCATCAAATTTTTAAGAAATCGCTATTTCCGAGTCGCAATTAGTCATGTAAAAAATAGCGATTCGTAAATAGCGATTTCTTAAAAATAGCTATTTGTGGTTTGCGAGGCCCATTTATCGAATCGCAATTTGCATTATCGCAAAATTGCGATTTTTTTGCGATTCGGTAAAAAATCGCAAATTGTGAGAAGGTTCGAGAATGCACACCTGGAGGAGCCTGATGACATCACCAGCAGGAAATGAGTCATCCCAGGCAGTTTCAGGTGCCACACCCAAACCAGCATCCTGAGAGAGAGCAGCCTAGCCACACGGAGCAGCACTCAGAAGGAGCAAGAACACCTGAGCCAGGATGGACACCCCAGGCCAAGCACAGGAGAAGGCTGAAAGGAAGAGCAAGCTGAAATTCAGCGAACAGGAGCTTGAGGTTCTAACTGAGGAGGTGGTGAGAAGCCATGACCGCCTGTTTGGAAAAGCTCATTCCAGGTGCCTGAGAGTGAAAAGAGGAGATTATGGCTGGACATACAGTCCAAAATCTGCGCCATTGGAGTGGTACAGCGCTCCATCAAAGAGATCAAAAAAAGGTGGTAAGACCTGCTCTCCCGTGCAAAAGGAGAGGTTGGCAAGCAGACTTGCGGAGGCCAGGGGTACAGGTGGCGGACCACCAACAGAGGCACCATCAACACCACTGGAGGACCTAGTGGAGTCCACACTCCTCCCTGAAGCTGTGACTGGGGTCACAGACATCGACACCTCCGGCACACCGAGTACCAGCCAAGGTAGGCGCAATATTGTATATGTATATGCACAAAAGCCCCTTAGGAATTAGCATGTAATGTGAAACAGTGTGTGAAGTAGTCCAGTCCACATCTTAGAAGCAGCACAACAATGCATTATGGGAGTGGCAGTCCACAAACTAGAACTGAAAGTAGCACAACAATGTAATTAAGTATAGTGACACCCAAAGTAACACAACACACACAACACCGTGTAGAGGAGTACCTGTACCTTTATTGCCATTGTCTGACAGATAATGTAACATACAGAACTGACATGCTGCATATTGTTGTTGCAGGTGGGCCAGGACCAGCAGCCACACCATCTACATGTGTAGGAGAGACAGACACCCATCAGCCCTCAGATTCCAACACCAGTGGGTCCCTCCACATGTCGACTGTCCGACGCAGGCCCAGAGCACTGCCACTGCCAGAGCTCAGCAACGACTCTGATGAGCAGCAGGAAGGGCCAAGCACACCATCAGCACCAGACAGGCGCATCCAGATTCCGGAGGGCAGGGGTCAGCCAACAACAGCACCACGCAGGATTGCGACGGAGTCCCGGGCACAACATCATGAGGCAGGTGAGGGTCCCTCCTTATTCGGGGGCCTTGAAGCTGCTGTGTTGCAGCAGCAGCGTCTGCAAAATAAGCAGATCCTTAGTTTAGACCGAAACCTGCGCAAACACAACCGCAACATGATGGGCCTGCATCGCCAACTGGACGCACTCAATGGTAATATTGTACAGCTGCGTGAGGGACAGGTGCAGGCTTCACAGGACACCAGGGACCTTACAAGTGCTGTCTGTGACCACTGCCAGGAGCTGCGCCATGAGAGGGTGAGCCGGCGCAGATAGGAGCACAGATTCCGGACAATGTTTGGCAGCTACTGCCGGTCCTCTAACAGGATGGCAAATTCTACTGCAATGATCGCCCGTCGCGCAGTGGCTGCGCAAGTGGAGGCTGCACATAGCAGCAGGGACGTTGTCCAGGGACTTGTTCAGATCACAAATGTGATAGAACACATAATGGGACAAAGATCAGCCACTCCAAGTGAGGTAGCACTGGGGGACACTGAGGACAGCTCCAGCCTCAGCAGTGTTGCCGTACCAGCAGCAGACACCAGACGGCGCAGTGGCAGGCACAGCACTGCCACTGAAGGTGACAATAGAGGTGCCAGTGACGTAACTGGGCACCGAGTGGTGTGCGTGGGAGAAAAAAATGACTCTTGCTGCCATTAGACTGCTGTTGCCACTATGAGGAAATAGTGCATTACTCTGGTCATTAGTTGTTTTGTGTTTGTCACATCACCTGTTTCATTTATTACTCACTCATACATTACCTGACGTAAGGTAATAAATTTATATCACTACAGGTACAGTTCTCAGTGGATTTGTGTCATTCATACTCACGTCTAAAATGGTTCTGTGTGATGTCGGCACGCTTCCGCCTTCCCTCTGCTGCACTGGTCCTGTCTGCTGGCTGTAGAGGTGGTATGGGATCGTCATCCTCATCAGATTCAGTGTCACTGATTTCTACAGGTATGCCCTGGGTTGTAGCTATATTGTGCAAGATTGCACAAGTAGCCACTATTCTACATGTTGTCTCTGGACTGTACTGTCGTGCCCCTCCACTTTTGTGGAGGCACCGGAAGCGACTCTTCAGCAGTCCAAATGTGCGCTCCACCACGTTGTGGGTTGCCCTGTGTGCTGCATTGTATCTCCGTTCAGCTGGTGCTGTAGGATTGAGGTAGGGCGTCATCATGTAGGTGCGCACTGCGTAGGCACAGTCTCCTGGAAGGAACAGAGGGTATAATGAGTAAGTGAGCCATCTGACGTCACAACAGCATCAATGCGCCAGTGTACAGAGGGACAATACCTAGTAGATATCCTTCACCAAACTCCCCAGCTAGCAGTCTTGTGTGAATGCCGCTGTGGCGAAAGATGTACGAATCAAGTGTGCTCCCTGGGTACCTGGCCACGAGATCAGTTATGATATAGGAGGTATTGCATATCACCTGAATATTCATGGAATGTTGGCATTTACGGTTTCAGTACACATACTCTGTGGCTGATGGTGGACATATTGCCACATGTGTGCCATCCATGGCACCTAGGACGTGGGGGAACTGTGCTGTCTGGTAAAACTCTATTTTTGTCTGCTGTATTTCCTGTGGGGTGTGGGGGAATCTGATGTACTGTTGTAGTTTGCTCAGCATGGCGTTGATGAAAGAAGTAAAAAATCTGGAGAGGGAACTCTGTGAGACCCCTCCAGCTGTTGCTATGACCCCTTGATAGCTCCCTGAGGTGAGTAGGTGTAGGGAGCATAATACCTGCACAAGGGTGGATATGCTATGACTCCTATGTGTTGCGCGCTGCAGTATGGGTTGTAGCTCAGCTATCAGGTCAAGTATCATGGCTGAGTTCAACCTATACCTCTCATATATTTCCTCCTCTGTCAGGTCAAAAAGTGTAATGCGCACTCTGAAAATGCGCTCCTGTCTCCTCCTCCCTCTCCTCAAACCTGCCATGATCCTCATCCTCCTCGCCATTACGTAGAGTGCAGCCATTGTTGGGAAGAGTCTGAGGCATTCTGGGCTTCTTTATATAGGTTGCACCTGTTTACCACCTGGTTTCAGTTCATGGTATTTTGCATGTGCAAAATGCCATTTGGCGAAAAATCGCAATTTGTGATTTTTTGATGCATCTCTTTGCGATTTGGATTTTGCGAATCGCATTTTGTACCTCGCAATTTCCTACTGGAAATACCGAATTGCAAAATGCGACTCGCAAAACCAGCTCGCAACGCAAAAAAACACAAAAATTGCGATTTCTCATTTTTGTTCTGCGAATGCCTTTCATGCGTCGCAGACCACGTTTTTGCACTCACAAACGGCCGATTTTTGCGATTGCGAGTGCAATAACTTTTCATACATCTGGCCCATAGTGAGCATTGTTTATCCTTAGACAGTACTCTTTAAATGCTGCCAGTGGTGTGTTTTCTGGTTACTGATATTTACAGTATCTGACACACACTCAGTGTGCTATGTAAGTACTCACAATACCGTATACACATCACTTATATATTCCCTTACTCATTCAATTACTCATTCACACAGATATTATATCACTAACTCACACATACACAACTCATACAGTCATTAAGTCATCCACACATCACTGGTACAATCTCTCACATAGACCTACTCATACATCCACTTACTTAACCATACTGCAACTACTACACCCTCTCACTCACCTACACAATAACTCACACATCAGCTTACTCATCCATACAGCCACTCATGCACCATATCATTCTATCTTTCACAGATATACTCATTCACCCACTCACTCACCCATACAGTTACTCATGCACCCAGTTACTTACACATACAGCCACTCATGTACCCATTCACTGACCCATATAGCCACTCATGCATTCTATCACTTTTCCATAGAGCCACTCATGCACCCATTCAGTCACCCATACAGGCACTCATGCACCCAGTCACTCATGGATATAGGCATTCATACATCCTCTCACTCACCCATACAGTCACTCACACACCCATACACTCACCAATACACTAACTCACAAACCCATACTCACCCATGCAAGCACCCATTCACACATTCACTGAGTCACACCGCCACTCATGCACCCATTCAGTCACTCACACAACCAGTTACTCTTTCATACATACCCGGTCACTCATGAATATAGGCATTCATGCACCCACTCACTCACCCATATAGTCACTCACACACCCATACACTCACCAATCACTAACTCGCACACCCATACTCATCCATGCAAGCACCCATGCACAGATTCACTGAGTCACACAGCCACTCATGCATCCTGTCACTCACCCATACAGCCACACATTCACCCATTCAGTCACTCACACAACCAGTTACTCATTCATACAGGCATTCATACACTCTATCACTCAACCAGACAGCCAGTCATGCACCCTATCACTCACCCATATAAGCACTCACACGCCCACTAAATCACCCATACAGACACTCATGCACTCATTCAGTCACCCATACAGTCACACATGCACCCATTCACTCACTCATGCAGCCACTGATGCACCCATTCACTTACCCATACAGCCACTCATGCACCCATTCACTCACCCAAATAGCCACTCATGCACCCATTCACTCACCCATACAGTAACTCATGCTATCACTCACTCACCCACAATGCCACTCATGCATCCTTTTGCTATCCCATACTGCCACCTACGTATCCACTCACTCACCGATACAACAGCTCATGCACTTGCTCACCCACCTACACATGAACTCATGTATCCTATCACTCACTCATACAGTCACTTATGCCCCCAGTCACTCCCCCACACAGCTACTCACACACCCAGTCACTCTCCTATATAGCCTCTCATACACTCACTCACCTATACATCCAATTACTCACCTATACGCCTAATCACACACCGACTCACTCATCCACAAACCTACTGATGCACTCGCTCACTCACACATACAACCACTCAGATGCCCTGTCACTCACCCCTACAATCACTCATACACCGAGTCACTCACCTATACATGACCTCCATCACTCACCCTTACAACCACTAACACACCTACTTAATCATTCATACAGCCAGACACATACCAAGTCACTCACCCATACACCCACTCACACACTTTATCACTCATCCATACAGCCACTTATGTACCTAGTCACTCATCCATCCAGCCAGTGAGACCATCTCACTCACCCATACAGGCACTCATACACCAATGTATTCACACATACAGTTTCTCATGCACCCACTCACTCATGGATATATCCACTCATGCACCATCTCACCCACCCATACAGCCAATCATGAACCAACTCACTCACCCATACAGTCACTCATGCAGTCACTCACTCACCCATGGAGTCACTCAAGCATCCTATCACTAACCCCTACTGCCACTGATGTATCCACTCACTCACTATACAACCAGAGACACAGCCACTCACTCACTCACAGAGCAACTCATGTACTCTATCACTCACTCATACAACCTTTCATGCACCCACTCACTCATCCATAGAGCCACCCATGCACCTTATCACTCACCCATACTGCCACTCACACAACTAGTGACTCAGAGATATAGGCACTTTGACTCACCCACATAGACTCTCATGCGCCCTTATCAATCACCAATACAGCTACTCACATACTCAATCCCTATTTCAAACAAACATATAACAAATATTTTTTCTTTTTTAACCAGAATAAGGGGTTCTAAAAAGAACCGTTTTGGTTTTTCTAAACTCTTTTAATTTTTTTGTAAATTTTCAAACACTTTTGGGGGGTTTTCTGAGTTTTTTTTGGAAAAAAAAATGTAAACCATGGTGTTACAGAACAAACAGCACTACTCATTCATGAGCAAAACAAACCTGACACTTACTTTGTGTATTTTTTTATTTTCTTTTAAGCCCTTTATGGGTGCTCTGGGACTTAAGGGCTTCCTGTGGTCCCTCCTTCTTTATTTATTTATATTTTTACATTTTATTTATAATAAAAGCCCATAAGGGGTACCTGACACTGCATGGGAAGCCATTGCTTCAGCAAGCATGGAGCTGCTTTGACAGCAGCTCTGTGCTTAAAGAAGCATTTCATCCCTATCCCCTGCATGTGTGAGTGGCTGTTTGGGTGAGTGAATGGGTGCATGAGTGGCTGTATGGGTACTTGGCAAAATCACAAAATAAAATGAGGGACTGAGTATCTAAACTTTTGATCTGGCTTTAATCCATCGTTATTTTGCTTGCCACGTCACCCCAGTTCGGACCCAGCCATATGCAAATCAGTCTTGACCCTGCTCCCAATGGGAGCAGTCCAGTCCGAACTGCCAAGCCAGTTCCTCCCTGGTCAGGATTCAAGCATTCTGGGACCAGTTTCAGGGTATCACCCTTCATCAGCCAGGCTAGCTTGAATCGAGTGGTGCAGCAAGCAACAGACCCACGTCTGGGCATACCCTAGCCACTTAGGGCACACACAGCAACATCACAAAATAAAATGATGGACAGAGTGTTGAAGCTTTTCAAACACTCACCACAGTCGCAGATCTGGGTTTAATCCATTGTTCTTTTGTTTGTCATGTCACCCCAGTTCAGACCCAACAAAACTGGGGTGGCATGGTGAGCAAATAAATGATGTATTAAACCCAGATCTGTGACTGGGGGTAAGTGTTTGAAAAGTTTCAACACTCCATCCATCATCTTTTTGTGTTGCTAAAGTTGTCCTAAGTGGGAAGGGTATGCCCAGACAAGGGTCCCTTACTCACTGTGCTGCTGGATTCAAGCTAGCATGGATGATGAAGGGTGAAACCAGTCCAAGGATGCTTGTTTCTGGTCCAGGGAGGACCTGGTCTGGCAGTTCTGGTTGGACTGTTCCCATGGTGAACAGAGTGAAGACTGATTTGGATATGGCTGGGTCCAAACTGGGGTGGCATGGTGAGCAACAAAACGATGGATTAAACCCAGATCTGTGACTGGGGTGAGTGTTTGAAAAGTTTCAGCACTCCGTCCATCATTCTTTTGTGTTGTTAATGCTGTGGCTTGGGTGCTGCCCTGCAGCCAGGCCACAGCATACAGCTTTGTACTGGGGTTGGGTGGCAGTCACCAGGGCCATCAGTGCCCTGGTGGTAGTCCCTGCTGTTTGGGGGTCCGAAACGGACCACCTTTTAATTTTTTACTGTGTGCACCAGGAGGTGGTGGTTCCCAGGGCACAAGGGGGCCACTGGCCCCCTCGCACATATGTATATAGATGCCCTTTGGGGTGGGGGTCGCCCTTTTTTAAAAAAAAAGATTTGCTCCCGGGAGTGGTGGTCCCCGGGACATGGGGGTTCCGAAGGACCTCCTTATATTTTTTTTAATATTTGCCTTGGGGGTGGTAGTCCCCAGGGTGCGGAGGACTGTGTGGCCCCCCAATCAAAATTCAGCGTAACCCCAGGGGTGGGGGTCCCAAAGGGACCCCTTTTCTTTTTTTCAATATTTGCCCTGGGATGTGGTGGGCGGAGGCCCCCCGCATTTCATTTGTTCATTGTCCCGGGGAGGGTATGGTTGCCGGGACAACGGGAGGTGGCCCGGAGGTCTCCCCCTGCAATTCTAAGGAAATGCCCCAAGGACTGGGCCCACTCAGGGGCTTAATGATAATGCAGTGCTAGAGCCCATGCTTTGTTGTTTTTTTTTATTTGACTGCGCATCCGCCACAGATCCGCCACAGATTTGTCAGTAAAATAAAGAAAAAATGCTTTTTAGCCCAGGGAGGTCCTCACCACCAGAGCTAAGGGGTCAGGGTGTTAGTATCCTGGCCCCTTTTGTATTTTTTTATATATTTTTCTGCAAGTCCCAAGATGGCTGACAACACTTCTGTTGCTGAAGTGTTATCACCCAATCAGATCTCTGCAAGAGATCGTTAGGGGTCGCAAATCCTTCAAGTTCTTATATATACAATTTGGGTTTCTTTAAATTTCTCAAAAACTACTCAATGGGATTGCATCAAATAACAAAAATGGCTCTTTCTGCACAAAGACCTACCTTTCTACCAAAATTGGTGTAATTCTGCCCAGTGGTTTTTGAGCTAACACTGTTCAATTTTTCATATGGGAATTAACATTTGGAAAAGCTCTAAATTTCACTGCCACCCCCTTTATCTTGGCCCCTGCTTGATGGATCACCCAAATTTCCCCGACAGCAGGACACATGACTGTCAAATTTTTTTGGAAAGTTTTGTGAAGATTCGTCAAGTGGCGCCAAAGATGTAGGCAAGCAAAACTACCTGGTGGAGACCGCCACTAGGTAACATATATATAACTTTATATATGTGTATATATATATATATATATATATATATTTATATATATATATATATATATATATATGTGTATATATATATATATATATACATATATATATATATATATAAATATATATACATGCACACACCTTCACACACATATACATACATAGATAGTGAATATGGCATCAAAGGTATTGGCAAACCAAAAAATCTACCATAGGGTTTGGCCAGCCAGGGGTCTTTACTATTAAGATTATGGGGAGGGGGTGTCAGTGCTCCCCCTGCCCCAAGCTGGTTAGTGCCTTAGTTCACCCATCCCCCAGGACCAAATGAAAAGTAACAAGAGGAGACATGCATCCCCCCTCTCTGAGCCTCAGTGAAGCCCCTTCAAGCACATCCCCCTGTGTTGGTTTGAAACTAATAGGGTGATGGTGCATGGCCCTCCTCCCAGATCCTTAGTAGTTCCCAGGGACCCCATCCTGGGGCTCAATTCCATTAAAAAGGTGTGGGCCCGAGACAAAGTAGTTTACCTACCCACAAGAGCTTTGGGAGGAACACAGGCAGGGAAGGCATGTCTGCTCCTACTTGGTAGGAATTTAAAAAATGCTCCTGCCAGGTGGGAGAACACTTTAGTTTCTTTGCCCAAGCTCCTGAAGGCAGGGAAACACACATTGCTCCCACCCAGAGGAATCTAACAAAAACAGCTGCTTTGGGTGGGCGGGAGAAATGCTGGCTCTCAACCGGGCCTGCGGTCTGGTAGGTATTAATGCATGGGGATTGGGGCTGAATGGCCCTATTACACTTTTCTAAGCAATTCAGCTCAGGGAATGCAGTCTACAGTGTACATTAAGTCTCTGGGAGGGGAGTGGGGCTGTGCACCCCCTCCCTTTAAAAGATATAGGGCCTGATTCTGACCCCGGCGGTCACGGACCGCTGGGGCCAGGGTCGGCGGGAGCACCGCCAACAGGCTGGCAGTTCTCCTCAGGACATTCTGACCGCGGCGGTTCAGCCGCGGTCAGAACAGGAAAACCGGCGGTCTCCCGCCGGTTTTCCGCTCCATGGGGATTCTGACACCCCATACCGCCATCCTGTTCCTGGCGGGTCGCCCGCCAGGAACAGGATGGCGGTATGGGGTGTTGTGGGGCCCCTGGGGGCCCCACTTTGTATTTCAGTGTCTGCTTTGCAGACACTGAAATACGCGACGGGTGCCACTGCACCCGTCGCACATACCCACTCCGCCGGCTCCATTCGGAGCCGGCTTCCTCGTGGGGAGGGGTTTCCCGCTGGGCTGGCGGGCGGCCTTCTGGCGGTCGCCCGCCAGCCCAGCGGGAAAGCCAGAATGGCCTCCGCGGTCTTTCGACCGCAGAGCGGCCATATGGCGGCTCCCTCCAGGCGGGCGGCTCCCGCCGCCCGCGGGGGTCAGAATGACCCCCATATTTTGGCTCTGGAGATGGGGTCCTGTCAGGAATGTGAATGCCGTAGTCATGGGGAAAACATTGAACATCAGAAGGAGCCAAAAGATGCACAAATATAAGAAATATCCTTAGTGGATGCATCGCTGACCAGGATTGGAGACTCTCCTTAAACACTTGCTTAGAGTCCTGCAGAAAGACAGTTCCATGGTCCCCAATGCAAAGCATGCAGTCAGAGAGAACAGCAGCAGCGATTTAGTCTTTTTCTAGCCCAGTGCAAGCAGCTTCTGAAAAGGCAATGTGCATACACAGGGTTGAAGCCACGTAATTTAACTGAATCCTGTCATGCAGAGCAGTGTCTTGCCATCACACCTTTACTTTGAGAGAACTTTTGTTACAATTTTTGACCCACCTCTGAGAATCCCTCCTTTTTGTATGTGCACACACTGAGATATTTCCTATTTGAGAGAAAAAAGGCCCCAATTTAAGAAAATGTAAGAAAAGTGGCACTTCATTACATGAAGCACCACTTTTCTTGCACCCCACTGTGCCCCCATTAAAGCCACTGTATTAATGACGCAGTGCACCACGGCACACGTTAGGATCTATAGCATCACAATTTCTGATGCTATTGTGGTTCTTTGCAGGATTCGCACCAGAAATGTTGGAGCTAATCTTGCAAAGTACATAGATCCCCATCATAAACAATGGTGTGCATCAATTTAACCCCTGCAGTGAGCAGATGTTAAAAATGACAGGCATTCTTCCTAACGGAGGAACGCCCCACTTCCATACATTATACCTGGCACAGGCATAATGTGGCACAAGGGTTTACAAAGTGGCACAATGTGTGCATTGCACCACTTTGTAAATTTGGAACAGCACTTTTGCCAACTTAACACCACATTAGTGTCACAAAAATCACCCTAATGTGATGCTAGGTGGTGCAATGCCCTTCTTAAAATGAGGCCAACACTTTCAAGCTTTGTTTTCAGTTTTAAAGGAGACAGAGAGTCTGAGAAGGCAAGAGCAAAGTATCATTAAACAATTTTAAGTTTTGTTGAGGAAAGACAATAAAAAAGAAAGCCATTTAGGAACCTCAAGAACTTTCATTAAGAATCTGAGAGAACTTAATCAAATGTTATTTGCTTAAGCATATTTCTAACAGTATTACAATACTTTTTAAGTCAGTTCTACATGGAATGATACAAGAGTGGGAAGTCAAATGTCATAGAGAAATAGGTAGAGTATATTTGAGGAGAAAAGTGATGTTTGAGTACTAATATTGGTTTAGGCATTGATTTAACTAGACATAGATGTATCTGTGATGTGAGAAATAGTTGTATCTTTTATGTTTTAGTAGATGCAGAGATCCATATTCTCCAAACCCCAGACAAAGCAGAGGAAGAGAATAGCATGTGATAACCAGAGAAGGAGAAAACGAAAAGCAATAAGGAAGGCAACACAATCTTCTAAGGTACTCGCTCAGTCCCAAACCCTTTCCCCATGGCTGCTACATAGTGGTAGAGTCTTCTTGTGATTCTAGCATACATCATAGAAGAGGGGCATTTGGAAAGGTTAATCTGCTCCTGTGGAATTCTTGACATCCGGATGACAGGTCCCCAGGGCCACTCTTGGCTCAGGGAGTGGGGCTGCTCATCCCCGCCACTAAAGGACCCCTGGGGATGGGATCCCCTGAGTCGCTTGTGGCCGAGGGAGGTGGACCATGAGTACTCTTCTACTTTACAGATATTTTTTGACACCAGGAGATGGGGTCATTTGGGACACTATTGGCGTGGGGAGAGAGCTATGGTCCCTGTTCCCCTTAATAAAAAAAAAGGCTTCAGGGATAGGGTCCCTGGAGCTCGTAGTGGCTCAAGTCGGGGTTCTGTGCGCCCCCATAATAAAAAAAGGTCCTGGGGCACTGAGTCAACAGGGGAACTAAGTGGCTTGGGGAGGGGGGCTGCAAGCCCTTTCTCCTTAAAAAGAAAAGAAAAGACTTTGGGATAGTGTTCCAGGGGCCCAAAGTGGGTCAAGAATGGGGGGAGCTGCCCTTCCCCTTAAAAAAAGTCCCAGGGGATATATTTCTTGGAGACTGAAGTGGATTGGGGCGCTGTGTCAAGGCCATGCTAGGTGGGGAGTTGGCTTTACGAAGCTGGGATCCAAAGGAAAGCCCTCGACTGGACCACATCCTTCCTCTCTGGCAGAACCCAGAGAGTCCGCCTCCCTCCCTTCCAATCCAAAGCCACCAACATCATCTGCAGCGTATCCCAGGGTTCATCCCTCAGCCCAACGCTGTTCAATATCTACATGGTCCCCCTCGCACAAGTGGCCCGCCAACACAACCTCAACATGATCTCCTATGCCGACGACACCCAACTCATCCTCTCCCTCACCAAGGACCCACACACCGCCAAAACCAACCTTCACGAGGGTATAAAAGCCATCGCCGACTGGATGAGAGGCAGCCGTCTGAAACTGAACTCGGACAAGACGGAGGTCCTCATCCTAGGGCCCACCCCCTCCGCCTGGGACGACTCGTGGTGGCCAACCTCGCTGGGTGCCCCACCGACACCAACCGACAACGCACGCAACCTTGGCTTCATCCTCGACTCTTCCCTCTCCATGTCAAAACAGGTCAACGCCATCTCCTCCTCCTGCTACAACACCCTCCGCATGGTCCGCAGGATCTACAAGTGGATCCCGACCGAATCAAGAAAAACAGTGACACAGGCCCTCATCAGCAGCAGGCTCGACTACGGCAACGTATTCTACGCAGGCATCCCGTCCAAGCACCTGCAACGCCTCCAACGCATCCAAAACACCTCCGCTCAACTAATCCTCAACGTTCATCGCCGCAACCACATCACCCCCACCTGAGAAACCTTCACTGGCTCCCCGTCGACAAGAGGATCACCTTCAAGCTCCTCACCCACGCACACAAAGCACTCCACAACACCGGGCCAGCCTACCTGAACAGCAGACTCAGCTTCTACACCCCGACCCCACAACTCCGCTCCTCCAACCTCGCCCTCGCCGCCGTCCCCCGCATCCAACAAATATCCTCCGGTGGCAGATCCTTCTCCTACCTCGCCGCCAAGACCTGGAACACCCTCCTGACCAACCTCAGAAAGACCCAAGACCTGCTCACCTTCAGAAGACACCTCAAGACCTGGCTCTTCGAGCAGTAGCAGCACCCCCACCCCCACCCCAGTGCCTTGAGACCCTCATGGGTATGTAGTGCGCTCTACAAGTATTATGATTGATTGATTGAATGAAATATTACTTTACGGTAATTACTCCACATATTACATCTTAAGAACATCACTGCAACATCTGAAATGACATAATTAATGACAAAACTGTGCATGAGATGGGTATGGACTATAGTTACCATATGTTGTGAGTAGTTACTAGCGATAACTATAAGTGATGACTTTCAGTGGTGTTTTGAGCTAAAATATTTTGTTGTCACTGAGATTTTCACCTAACTGTAACATCACTTTAACATTTTTTTTTCTGTGAATTTTTAAAGTTTCAGCTTCAAAATGGCAGAACTCTTTTGATGACATTTGGCAGGAACATAGATTATGGCGCAGAAAGAGTCCTTTTTGTTAGTAGATTTAAACTGGTTCAGTAGTTTTTAAAGAGTAAGGGGAACAAAAGCTTAGTGATGTATTGAACTGCAGTATACTCTTGTACTTTGGCAGTATACTGTGGTACCTGAATATGATTGATTCATGAAGGCCCTTGCAAAATTAAAAGGCAGCCATATTCATTTACACCCCACTTCGGCTTTGTTGTGTGCTTTATTGTGAAATGTAGATTATTACTCTTGTTTTACTGCTGAGGAAATGAGCCAGTGTAGCGGACTTTGTAGCAGTATGGAAAAATAATTTTATAGATTTCCATATTTAAAAAAACGTTTATGGGGTCTTGCAGTATTCTTGCTAAAGTACCTTGAAAGTACTGCAGTACTTACTGAAATACAAAAAGACTGTATATAAGAAAACATAAAATTAGACATACTATAGGGTGACTCTTAAAAGATCATTTTTTCAACTAAACATATTTAAACATGTTGGTTCAGCCATGTTTTTAGTTATGAAAGGAAAAGATGGTTTCCCTAGGCTGTGAAATGTACACCGTCAGGATGACATTTCATGATCTTTAAGGAATGCTGAGACTACTCTGTTGGCATGTCTTTGAGTCTTTTCAAACTTAGCAGCATTTAGAGAAGACCACTTCCACTTTTGTCTCTGCCAAATGTTTGAGAAGACAATAGGTGTGTCCGGAAACTTAAACATTACTATGGAATATGCCTTCTTCATCTCAATTTCCAGTCTAACTCCAGTTACATTTCTTATATCATTGCCACCACAGTGCATAAACACAAAGTGGGATGCTCACATTTACTAACAGAGGAAAGTAGAGGGAAGAAATGATTCCATTTCAAACACCTTTCATCAATTCATGCTATTTCTACTTCTTTGAAGCCTAAATCTTTTTTCAAATCTGCTTTCTTGGCAGACAAACAAATATCTACAGAGTTAAGTGATTGGCCACTAGGAAAGTCCATACTATCATTAACTTAATTTTGAAAGAAGGATAATAATTGGCTTAAATACAATATGGGCTATGTATGTAACATAATACTTCCAAAAACCTAAATGCGTTAAGAAAATAAACTAGTTTGCAGTCATGAAGTTGCAACTGTATTAGAAAAGTGTTTGAAACACCCAATTTTTATCACATGACAATGAAAACCAACAGAAAAATAGAAAAAAATAAAATTAAGAAGAAAAGCATTATGTGATTGGTTATTAACACAAAATGGGCTATAAACACATCCCAATACTATTAAATAACACCAACAACCATAGAGACTCTGCTGATGATTGGAAAGCAATGCAGCTGTATTTCTTCTTTAAAGACAAATTGTACCTCATCACCTCCATCTCTAGATACACCACTTCACTCTACCACATGCCACTCCACTATATGATACGCAACTCAACTATATGCCACTTTACTACAATCCACTTCAAGACACTCCATGACACGCCAATCTATGTCACTCTACTATACTGTTCAACACTCTACTCCAATCTATGCCTCTCCAATCTATCCTACTATTCTCTACAACACTCTTCTCCACTGTATGCCCCTCCACTGTACAACATTCTATGACATGCCACTCCACTCCACTCTATGACACATCAATCCAATCCACTCTTTAACACCACTCCAGTCTACCACATGCCACTCTACTCTATGGCATTCCACTCCACTCTATGCCACTCCACTTTACACCCCTCCACCTTAACACACTGTACTACACCTCACTCTGTGACATTCCCCTCCACTATAAGCCACTTCACTGTACAACACTCTGTGCTACACGATGCCCCTTCACTCATTCGCTCTACTCCACTCTATGACAATCTACCGCACATCGCTCCACTCTATGACATGCCACTTCACTCTACGACATGCCACTCCAGTCTACGACACTCTACTCCACTTTACAACACTCAACACTACTCCACTCTATGACACACCACTCCACTCTATGATATGCCGCTCTATGACATACCACTCCACTTTACTGTACTGCATACCACTCCATTCTACAACACTCACCTCCACACTATGCCCCTCCACTCTATGCCACTCTACTCCACTTTATGACACTGTACGACACACCACTCCACTGTACAACACACCACCCCGTCCATTAAATGCTATTCCATTCGACTACATGCCACTTTACTTTACGACATCTAACTCCACTCTCTGCCTCTCCACTCTAAGATACAGTATGACTCTGCACTCTATGACATGCCACTCCACTCTGTGCCACTATACTCTACAAAATTCTACAGAATGGCACTCTTTTACACCCCACTCCACTATACTGTATGACACACCACTCCACTCTACGACACTCTGTGACTCTCTTCTCAACTCCACAATACTCTACGCTACTCAGCTCTATGACAATCCACTTGGAGACACTCAACTCTATGGCACTTCACTCTTCGAAATGCCACTACTCTCTACTACAGTGGATTCCACTCTAAATACAATCTGATATCACTGTAGTGGTTAATTATAAACTGACCATCTAGTTTGAAGCCACCTTAAGGCACATATTGAACCTACCTTGCACTTACCTTTTATTTCTGTATTAATTGCAATGTTGTATCCCTGATATCGGAAAATATATGGTTAATCTTGATACAAGCTCTTTATTTTTTTAGATGTTTGGTTACTTCTTACTTTTTAATTTTCCTGAAACTTGTCTTTTCTTTTAAAGCTCAACATGACCATCCAACCAAAATAGTTTTAACAGAAAACAGGAGGACAACAAAGGGAAACAAGTTAAGGGGCTGTTTTGGCCCACACCAACCTTGTTGAATGGATTGGCTGCAAGTGTTTCCTCATTACTTCGTACCAAATAAGAACTGTTTGATGATCCCATGGGAAAGGTCTTTCTTGCAAAGGCTGCATTCACCACTTTGGCATTGACATTCTTCCCTCCAGCTGGCAATGAGAAAAACTCCCAGACCATAGAATCCTTGAGTTTCTCCCTCTGCTCCACCCCCTGTGTCTCTTCTTCCACTCTCTGCTCTGTCTCCTCTTTGTCCTCTTCCGGCACAACAGGATCTTCTTGGTGAGCCAGTGTGATACTGCAAAAATGTGAAGCTGGCTTCTGAAAAGAAGATTTGATCTGTTGGGGAGACTACAACCTCCCCCTGTGAAGATTTCAATTAAAATGAGGAAAAGGAGTATACACTTCCTGTTTCCTACAATGTACAGAGATCTAAGCCAATGAAATGCTGCATAACAAAAGTGAAAGTAACACCGTAGTATCTCAGGACTATTGCGATGCTGGTACCGTCCACGAAAACAATCTATACTTTCAATATTAACACATATACCATTAAAATACATAACTAGCCATGACATTCTATGTCCGTAATTTAAATAAAAACATGGCACTCTTATAACTGTGGTCACTTAGCACATCCCCTAACCCTTTTTTGGGAATATAAATAATGTCAAATAAGATAAATTACACATATTTGTGCTTGGCAATCATAAGTGGAGAAGAAAGGAGAAAAGAGGATGTGAGATCAAGATGGTTCTTATTTTATGTCAAGCAACAGGAAAGGAGTCATGCCATACTGGAGGGATGGGAATCCTATTGTTTTCACTTGGCGAATATATGGTGGGAGGAGCCTTAGCTCATTGAGTAAGGACTGTGACAGGAAAAGCAGACATAGAATACAGTGCTATTTTTCAAAGCCTCGCACCTGACACAGTTAGTCTTGATGATGATTCAGGACAATCCTTTGAGATGAGCCGAGGAATGTAGGATGTCATTCTGGGGTGCTAGTGTATGAGTCGGGGAGCCCATTGAGCAGAGCATTACCTCAATCACAGTGAGAGAGAGCCAACGCTTTCACTTTTGAGCTGAAGGTATATTTAAGTAAAAAGGTTGTCTTTTTTTTGCAGAAGGGAGAGCTGGTTGCATGCTCTATTGGTTTTCTTCACGGTGCATTCCAAGAAGGAGAAACATTTTTAAATGGATTTGTAACTGAGATCACTTTTAATGTTAACAAATGGTGGTTGTTTTTGTCTTTACACTTCTTCCTTTAGATGTACAGTTAAGAATTAGAGAATTTCATCTGAAAATACACATTAATCATTCACTACTCAATAGCAGTTTATTGTAATGTAATACAATAATGCCACTTTGCATTTAAATGGTTTGATTGACACTTCAGTATTAATGTTCAGGTAAACAAATAAGAAGTGGCTATGGTTCACAATACAAATGTAAGTTTTTTTTATTAAAATGCAATCCCGCTAATAAGCATGAGACCTTACCAAATAGGATCTGTTGATCATTAAGGGCCAGATGTATCAAACGTTTTTGCATTCGCAAACGGTGCGAATTGCAGAAATCAGCCGTTTGCGAATGCAAGAACTTGTTTTGTGATGTATGAAAGGCATTCGCAGGCCAAAAACAAGGAATTGCATAAATTGCGATTTTTTGCGAAGCAACATGGTTTTGTGTGTCACAATCTGCGTATCGCAATTTGCAACATGAAAAACCGAATCGCTATTTGCATCCCGCAGATTGCGAGCCCGAATAGCGACTCTCAAATACAGAATCGTTATTTCTTGTCGCAAATTGCGATACGCAGAATGCGACATGCAACACCATGTCGCAATGCGATGCATCAACAAATCGCAAATTGCGAATATTCGCAGAATGGCCTTTTGCACATGCAATTTACCACGGATTGAAACCAGGTGGTAACCAGGTGCAACCTATATAAAGAGGCCCAGAATGCCTCAGTCTCTTTTCCACAATGGCTGCACTCTTCGTCATGGCGAGGAGAATGAGGATCTTGGCAGGTTTGAGGAGAGGGAGGAGGAGACAGGAGTGCATTTTCAGAGTGCGCATTACCCTTTTTGACCAGACTGAGGAGGAAATATTTGATAATTACAGGTTGAGCTAAGCCATGATACTTGACCTGATAGCTGAGCTACAACCCGTACTGCAGCGCACAACACACAGCACCAATAGCATACCCACCCATGTGCAAGTATTATGCTCCCTGCACCTACTTGCCTCAGGGAGCTATCAAGGGGTCATAGCAGCAGCTGGAGGGGTATCGCAGAGTGCCCTCTTTAGATTTTTCAATGCATTTATAAATGCCATGCTGAGCAGGATACACCAGTACATCATATTCCCCCACACCCCACAGGAAATACAGCAGAAAAAAATCGATTTCTACCAGATAGCACAGTTTCCCCATGTCCTAGGTGCCATAGATGGGACACATGTTGCAATCTATCCACCATCGACCACTGAGTATGTGTACCGCAACCGTAAATACCAACATTCAATGAACATACAGGTGCTATGCAATGCCTCCTACATCATAACTGATCTCGTGGCCAGGTACCCAGGGAGCACACATGATTCGTACATCTTTCGCCACAGCGGGATTCACACAAGACTGCTAGCTGGGGAATTTGGTGAAGGATATCTACTAGATAATTTCCAACTTTACAATGTTGCATTGATGGCAGTGTGACGTCAGATGGCACAGGTACTCATTATACCCTCTGTTCCTTCCAGCAGACAGTGCCTATGCAGTGCGCACCTACATGATGACCCCCTACCTAAATCCTGCAACATCAGCAGAGCGGAGATACAATTCAGCACGCAGGGCAACCTGCAATGTGGTGGAGCGCACCTTTGGCCTCCTGAAGAGTCGCTTCCGGTCCATCCACAAAAGTGGAGGGGCACTAACAGTACAGCCCGGACACGACCTGTAGAATAGTGGCCACATGTGTGATCTTGCACAATATAGCTACCACCAGGGGCATACCTGTGGAAATATCGGAGCCAGACTCAGATGAGGATGATGATCCCATACCACCCCTACAGCCAGCAGACAGGATCAGTGCAGCAGAGGGCAGGCAAAGGCGTGCTGACATCACGCACAACCATTTCAGATGTAAGTAATGACAACACCACCTCACTGACATGTATTCCAGTAGTTAGCACCTTTATTACCTTGACTTCAGGTAACATAAGTGTCACTAGGACAAAGCAATACACATGAGGCAGACATGAGCCATTAACAGTGTCACGCTATTATCATCATAGTTTTACTGTATTGCTACATGTGAAGGTAGTCCCCTGTAGCCCTCAATGTCACTTCTTATGACCACGCATTCCACTTGAGTGCGCAGTGGCCTTGTCAGCACCTCTTGTATCAGGCTCACAGGCAGTACTGTGCCTGGCACTGCGACGCCTAGGATCCATCACGGGGACTGCCAGACTGCTGAGGCTAGATGACTCCTCAGTATCCCCAACACTAGTTCGCTGGGTGTGGCACTGCGTGCTGTCAGCATAGCATCCAGAACGTTGGTTATTTGCACCAATCCCTGGGCAACGTCCCGACTGCTATGTGCTGCCTCCACCTGTGCGGCCACAGCACGCCGTGATATCAGGGCAGTTGATGTAGCAAGACGATTTACAGATCTGCAAAAGCCATTGAACATTCCCATGAATTGCCGTTCGCCCCTGCGTTGGCTAACACGCTCACGCCTGATCTCAGTACACAGTTCCTTAATGGCATTTGTCAGTTCCTTGGTGTTATCTGCTGCTGTTTGCTGTCCCTCATGCAGCTTGCAGATGTTTGCATTCAGAGACTCCAACTGCTTGTGCAGTCCCCCCATATTGGCATTGTGTGACTGCAACTGCCTGTGCATTGCCCTCATGTTTTTGCATTGCAGGTGCTGGACTTTGAGCATGGACGCTTTAAGGCCACCAAAGAATGATGGGCCCTCAACTTCATCTGTGTGCTGTGTGCCTGCATCATGAGGCCTCCTGCAGGGAGTTGAGTGACGCTGGGGCAGGGACTGCTGCCTTCCTGTGGATCTAGCTTCTGGGGATGGTGTGTGGCCTTCATCTGGCATTTCATCGGAGTCCAGGTTAAACTCGTAGAGAGGTAACACCCTTGCCCTGCGTCTGATTGGTGCTATACACAATGACTCGCTGGTGTTTGAGTCGGACATAGGCTGTGTTTCTGCATCCCCCACATTGGCACATTCTGCTGCTGCTGGGCCTGAGCCATCTGCAACGACAATGTGCAGCATGTCATTTATGTATGTATCACCAAATGTGGCACAATGGTAATAAATGTACACTTACATCGTATCACTATGAACTGTGTGTTTTGTTCTTCTGTGTGTCGGTATACTTAATTGCTATCTATGTGCTATTTTCAGCTCAGGGTTGTGGACTACCACTCCCATAAGGCATTGTTGTGCCGCATGTAAGATGTGGAATGGACTACTTATCACAATGTTTTGCACTAATTCCTATTTCCTAAGGGGCATTTGTACATGCACATATGGGGATACACATCATTATAGGACTTACTTTTACTGGTGCTGGTTGTGCCGGAAGTGTCAATGTCAGTGACCCCACTGACAGCTTCTTGAAGCAGTGTGGACTCCACCAGGTCTTCCATGGGGGTGGAGGGTGTCTGGGTGGATGGTCCGCCTCCTGTGCTCCTTGCCTCCTTTAGCCTGCTGGCCACCCTCTTTATGGCACGGGAACGCAGGTCGTACCACCTCTTGCATATCTCTTCCACCGAGCGCTGCGCAACCCCCACTGCGCACATTTTGGTCTGGATATCAGCCCAAAGTTTCCTCTTCTCACTCTCTGGTAGCTGGAGTGAGCTCTTCCCAAAGAGCCAGTCATGGCTCCTGACCACCTCCTCAGTGAGCACCTCCAATTCTTGCTCACTGAATTTCAGCTTCCTCTTCCTCTCTCCCTTCTCCTTCCCATTGCCAGCATTGGCCATGTTGGTGTTAGGTCCTGGCTTGCTCACATACTTGCTCCCTAGGGCTGGTCTGTGACTCTCTGACTGCTCCAGTGGTTGTGGTACCTGGAAACAGCATGGGCTGACTCACTTCCTGCTTGTGATGTCATCAGGCTGTGCCAGGTAACCGTTTTCACAATTTGTGATTTTCAAATACTGAATCGCAATTTTGTTTGCGATTTGGTATTTGGACGTTGCAAATTGCATTAGCGATTTTTAAGAAATCGCTATTTCCGACTCACAATTTTGTTACATCACATTTTGCGTGCTGGAAATAGTGATTTCTTAAAATTCGCTATTAGGGACTCGCAAAGCAAAATCTTCATACATCCGGCCCTAAATTACAAAGATAGCTAATACATAGATTCTAAAACTTGTTTGATTCAATGGTAATCCTTGGAATGTTCAGTAATAAAATATAGATGTAATTTGCTTTTTATACAGCATGATTGCACTGAGAACATGATACTGTTGACATGAATTGAAATGATATTTAATTGCTTACAGTATGTTTTTTTCTCTCTTTCTTATTTTTGCATCTTCCAACTATTTTGCATAATTAATGCATTGTACCATGGTCAACACTGTTCTTTGGAGTAGGCTGACCCTTATACTATCAAGTAGGCCAGCTCTTATAAGAATATAGAGATTTACCCTCCAGAAGTAAAACACAAGTTTGCACATCTTAAAGAGTTTGCATTTGTGTTAAAAATGTTAGAGACTAACAGGGAATTGTAATCAATTCACATTACTATCATGAACAAGGAATAACATGAAATTATAACATTGCAGGTGTCTCATTTAATAATTTTTAAGAGATAAAGGGGGTCATTACGACCTCGGCGGTCTTGGAAAAAGACCGCCGAGGCCGCGGGAGACAGTATACCGCCATTGCCGGCGGTATTCCTGTCTCCCTATTATGACATTTCCGCTGGGCCAGCGGACGGTAACAGTGTTACCGTCCGCTGGCCCAGCGGAAATGTCACATCAACATTGCAGCCGGCTCGTAATAGAGCCGGCGGCAATGCTGATGTGCAGCGGGTGCAGTAGCACCCGTCACACATTTCACTGCCCGAAATTCGGGCAGTGAAATGCGCGACGGGGCTATGCCTGGGGGCCCCTGCACTGCCCATGCCAAGTGCATGGGCAATGCAGGGGCCCCCAGGGGCACCCCAATTCCTCTTGCCGCCAGCCTTTCAATGGCGGTGTTTACCGCCACGGACAGGCTGGTGGTCGGGGACTCATAATCCCCAGGGCAGCGGTGCTTGCACCGCTGCCCTGGGGATTATGACCGCCAGGCGGAATCCTGGCGGTATATTGGAGGGGCCGGCGGTATGGCCGTGGCAATTCCGCCACGGTCATAATTGCTGGCGGAACACCGCCAGCCTGTTGGCGGTGTTACCGCCACCTTACCGCCGGCCGCCAGGGTCGTAATGACCCCTATATGTTCTGGTCTGTCAGATATCCATAGCTATTATCTATCGTTAATAACTACTAACTGTATTTTAAAATAGCCTTGTAGTCCACTGCTGAGGGATATATTCGTTGTTAAAGGCCCTGAACCCGAGTTATAGGCCCGAGATAATAAGAGAGGGGGCCTTTAACAACTGGTATAACCCAAGACAAAAGGGCTGTAAGATTATTAGAACATTCCACCCACTAAGGTGGAATGTTCTGAACTAAAAAGGGAGGGATATAAAGACAACCATTGGAATATTGGAGCAGAGAGCTTGTACTAACCATTATAAGCCCTGAGCCACTCCATTGTCTTCAGTGGAGCTCTCAACATTCCAATTTTCTAATATTGGATGGATCTGCGCATGGGGCAGAATATGGTAAACCTTTCACAAAAGTTAACCCACTACATCAAAACAGATGACGAAGGAGCCAAAGATCTGCAGTTTGTTTTAAAAAATACGTCAATTGAAACTGAACTTGCATGCACTATTTTTATGAATCTCTTTTACTGCAGGCACCCATGTAACAATTCACATGCTTTTAGTACACTGTTCCAGAACATCACATATTTTCATTTTATGTAATGCCTCAATACTGTTAAATTACAATTTACAATTGTGCTCCTTCTGGTTTGTTGTCTTTGATTACTATCCCGACTTTAATACCGGGGCTATGGTCAGGTTTATCCAATCAGACATCAGCCAAGAAGCATTAATATGGTGATGGAGCACAAGGAAGTGTTCTGGACCACACAATCTGTATATAGATGATATTCCAGCTACATCTGCCAAGGCGTAAACACATTCCACGTGCTGATGATGAAGTCTTGTTGGACACAAAACACAGCAAGTCTTAAACACTTGTTGAAACAAAAATCTAAATACTAACAGGTGAATGTTAGCAAAATCAATTATGATAAATTTAAAATGTTGATATTTAGAAAAAAGGAAAGCATGATTGTTGGGATTTAGATTTTTGTAATCTGAAAGTAGGCTCATGTGTCAAATACCTTAGTATCTTATTGAATTTAAAGTGTTCTTGACTAGCAATGAAAAAGCTAATTGTGGAAACTGATGAACACAGTATAGTGAACTGCAGGTGTTTAATCAATATCTATAGGGTTTTTCGTTGGCTTTCACATTGAAGGCATGGTAAATAAAAGTAATATCTCCTCTAATCCATAGTGCGGAAAATGTGGGTTAATGAAGGGAAACTGAAACAGAGTGGTTGAAGTAACATTTGTAAGAGCATGACATTGTTACAGAATGACTGTCTTGACAACCAGTTGATCACATCAAAACATTGTTGGTAATTGGTACCAAGCCCTTCGCTTGCATTGTCACAATGCTGGATATCAGATAAGGTGGATGTAGATCCACATCAAATTGAAATAGAACATTATGGCCCTCATTACAACATTGGCGGTAAATGCCACCGTGCTGACGGCCGCCAACATACCGTGACCGTGGCGGTATACCGCTACGGGTATTATGACCCACACAGAGCAATCCACCACTATACAGACACCCACACAAGTCCGCCAGCCCAAAGGTCAGTGACAAACTGGCTGTACCAAAACCCAAACCATTACGCCAACAGAAATTCGCCCACAGTATCAGGACCCACGAATCACTGCTGCGGTCTTTCAACCGCGGTAAACCATTGGCAGTACACACCACTGCGCTCAAAATACACACACACTTGCAAAGCTACACCACATTGGACAATTCAAACTACACCTGACACACATACACACACCACACCAACACCACTATAAAACACCCACCCACATTACCCCCAACCCTTTCAATGAAAAAAAAAGTTTGCTAACAGAGAGAGAGAGAGACAAGCCAGGAGCACCGACTCAATCTGAACCACAGAACACCATCACCCATACACCATCCACGCACCTCACAGGACACACCACAACAAATCAACCCACACATCCTCACACATACCACTCACTCCACATTCATGGCATCCCAAAGACACCGCAGGTTTTCAGAGGAGGAGCTAAGGGTCATGGTGGAGGTAATCATCTGGGTAGAGCCACAGCTATTTGGATCACAGGTGCAGCAGACGTCAATTGCAAGGAAGATGGAGCTATGATGGAGAGTCGTGGACAGGGTCAACGCTGTGGGACAGCACCCCAGAACAAGGGATGACATCAGGAAGAGGTGGAATGACCTACAGGGGAAGGTGCGTTCCGTGGTTGCAAGACACCAGGTAGCCATACAGAGGCCAGGTGGTGGACCCCCACCTCCTCCCCCACAACTAACGACATGGGAGGAGCAAGTATTGACGATCATGCATCCTGAGGGCCTTGCAGGAGTAGCAGGAGGACTGGACTCTGGTAAGTCAACTGATTACTACTATATCCCCTACCCTACCTGCATGCCATCACAAACTCCTACCCCTACCCTCACCCCCATCACTCCACCACCTCACATATACCCCACTATCACAACCCACCCATCCCAATACCAAGCCCTGCATGCAACAACAATGCATGGACACCCATCACAGACCTGCATGGACACCCATCACTAAAGCATGCCCATTAGAGAGAATCACCTAGCACACAAAATCACCACCCACACAAGGCAAATCTGCCAGGGCAATCACAACCATACAGGGAAACACATCTATGCACAAGATGGCACACACAGATAAAATAACACTGCATTTACATTCCCACAGGACCCCCACTCAATGTCACCAGAGAGGAGGTGCCACCAACATCCAGTCCCCCCACAGAAGAGTTGCACAGTGATGATAGCAGCTCTGCACGCCTGGATCACGATGACCAACTTTGCCCATCAGGGACCTCTGGACAGTAGGTTCCCCTGCCACAGTCCCATACCACCACAGACCCTCCCCCTCAGGAAACACCAGCACAGCACCCACCCAGCGGGCCCATACCACTGTCCCCAGGACACATCAATTTAGCAGTGTGTCCACCACTGCAGGGACCCCAGGCAACCCCACAAACCCAAGACAATCAGGGATCCGGGGTCAGTGGCAGTGGGCATACGGTTCAGGGGACAGAGGCACAGGACAACAGGGAAGCTGGGAGGACTACTGTGTGACAGGGGGAGGACAGGCCCAGGGAATCCACTCTCTATGAGGCACCTGCAGGGATCCTTGGAGCATACCACCATTCCCAGGAGACCTCTGGCCAGATACTGGCCAAGTTGCAGGAGACCCAGTGGCTGCAGGAGGGACAGTACCTGGGGATCAGGGAGGACCTCAAACACATCCACACCATACTGGTCACCATTGCAGGGGTGCTGGCTGACATGGCCAACACCATGAGAGAAGCAGTGGCACACCAACGGGCCCCTGACACTAGCCACACCGAAGAACAGCCCTCCACCTCTGCTGGCGCTAGTGGACAGGAGGCCCTGACACTGGAACAACAGGCCACCAGCACCCCACCCCCTGCAGAAGGAGAAGCACCCCACAACCGGTTCCTGTGATGCAGGCAGAAGCCAGAGAACATTGCCAAGACCCCAGCCACCCTTGTGCCCCACTCTGTTACCCTGTCCACCTTGAACTGCCATTGCTCCCCTTCATATGCCCCATTGGACAATACACCTGTGATACAAAGAGACTGGACTCTAACTGGACATTCCCCCACCATCACCCCAGCCCATTGCACATCCCCCTCAACCTCTTAGCACTTAAATAAATACCCTTGGAACAAATACAAGTCTAGAGTCTGTCAATTGATTGAAATATGTATTGGTTCAACAATCTGTTAGCAATGCAATTAATATGTACAGTTATATATACATTGGTATGACCTGTAGTGGGTAGCAGTAAACACACCAGGAGCCAGAGTGGGGCACAAAGATCTGAAAATAGAGATGCCAAAGGGTACAGTAAGTGGCCATAGACATAGGGAAATCATGCTGCCATGTCCAATGTCCAACACAAAACTGCAATGTAAAGTGAAGTTACAGTGTCTTACCTGTGTGTCACTGGAAGTACTGCTGTATGAGAGAACTTCTGTTGTCCACATCTTCATCCTCTGCCTCCTCTTCCTCACTGTCCACAGGCTCCACCGCTGCCACAAAACAATCTCTAGGCTCATCCTCCTGCAGAAAAGGCACTTGATATCTCAAGGCTAGGTTGTGCAACATGCAAAGATGATCTGGCACACCTTCTTGGGTGAGTAGTACAGGGATCCACCAGTCAGATGGAGGTACCTGAACCTGGCCTTCAGGAGGCCGATGGTTCTCTCAATTATCCTCCTTGTTCGTCCATGTGCCTCATTGTAACGTTCCTCTGCCATTGTCCTGGCATTCCTCACTGGGGTCCGTAGTCATGAGAGGTTGGAGTAACCAGAGTTACCTGCAAATATCGAGGGATATCTGTTAGCCACACAATAACCCTTAGGGACAACCCCATACCCATAAACCAACATATACTGGGTAGGGACCCTGGGCTCACCTATTAGCCACTCCTGGTGCCTCAGGAGTTGAGCCATCACATATGGGATGCTGCTATTTCTCAAGATAAAGGCTTCATGCTCAGGGCCAGGATACTTGGCTTTCACATGGGAGATGTACTGGTCCGCCAAACACACCATCTGCACATTCACAGAGTGATAGCTTTTTCTATTTCTGAACACTTGTTCATTTCTCCGGGGGGGGGCAAATGCTACATGGGCACCATCAATGGCACCAGTGATGTTGGGGATATGTCCCAGGGCATAAAAGTCAGCTTTCACTGTGGCCAAATCCTCCACCTGGGGGAATACAATGTATCTGCACATGTGTTTCAGCAGGGCAGACAACACTCTGGTCAACACATTGGGGAACGCTCAGACATCCCTGATGCCATGGCCACTGTTGTTTGGAACCACTTGCCGGGAAATGGAGCACTGACAGGACCTGCACTAGAGGGGGAATACCTGTGGGGTGGCGGATAGCTGAAATCAGGTCTGGCTCCAATTGGGTACACAGTTCTTGGATTGTGGCCCGATCAAGTCTGTGGGTAAGGATTATGTGCCTGTCCTCCATAGTCGCCAGGTCCACAAGGGGTCTCTACACGGGGGGATGTCTCCATCTTCTATTCATCCTCAGTGGTTGAACTCTAGGGTGGAAAATGGTGAGCAGAGGGTCATATTCACCCATATGTTGCAATAAAAAGCAGTACAACCTTTACAGAAACAGTATGTGAATTCGAAAATCAGTTGATGTGCCAATGTCTGCTGCAACACAGTTAAGTACCATGGCCTGTGCCCCCCTTAAATGGTGGCTGCCTGACCTTGGAGGAGAGACAAGTGGAAATGAGGTAATTCCGGTGGCGTTGTGTGCCGGTGCGTTCAACGGTCGACGACCACCGCGCAACTTCGCATTGGCTATCATTGAGCCCTATGGGTTCCAGGAGCCAATGGCGATGTATGCCGCCGGTGACGGTATGCACTGCCGCGGACGTGACCACCATTTTCTAACTGTTCACTCCTTTAAACTCCCTGGGGCCCTACGTAATTTAGGACGAGGTAGGCCGGTAGTAGTGGAGATAAAGGACCAGGGTAGGCGGCTTGGGTGGAAGCAAGTGGATTCCCTAAAAGTTGTAGAAACGGTGGTGGGGGAAAATGTACATTTATTTACGGACACACTCTTGACAGAGGCTCCTAATCCTAAGACTGTTATGAATGCAATAACAATAGTAAATGCAGCAGTGAGAGACTGCCTTTTTTCAGTAAGCAGCCAACCTAGTAAACGTAATTGTGGTTGGTACGATAAGACCTGCTATGTTGCAAGGGAAAACCTGAAGATGGCCACTAAGAAACATCCTAGAGATTGGGTCCTTGTAAAAGAAGCTAGACTGAAATATAAGAGGGCCCTGAGGGATAGTAAGATAAAACATAAAGATAAAGCCTGGGAAGAGTTAGAACGTGCCATAGCTCTGAAGGATCCTGGCCTGTTTTGGAGAGTGGTAAATAGAGGTTCCTTTGGAACAGATACATCTGAGGGCCTTGGCTGTAACATCGCCCCGGAAGCATGGGTAATTCACTTTTGTAGTATTTTTGAGGGTTCTCCCCTAAGAAATAACCGGGAGAACGAGTATGAGATGGCTCCCAACCTAGCAATTAGGTTTTCGCTCCAGGAGGTTATGGATGCGATACAGAGTAGTGCGAGCAATAAAGCTCCGGGCCCGGATTCGATCCCTATGGATTTGTATAAAGCGAACCCCCAGTTATGGGCACCTGTTCTCTTAAATGTCCTTAATGCAGCAGTTACTGTGGGTACCCCTGCCTCTTGGAGACTGGCATGTATTGTCCCAGTGTTTAAAAAGGGCGACCGAAATGATCCTAAGTCCTACCGCCCTATTTCTCTACTGGACTCTTCGGTGAAGATTCTGGGACGGATTATTTTAAGGCGTCTGGAGTCCTGGATGATAGGGAATGATATCTTAAGCCGGGACCAGTATGGTTTTAGGGAAGGCCTTGGCACGCGAGATCAATGTCTCAACCTACTGATGCTGATCGGCAAATACACGCAGGCTAGGAAAGGTACACTCTATCTTGCTTTTATGGATCTTAGCTGTGCCTTTGATAAGGTGAACCGGTCTATATTATGGGAAAGATTAAGGGGGTCATTCTGACCCTGGCGGTCGGTGACCGCCAGGGTCACCGACCACGGGAGCACCGCCAACAGGCTGGCGGTGCTCCGTCGAGCATTCTGACCGCGGCGGTACAGCCGCGGTCAGAAACGGAAAGTCGGCGGTCTCCCGGCGACTTTCCGCTGCTCGGGATAATCCTCCATGACGGCGGAGCGCGCTCCGCCGCCATGGGGATTCTGACACCCCCTACCGCCATCCTGTGCCAGGAACAGGATGGCGGTAGGGGGTGCCACGGGGCCCCCGTAAGAGGGCCCCACAAAGTATTTCAGTGACTGTAGTGCAGACACTGAAATACGCGACGGGTGCCACTGCACCCGTCGCACCCCTGCAACTCCGCCGGCTCCATTCGGAGCCGGCATCCTCGTTGCAGGGGCATTTCCGCTGGGCCGGCGGGCGCTCTTTTGGAGAGCGCCCGCCGGGCCAGCGGAAATGTAAGAATGGCCGCCGCGGTCTTTTGACCGCGGTGCGGTCATTTGTCGGCGGGACTTTGGCGGGTGGCCTCCGCCGCCCGCCAAAGTCAGAATCAGGCCCTAAATCAGCTAGGGCTGGATCCTAATATTGTAGAGTTGCTCCGATATCTACATTCTGGGACGGTTGCAAATGTGAGGGTGGGGTCGAATGGGGAATGCTCAGAGGTTTTTTAAGCTTTCAAGGGGTGTGCGCCAGGGGTGTGTTCTGGCTCCTACTTTGTTCCTTCTATATACAAATGGATTGTCTGATTTTCTGATGAAACATTGTAGGGATGTTCCAAAGGTGAATGGTACTGATATCCCTGTGCTAACGTACGCGGATGACGCAGTCCTCATGGCCCGTACTATGGATGGTCTCCGGGAAATAGTTAGAGCTTATGCCTCCTTTATGTCAGCTTTGGGTTTAGAGGTCAATTTTAAGAAATCTCATTTTATGGTGTGTGGAAGACCCCTGAGTAGGGTGGGGGAGCTAAGGGTGGAGGATCAAATTATTAGTAGGGTCCATGAGTTTCCATACCTAGGGACTATTTTTGATGAGAAAGGATCTTGGAAACCTTGTATTGCCAGAAGTGGTGCGCTTTTTCATGCAGCAGTTGGCGCAACTTTTGACTTTGCTGTAAGGGTAGGTAGTAAACCCATCAAGCCTTTGCTTGAAATTTATAGGCGGAAATGCCTCCCCGTCCTGCTGTATGGTGCTGCACTTTGGGGGTATGGGGACTCCCGAGCCCTTACAGTGGAAGAAAATCAGTTCTGTAGAAGGCTATTGGGAGTTGGACAAAATATCCCTGGTTTTAGCCTTCATTTGGAGCTGGAGCTTGAGTTTGTCCAGGACACTATTCAGTTGGCTCCCCTTCTGCTATGGATCTCAATTTGGACTAACGAACATGCCACTCTGAATAGGGGTATTTTAAAGGATTGTCTGGCTTGTGACAATGTAAAGAATATTCCCTGGTTGATGCACATAAGGAAGATGGCTTGTGATTTGGGGTGGCCTGATTTGGTTGATTATCCTGAAGGCCTGACCAGGTGTGATAAGAAATGGGTTAAGGAGAATTTTTTAAGAATCCAGAAGAACAGGAGGGAGGGAGAGGCCTTAGGGAAAAAATCAATCAGGGATTTTATTATGTTAAAGATGTGGGTAGGTCCTGAGCGCTATCTCTTAGAGATAAAGGATGTGAGGGAAAGGTTTCTCATAACCCGTTTCCGTTTGGGGATCATTAGAAGTAATTTGTGTTTCCCGTTAGGTCAGTATGGGGACAAATGTATTAGCCTCTGTGATGGGGTGTTCCAACAGACCTTGCCCCATTTTACTTTGTTTTGTGTTTTTTATGCACCATTCAGAACTCGTTTTTTATTACCTCTCCTAAGGCCCAAGGGTTTTGTGCAATATCGTCCTGCTTTTCTGTGGCTGCAGATGGCCTCAGATGTATTGGTGTGGAAGGGGCTGGGATCATTCCTGAAGGGAGCTATTACTTGGCGGAACAATGTAGAGTTTTTAGAATGAATCTTTCTATTTTATTGTTTCTATGCATGTGGTTTATATATGTTTTTATTCCTGATGGGTGTTCTTATTATTTATGGTTTTATTGCTAATTTTAACAAATGTATTGGATATTATTTATTGTAATGGATTAATTTTTTTCATACTGATTAAAGTTATTATTATTATTATTATCTGTTCACTTACTTGCTACCTGACCTTCAACAGGAGAGGACCCACACTGCAAGTGCTGCTGTGACCTGTGTCTGGAAGCGACAATGGATCGAGTGTCTGGGGAAAGGGCCCCCGCCTTCACTTTGGAGGAGCTGGAGAGAATGGTGAATGGGGTCCTACCCCAGTATACTTCACTCTATGGTCCTCCAGACAAACAGGTGAGTACACTGTGAGCATGGTGTGTGGGCCATGAATGTATGGAGTCCTGTGTGTGTATGCCTCGTGTAAGTCTGGGCAGAGTGCTGCATATCTGGTGGTCAATGTCTGTGCGTAAGGGGATGGGAGGGTATTGTGGGATTCGAGTGTAACAGTCTGGACGGTATTACTAATCCCTTTTTTTCTAAGCATATTTCCCTGCAGCTCAGCACCCATCAGAAAAAGGGTATTTGGCGTGCCATCGCCAAGGAAGTGTGGACCCTGGGAGTCTTTGACAGGTGGAGCACCCACTGCCACAAACAGTGGGAGGACCTGCGCCACTGGGCAAGGCGGAGGCCCAGCTGGGGCTGGCCTCCTAACGAGGAAGGGGTGCCCACCGAACCCTGACTCCCCTGATGTTCCACATCCTGGCGGTGGCCTATCCGGAGTTGGATGGGCGCTTGAAGGCATCACAGCAGCCACAAGGGGGTGAGTAAGGATTCTGAATCATGACTTTGCACGTGTTAAGGTTGTACCTGGGTGGGGGATGTGGGTTATGGGTGCCCCTAGGCCAGGGCACACTGGTATGGTAGGTCCCTTGTTGGGCAGGCTCTGAAGCACTCCAACCCCAATTGTGTTAGTTGGCATCTACTACAGGGCAGGGTCCTGTGGGTTTCAGGTGTGCAGCTCAAGGCAGTAAGCATTGTACCCCATGGGCTGGAGACTAGCTGTGGAGCTGGTAGTGCATGGCCTAGTGCATAGGGCACCTCCCTGTGTGTTGTGTACGCCAATGGTAGTGGTGCTTCTGGCATTGACCAAGTGTATTCTCTGTCTCTCCCCCCCTTTTTGATATGTCACCCTGTCCTTCTGTGGATTAGCATCATCTGGCGGAGGAGCAGAGGCACCGGCGATGGAGGGAGCTACATCCCACATGGGCCTGTAGGCCGAATCCACTGACGGTGAGGGCACCAGTGGGAAGGAGGGCAAGGGGAGCACCATGACGGAGACAGGAGGGAACACAACAGACAGCGACTCCTCCGATGGAAGCTCTCTGGCAGTGGCGGACACCTCTGTGCCCACCCCAACAATAGGTACAGCCGCCACCCCCCCACCAGCACCCCCCGCCCAGCAGCCCCTCAGCATGTTTCCTGTGCCCAATCACCCAGGAGGGTGGGCATCTCCTTCGCCCCATGCACCTCAGGCCCTGCCCCGGTCAGCCCTGCTGCCCTGAGTGAGGAGGCTATTGACCTCCCCAGATCCCTCACTGTTGGGCAGTCAACCATTCTGAATGCCATCCAGGGTGTCGAGAGGCATTTGCAACAAACAAATGCATACCTGGAGGGCACTCAACAGAGAGCATTTCAGGCTCTGGCCTCCGCACTGATTACAGCCATTCTTCCTGTCTCCAACGTCCCCCCTCCAACTTCCTCTACCCAGTCCCAATCCTCTCAACCACAACCTATCCCAAGCATACTGTCAGACCAGCATTCATCCAAATCAACACACAGAAGTGGCTCAGGCAAACACAAGCACCACACATCATCCCACAGGCAGTCACACAAGCACCATCCAGAAGCAGACACTCCAATATCCACTGCCTCCACTGTGTCCCCCTCCTTCTCATTATCCACCTCCCTCCCAGTGGCGTCTCCACTCACATCTGCATGCACTACATCTTTATCCACTACATCCATCACCAGCATGCCAACCACTACACGCCCCTCACTGGCAGTCACCACCCCCACATCCATGCACACGTCCCCTGTGTCCTCTCCCACTGTGTCTGTGACCCCTCCTCCCAAAGTACACAAATGCAAATACAGCCCCCACCCAACAGCCATCCACCTCACAACAGCATCCAGCTCATGCACCTGCACTCAAACACAGCAGACTGACACCTCCTACAACCACTCCCTCTTCCTTCACTCCCAAACCTTCACTCTCTTCCTGCCCCAGTGTCCCTAAAAAGCTTTTCCTCGACAACATTGACCTCTTCTCTACCCCTCCTCCCCGTCCTTCACTTCGGGCTAGGGTGGCCCGAACCCAGCCCAGCACCTCAGCCACCAAGTCCTCTTATGCTGTGGTTTCTGGAGCTCTGAGAGGCTCTAAGGAGGCACCCGTAAGCCCAGCCTGTATGCTACCAACACCTGCCAAGGACAAGAAGGTTCCGCCACCAGGAAAGGGCAAAAAGGGGAGAGCATCCAGCAAGGAGAAGGAGGCACAACCAGCCAGCAAGGCCAAGGCAAAGACTCCAGCTGGCAGAAGCAAGGAGGCACCACCACCTGCCAAGGGCAGGAAGAGGCACAGAACACCAGCCAGGGCACTTCAGCCGTCCGAAGCTGCAGGGGAAGGGCTGGAGCCTCCCTCCTCCAGTGACAGCACGGCCACCTGCACCGCCACCTGCACCGCGGCCAGCACTGCCACCTGCACAGCAGCTCCCACCGCCTGCTGCCCCGCCGTCAGCACACCACCTGCACCGGGGACAGCAGCACTGCCACCAGCACGAGCAGCCCCAGTGGGCAGCCGTCCGAGGCTGTAGTTGAAGGGTTGGAGCCTCCCCCCTCCATTGGCAGCACCTCCTGTTGCACCGCAACCACCACCACCACCTGCACCATCGCCACCACCGCCAGCTGCCCCGTGGCCACCACCCCCAGCTGCCCCTCGGACAGCATGCCACCTTCACCGCTTCAAGAAGCACCGCCACCAGCAGCAGCAGCCCCAGTGGGCAGCCTTCCGAGGCTGCAGGGGAAGGGCTGGAGCCTCCACTGGCAGCACCGCCAGCTGCACCGCAGCCACCACTGCCAGCTGCACCGCGGACAGCACCACCACCTGCACCGTCGCAAGCACTGCCGCAAGCAGCACCACCACTAGCAGCAGCAGCCCCAGTGGGCAGCTGTCTGAGGCTGCAGGGGAAGAGCTGGAGCCTCCCCCTACCACTGACAGCACCGCCACCTCCACTGCAACGACTGTTCAGCCGTCCCCGTTGGCGGATGGACTGTAATCATGCATCCATGGTGTGTCATGCATCCTGCACACAGAAAATCATGTGGATCTGACGCCCAGGTGAGTGACTGTGACCTTGCACACCCCATGTGCTGCATCACTGGGCACCAAGCTCCCTCCAGAACCAGTGGAAGAAGGCATCCACTCACCCTATCCTTGGTAGGATGAAGCACCCTGGGCACCAAGCCCCCTCCAAAACCAGTGGAAGAAGGCATCCACTCACCCTGTCCTTGGCAGGATGAAACACACTGGGCACCAAGCCCCCTCCAGAACCAGTGGAAAACCGGCACCCACTAGAGAGTCTGTGGCTTTGCACTCCCCACCACCAAACAGTGGGAAAACCACCCACTTGAGAGACTGTGGCTTTGTACTCCCCAGGACCAAGCAGTGGGCATACCACCCACTTGAGAGGCTGTGGCTTTGCACTCCCCAGGACATCGCTGTGGGCATGGAGCACCCTCCAGGAGCAGTGGCGTTGTATCATCTTCCGGCTGAGGTGCCGCCCTTTCCCCGTCCCCCTGAGGTGCCTGTGTGTTTTTGACCTGATGCCCATGGACCATTCTCTCCGTATTGAGGCAGGAGTCAAGTGTGGGCTTGGCCTATGTATTTTGGCCCAGTGGGCCACAGACATTTTGAGTGGACATTGTCCCGCCTTTTGTACATATTGTATATATTGTAAACACTGTTTTTGAATTATTAACGTATTTCTAACTATTTCTAATATAACACTCATTTGACTCAATTCCTTTTGCCCTTGCGTTATTCCAGAGGGTAACGGGGTGCATATGTAATGTTGTTGCATGTGTTTGTGTGTATGGTGTTGGGGGTGGGGATGGGGGTATTGCACGTGTGTGTGTCACTCTCTTTTTCCTCCCCCCTCATGTGCTAGGTGCAGTACTCACCATGGTCGTCACCGCCGCCGTTGGTACTCCTGGTATATGAGCAGAAACACCAGCATGGGGAAGATCTGCAGTTCGGGCTCCATGGCGTCCTGGTTCTTCCTTGAGTGTTGAGAGGTGAGTGGTTTCCCTTCAAAGTATTGTTTCCGCTGTGCTTTTGATGGCGTTGGTTCCACCCCAGAAAAGCTGGCGGATGGGCAGGTTGTAATGGGGTGGGCTGTACATTGTCTTCCGCCTGGCTGTTGGTGGTTACCACTGCGATGTTTGTTGCTACCGCCGTGGCTGTCAGGGTGTTAAAGTGGCTGTATCTGTTGGCGGTTTCCGCCGTGGTCATGATTCCATTTTTGTTACTGCCGGACTGTTGGCGGTATTACTGCCACTTTAACACTGACTGCCAGGGTTGTAATGGTTGTAATGAGGGCCTGTAAGTCTTGTAGCCAGTGCTGAAGCACTTCCAACTCTTGATATAATGAAAACACACTAAACAGCCAAAATCTAAATCTGTGAACCCATTTCATCCGCCTCTCAACTGACTGGCTTCTATGGTTTCTCAACCTACGGCATCTTTCATGAGTTGCAATTTTGGTATCATGGTCAAAAAGGATCTTCTATTCATCCATTAAGTGAATGCTGGGACTAGAAATGCTTTCCATCATGTTTATCTGGATACTTCCCCAGCCAATTAAATAGCATTGGTACTAGCAGGGCTAACAAAGAACCTGCCATTTTATAGCAGATGCATCATTCCATCAACCTCCAAATGACCCTATTGGAAAAGGATGTTGATTCTCTAATTCTGTGTTATCAGATGATCAAATTAAAAAGGTGCATGTATCTATCAGTTTTATGGACACTTTTATATCAAAGCTGAAAATAGTATAATTAATTCAAAGTGTGAGTAAAGTGTTATATGTGTCTATGTCAGGGTACCATCACCTCTTTAAGTGGATGCAGTGGACAAACTGTTCACATTTACTACATTACCTCTGTAGTACAGTGGGTGTGAACAATTCGATACCCACACAAAAGTAGACAATTTTTATGGTGCAAAGATCAGATTGATTTTCTTTAAAAAAAAAAAATTGTGTGAAAAAGAAGAGTTTAGCTGGCATCGTAAGTTTATATTTTTGTATATATAATTGTCAGTGCACTGACAGAAAACTGAAAATGAAAGAAGTTATCATCAAGATACTTCAACTGCTTTACGTTTGATTGATGTATGCCCTGAACACTGATTAGTGCAGGAGAGGTACTGCTGGAAAGGGGACAGTGGAACGTCTCTCTAGTGTATCCCTGCTTGGTGATCGCCCCAGAGCTGCTATTCCCAAGCAGGGATCAACCCACTTGATACCATGGATACTTTTGGAGGCATAGTGGCTACCAAGGGCAAGGAAAATTGATCCCCCAAACAACTGAATAATCTTTCTGTTGCCCAGGGGATGATTCAGGGGTTACTTTCAATCACCCCTCCTGTCCCAGGGAGCTGAACACCTGCTACACTACCAGAGAAAATGTTTAAATTAAAAGAAGGCGAGAGGGCGGTGTAGACGGGTGTCATCCACCTCGTCTACGGACTTATCGGAATGGTGCCGGTCGCGCGCCTCGTCAGATACCTTTCCACGTCTCCATGGAGACGCGTGGAGGCAGGACGAAACATCGGCACCAGATTTCCGGGTCGCCGATGACGAAGAAAAGACGGACTCCGCGGAGGAGCGAAAAGAGCCTCCAGGAGGAAGGAGCGAGGAGCAGACGGGACGAGAGAGAAACGCCAAGACCGAAGGAGACGAAGAGGAGGCAACCCGGCCGAAAAACGGAGCCAGGAAGGAAAACGGAGAAGGAGACAAGCCCCGCCATGACCCAGGAGGGTCGTGGCTCTACAAGGTACGATCCCTGTTGAAGGGACAGCGGGATACGGGGAATAGTGCACGCAAGGGTAGAAAGGGAGGGGCAGAAGAGAAAAGAAACACCGGGGACGGGACAGGAAAAGGAGACAGGCCGGGCTGAGCACCAAAGAATGGGGTGAAACACTTATCGTAAAAAAACCTCCCTGCCACAAACCTCACAAGGATCCCGCCCGGTATCTGCACAACCTAACACACCGACCCCAGTAATTTTCCTTCACCCTCCCTCTCCCTTACTAACCCAAGGGGACAACCACACACAACACCACTTACCTGGTCATGTCTTCTTGTTTTCCGAGACCCTGCAAGAGAGAGAGAAGAGAGACGTAACCAGAAGAACAACACAACCTAGGAAAAGAAGAAACAAAACGGACCATTAAACCAGAAAGAACACTACGAAAGCAATTCCAATAAAGAGGACACGTGTAGAAGAGCACTATACGAACAACCTAGTCTAATATAGCAAAATCCAAATAAAAACCCCTTTTGAGACTAATCCATAAGACGAGTCAGAGTCCTTTTGTACCGCCGAGCCTTCCACAGTGGTGTCAGAAGCGGGATCAGGTCCCCAGGCGGTACAGAAGATTCGATACCATGGGAGAGAAACCCACATTAGAGGACATGATAAAACAATTGGCCGAGGGTCAAAGCCACCTACAATTGGTATGGGAGGCACATCAAAGGGAGGCCAAGGAAGATCGAGAGGCCCTCCAAGCAACTCTGAAAAGCCAAGCTACCATAATGGCTAATAACCAGCTGGTGCACGAGACCGCACTTCAGAAATTGACAGACACCATTGCAGCCAGCAAGGTCCACCCGAACTTCCCCAGTTCGGTGCTACAAAAATATCAGGAAGGTGAAGATCCTGACTCGTTCTTTACAAACTTTGAAAGGGTGGCCTCTTTAGCTCAATGGCCTGAAGACCGGTGGGGTCAATATATCGCCCCCCTCTTGACGGGTATCCTCCAAACCGCCTATCAGGCTGCGAATCCCGGGGGCACTACCCCCTATACGGACATTAAGAAGAGTATTCTAGAGAGAGTGGGTTACGACACTGAATACTATCGGATGAAGTTCCGAAAAGTGAAATGGGGACAGAACTAAGACCCGCGTACCTTTTATTTCAGGGTCAAAGACTTGGGTCTGAAGTGGTTGGGGCCATTAGGGACCAATCGCGAGGACGTCATTAAAGCCATTATCTTGGAGCAATACCTAGACTCCCTTCCCGGGAGTACCCGCAATTAGATAAGACAACACCCTAAGATAGATACCGAACTGGCAGTCGACCTGGCCTGCGCCTACCACCGGTCTGTGGATGTTAAGAGCCTAGCTCCCAGACCCATAAACAAAACACCCATGGGACCCCTCAAGTATACACCCCGACGAGCCCTCGAGGAACCTGGTCCCTCCAGAAGTGGAGAACATAGCCCTATGCAACAACCACAATGCTTCAGTTGTGGCGAATGGGGCCACATAGCAAGAGGATGTCCAAAAAAACATGATGGGGTTGAACCCATGGAAATAGGAGTCACTCGAGGAAGGGTGTTGTGTATTGGTAAGGGGGATAACACGTTCAAACAAACCATAAGGATAAATGGACACCCAGTAGAGGCATTGATGGACTCCGGATGTAGCCAGTCGGTAATACGCAGAGATGTGGTAAAAACCGTAAAACCGAGTCCTAGTCAGTGGGTTACAATATGTTGTATCCATGGAGACAGGGCCAACTACCCCCTGGAGTTGGTAGAAATAGAATGGGGAACATACCATGATTTCCTTCACATAGGTTTAATGGACGACTTGATAGAAGAATGCGTTATTGGCACTGATTATTCTAGATTCACTGAACTCTTAGACCAAACACGAAAGTCCGAGCCTACCACTGATTGGTGGTTGGATGCCCCATTTGCCACCACTCCCATTGATGGTTCCCCAGAACGGAGGAAACTAACCAGAAAGGAAAAGAGAGAAGAAAAACGAAAATATGCCATAGACAAGACAAAAGGGTTCCCAGAAAAAACGGTAGCCAGCATCAACAGTGCCCCAGTCTCTTTTAGAATTAGCCAGCGAGAGGACCCCACCCTCGTGCATGCTTGGAGGAATGTTAAAAGTGACTCTACCGGGAAGGTAGGTCCACACTTCATAGTCCAGAATAACCTACTATATAGAGTTACTTTGACAGTAAACGGGAAGAAGAAACAACTAGTGGTACCGGAGGCCTACCGGACTCAGGTTTTGTTCCTAGCTCATGACCAACCAGGTGGTGGTCATTATGGCCAAGAAAAAACCGAGGAATACTTATTGAGACGTTTTTATTGGCCCGGAGTCTATGCACACATCCGAAAGTATTGTACACAATGTCCTAGATGTCAGTTAGTTGAACCAGGAGCACTAAGGAGAGCCCCTTTGCAACCTCTACCTATTATAGACACTCCCTTTAGACGCGTGGGAATGGATCTGGTCCGTCCTCTTTTACCGTCTTCTAAGGGTCATACACATACTCGTTCTCGTAGACTATGCTAGCAGATACCCTGAGGCGATCCCTCTTACCAGCACCACCACAAAAGCAGTCGCCCAAGCCATGATAACATTTTTTTCCCGTGTAGGTTTCCCTCAAGAAATCCTCACGGACCAAGGTACTCCTTTTGTATCAGGTCTCATGAAACAGATATGTAAAACACTAGGGATTTCCTAGATAAAAACTGCAGTATACCACCCACAGACAGATGGTTTAGTGGAACGATATAATTGCACTATTAAAACACTACTACGGAAAATAGTAGACGACTCGGGAAAAGACTGGGACCAGAAACTACCCCTGGTCCTTTATGCAATACGGACGCATGAACAGGCCTCCACCGGGCATAGTCCGTTCGAACTGGTATTCGGGAGACAACCCCGTAACTTACTTGACATGGCAGTAGAAATGTGGGAGGAAGAAGATAATGAAGAAAAACCTCTACTGGAATACATCCACAAGTTGAAAGCACAATTACAAATAGTTTGGGAAGATGTGCGAGATCATTTAGAAAAAGCTCAAGAGACACAAAAAACCTATTATGATTAGGGCACCAAACTACGGGTTCTCCAACCCAATGACCAAGTGCTAATAATGCGACCCACATCTGAACATAAACTACTCGCTAAATGGCAATGTCCTTATAGGGTAATAAAATCAGTTTCACCCGTCACCTATCTTATTGAAATAAACGACCATCCAAAACGGACCCAAATCTATCATATTAATCTTCTAAAAAAATGGGAAAAACCTGAAAATACCACTAACCTCCCTGCTATTGGGTGCCTAGTAACCCCAACCACTGGGTTAGATCTTAACCTGTATCCCACGCCTAACACAGAACAAAACACAAGTCCCTGTATCAATGATTCTCTTTCCAAGACAGAAAAAAGCCAATTAACTGCGTTGATACAACAGCACTCCAAGTTTTTCTCAGAGACTCGCGGCCGAACATCTCTAGTTTAACACCATATTAGAACACCGGAGGGCCAAACCATACGCTTACGACCCTACCGGATTCCTGAGGCAAGGAAAAACATTATCGAAGAAGAAATAACGAAAATGTTATCTTTAAAAGTTATTGAACCCTCCACCAGCCCTTGGTGTTCCCCAGTCGTTCTTGTTCCAAAACCGGATGGGTCTGTCCGGTTTTGCATTGACTTCAGGAAACTAAACGATATATCTCTATTCGACACGTATCCTATACCCCGGGTAGACGAGGTATTAGAAAAGATAGGTGAAGCCCGCTTTATGTCTACCATTGACCTAAAAAAAGGCTATTGGCAGATCCCCTTGGCCCCGAAGGACAAAGAGAAGACAGCCTTTGCAACCCAGTCTGGTCTGTACCATTTCACTGTTCTTCCCTTTGGACTTCACGGGGCACCTGCTACATTTCAGCGCTTAATGGACCGGCTCTTACGACCGTTCCAAGCGTTCACAGCCGCATACCTCGACGACATTGTCATCTTTAGTAATTCATGGTCAGAACACCTACAACACCTAGAAAAAGTGTTTTATACGTTAGCGAGGGCTGGCCTCACAGCCAATCCCAAGAAATGTGTACTAGGACAAACCCAAATTGCTTATCTCTGTCCTACGTCCACAGAAAGATAAGGTTGAGGCTATCAAACAGATACCTATCCCCAGAACCAAGAAAGAACTCCGTTCTTTTTTAGGGTTGGTAGGGTATTATCGTAGATTCATCCCACAATATTCCACCATTACGGCCCCCCTCACCGACCTTCTGAAGAAACAGTACCCCACCACCCTTCCCCCTTTTTCAACCTCTCAGCTTAAGGGGTTCCAGTTACTCAAAGATTCCCTTACGACAGAACCAGTTTTACGGTGTCCAGATTTTTCCAAACCCTTCCACCTCTACACCGATGCTTCCAATGTCGGTCTTGGGGCCGTCTTAGCCCAACCCGACGTGATGGGTCATGACCATCCTATCGTGTACATTAGTCGCAAACTCCTCCCGAGAGAAGTTCACTATCCTACTATCGAAAAGGAATGCCTGGCCATAAAATGGGCCATTGAATGTTTGCAGTATTATCTCATGGGCAGACCTTTTGTCCTCTACACTGATCATGCCCCTTTGACGTGGTTGGCCTCCCATAAGGACACTAATTCCAGAATTTTACGCTGGTTTCTTGAGCTACAGCCTTTTACCTTTCAGGTCCGCCACATTCCCGGAACCCGACAATGCCCAGCTGATTTTCTCTCCCGCTGTCCAGACTCTACGGTCCTCTACCAGTTCCGATCTTGGGATGTGGAGTGTAGACGGGTGTCATCCACCTCGTCTACGGACTTATCGGAATGGCGCCGGTCGCGCGCCTCGTCAGATACCTTTCCACGTCTCCATGGAGACGCGTGGAGGCGGGACGAAACATCGGCACCGGATTTCCGGGTCGCCGATGACGAAGAAAAGACGGACTCCGCGGAGGAGCGAAAAGAGCCTCCAGGAGGAAGGAGCGAGGAGCAGACGGGACGAGAGAGAAACGCTGAGACCGAAGGAGACGAAGAGGAGGCAACCCGGCCGAAAAACAGAGCCAGGAAGGAAAACGGAGAAGGAGACAAGCCCCGCCACGACCCAGGAGGGTCGTGGCTCTACAAGGTACGATCCCTGTTGAAGGGACAGCGGGATACGGGGAATAGTACACGCAAGGGTAGAAAGGGAGGGGCAGAAGAGAAAAGAAACACCGGGGACGGGACAGGAAAAGGAGACAGGCCGGGCTGAGCACCAAAGAGTGGGGTGAAACACTTATCGTAAAAAAAACTCCCTGCCACAAACCTCACAAGGATACCGCCCTATATCTGCACAACCTAACACACCGACCCCAGTAATTTTCCTTCACCCTCCATCTCCTTTACTAACCCAAGGGGACAATCACACACAACACCACTTACCTGGTCATGTCTTCTTGTTTTCCGAGACCCTGCAAGAGAGAGAGAAGAGAGACGTAACCAGAAAACCAACACAACCTAGGAAAAGAAGAAACAAAACGGACCATTAAAACAGAAAGAACACTACGAAAGCAATTCCAATAAAGAGGACACGTGTAGAAGAGCACTATACGAACAACCTAGTCTAATATAGCAAAATCCAAATAAAAACCCCTTTTGAGACTAATCCATAAGACGAGTCAGAGTCCTTTTGTACCGCCGAGCCTTCCACAGGCGGCATCCCTAGCATCTGACCATATTCCTACTGTATAATTTCCCCAGTAGTTTTTCTGTCTACTTCTTGAGGAGGGTACCATTTTTATTGGAAGAAGTGGGGGAATGCTCTGTATTAGTAACTTTGTGGATCTCCAAAAATTCCAAAACCTTTGCTCACAGAAAAGTAAGAACATTTTGTGAGTTTGGCCAATGTTTGAGGTTTGCGGGGTATTATGAGTAAAAAATGTTATGAAATCAATGCAAGTCACACCAATATGGTCTCCCCTTCGTGGCTCTTTTTCAGAAATGTCTACATTTGGTAAGTTTTCCTGGCTGGTGTTGGCCCAGGTAAAAATATTGCAGCTGTCTACTTTGCCCAACTTTCATGGTGAAAATGTGAACCATTAATGCTGCTTTTTGAGGCTTATTGTGCTCAAGGGATACCCCTTTTTATTAGGAGAAGTATGGAAATGGCTTCAGATTCTGGAACATTCCCTAGCAGCCTGAACCCTGGTACTGGTGCTACCAACATCTCCAAATAGAATAATTTTTCATGGTGAAAAGTTTAGGGCTCAATGCTGCTTTTTGGGCCTTTCCTCTCTTGGCCAATGGGCACACCCACACAAGTCGGGTACTTCTTTTATCAGGAGAAGTATGTGAATATAATATAGTGGAACATTTGTTTTTATCAATTTAAATTTCTCCATTTTTGGATTCCAATGTATATCTATGTACAAGAAAGAACACATTTTACAACATGCCCTCTGAATCACATAATAGTGAGGGTAACCCCAAATTCAGATCGGTGCAAATAATCACTATGCCTAAACTCAGTACCTTGGGCACATTTCCAGAGTACAAAGGTTTTCTACATATCCATTTTTCATTTATTAGAGTTTACCATATGAATTGGCACATAGGGAGAACACAATAGAAAATCATTATAGGCTGCAGCTCAGTTGTTGACTCTGGGTATTGTGTATTTTATTGTAACCAATAAAACTATATATCCCTGCAACCAGAAGAGTCTAACAGATATCACTGAGTACTACTTTTGTAAATTAGCCATCAGGGAAAAATAATTATAGGCAAAAACGTCAGCTATTACTACTTTTTCTGTCTTATTTTCCTTATTTTGTATTTCAACAGTTAGTTTATTTGAGCAAGCCATAAGTGATCTTCATAAATCACCCTTGCTGAATTTAGCATTTTGTCTATTTTTCATTTATGGGTTTCACACCTGTTTCCACCACAAACTGCACATGAATACAAACAACAAAAAGACAGAAAAAAACAACTACCACGTTGAAAAATGCAAATACTGTGGTTAAATAAATTATTCTTTTTTTACAACTGTTTGTTCCTAAAAGCTAGGAAGATCTTAACACAACAAAGCTTTTACTGATGCCATTTGTAGAAAAATACATATTCTTTCTTGCACATTACTTTTCTCCATTTTCTACGTCCTCTCTAGGGAAATCCACAAACATTAGGTCGTTTTAGAATCCCCTACATGAGGGAGTAAAAGGGTTCACATTTTGTCTGGATGCCTTTTGTGGAAAAAACGTTCTGATGGCTTAGGCACAAAGGCCCATATTTATACTTTTTTACCGCTGTATTTGCATCATTTGTTTGACGCAAAAGCAGCGCAAACTTACATAATACAATTAGATTTTGAATGTTTGCTCCACTTTTGCGTAAAAAAATTACGCAAATGCGGTGCTAAAAAAGTATAACTATGGGCCGACGTGTCTAAAACTTCAAAAAGAGGACACATGGTGTAGAAAAGTCTCAGCAGCTAAGTGGTTAAGAAGTTTGTTGTCGCTTTATTTCGTTGTAAATATTGAAGTTAGTGATTGACTTATCTATTTAAAAAAAAAGGAAATAATGGCTACCCACCAAAAGCTAAGCATGCAGCAGCTCATTTCACATATCACACAGTACATATTATTGATCCTATACATGCAAGTAAAAGGTCAACAAAGGTTCACCCCTTATGAACCTTGCAGTATAATGACACATCTAGCACAGGACTGGGACATTTGTATATCAGAGCTTAGTACATGACCAATTAATTTTGAAGTTTGATATTGATTTGATGCTTGCTGACATTTGCTTTTTGATGTTGTAGATGCTTATATCATGGTGCTGCCAGTCTTGATATCATCAGAGGAATAATCTGTGAGGACACCTCTGAGGCAATTAGGCACGAGTCGGTGACGGCTGTTACTGGTGGAGAGAAGATGGTTCATTTTGAGAGTTTGCTTAAATCCAAAATGGTTCTTGAGCTGACATTTTCTCTGTTGAATCTCTTGAGGTTTTATGTGATGTGCTTTCATTCTTATTAAGATCATCTAACTCCCACGTTACAATAACTGAAGATCTTAATTTAATGTGTTTTTCTTTTACATTTTATACATTAATTATTTATGGAGTAATGTGCAAATAACGTTTTGTATTAACGTACATTAATGAAAACATCAAGGGGAGACAAATATATCCGACAATCTACATTGTTAATTGCAGAGGTCTCTTGCCCTTGAACACACGCAGTCCACATGCTTGGAGGTGACAAAAACACTGCACTATCATTCTCACTCCATTGAGTTGTACACTATATGAGCTGAACGATGAACTGCATGTCCCAATCAAAGGCGTTGAGCAACTTTTCACCTTTAAAACAAATGACACACTGTAACATAGAAGTCGCGAAAATGTCACTTTCTGCTCTTTACAATAAAGTGACGTTTTGTGATGACAAACACCTAAGCAGTGTCCCTTCTTGTCCCTAATCACTTACCTCATTTTCAGAATAATACATATATTAACTATATTTAGTCATTTTTGGTTTTTGACTATATAATCCGCTGTGTACATTTGGTTTCGGTCGAATGCTCACGGTCTAAAAATACATGGTAAATTTAATAAAGACTGTGTTACTTTTGGATAGCAAAACCACTAAAAGATCTGCTCCTATTTTGTTTTGTTACATGCCAGCATGTCACCTAAAGGACATTTTGTAGGACTATCATATGCATGCAAGAGACTGCTTGTGGTGGTGTTGCTGAGAGATTCAGCTGTTGTCCTCTCAAAATAGCACTTCATTTGGGTGAATTTGTGCTTGACAAAATTGATAAAGTGCTTGTGCAGTCATTGCTAAGGACAGACATTAAATGATCGTTTTGAAACTATAATGTTGTCCAAGAGCCAAAATGATACAAAATGTGCTTGCATTTGGAAAAAAAACTATGGACTGCACCAGACTACACTTAGTAAACCTGTGAATAGCTACTCCATGGCAAAGTCCACCCTCATGCACAGTAGGTCAAAAAGACCTCTGAGACAAGGTGTTGAGCTTACTGACTAAGCAAAATCATCCACTTTGGCTGTTATTACAGGTCGGGTGGTAATTTCCTACTCCTGCCTAAACTCCTATTTCTACAGGGATCAGAATTTTCAGTACTCCAGTAATTACTGCACCTCGGCATTTTTCTCACAATTAATTTAGGTAGGTCAAACTTGATGCTTGCATTGCCCCTTGAAACCTGAACGTTGCTTTTGCTTCCAATCACTCGTGTTCTAGCAGTGCTTTGTGCTCTACATTTGTCTTGGCAGTCTACATTTGATGTGCAACTGTATGATCCTAATCTGTGCTGATCCTAGGGGTCACCGTTAAGAAAGGCAAGTGTTCTGCAAGATCAGCCATTGGCTAAAAAAAAAAAAAAACATAACGTACTTAGGGGTAGTTTTATGGAAAGTGGTGCTGCACTACTTTCCCTGCACCCCTTAGCACCGCCCTCCCACCACCATGTGTGCCCCGTATTTAATATATGGTGCACCATGGCACAGGGTAGGGGGCAATAGTGTAATTTTTAATGACGCTATTGATGTACTCTGCAGGAGTAGTGCCAAAATATTGGCGCTACTCTTGCAGAGTACATAGGGGCCCATTCGAAAGAATGGAAGCCCCCTATTAACTCCTGCACTTGAGCAAGCATTAAAAGTGCCGCAATAAATGGTGCAAGGAAATCGCATAGATTTCCTTGCACCATTTTACCAGCTACCAAAACGGGGGAATGACTCATGAAGGCCTCCATCACCTCATTCGCTATTGTGCACCATGCAGTGGAAAGTTGGCTCCTATCTGAGATGGGCAGTTGCATTTCACTGCTTATCGTCCCTTTGCACTCAGGTTAGTGAATACTTTGCTGCACAGTCAGTAAGTCTGGTGGAAGTGCAAAGCACAGGTGCTTTATGAAGCCTCTATGAGAATCAAGCTTGACATGTACTCATAAACGAGCAAATGAAAAGAACATGTGAAATGGAATAGTAACCCAAAGGACATCATGGAACTATTAGAGGAGCTCTAGCAGGAGAAATTAACTAACTGGTACAGTCTGATTTTAAGCTTCTTTCGGAAAAAGGACTAGGCTAGGTAGTCATCTGATAGGAAGCCGTATGGAGTTCCAGTGCTGTGGGCCAGGTGGTAGAAGGAGCTACCACTAATCAATCTATATTTAAATTGAGCAATAACTCCCTGGATGCATGTTGCAAAATAAACAGATCATCTACGATGGCCAGGGAAGAACTCAAACCCAAGGCAGCAAATAGATAAGAGACGGATAAACAAGATAAAGAGCTTTAAAAGTAGACTGTTTACAAATGGGAAGCCAATAGAATTCCTTTAGATAAGAAGATGCTGATGAATGTAATGGAAGTTTCAAAGTGAGCTGGGTAGCTGCATTTTGAATGATTTGTGAATGATGTGAAGGGTAGATCTCAGCACAGAGGGAAAGAAGGTTCCCTTTATCAAGAGCAGAGATGAGGAGGGATTTAACAATCGTCTTGTCTGCAGAGAGAAGAAAGTGCGATATAATTTTCCTGCTGATCCTGAGTAACAAAGCATGTGATCACACCTCTGACTGGCCTGGGTAGAGAAGGACAAAATGCAATCAAATACACAAACTAAGCTTTTCATGTAAGAGGGTCAGGTTTGGAACCCAGGTCTGAAGGCCACTAGATTGATAACAAAGCAGAAGTCTGCAACCCAGGTTTAAGAACTACGGCTTTGTTGCTATTAAGCTTAAGAGAGGTGTTACTCATTTAGTTGACAACTGAAAGAGGTGCAAAAATGGTCATGAGTGAATGAGATGTTGTCTAAAATGAACACAATGATCTAAGTATCATCTGCAGAAGATCTTACCTCCAAAACCAAAAGAAAGGACTAAGGATGCTGGGGGGAAATGAGATATTTAACAAGGTAGGTTAAGAGATGAACCTTGTGATACACCAAATGTGATCAAGACAGAAAAGGAATTAAAAGGTGGTGCTAACGCGTCCCTTTATGATAATTTAGAGCACATCAGGACTCGTTTCAGGCCAATAAAACTTTTGACCTGGTTGAGAGAAACCTTAGGACGATATAACTAATCAATATGTCAATCAATACATCAATAATGTCATCAAGATTTACCACAACAATACATTTCAAAGTCATTAATCAATTCAAAACTACTACCATGACCTTGCAGTCATGAATAACCACACCAGTTTAGTAGAATTTTATGAAGTTTTATTCCCTATTAATTACAATTCTAAAAGCAGATACGTCAATCTCAAAACCAAGAAACATAATAGCATAGTCTCAATATGGCAACTTTGGTAAGATTTCATTAAGGCAAAAATCACAAACATCAGAACATAACACGGCGTGAACATAGATCAATTTAGCAGAGTGTCAATAACGCGTCAGTTCAACAAAGCATAGTTTTGGTCGTTTGTCTATTTGCGTCAGTTTAGTGAACACCTGTCCTAACCACTTATTAGCATTAGCATGTTGGGCTTCATGCAAAACGATTTAGAACACCAATTTGGAAAACATCTAAATATGGTCTCTCTCAAAAGTAAGCAGTTGGTACCTAGAAAGGAAAAGCAAACAGACAAATCACAATTGTATTGTCATAGTTACCCTCCAAAGTTTAGTTCAGCGCACAGGCTCAGTCTTCGTCTTCAGGACATCAGTCAAATCGCCATCAGTCAGAACTCAGCTCCAGGGCAAAAAGGGGGCACTTCCCTCATAAGGAGGTAAAGTGTAATATGGACAATCTAAGGAGAAAGATGGCTCTAAACGAACCAATAAGTCACCAAACAGAGTGACAAAGTTTCGGGATAAAATCAATAGCATTCCCTAACCCACCTAAATGGCTCCCCGTGTCATGGGTTTTTTATCCCTTTTTCGTTGTACATTCCCCCAAAATTCTATTGGACATTTGTTATAACCCACTATATTTAACCTATCAGAAAATACATTAGGTCATTTATCTTTCACCCCATATTATTTTACAAGTCTCTCATTGGTTCTCCTGTCCGATGTCTTCAGTGGTGGCACGTCCGGTATGATTTAATCTTTCTGTAATTCTTTGCACATCTTTTGGTCAGTAGCTCCATTGTCTTCACCGGTTTGAATGGCCTTGTACATTACATTAATCTACACTGTTGCATTTCGTTTTAATATCACCCTACAAGCAATGAAGAATGCATGAGAACGGATCTAGCATGGTTACATTTGGCTTCTAGTTTGAAGAAAAACAAGAGGTCATGTCCTTTTGCGAGTCGGCACACTGCAAGATAGGAAAAATATATTTAATATGAGAGTCAAGTAGCTAAGCTTCGGCTCATGCTAACTTAAGGCCTACAAGGATTTCAGCACAAATTCAATAATACAATTATTAATAATTAGTATAAACTTATTCAATATAATAATACATAAACATTTTAGTCATCATTATTAGTCCACGTATACATTGACGGCCACTCCCCGAGGTCACATTTCAGGTGCACATTTAAGCAAAACTACTATTACAGTTTCTATGCGGCATTATCACACATTAATTTATAAACATTTCATGTTAATATAGATTATATAAACTACGCTCTCTCAGTGGCAAAGAGATATATTGAGACATGTCAGAAATAAAAGAGCCTAACAACTTGAGGGTGTGATTGTTGATCCTACTGTGAAGGAGATGTCAAATGAGGATGCACTTGAGACCATGTTGAATGCTGCAGTTTGATCATCCAACACAGTTCCTAAGGCAGGTTCTGTACCGTGCACTGGACAAAAGCCCAAATAAGACAAATCTAACAGAGAATTTGCTTCACAGTACCTAGAAACTTGTTTGTTGACTTATTTTTCCAGAATTTCTGGGTGAAATCCTAGAACGGAGATAGGGTGAAAATTGCTCAGGATGTTTGGGTGAGCTGAAGATTTTTAGTAATGGTACAACCAGACCTTGTTTCCGTTTGCTTGATACCATAGATGTTCTTAATGTCAGATTGCAGAGATCACAAAGAAACAATGAAGGTAGGTCAATGGCTACGAGAAGATGTGAAGGTGGCAGGAGTCTAATGATGAACCACATTTAGTTATGGTAAGTAAGGCATATATGTCTTCACAAGAAAATAGGAACTCCGAGAGCGGGATAATAGTATTGCTGCATGCAGGTGTGTTTAGAAGGCTTTTGATGATGGAAAAGATGCCTAGGACGGAATTACTGGAGATTTTGATCTTTGTCAAATTGTTTATGACACACGCAGTCCTAATATGTCGTGTATATTTTTTATCACTACATTATAGATAGTTTTCTGTTCCATGCTTTAATGTTTCCTTCAGCACAATTTAAGTGATTTACAGTGACATTTGGCGTTAAGGAGTTCATCTGTGAACCTAAGTGTGGAGAGAGTCTTCCTACGAGCCCAGGACTGTTTCAAGGGGACAATGGAATCAATGGAACACAAAAATCTAGGGATTAAAATTGACCCATGATAAAGAAACCTCTTCATATTGAAGTAGGGGAGCCTCAGTGAGTGCTGGAACAAGATTGGGTTGGTAAGTTTTACACCAGGAGCATGAGATATGAGGCCTGAGCATTCCGAAAATTCAATTTAACTAGGTGGGAAAAAGATGTGAAATTGGACTGCATAGTGGATGGCCCAATAAGAGAGCAAGGTGTGTCTGCCTGAAGGGAAATACGTTTTGTAAAGAGAGGGTATAGGTGATGAGACCAGTTGTTGAAGTCCAAGAGCTCTCACATCTCTATTAACCTGGAGGTGTCTGGATGAATTGTGTTTCCTAGATGGAAAAGAAGGTAACTGAAAATAGAAACTTTCGCAATGACAATGACTCGAGTGGCAGTAAATCATTCTTTAATTAGCAACATCTTTTCTCATTTACATTTTCTCAAAACCTCTAATTTCCCTACTGCGAGTGGTTCAGTAATCCAGCTTGCAAGGTCTGGGTGCATAATATTTTGTTAAAATTAATATTTTTCCTGTATGTATTCAGTCTCAGCCCTACAAAAGTCAATATGACCATAAACACATCAGAGAACATTTTTGGACAACTTTCTCAAAAACGGCTGAAGTACCCGTAAGTGGTTCTGAAAGAGACACATTGTTAGACCTTCTTCAGTTTTTCAAATAATCGTAGTGGAAGCTACTGTTGTTTAGAAAGGGAAAACAACTGCTTCCATAATGAATGAATGAATGAATGAATGGCTTTTGGTATTGGAAAACACCACAGGCAAAAACATATTTGTCTTTGAAACCAAACATAATCATGTGTTAACAGTTACACGTGTTCCAATTCAGAAAAAAACATTATCATAATTGAAACATCTCAAATTAAGTCACAAAATCTTTGGCTTCTACAAGCAAACATGTCAGAAAAACAGGCCTAACAGGCCAGTTTTATTTTTTTTTTTAAGTATGTATTTCTCTTCAAATAAAACTCTGCATGTATAGCCTATGCATTGTGTAGAATACACATGCGAAGGTCTAGGGAATTGTTAAACATTTAATTGCACTTTTTTGCTTTTATTTCACGTTTAATTATTTCTCTTTCAAATATAACTCCTCCCTGTGAAACTGGGATAACAATTTCCGGGCCAATTAAACCTGGATGGTGAAGTGTAAAAATCCATGCGCTTGGAATGTGTAAAATACATAGTCACAAATGACTGCGTGAATTACAACCACGTTGTGACTTACATGCTATTTGTTACACTTGGATAGGATGTCCCTGACTACTCTTCTGTTACACACCCCTGTGAATGTCCAGTGATTTAACTAATTTGTTAACTACTGCCGAACTGTTGCATCTGACAAACATTGGTCAGTGTAAACCACCAATTGTTTGCATCTTCAAGTAAGTTCCTTAATGAATAAACCTAATTTAAAAAGCAAGGGTCTGCATACAAAGTTATGTGTGCGCCTAAATAAGACTTATGTGAACAAACAGGTTCTTTCATCAGTTCAAATTCTATTATATAATTCAAAAATCTTGAATTTGCAGTCTTAAAAAGGTTTATAGTTTTGTCAGGTTTTGGCCATTCCAGAGTGATGGATGGCACCTGAGAAAGATGTTCAGCACACAAACACATACTTTGGTGGACGTTTACAAACCTTTTCCTGTCAAGCTGTTGCAAATTTACTTCAGTAAAAGTAGCCTTTCGATTCTCTAGATGTGAAAGGGAAGATAAGACCCCCAAAAATGATGGGGAGTAGATGACGGGATTTATTCATGCGGAAAATGTTTTCCAGTAGAGAAACAGGAACGTTTTCAATACAAATGAACTTATGCATTACAAAGGCGCTACACACCTGCTATGTTTACAAATAGGTAAGTATTTACCAGATGATAATACTGGGAATCTAAGGCAGCCACTTATTACCAGGAGCAATTTTGAAACTGCTTCTGTATTCCAAAAAGTCAGAAACTGGATCCAAACGTAGGAAAAAAATCAATAAGAAAATTATTGATTATGTTTTACGAAGTGGACTCTAATCAGCGTAGTTACACATGAATACACACTCTACACAGTTGTAGATTTCATTTATTTACACCTGCTTTACGATTTATGAACTCTTTGTAAATTCCACATAAGTAAGTTACACTTTTTTAGATTTGTAAACTCATTATTTATTGATTTTCCACTGAACACAGACAAATCAGATATAAATCTGTGCAGACATTAAAACACGCTTATTTCACCTGTATTTTCCTTCAGTAGGTATGCATCATGTAAATATCCGCCCCCACGACAAATATAGGTTCTGTACAATTATTACACAGCTGTGTATTTTACAGTAGTTCCTGCTTTTAAGTAAATGTACTCACTGCTGTTTTTCTCACTGAGGGGACCCTCTGTTGTTTTATCGGCCTGGTATTGCCGTAATGGATTCCAAATGCCGGTGTCTAGATGCTTTTAGCAGCCGGATGCTGTACTTTTCCGAGTTTGTGTTACAGACGAACCATGGTTCGGTTTTCGGAGCAGCTCCAGTGTCCTATGCCATGGCTGCCTTGCTTTTTCATATAAGCATTGATTGTAATGCTCATAAACCCCCTATTAGTCTTAGGAATAGTTTTAACGTTTCACAGTGGCGCCATTTATGAATCTACATTTAAGGAGAGGTTACTTATATAATTTATAACTGAAATACATGTCTCCAATAGTTTCCCACCTGCGGGCACTTCGGCTAAATGGACAGAGTCCACATGATGGGCCTAGCATCTAGCGCAGTCCGCGATTTCGTTCCACGCATCTTTGAACATAGAGACTCATGTATAATAGAATTGATGCAGGTATTTGTAGCGTGAGAATCTGTGCAATCAATTCATTTACACTACTTTACTGTGGCTGCAGCAAAGGTTCCATTGTGCATCAATAATATCAGGTCCCAGGCCCTGCGACCATCTAGCTATTCCTGGAAGGGTCTGGTTCTATGTTACACATGTATGTCATTCATAAGTTATGAATCATAACTGTATTCCACATTTCGGTGACCAATTTCTTGGGGGCTGGGCTTGAAGCTCCTAGAGTTACGAGGGGAAGCTTTCTTTTACCTACTCCCCTCATTCTGTTATTTTGAAATATGTCTAGTGATGTAGTACATTCTCATTTAGGGTTGTCAACACAGGAGATAAAAAGTTGATTAATATATGAGTCACCTAAGCTGAACAAGTTCCTATTGTGCAATTCTTGAACCATTATAATCCTGGCCCCTTGATAAAAAATTGTTCTTTAGAGATTTTCATTTTTATTTGTGTTTTTTGTATCATTAGAGAAGTAACTTAGATTGGGTAGGATATGCTAATCCAGGCCGATTTTTTCTGGATGACATTTTTAAAAATGGCAGCTGTTTTGCAGTGATGATGTAATATTTCAGGAATCACAAGACATATAAACTTCATTTTGGTGTCAAAACATAGGTTTCTGAGGGTCAAGTAGTCTTATAGAGATATAAAATACGTCCTCAGAACAATCCATCTGCCATTTTCCAAAATGGCGGCTCTATAATGATGTGTTTTAGCCATCATATTGGTAATTTATTTTAATATCACAATAAGATTCTGAGTCTTCTAAGAACGTGATGACTACCAAACCCAATGCCCATCCACTTAGAAGATTGATGGCTACCCCTCGTCCACCTCCAACAACTGATCAGAAAGCAGAGGATATTCACTTGGTTATCTGTGGTTTAGCCAGAACAAGGGACAACAAGATTGAGGAAAGAACAAAGTACAAGTATGTGAGTCTCAAAGGGCAAACATGTTTTTTATCTGCAGCTAGTTTCTTTCAAGATGAAGTTTTCAGCCGAGTAGCTGATCTAAACAGCTAGGTGAATCTATTTGCAGCTGATTGGCATGCCCTCCTGAACTGCATGTGTGCATACAATCAAAAATATGAATGTACAATGAGCTCTCAGCAGCAACGAACCGCCAGCCTTCAGTTAAGTTTGCACTCTTTGAAAAAGCAAATTAAGTTTTAAAGCCTCTCGAGTGCTTCCTACGGGTTCACACTCAGTGAGATCAGAGAAATTGTGGTCAACACTGATAAAACTGTATTGATCCACAAGATGTTTCTGGTGAGAATGTACAATGACAGAATTTGTTTTTGTTAGTCTAACAAAAAGAATGCACTTATAATGTTGTCAGTTGATTTGGCTCCTAATGTTCTTGCTGCCAAAATAAGATCACAGGATGAAGTGAAATTAGCAGGAAGCATTTAAAGAAACATCCTGAAAGATTTAGATTTTAGGTTTAATGATAAATTTTGTAATGCCCCAGATCTTCGCAAATCATGGTAGTCAACAAGAATGCCTGATGTTGTCTTAACATTTTGTACAACATTGTTTAAAACTGCAAAGCAAAACTGTTGCAAACTAAAGTTCTTGAGTTCAGAACAGAAGCAAAAAACATTTATGATGGCTTTGAAGTTATAAGTGAAGAAGTGAAAGACAATCCCATGAACCGAAAGGCTTATGTTGTGCAATATACTGTCTTTTCCAAATCATGCTTTATGAATTACATCACCCCAAAAAGAAAACTCTGCTACACATGATGACTGCCCAAGCAATCTACGACAAATGCAAAAGTAGAGAGCTAATCACTTCTATGAATAGGATTGGTGTATCAACAAGTTATAATGACATATTACGGAGCAGGAACTTGTTAGCAACTCATGCTGTAAAATCTTGTGAATCCGACAGCACGCCACTTCCAAGTCACTTCACCAGGAATGGATTTACGATTGCTGCTCTTGATAATTTTGATTTTGAAGACAGCTCTTCTTTGTCTGGAACATCAGCACATAGGAAACTGCCATGGTGCGTTTTCAAGACTGTACCAATGAAGTAGCTACTGGAAAACAGGCTGTCAACTGTGATCATAAACAAACAAAGCTGCAAACTTATAAACCAACTGCCTTCCCAACGTGTGCAAAATCACTGCAAGGCTCAGCATGTACGAGTCTACCATAAAGTTTCAAAGTGGCTAAGGACATGGATCTTCTGCTACCTGATGCTGCAGTCTGCAAAGTTGATTCAATTGAATTTATCATATTGCTTATTCGGTGCAGACTCAAGGAGGAAGAAAAGCCAGTTCCTCCATGTTTTGGAATTCATGCTCTGATTTCACAGATTTACTGTCCCACTGAAGAAGGATGGGTTTTTACCAATAATAACATCTCAAGTCACAAACTACGCAACAGAATACACAGCTGTAAAAAATGTCCACAATGAGTGTGCCCAGCTGGAAGAAAAGCCTCTCCTGTCACTTCTATGCAATGAAGGTATTGTCCATATTGTAGCTGACATTTTTATGAGCAATCCAGTAGAATTTAATGATCTTTATTCAATGATAGGTGTTTTCTACATGACAAAAGTTGTGCTACAGTGTGCAGGAAGTTATCTCAGTGGTTGTGGCACAGACTATGTATTTATTGAGGCTGAAATCTTTCGGAAGAAAAACTGTCTAGTCAGTATTGAGAGGAACTCATTGTGTTTGTTCATTACAAGGTACGCTCATCTCATCTGAGGCCACAGATCCATTGTGTTGGAATGCTTTCTGGAACAAAAATGACAAGTTAGGATTTGCACATCTTATATCAGAAGTGAACAAGGCGGAGGGTGGACTTAATTCAAAAGACATAATGCAAAGTCAGACAATGTTTAGTACACTCAGTTCAAAATCAGAAAACATAAAAGCCAAGTTTGTAGAGTTTGTCAAAGAATGTGAAGAAAAATCAGAACTTTACAAGTTCTGGGGAAATGTTTTACACATGATAGCTCTAGTAAAAAACTTAGGGCATGCTGATCGGGAAGGTGATTGGGAGCTACACGTGAAGACTGTGGAGTCACTGATTACTGTGTTTTGCGAATTTGATTGCATAAACTACCTGAGATATGGGTCTTGGTATTTGGCAAGAGTGAAGAAGCTAGAGGTGGAAAAACCATACCTGTATAGAAAATTCATCCAAAGACATTTTGTGGTGGAAGACAGAGAGGGAAGGTTCAATGCTGTGGATCTAGATACGAACCTGGAACAGATGATCCAGAGATTACAGAAAAGCTCCAAGGGAATTGTTGGTCAGGCACGTAAAAAGAGAATATGTTGCTCAATAGCAGGCAGCTTACCATGAACTCTTTTCTATTTGTAATGTTTTCAGACAGATGACAAATTCACAATTAATGGACCATCGTGAAACTTTTCCTCATCACGAACTTGTCGAAATGAGAGAGGGGTACATTTTAATAAACATTTTGACAGTCTTCTTCATTTCATGCAGCAGCAAGGAAACCCCTTTAAAATGACTGAGCCTGTGCAACTACACAACTTTGTGACTAAACAATATGTGGATAACGATATAAAGACACGTCTACTAGATGTCCTGGAACATGGATCAAAACTACACTAAGAACTGAAGCAGGAGAGATTTGTATCGAAGCCCCTACTGACTGTTTGAAATACTCACTAAAGCTAAATTTCATGCTGTAATTACCATATTAACGGTTTTGCCTAACCAGTCTCTACAACTTTTGCAAGCACATACAGAGATGGAGGTAGCAAAAAAAGGGGTGAATTTATGAAAGACATTCTGTTGCATTTTCTTCTGCCAACAAACGCATTATTTGATGGAGATGCTACAACCAAATCAGTGAATTACAAACTTGTACAAGAGCTAAAAAAAACCTGAAGAATTTAAATTAAAAAAGGTGTCCTCATTGAAAACCACTGTTGTTGTTGACTAAATGTCACAATTGCTGCGAATAGTCAAGGTTTCATCCATGCAAAACTTTGGAGAGTTGATTCAGACTGTTCTACAGATATCAACGTCAGTGTACATTGTCTTTGACAGTTATCTTGAACTATCTGTCAAAGAATGTGAGAGAATCAGATGAATGTCTACAAGTGGAACAATAGACCCTGCCTGCATTAAAAATTCAACACCTATACCTGTGCAACTTGATAAATTCTGGTCATCAACATCAAACAAGGTGAATTTGGAGATGTTAACCCACCAAAGCATTGCTGATTCTTCAGTGAACACTGCATTTCCAATTAGTGCAAGTGGAATGATTGTTAATAAGGAGTTGGTGCCTGCAGAAAATTATTCAAAAGGGACTCATATTGTTTGAGAACTTAACACCAAATTGGAGGAAGCTGACCTTCGTGTTGTGCCACATGTTGAGTGCGCTGTTTAAATGGTTCCAATCAAGACATTGTGCTGTTAAATGACACAGATATTATGATTGTGCTACTTAGATTTGTTGCAATGTTCATGAGTCAAAGATTGTCAGACTTAGGGATACGTTATGGAACAAGCAGAAAAAGACACTGAATCCCACTTCATATTCTGTACAAAAAACCTGACACAGAGGTGCCCAGTGTCTTATCAGTGCACATATTTTTACAAGTGATGACACTATGAGCAAAACTGGAGCAAAGCTTAGAGATTAAACTGCTGAACCTGTGAAGTTTCTAAAAGGATTTGCCGAGACAGAAGAAGAATGTGACTTTTCAGACATAGAAAAATACCTTGTGTGTGGGTGGAAAACGCATTCTGACGAGCTTCGGTACAGTAAGCTCAAGAGATCAGTCCTGCTAACTGATATTCAACCAACGTCATATTATGTGCATAGACATATTAAAATAGTGTTCTACTAGATCACAAGATGTGTAAATGTTTTGAATCATGCATATGCAGAGAAAGATCTGTGTGAATTTGGTTTGGAAGATATTGATGGGGTGCTAAAATGTATGAAATTTCTAAAGCCTCTACCCACAGAACTTACACAAACATGTACTTGAAAAACACATGCTACAAAAAGATGTCCCTGTCGATATGCTCTTCTGAAATGTTCAACATTCTGCAAGTGTACCACGAGCAATTGCCAAAACAAAGAAATAAAATGAACTATGAAAATGTGTCTAAAACAGGAGTGATAAACATTATTTTTTTCATGTTCAGATCATAAACATTGTTTGGTGTGTACATAATAGGATAAAACCCATTATTATTTGTTTCATTTCTATATATGTCTCTTCTTCCTCTATTATAGCCACCAATTTGGAAAAAGTATGAAGGCAGCTCTAAGGAGTTATTTTATGTCTCTATAAGACTACTTGACCCCCAAAACCTATGTTCTGACACCAAAATGAAGTATATCGGTGTTAGAAATTGCCTCTGGTTGGCAGTCAGTTTCCACTCTGTCCAAGCAGGGACCATCACTCTAGTCAGGGTAAGGGAGTTACACACCTCAGACAACCCCTGCTCACCCCCTTGGTAGCTTGGCACAAGCAGTTAGGTTTATCACATAGGCAATGTGTAAAGTATTTGTACCAACACACACAGTAATACAGTGAAAACACTACAAAAGAGACACACCACCAGTTTAGAAAAATAGCAAATATTTATCTAAATCAAGCAAGACCAAAACAACAAAAATCCAACATACACAAGCCAAGATTTGAATTTTTTAATTAAAAAGTATTTTCCAGCAGTGATAAAGTGCCCAGATTACCAATACCAGCAAAAAACGAAGTCCAACACACAGTCAAAAATACAGGAAGCAGGGGCAAAAAGACAGGGGAAACCATGCCAAAGGATGCTAGGTCTAACAATAGCATTGTTCCTAAAAAATAGGGGGCATGGCCAAGATGGCAGCCACATCAGATGCATTGTAAGTGCTCCATCTCTGGCCCATTCGGTATCTTGTTTTATATATACCCATCCGTCTCTTGACATAACGGAAATTCCTACACAACAGAACCACTATATCCTAGACAGCTTACCACCTGGGGAGTGGACAAGAAAGAGCAAATTGGAATGCCTGAGCAGGTTTGAAACATGATTGCCGTGCTGTGGCCCAGCACCCACCACCTGGCGGTGTGATCAACTAAATAGCATGCTCTCTGGGGGCGCTGAGGTGAGCGAGGAACTCAGCATCCTCTCACGCAATTGTCAGGAACTGTCAAGGGGTGCTGGCTAGACTGGTGGCATGGAAGACAAAGGAGGCCAGAATGCTATTATAGAGCTGCCCAAGATCACACAGAGAGTCAGAGGAGAGAGTTTACCCTAAAGGGAAGCTCTATTCAAGCGAATAAGAGAGATAATCCTCAGAAGGAACAGGCATTCAAAAGGCAATGTGGCACCCAGACCAACTAACACCCCAGGACAAACATGCAAGACATATAGCTATAACAGTATAAACAATAAAGGGAATGTGGGGTAAAGCACTCAGAAGCTCGACGTGGTAAGACTGATGCTCAGTAAGTTCCTTGCCCACAATAACTGTTACAGATTTGGACTATTAATACCCATACATTGTAAATACATGCAAAGGCAAGGTCTGTGGGGCTGACCTCTATGGTGATTTTATAAAAGTAACTAAAAGACAATACTCACAGTGGACAAGAAACACAACCTAGGTTGTCATCTGAGCCCATGAATCCTGGTGATCAAACATGAACAAGCAAGGCAGTAACAGCAAAGGTGTAGAACTAAATTGAACCATGACAGGCAAGGAGCTAGCAAGGAGGAGTGCTTTACCAGAAAGGAGGGAAAACAAAGGGAGAACTTGGCAGAAAAGAAGTGCCAAACATACAAGGAAACTAGAAGCAAGACAGCAGGAAAGGAACCAGCTGAGAACTGGAGCAAGGAAATGGAAAGAAGGCAATGCTTGGGGAAAAATACAGGAGAGGCTTCAAGGGATCACAAGATGTACTGGTGCAGGAATCAAGGAACCAAGGAAACACAGCAAGTAGAAATAGTTAAAGGAACATGGAATAGCTGTAGCTCAGGAGTCAAGTAACACTGCAGGGGGTGCTAGTTCAGGAACAATGGTTAGCTAAGAATCAGAAATCAAGGTTGCACTGCAGGGAGGGAGTGCTCATCCAGGAACAAGGATTTGCTAAGGCTCAAAAGACAGTGTAGCACTGCAGTGCGTGCTAATTCATGAGCAAGGATTAGCAAAGGCTCAGAAACAGGAACCACAAATAACTATGGCTCAGAAACGTCAGGAAACAAGGGCCAGTCTCAGCACACCACAGCTACAATGACCAACACTGGGCTGAAGGGAGCTGAGGCTGAAAAGGGCTCACAATGATCATGCTTCAGGTGTGAGCAGGCTAGCAGCAGCCAGTCACAGGTGTTCTGAATTCCTCCATCCATCCTTGGCCTGTAGGGGTGGAGACAAAGTAGTGAGCAGGCGATTCTAAGTAATGGAGTTCCAAGTATGAGCAGACTGGTTTCCACAGAACCCGGCATGGTTTGGGAATGGATGGTAATTTGCAAATAGTGTCCGAATTGCTGGAAGTAAGTAAATGCATGCTTGGGAAGGTCCGGAAGCTTATTAGAGCATTGTAAAGTCCTGCAATTAGGCTCCTTGATGATGGGCACAAGAGTGCAGGGAAAGAATTATGACTACCACACCTGTAACAGGCAGCGATCCCTCACCCCGTAAGTCCCTCATTCCGCTTCAGGAGTGTTTAACACAAGATTGGGGGGAGTGAGTAGGGAACCAGCCTGTGTCTGCACCCGGGAGGCTGTGAATGACAGTGCGCTCTCCTGACCTGAGCGCTGAAGAGGCTGCCTGTCCTGACCTACATTGCCGTCACCTGGGGCCTGGGAACCAACGAGTGGACACACGTGCCCGCTACAGGTGACAGGGACCCACAGACCCACCTGAGAGGAGTGCCTAATTAACTGTGCCCCTCCTGGTATATATGGAACCACCGGCCTAAAAGTGAAACAAAGCAAAACAATGTAATCTGAACTTGCCTGTCACCCACGCCTGCATCAGCTCGTGAACAGGAGGCCCAGGTTGCCAGAGATGAGTTTTGGATGCTACCAGGTTTCCCCAAGTCGGTTGATTTTATCAGTGCCATGCGACTTTTAGATGTGTGAAGGGAGATATTGAACAAATATAACACTCTCACACTCAACTAAGCCAACATTTAGGGGGTCATTCTGACCTCGGCGGTAAAAGGCTCTTACCGCCGGTCAGAAGTCTGCCATTCTACCGCCGCGGCCGCGGTAAACCGCCACGGTCATTCTGACCCACAACTGCCAAGCCGCCAAAAACCCGACATCCACGGAAGGCCGCCTCATCAGCGGTCAGCGATAAACTGGAGATGACCAAACCTCCACCGTCACGCCAACACAAACACGCCCATGCCATTACGATCCACGAATCCACACGGCGGTCTTTCAACCGCGGTATTCCATTGGCGGCACACACCGCCGCGGTCAAAATACACACACCTTTACAAAACACAGCCACATTGGACAATTCGAAATACACACACCTGATACACATACACACACCACACCCACACATCCAATCAACTATAAAACACACACCCACATCACCCACAAACCCCCACTACTAGAAATTCGGAGAGAAGGTGAGAGAGAGAGAGAGAGCACAGCTATCGAAAACCCCAACACACAGAGGAACACAACATCATCACCCACACTACATCCACGCACAAAACACCACACACCACCACACACACCACACTCATCACCACAAACACCACCCCACACCACCCCATGGCACCCCAAAGACACCCCAGGTTCTCGGACCAAGAACTCAGGGTCATGGTGGAGGAAATAATTAGGGTAGAGCCCCAGCTATTCGGCACACAGGTGCAGCACACCACAATAGCCAGGAAGGCGGAGCTATGGCAAAGGATCGTCGACAGGGTCAACGCTGTGGGACAGCATCCCAGAAACCAGGAAGACATCCGAAAGCGCTGGAACGACCTACGGGGGAAGGTGCGGTCGATGGTGTCAAGACACAACATCGCTGTGCAGAAGACTGGCGGCGGACCCCCACCCACTCCACCCGAATTCACAGCATGGGAGCAAGAGGTCTTGAACATCCTGCATCCTGAGGGCCTCGCTGGAGTAGGCGGAGGAATGGACTCTGGTAAGTCTAATCCCAACTACTTCACTCCCCCCAACCACCAGCATGCCAACCCACACCCCCACCCTCACCCCCAACCCCCCAGCACACATCCTCCATGCCAATGTCTCACCAGCACAACCCACCCAACACAACACCAATCCCTGAATGCCAACACAAACCATGGACACCCATCACCCAAGCATGACCACTGCACATACCCATCCCCCCCCACTAACCACCCTCACAACTCCTCCCACAAGGGAATGCCAGCACTGGGGGACAAGGGCACCCACAAATCACACGCCATGGCACACACAGAAGCAATAACCATACTCTTTTACCCCTGCAGGGCCCGAACGCCAACACACCGGCCAGGAGGGTCCAGATTTGTCCATCCCGCCCCCAGAACAGGCCCCCAGTGATGACAGCAGCTCTGTCGACCTAGAACCTGATGACCAGCCCGGACCATCGGGGAGCTCTGGACAGTCGGTTCCCCACACACAGACACAGGCCACAGCAGACCCAACCCCCTCTGGGAATACCAGCACAGCTCCCACCCAGCGGGCCCATGCCTCTGTCTCCAGGACGCATCAATCAGCGGTGTGTCCGCCACTACAGGGCACCCAGGCTGACCCACCACCCCAACAACAACAGGGACCTGGGGGCAGTGGTAGTGGGCACACCGTCCAGGGGACAGAGGCCCGGGGAAACAGGGGAACTGGGAGGGCTGCTGTGCGAGAGGGGGTTGACCGGCCCATATTAATACCCATACATTGTAAATACATGCAAAGGCAAGGTCTGTGGGGCTGACCTCTATGGTGATTTTATAAAAGTAACTAAAAGACAATACTCACAGTGGACAAGAAACACAACCTAGGTTGTCATCTGAGCCCATGAATCCTGGTGATCAAACATGAACAAGCAAGGCAGTAACAGCAAAGGTGTAGAACTAAATTGAACCATGACAGGCAAGGAGCTAGCAAGGAGGAGTGCTTTACCAGAAAGGAGGGAAAACAAAGGGAGAACTTGGCAGAAAAGAAGTGCCAAACATACAAGGAAACTAGAAGCAAGACAGCAGGAAAGGAACCAGCTGAGAACTGGAGCAAGGAAATGGAAAGAAGGCAATGCTTGGGGAAAAATACAGGAGAGGCTTCAAGGGATCACAAGATGTACTGGTGCAGGAATCAAGGAACCAAGGAAACACAGCAAGTAGAAATAGTTAAAGGAACATGGAATAGCTGTAGCTCAGGAGTCAAGTAACACTGCAGGGGGTGCTAGTTCAGGAACAATGGTTAGCTAAGAATCAGAAATCAAGGTTGCACTGCAGGGAGGGAGTGCTCATCCAGGAACAAGGATTTGCTAAGGCTCAAAAGACAGTGTAGCACTGCAGTGCGTGCTAATTCATGAGCAAGGATTAGCAAAGGCTCAGAAACAGGAACCACAAATAACTATGGCTCAGAAACGTCAGGAAACAAGGGCCAGTCTCAGCACACCACAGCTACAATGACCAACACTGGGCTGAAGGGAGCTGAGGCTGAAAAGGGCTCACAATGATCATGCTTCAGGTGTGAGCAGGCTAGCAGCAGCCAGTCACAGGTGTTCTGAATTCCTCCATCCATCCTTGGCCTGTAGGGGTGGAGACAAAGTAGTGAGCAGGCGATTCTAAGTAATGGAGTTCCAAGTATGAGCAGACTGGTTTCCACAGAACCCGGCATGGTTTGGGAATGGATGGTAATTTGCAAATAGTGTCCGAATTGCTGGAAGTAAGTAAATGCATGCTTGGGAAGGTCCGGAAGCTTATTAGAGCATTGTAAAGTCCTGCAATTAGGCTCCTTGATGATGGGCACAAGAGTGCAGGGAAAGAATTATGACTACCACACCTGTAACAGGCAGCGATCCCTCCCCCCGTAAGTCCCTCATTCCGCTTCAGGAGTGTTTAACACAAGATTGGGGGGAGTGAGTAGGGAACCAGCCTGTGTCTGCACCCGGGAGGCTGTGAATGACAGTGCGCTCTCCTGACCTGAGCGCTGAAGAGGCTGCCTGTCCTGACCTACATTGCCGTCACCTGGGGCCTGGGAACCAACGAGTGGACACACGTGCCCGCTACAGGTGACAGGGACCCACAGACCCACCTGAGAGGAGTGCCTAATTAACTGTGCCCCTCCTGGTATATATGGAACCACCGGCCTAAAAGTGAAACAAAGCAAAACAATGTAATCTGAACTTGCCTGTCACCCACGCCTGCATCAGCTCGTGAACAGGAGGCCCAGGTTGCCAGAGATGAGTTTTGGATGCTACCAGGTTTCCCCAAGTCGGTTGATTTTATCAGTGCCATGCGACTTTTAGATGTGTGAAGGGAGATATTGAACAAATATAACACTCTCACACTCAACTAAGCCAACATTTAGGGGGTCATTCTGACCTCGGCGGTAAAAGGCTCTTACCGCCGGTCAGAAGTCTGCCATTCTACCGCCGCGGCCGCGGTAAACCGCCACGGTCATTCTGACCCACAACTGCCAAGCCGCCAAAAACCCGACATCCACGGAAGGCCGCCTCATCAGCGGTCAGCGATAAACTGGAGATGACCAAACCTCCACCGTCACGCCAACACAAACACGCCCATGCCATTACGATCCACGAATCCACACGGCGGTCTTTCAACCGCGGTATTCCATTGGCGGTACACACCGCCGCGGTCAAAATACACACACCTTTACAAAACACAGCCACATTGGACAATTCGAAATACACA